>NC_072387.2:47520704-48720704 GCF_028885625.2 Pongo pygmaeus
AACATTCTTATTGATCATTTTCTGAAATTTAAAGTGAATCTCTTTAAGAATTCAGGAATTAAACCTGGCAGACCTTTTAGTGGGTGTCTATCAGCAGGATCTACCCCAAAACCATTCCCAAGGAGGTATATGAGATCTATCTAGATTTGAGCAAATATCCCAAATTTGCTTGTCACTGGTGTCAAGCAGGCAGCAATGAACGGGTTTCTCGGACAGACCTGGATTTTGCATTGGCTCTGCCATTTGCATTTGTGAATCATAGGGACAGTTTCTTAACTTATCTGGCTCTCAGTTTTCTTACCTATAAAAGGTTTTCTTTCAGGACTGTTATTAGATATGGAGACAATACATATAAGATATCTCTCAGTACCTAGCAATGACTCAGTGCATGTTATTATTGGGTCCTTTTCGAGATATTATTTATCTCGCTCTGTTTAACTTCTGCTCTATGGCCAGCTTTAAAGAAGCAAGGCATATTTTTCAAGGCAGAAGCACTCTAAAGTCAAAGATACTCTTGTCTTTTGTAAAAGCTTAAAACCATTGAAGATATCTTGCTGGTCATCCTGGAGAAGATGAGTGTCTTGAGAAATGGTAGGATCAGAAGGATAGCTCCCCTAAAGGGGTGGGGGCAGTGATCCCTCCCTTGCCTTTCTGTGATCCCTGCAGGATATGAGACCTGAGATAGTGAGACCTCACAAGAAGTCAGTGACCTGGCTGTGGATGGGATACCTTTGAGTTGTTAAATTTGTGGGGCACATATCAACAATATGGAGAATTATCATGCAGAACTCCTACTGCCTTATAAAAGCTTGGGATCTTTCCTCTACCTTAGGGACTAGAGGAGAGGCCAAGAAGAACCAAAGTTGAATTTCTTTGTATAATTGACTTACAGAAAAGAAGCTCAGAATCCAAATGTAATTCATCTAAGAAAATACAGAAGTATTCTTGTCCATAAACTCGTGTGTGTAAGAGATGAGATCGATAGCTGTTACATTTTTATTGATATTATAATTATCATTACTATTAATGTTATTAGTGATATTGGTGGCATGGTGTAAGAATTTCTAGAGATGATAGGTCTATGGTGTCTCAATTGAATTTAACTTTCACACTTAATTTAAATATATAGGCTACCTGAGGAATGGCTGCACTTCTGGAGTAATCTAACCTAAAAATAAATCTGATCTCTAACTTCTTCAAAAAAGATTATACTTGTAAGATGTTAATTCATAAGTTTGAATTCCAAAGAAAATGGATAAGGGGCACAATTTCAGCAACTGCCTTCTTGCACTCAGATATTTAAATATATTTCTTGTGGTAACAGGTAAGTGAAATCACAACTGAAGCTCACCTCTAGAGCAGTTGTCTGTGTGTGAGTGTGTGCAAGCATGCATGTGGTGGGGGATGTTTGAACTGCTGATATTTAATAATCACTGATAATTAAAATTAATGAGTTAAAGATACAGGCTATTAGTTCATGGTGTCTTTACCCGGATGCTATGGGCAATCTCTTCTCGTCCAGCTAAGATCTGGGACAAAGACTGTGTCCCTAAGACATTTCTCAGAGTGGTTTGAGCCAGCAGAAATGTTGCTTGATGGACATCGTTGACATTAGCCACTGCTGAGACAGCACTATAGATTCTGTAATAGACAACTCCATCTACCTGAGTAGTCACGGAGTCTCTGGTGAGGATCTGTGGAGTAAGAACAGGGCAAAATCACTTATTTATGACTTTCCCCACTACTGACAAAGTGACAGCCAGCCCAAGAGCCATCCTCCACAGAAGGAGAGCAGTAACGACAACTCATGCTACAGTCACCTAAAAGCTGTCCTGGCTTGGATAGAATATCTTCCCAGCTGATACGCAATTCCTCTAAAGATATCATGATACCTACCCCTGTGACTTCATCTTTAGGAAGCTTCACGTCCTATAGGCAGAAACACTTGACTTGACATGCTAAGAACAGGCCCTTCCATTTTAAATGTTAACAGTACAGCCCTTGTGTCATTCTATTATCTTCAGTCTTCTAGGCAGAAGTAGAACACTTGTTTCCCTGATACCTGTACTCTTTTTCATTTTCAGTTTTTATCAGACTTGAAGCAGTGGTTCTTAGAAAACATAGATGGCACCAGAGACCATGTAAAGAAAAATCGATTTAGCTCTATGGAGAGGCTCAGCATCAATCATTCTGAATAATGTGACAGGATGTTTTGGAGCAAATGAGAGATTTCTGGGTATACTATGGAAGCAGAACCTAGAACTGTCCATTACAGAGCCAGAAAAGTCCCTACTATAGGTCACTAAGCATCCCAACCTCTCCTGACTGCAGCTGAATTCTTCTTTTTTTTTTTTTTTTTGAGACAGAGTTTGGCTCCATCACCCAGGCTGGAGTGCAGTGACGCAATCTCTGCTCACTGCAACCTCCATCTCCCAGGTTCAAGTGATTCTCCTGCCTCAGTCTCCTGAGTAGCTGGGATTACAGGTGCATGCCACCATGCCCAGCTAATTTTTGTATTTTCGGTAGAGACAAGGTTTCACCATGTTGGCCAGGCTGGTCTTGAACTCCTGACCTTAAGTAATCCTCCTGCCTCAGCCTCAAAGTGCTAGGATTACAGGCATGATCCACCACGTCTGACCTGGGGCTGAATTCAAAAGTAAGTATTCTGCAGCTCCTAAGTGACACAAAGACATCATGTTTGAGTCCTGGTTGAGTTTCCTGAACCAGACAGAAGAAAATTAACATATATTTATAAATGTTGATTTTTTGTCTTCTTATCACCATTGCCCTCCCATATCCTAGGTCCTGAATTTCTTTTCCTCTAACCTGAATCACTTTGGTTATGAGAGGATGACATGATAGTTAGTAACTCTGTTCCTCTTCCCTATTGCTGAGTTACTATTTTGGTCATTTACCTGTAGTACTTCAAGAATTAAAAGACTTATGTGGGCTGGGTGCAGTGGCTCAGGCCTTTTATCTCTGCACTTTGGGAGGCTGAAGCAGGCGGATTACCTGAGGTCAGCAGTTCGAGAGACCAGTCTGGCCAACATGGTGAAACCCTGTCTCCACTAAAAATACAAAAATTAGCTGGGTGTGGTGACAGGCACCTGTAATCTCAGCTACTTGGGAGGCTGAGGCAGGAGAATCGCTTGAACCTGGGAGGTAGAAGTTGCAATGAGCCAAGATTGCACCACTGCACTCCAGCCTGGTTGACAAGAGTGAAACTCTGTCTCAAAAAAAAAAAAAAAAAAGACTTACATGAAATACAAACACAAGTGGGCCCTGTACAGCCTCTCCTCTGTCCTTATGCCTGCTCTCTGTATTGCATCCAAACACAGAAATAATTTAAAGTCAAAAGCAAATATGACTCGTGTGGATATTATGAAAAATTCTTCTGAGAAAGTGATAGAGAGGGTGGTATCAAAACCAGCCACTGCCCTCCATCTGCCCTCTGTCAGAATCAATTCAGCTCCTTCATACAGTGACTGTCTGTCTCTTCCAAGCCTCTGCTCTGTCATTCTCCATCCCAGCTTCCCTGCTAACTAGATCTCTGCTGTCAGGCTTTCTCACACCAGGCCATTCTAAGTCTTCTAGCAATTCAACCCTTGCTCTTGGCTTCATTCTCATTTGGCAAAACAAATTCTTTGTAGTTTTGGGAGCCACCAACAGCAATTCAAGCAGGTCTGTGGGAGTACTCAGCTCATCTTCCCTCCTATAGTTTAAAAGTGTACTATAAAATTGTAATTGTCCGTACAATAGAGAAAATACAAGTTTAATTTCGAGTGACATATCCTTAATCAGTACTACCTCTTGTGGAGGAATATTGCAAGTAACTGTCCGGAGGTCAACTTTGACAAACACATCTATGCATGGCAGAACCAGGATCAAACCTATGAGAGAAAAAATCAGTTTAAAGTGTTGCTCTATTGAAAATAACTACAAGTAGTCTCATAGCAGCATTGTGCATCATTTACATGGGGCGATACATGTTTCTCAGATGATCCTCAATATGCACACATGAAACTCTGAGGAAAATGATTTCACCCTCTTAGTCAGTGACTAAAGAAAAGTAATTGCCTGGGAAGTGAAGTCTTTTGGTAAGAAGCTAAAGATCCCTGACATTTAATTTCTGGTTTTTATTTTTAAAACAATCTACTTCTATCCAAGTGTTTAATTGGACATTAATTAAAAATAATATTCTGACCAATTGTGAAAAGCACCTTTGGGACAAGTGGAAAATTTGAACACAGAATGCATATTAAAAGACATTAAGGCTGGGCGCGGTGGCTCACGCCTGTAATCCCAGCACTTTGGGAGGCTGAGGCAGGCAGATAACCTGAGGTCAGGAGTTCAAGACCAGCCTGGCCAACATGGTGAAGCCCCATCTCTACTAAAAAAAAAAAAAATAGCTGGCATGCCTGTAATCCCAGCTACTCAGGAGGCTGAAGCAGGAGAATCACTTGAACCCAGGAGGCAGAGGTTGCAGTGAGCCAAGATCGTGCCACCGCACTCCAGCCTGGGCAACAAAAGCAAAACTCTGTCTCAAAAAAAAAAAAAAGATATTAAGGTGTTCTTGCTCATTGTAATGGTTGTGATAATGGCATGTGTCTTAGTCTGTTCAGGCTGCTATAACAAAATACCATAAACCGGGTGGCTTATAAACAACAGAAGTTTATTTCATATAGCCTGGGAAGTCCAAGATCAAGATGCTCATAGATGCAGTGTCTTGTGAGGGCCCATTTCCAGATTTATAGATGGTCATGTGGTGTCCTGGGAGGGACAAGACAGCTCTCTGAGACTTCCTTTACAAGGCCACTAATTCCACTAGTGAGGATGATTCCCTTATGATCTAATTACCTCCCAGGGGCCTCACCTCCTAATATCATTACATTGCTGATTGGGTTCAAACTTTGAATTTTGGGGGGACACAAATACTCAGCCCACGGCAGCATGGTGTTAATAAAGTCCTTATCAGCTATATATATATATATACAGACTAAAGTGTTTACAGGAAAAATAACATGATCTGGTATTTTGTATTTGCTCAAATACTCCACCAAAAAAATAAAATATTTTGGAAAGTAGTTTTCTTATAATAAAGATACTTATGTAACAGATTCAAGTAATAGATTTGGCTTTGAATATCAGTGACTGCCAACATTCTCAGTCAATTTAAATAGTAATGAAGTATTATTGAATTAAAATCTTCCCAGGGTCTCACATTCCTGTAAATCAATGTATTCCAGAGTTAATAGTTTCTCCACAGCCATGATCTAATTCATGTATAATAGCATTCTCCCGCTGTAAACACATCTACTTCTTTCTGATTTGTGAGGCATTAAGTTGGGGCTGGGTCAGGGAAGGATAGGCATAAGAAAGCTCATTTAAGGACACTGGGAACTCTTAACATTACCCTGGTGAATGTTGTTCTTTACTGTGAGAGCTACAAAGATTAGAACCACAAGCCATGTCAGCAAGATGGGGACACTAATCTATTTCCATTAATCAAAAAGGCTTTGCATTATTGTTTTTGTTTTCGCAGCAGAAACCAGTTCTGGGGCTGAACACCATATAAAGGGGCGGCAGTATCACCACCCCTTTACTCAGTGTTCGGTGAAGTGCTTTCTTTCTTTTGGCCTCTAAACTTAACTTCCATTTTTGGTGCCAGGTCACTGTGGTTAAGATCATGGACCTGAGAACTAGACAGAGTTAAGTCCCAACCCTACTACCTAGTAGCCTTGTGACCAGGGAAAACTCACCTAACACTTCGGTTACCTAATATATATAAGCTGGTAGTGAAGATTAAGCATGATTCAACATGATGATGAAATAAAGTACTAAATACAGTGCCAGGTATGTATTAAATGCTCATGAAGTGTCAGCTATTATTCAAGAATAATTTGCAATTTATGAAAGTGGAGAGGTTTTCCATTAGCAATTTGGCTTGTTTCCCTCTTGTCCTTATGACATGCTGAGGTAACTCATTAACCCCAGAGACATGTATGATGAGAATTGTTATCCTGAGACATTTAATAGTGAAATCTTCGGGGAAAATTCATTTAAAAGTAATATATTTTTCTCTAGAGGCCTCCAAGTTCTGTCTGTTCTGCTTCTCTGGGATCCAATTTTATTTTAACTTATAATCTCAACCCCACCAGGTGGGACACAACCGGGAGGAAGTTAATCCTGGGCTGTTTTACCTCAGTTGAATGATTCTTGCTTTGCCAAACTCACGAGAACATCTATAAGTAGTTTTTATCTTCTTTTTCTTAGGTCCTTTATGAAATTAGACAAGTAAGATTATACTTGAAATGGCTGCCAGGCATGGTGGCTCATGCTTGTAATCCCAGCCCTTGGAGAGGTCGAGACAGGTGGATCACCTGAGGTCAAGAGTTCAAGACCAGTCAGGCCAACATAGTGAAACCCCATCTCTACAAAAATACAAAAATTAGCCGGTTATGATAGTGGGTGCCTGTAATCGCAGCTACTCGGGAGGCTGAAGTGAGAAAATCGCTTGAACCTGGAAGGCAGAGGTTGCAGTGAGCCGAGATCACGCCACTGCACTCCAGCATGGGCGACAGAGAGAGACTCTGTCTCAAAAAAAAAAAAAAAGAAAAAAAGAAAAAAAAGAAAGAAAGACCAAGAAGCCTCCTTCACAAGCTTCTCCTCTTGAAGTTTCCCATAATTTTTTATATATTAACAGATCCATGGCTTATGGCCAAGGGTAAAGCACATAGAGCATCATGGTGCTTAGGAAAGTTCCTACCCCAGAAACCTTCCAGTTGCAGAGAGAACAGTTTATTCAAATAAGCCATAATGGGGGCAGAAAGCAAATGTTATCAGAGAAATATAGCTAGTAATGATTGTTTTCATGTGCCTTCTAAGACAGAGCTTTTGATAGCCCCTCATTTCCAGAGTATTAGAATTAATCCCGTGAAATTGCCATATTTGGGAGTCAAAACAAATTTAGCAATTTCCTATGGTTCAACTAGATATATGCTCAGAGAAGTTATGAGTATTAAATCAATATCTTAGTTCAGGGAGTTTTAGTACCTTATAGTTTTAGTATCCACCCCAACCCCAGGCAAAAACAAAAAACAAAGAAATAAAACTACCTTCTTTTAAAACATGACTATTTGGAATATTTTCTCTTTCAAGGTGGTAAAGAAAGGTTGGAAATAAACACTATACTATACTAGATGTCAGAAGGCCTGAAAGCTCATCTTTATTTCTAACTATAAGGATAATCTCAGATAACTCATCAAACTTATGTTGGCCTCACGTTCTTTATTTTCAAAACCAAGGGATTTGGCAAAAGGCGTCATACAATGGCTTCCAGCTCTATCTTTCTATGCGTCTACTTGCCACAAGAGGAAATTACCTTTTGCTTTTCCATTAGCCCTTTTCAAAGAGTGAGCATCAAACACCAGCTCTCAATACACTCTCCTTGAGTAACTTATAGTCTACGTTGGCCATTTACTTTCCCTCTTATTCTTCCCACATTCTCCTGGTGGCCCTGGTAATAAGTGACATTCAGCCAGTGTAACCAGAGCCACCCTTTGCTCACATTCACTGAATCTCTCAGAGGGAGAATTAGGAGGCCGGGCCAGATTTCCAGACTCTCAAACTGGTGATCATTC
Organism: Pongo pygmaeus; assembly: GCF_028885625.2. NCBI lineage: Eukaryota > Metazoa > Chordata > Mammalia > Primates > Hominidae > Pongo > Pongo pygmaeus. The sequence goes on from NC_072387.2 coordinate 47,528,345, forward strand.
CCACTGACTTGCATAAAAAGGTGGCATTCTTCTGTTGTACCAAAAGGCAAGAGCACCAGCTTCTAGCAATTTTTCTTTGACTCTCAATAGGCACCACCAGGAAAAATATTGAAGGTGGTAGCAGTAGTATTAGGTGTCCCTGATCTTTGTCAGGGGCAGCCACAGCGTCATTCATACCTGGCCCCTTGGCTTTGTCAGCTTGGATGCGTCCCAGACGGAATACAACAGCACGTTCATACTCCTTAATGATCTAGGAGATTAAGGGAGAACGTTTAGTCCTAATGGTTTGTCAGTTCATACAGAGAGCCCAGTTTATTTCCCAGGGTGTTACCTTCAAGCACATCCATATGGAGATGGGGAAAGTAATGATGACCAAAAGGAAAGAGAGGGAAAACAGGATCCTGCCACATACACCAAGCCGTTTATTGTTGACACCTAGGAAATAAGAAGGAAGCAAATCTGTGATCAATGGGGTTCTTAAAAAAGCCACCCAGCTGCATGGGTTGGAACCTATCCAGACAGCTGGCCAAGCCTGATGTGGCTGAATAGGAAACCTAAATCCATTTACACCATGGATGTAGTCACACACACGTACATACACTCAAATGTTTATTCAGGTTTTTAAAAATTAAAATTGACTTATTCCTTCCAAGAAAAATCTCATAACAATAAACAGAAATTATTATTATTACATTTTATAGGGCTGCTATGGTTTATTATTCTCAAAACACATAAACAATGGTTCTCAAAATGTAATCTCTGGACCATCCACACCAGAATCATCAGATGTCTGGGTCCTGTGAATTCTCGAGGTAAAATTCAAAGCACCCTTTAAGGCAGGTAGGTAAGTACTATTATCCGCAGAAGGAGACAATGTGGCACATGGAAAAATATCCTGCAAAGTCCTGAGGTATGAGTTTTTATATGAACTCTGTCACTTACCAATTCTAAAGCATTAGGATAGAAGACCACTCAGTCTCTGGGTTTCTGTTTCTTCATCTGTAGAATGGGGCTAGAAGTTACCCACCTTAGAGAATTTGATGAGGATTAAATAAGATTACTTTTATGTGGCTCCTGGGCCATACATTAACATCTACACTTTTAAACAGGTATTCTACTATTATTCCCATTTCCAGATGAATATGTATTCCAGGGACTTGTTGTCAGATGTTGATATTTGCCATTTCTAACTTTTCATAAAAGTTTTGTTATATCAGTTCATCACATAAGATCTCTTCTTGCTAATCACACATTATCATAGTAGGTGCATTTTGGCTTAATGAATATTGCTTTGCAATAAGATGAGACTGAGTTAAAATCCTACTTCAACCACCTAAAACTCTGTAGCTTTACTTACATCAATTATATAATTTCTGAAGTCTCTGGATTTTTTTTTCTTTTTTTGAGTTGGAGTCTCGCTCTGTCGCCCAGGCTGGAGTACAGTCGTGCGCTCTCGGCTCACTGCAAGCTCCGCCTCCCGGGTTCACGCCATTCTCCTGCCTCAGCCTCCCAAGTAGCTGGGACTACAGGCGCCCGCCACCACACCTGGCTAATTTTTTGTCTTTTTTAGTAGAGACAGGGTTTCACCATGTTAGCCAGGATGGTCTCAATCTCCTAACCTTGTGATCTGCCCACCTCAGCCTCCCAAAGTTCTGGGATTACAGGCGTGAGCCACCTTGCCCAGCCAGGGATTCTTGTTTGTAAAATAAGCAGGTCTGACCCTTTTAATTTAGAATTCTTTATAGTCACCATTTTATCTCCTTTAATTATTTTTACTTTTATTTTTATTTTTTTGAGACAGAGTCTCATTCTGTCGCCCAGGCTGGAGTGCAGTGGCGCAATCTCAGCTCACGGCAACCTCCACCTCCCAGGTTCAAGCAATTCTCCTGCCTCCGTCTCCTGAGTAGCTGGCATTACAGGCACCTGCCACCATGCCTGGCTAATTTTTGTATTTTTAGTAGAGACGGGGTTTTGCCATGTTGGCCAGGCTGGTGTCGAACTCCTGACCTCAAGTGATTCTCCTGCCTTGGCCTCCCAAAGTGCTGGGATTACAGGTATGAGCCACTGCACCCGGCCCATTTTGCCTCCTTTTAAATCCTTGTTCCTCCTTATTCCCTTCTCCTTGACAACCACCCCCATTCTCATCCCGTGATCTCCTCCAGCTGATTTATATTCTCCATACACAAGCACTAGGACTAGATATCCCCAGCCAGCTCATCCTACAAACGCCATATACTGTCTCTATCTCAGTTAATGCCTTCACCATCCACCCGTTTGCCCAGGTTAGGCAGGTCATCATTGCGTCTTCCATATTCAATTGCAGAAAGTCACTAAACCTAAATGATACTACCTCAAATCCATCCCCAGTTACCCATTTTACTGCTACTAATTTTTTGAGACCTGAGCCAAATTCATGAATATTTAGGAGAATTCTGGGCTTTTGCTCTTATAGGCGACGCTTTGATGAATGTTTTTAAATGTGAGTTTTTGTGCACTTGTGTAGGATAAATCCCTGGTAGTAGAAGTGTTAGGCCATACAATTTTGATAGAAGATAAATGCCTTTCAAAAAGTTTGTACCAACCTCCACGCTCACCAACAGCATAGATGTGCTTATTCCCACATGTCCTGTTCTCCTTAAATCATTTCAACCTTCTCAGTCGTTACATTCTGATAGGTGAAAATAGCTACATTTTAGATACGTATTTTGTATTAAAAACTTTTGAGTACAAATGGCCTTTTATAGGCTCCAAATACATATATATTCTGAACAATAAGGGCTTGCCTGAATACTCTGAAATTTAAATTTCTAAAATATCACCTCCCAAAGCTTTGGACCCACATGGAGGTGAATCAGACTATCATTACACAAGATGGAAAGATACTTTATGCATTCTCATAGAATCTTTGTCAAATTTTATTAGTGCTTTTTTAGTATTCATGACAGAGCCTATAGATACACATTCTCATTGAAAAAAAAATTCAAGTAACACAACTAAAGTACACTGAACCATCCTCTCTTCAGTCCCACTTTTATCAAGAGAAGTTCTGTAGTTACCGGGTTTGGTGTGCATTCTCTATAGACCCACTCATATGTATTTACATACACATATCTACATTTAGAAAATACTGGCTTTGATTTGTAAATTTTATTTTGTGATAATGGCATTACACTGTACCCACATTTCTACTTTAACTTATCATGCATAGATTTCCATGGCATTACCTACTCATCTACCTCATTCTTCTTTATTGTTGCATAGTATTCCATCTTACATCTGTGTCTCAGTTTACTTACCATTCTCCTATTGATCATTAAGGTTGTTTGCAATTTTGCCTATACAGACAAGGCTGTAATAACTGTGCTTATACATGTCTCACTGGGCTAACATGCATCTTTATAAAATCTTGGTAAAAGTATTGTGAAAGCAGCACAGTTCCTGTCACGTTTGGTGTGTTTCCTCCCTCCTGGCACTGCAATATTTGGTGTTCATAAACCTTGGGCTGTTCCGGGGCTATGACTTTAGCAGCACAGCACACACAGGCAGCTGGAACTCCAATAGGACACCAGCTGTGCTTAATGCCTGGAGCCAAGCCCTGGACATTTCCAAAGTAGACACAGCCTTAACACCAGCTGCATAAGCAAGTGTTTGTCACAGAGAAAATTGCACTGACCTACAAGTTCGCCTCTGGAGTTCCATCAAGCCCTTGCATCATTACATGTGCACATGAAGCTCAGCTCCATTAGGTAATAGAAACGCTGAGAGAGACAAGAGAAGAGAATGTGACTATTCTTCCAAGATTTACATTGGAGCATTAGAATCACCCAGGCCGTGGCTTCTGGGAGAATTGGTGGAGCCTGGGGGGTCTCATTAGCTGCCAGTTAAAGTGGGGCTGTGAGTGCTGCTGTCACCTTCCCTGCAGGCTCCCAGCTCAGCCTTGTGAGTATGCACAGCTGGGAATGAGACCACACAGAGTAACTCTTCCTGGCAGCCTTTCTCTTTCCCCACTCACTCCCACAGTTGAAACTAGGATGCTATACTGAAAACAGTTTTTGAAGATTACAATTCTGACTAAAAGGATATGCTGGGATTGTATTAATAAATACAAAGTTCTTCAGAAATCGCCCTACTTCAAGCTATACAAGGCTCTGAGGGGATGATGGAAGAAAAAGGGGCTGCACAATACCTTTGTTGGTCACTAAGTGATGACCACATTTGATCATCTGTTTGAACCAAATCCACAAATGTGTGTATTCTCTGGACAATTGTTGCATAACCATAAAGCCATGTCATATGCCTACTTCCTAGTAGAGAACTGGATTTTGCTGCCCCAAACAAATTGCCCCTGGTTTCATCATTCATTTAATAAATATTTTATCAGTTCTACGCTAAACGCTGTGCTGGAGAATAAAATGGGAAACATGCCTCTACTACAATGCCTTGGTCTTTATGCAGCTGGCAGGAAGAATCCCTCGGGCAGTTACGGAAACAGGAGAAACAGATACCATACTAGGCTAATTACCCTGCTGCACTTACTTCTAGGAAGTCTGCAGCTGGTGAAATATGTGGAGACTTCCCTGTGTGTGGCTGTGACAACAGCAGCAAAATATTTAATCAATACCTTCCTTTCAATCTGCAAAGAAAAAGGTAGAGCCATCAGCTATGGAAGCTGAGGCCCAGAGCCACTGACAAGAAGAGAGGCACCCATGAACTTCAGCTGAAGGACTTTAGAGGTAACCAAAGCCAACTCTTCATCTTGCAACCAGAAAACTTCCTGGTTTAGTGTTGCCGCCATCATCTTAATCTCTCATTAAGTAAGGTGATACCCACAAATTCCACAAACTGACAGTGGTGCATGTCTACCTTTACTGACTTAGGGAGTGAGGCAAAGCCAATGTTCACCGGTAGAGGCACATCCCCAGGGCATTATTCCTGGTGCTTAGATACAGCTGTTTACACCAAAGGAGATTAAATACCCTTTAGGACCAGGGCCCAACACTCAAGGCAAGATTGGCTACTTGTGTGAGCCTTCGGAAGTAGGAGAGAATGTTCTGTATCACTAGCCCCACTTAAATTATATTAGAAACAGAAATGAATTATAGTAAATAAAACAGGCTAGGTGACTTGGTTGTTTATTTCTCAACTTCAGCTTGGTCAAGAGTATTTAAATATTAGAGCAATACTACCTACAATATTTTATCACAAATCTGTGTTATCATAAATAGTCTCTTAGTTTCTTAGCAGAAATAACTGTTTAAGTATTATGACATGATTTTAAACAATCAGAATAGGATGATGTACATTACACATCAAAAAAATGAAAGTCAAAGCCACCATAAGATTCCAGTACACAGCTACCAGAATAGCAAACATTAAAGACTGGCAATACCATGTTTAGCAAGGTTGAGGAGCAACTAGAGTGCTCAAATGTGCTGTTGGAAGTTAAGTTGGTACAATCACCTCAAAAACTATTTGGAAGTGTCTACTAAAGCTAAACATGTATCTACTTTATGAGTCAGTATTCAACTTCCAATTAATACCTGAGAGCAATGACTACTGATGATAGAGAAAAATATGTTCAACAATGTTCATTGCCATTTTATTCACAGAAGCCAAGATATGAAGTTCGCCCAAATCCATCAACAGTAGAATGGATAAATGAAGTTGTGGTATATTCATATTCAAAGGAATATTACTCAGCAAGAAAAAAAGACAAAACTACTGCTGTATGTAAAATATGGATGAATCTCAGAGATATAATAGTGGGCACAAAACCTTAAAGCAAATCTCAGCTTGACTAAATTTTAGACGGGCTTCTTCCTGACTCTAGGCCCCTAATCTCCCTTTTCTTAGGGCATTTTCTTTAAAAATAATAATAATAATGATAATAAAACAACAAAAACAAAATTGTCTTTATAAATTCTTTTTTCTTTGTTTTTTTAAATACGTTTATTTTTTGTTGTTTCATTAATGGGATTTACTAGCTTATATAAACTCTTTCTCTGCCTCTTTGAGATTTAAATCTTTTGAAAAGCCTCTTGCCAGTTTCACAACCCAGGACTAAATTTCTCAAGGTCTTGGGAGCTAGCCTTTGCAATATAAACATCAAAGAAAATAGCACCCCTATCTATCAGTTTCTGTTGGAAGTAAAAGCCTAACTTCAGTGGGCACCTTTCTCTGAGTTGTGAAACTGCCTTGTGAAAAGAAAATAAATCTTGAGACCCCAAACTCATTAAGCCAAAGGGAAACATCAAGCTGGGAACCAGGTCACAAAAAAACCTGCCTCCTCTTTTTGGTTCCTAAATAAGATGGTTACAAGATGAAAAGCTACACACCTCCCTCATATTTTTGCCCACAAGGAAATTCCTAGTGAGCTCCAAGATGTTTACCCTAAAGCATTTCTGTTAAAATTCACCATAGCAATGTAAATGGATAGCTTATCTTTACAGATGCATCACCCCTCTGTCCACCTGGCACAAATGCACATGTGATTGTTCCCTGTCCCATTTATCTTTGTTACCTTATGTAAAAAATGCAGATTCCCTGAATTTTCCCCTATCTGTCTGTTACCTTATATAAAAATTCAGATTCACTGAGCCAGACACAGGCATGAGTGACTATTTTCCCCTACCCCTCTCTTACATGAAAATTGTGTACTTCTCAATAGCCCACTCTTTCCTCTTTAAATTTGAAGCCCTCAAAATCATCTTCAGAGAAAGGCATAAACCTGACTCCTGATCACTCGTCCTTAACTTTGACAAATAAACCTCCTAAAATGACTGAGACCTGTCTCATCATTTTTATCATGTCATAAAGATATGCAAAATATACTAGATGGCTTATGACCTCCCCCTCAGGGATTCCAGTACTTTTCCAGTAGCTCACTCCAGCCTTTAAAAACCCTGCCACCCCTTGCTTCAGTAGAGTTGAGCTCAGACTGAGTTCTAGCCTCTCTCCTCCATTGCAATAGCTTTGAATAAAGTCTTCCTTGGCCATTTAACTTTGTTCAGTACAGTTTTTGCTTTGAAAATTTACACTTTATTTTGTTCTGTTTTTTTCTTTTACCAAATCGGATTCCAAATATCAATTGTGGATGTTCTGGTCCGTCTAGATAATGGTTCCTCTATATGTGCAAGAACTAAATTTTCAAGATTGTATAATAAAAGCTCTAGACCCTTGAGGGTTTCTACTGGCTAATCTGGCCACTGACATTATAAGCTCCTTCAGATAACCTTTGGAACCTTGAGAAAAATATAGAAATATCAGATCTTTGGTGAAGAATTAGTAAATCAGAGCTGGATGATGATCTTATTATCTACACTAGTCCTATGAATACAAAATTCCATAATCCTAAGAGTTTTCCAAACAGGCAGATTTACATTTCAACTCCAGAAGGATGATTTGTGCTCAGTAGTTGCATGAAGTTTACAACACATTATCTACTGTATGTTCCCTTTTACCATTTGCTTTCTGTCTTTTCTTTTCTTAGAAATACTTAAGGCATTATTTTGAAAGTGAACATTCAAAAAGGTGTAAAAATAATGCATTGAATACCTTAAACCCGCCATTTGGCTTAAGAATATATACTTTGCCAACACAATCAAAGTCCACTTGAGTGTCCCTCTTCATGCCCTGGAGGCATCCTCCCCCACAGCAGCTTCCTCATGCTGAATCCCATCGCCATCACCCCAACGCAGCAGCAACCACAAGGCTGCCACTCAGAGCCCAGGTTTCACACACGGGCTCTTCGCCCATTTGTTACTTTTTTTTCAAGTAGCAGGACTTCTGATGGTCTTTCGTATGGGTCTAGGTGATCCAGATGAAGGAGTCAAGCCACGTGCTAACATCACATGAATACCCCCTGCAGTACAGAAAGTAATCTAGGTCCTCACACATCTTGTACCTTTGCACAGGTCTTTGTGTTCCTCAGCCCCCTTCTGCATCCCACATTTTCCTCAGCAGGGGTGAGCTCAAACATCCCCTTCTTTTCCAGGAAGATTTTTCTCTGTCACGCTCACCTTTGGGTGCTCCTCTTTTGAGTTTCTAATACAGTCACGCACCACGTAATGATGTTTCAGTCAATGATGGACCACATATATGATGGTGGTCCCATAAGATTATAATAGTATGTTTTTATTGTACCTTTTCTATGTTTAGACATACAAATACTTACCATAGTGTTACAACTGCTCACAGTATTCTGGGCTAGGAGCCAGAGGCTGTACACTATAGCCCAGGTGTACAGTAGGCTGTACCACTGAAGTTTCTGTAGGTACACTCTATGATGTTCTCACAGTGACAAAATCACCTGACAACATATTTCTCAGAATGTATCCTCATTGTTAAGCAGCACATGATTGTACACCCTCTATCATAACTTTTTTTATAGGACCTTGTAATTTTTAACTAACTTGTGTCTTCCCTGTAAATTTTTAGTGCTCTGAATGCAGGTATTTTATTTTTTGTCTCCACCTCCTGCTTCACAGAGGATGCTGAATGGATGCAGTGCATACTTTTAAGTACTTTGAAGTACAGGATGAGGGCAATGTTCAGCAACATAACAGATTTACTGATCTGTTGGAAAGTCCTTGTATAGAAATCATGGTTCATCAGACAAGATTCTATTTTCTCTCAAAAATGTCAATTAACCAAAGAACCATGTGTCCTTGCATTTTTCTCCACACATTCCGCCTGACTGTACCCTCACTCACACATCATTTCAGGAAGAAAATAGGGCCAGGCACGGTGGCTCACGCCTGTAATCCCAGCACTTTGGGAGGCCAAGGCAGGTGGATTACCTGAGGTCAGGAGTCCGAGACCAGCCTGGCCAACATGGTGAAACCCCATCTCTACTAACAATACAAAAATTAGCTGGGTGTGGTGGCACACTCCTGTAATCCCAGCTGCTCAAAAGGCTGAGGTGGGACAATCGCTTGAAACCGGGAGGCAGAGTCTGCAAGAGCCGAGATTGCGCTACTGCACTCTAGCCTGGGAAACAGAGCGAGAGACTTTGTCTCAAAAAAAAAAATTTAAAAAAAAGAAGAAGAAAATAAAGAAAAAATGTTTTCCTTGCATCATTCTTATCATTCTTCTTTCTCCCCATTCTCCCATGCTTTCAGTTCTCTCTGTTTGAAATAACAGCACTGCCAACAACAACAAATAAAAATACTTCATCCTTGAGATTTATGTCCAAAGTCCCATTACAATGTTATTTACAACAGTGGTAAATGAAAACCACCCTGAAAATACAACAATGGAAGGATAATTAAGCAAACTATGATACATCTACACAATGTCATATTATGTATATATTTTTAAGTTTATAAAAGCATGAGAAAATAATTATCGTATGATGTTAAAAGAAACAAATAGAAAGATGCAAAATTATAGGGACAGTAGAATCACAAGTATATAGAAGTATATATATAGAATAGAAAAAATTTTGGAAGAATATGAACCAAAATATTAACAGTGGCTATTTCTTTTTTTTTTTGAGACAGAGTCTTGCTCTATCCCCCAGCGGCTATTTCTAAATAATGGAAGTATAAGTGGTTTTCATTGTTCTGAGTTTTCTTTGATATATTTACCTGTTTTTTGTTTGTTTGTTTGTTTGTTTTTTGGCTTGTTTGTTTTTTTGAAATGGAGTCTCACTCTGTTGCCCCTGGACATGATCTTGAATCACTGCAACCTCCGCCTCCCGGGTTCAAGTGATTCTCCTCCCTCCTAGAAGGGATAACAGATGGGCACCACCACACCCAGCTAATTTTTTTACTTTTGGTAGAAACAAGGTTTCACCATGTTGGCCAGGCTGGTCTCGAACTCCTGACCTCAGGTGATCCACCTGCCTCAGCCTCCCAAAGTGCTGAGATTGCAGGCACGAGCCACTCACTATACCTAGCCTATATTTACCATTTTTAAAAGTAAAATTTAAAATAAATAATCATGTCAAGTTTTACAAGAAGGAAGTGCTTTGCATTATCAAAGCAGGGAAGACCAGATGCTTCCCAGAGGAAAAATTAAAAGTATGTGGAATGAGAACAATCACCTTTCCTGAGCTTGGAGATAAGTGTTAACCATTCTATCTCCCTTTCTATGTTCACTTCCAATCCTGTGAAGATACAGTCAGCAAATAGAACTTCAGCAATATTCTGGTTCTCTCTCTAGAGAATGAAGGACTTTGATCATCAAAGATGAAATCTAAAGGAAAATACGAGGGGTAAACATATCTTTTCATCCTCTGTAATTCATCTTCCCTCCTTCCTTTTTCTGTACGCACACAGCTTGCATTAAGGAACACTTTTAAGGAAAGTGCAGAATTGCTGAAAAGGAATATAGTCCTACCCAAAATGCTCTCTTAGCCTGGCAGCTAAACCAGCTCACAGGAGCTGGTTGGGGTGCAAAATCTTAAGCCCAGCACAGACATAGACTAAGTACCAGAACTTCTGGGGGTAGGGGCTAGGAATCTGTACTTTAAGGAGCTCCCCAGGAAGATTCTTTTGCATGTTAATTTTGAGAAGAGCATCTAAGATTTTTGTGATCTAGATTCCTATTCACTTTAACTCTTAGAAAACAAAACAAATCAAAAAAGAATAAAAGGGGGGAGAAGAGAATGTCAAAGCTATTAAGTAGTGATGTGATAATAAATGTCTAAAAATTTGACCCTTGGGGAAAGGAAGAAAGCCTTAATTTATTAGCATTTCCACTGTGTAAATATTAGCTACCCCTTCAGGTGATTCTAATCTACCCTTGTGATGTCATGAGCTTGGAGTTAGAAACAGATGCACACAAGTGGCTTCCAAAAGCTGGTCCAGGCCTGGCACAGTGGCTCATGCCTGTAATCCTAGCACTTTGGGAGGCCGAGGCCGGAGGATCGCTTGAGCCCAAAAGTTCGAGACCAGCCTGGGCAATATGACAAAACCCGATTTCTACAAAAAAAAACAAAAATTAGCCAGCCATGATGGCGCATGCCTGTAGTCCCAGCTACTCAGGAGGCTGAGGTTGCAGTGAGCTGAGATTGCACCACTCCCCTCTAGCCTGGGCGACAGAGCAAGACCCCATCTCTAAAAATAAAAGAAATAAAGTGTGCCAGCAGCACACTCCCACATAATGTTCCTGCTGGAAAGGATAACAAGGGCTCAGTTATTTATATATTAAATAATTTCCTCACCATTTGTGAAGAGAAATGTCTATAATGCTTACAGGACTGAATAACATTGCCTTAATATATATATTAAGATTTTTAATATATATTATATATACTATATTATATATTATATAATACTGTATATATTATATATTATATAATATTGTATATATTATATAATATTGTATATTATATATTATATAATATTGTGTATTATATAATATTTAATATTGTGTATTATATAATATTTAATATTGTGTATATTATATAATACATAACATTGTGTATATCTTATATATTATATTGTGTATATATTATATTTTATATTTTATATGTACTATATTTTATATTTTAAATATAATATATTTTATATATTATATATTGAAATTTTATGTATTTGATATCAATCTCATCATTAAAAATGTGAAAAAAATAAGTGACAACTGGAAAGTATATTTAAAATATATTTATTTTAATATATGTAAATATTTAAATGATATATATATTAAAATAAATAAAATATGTATTCATTATATATAAATATTTAAAATAAATAAATATTTTATTTATATTTATTAAATGTTTTATAAATATAAATAAAATTTATATAAAATGAAATATTTTATTAATATTTATTAAATAAAATAAATAAAATATTTTATTTATTTTATATAAATATTTAAAATAAATAAAATATTTAAAATAAATATTTAAATAAATTTTAAATAAATAAATAAATATTTAAAATAAATAAAATAATGTTTATTTTAAATATATATTCCAGTGACAACTGGAAAATATATTTTAAAAAGGTGAAAAAAAAAGTGACTACTGGAAAAATATATTTGCCACTTATGTGCCACTTATGTGCTGTCAAGTATCAAGTATTCATAAGTATATCTTACATATTATATATTATAGTATATATAGTACATATAATTATATATATTATATATAATATAGTATATATACTGTATTATATAATATATAATTATATAGTATAAACTGTATAATATATAATATGGTATAGTATATACTATATAATATATATACTATATTGTATATAATATATAATATATAAAATATATAATATATAATATATAATATATAATATATAAAATATATAATATATAATATATAATATATAAAATATATAATATATAATATATAATATATAAAATATATAATATATAATACATAATATATAAAATATATAATATATAATACATATACTATATAATATATACACTATATATACTATATATTATATATACTATATATGCTATATATAATATATATACTATATATACTATATATAATATTTATACTATATATATACTATATATACTATATATATACTATATAATATATACTATATATACTATATATATACTATATAATATATACTATATACTATATATACTATATATACTATATAATATATACTATATACTATATTATATCTACTATATTACATATAATATAGTATATATTATATAATATATAATACATATAGTATACATATTATATAATATATAATACATATAGTATACATATTATATAATATATAATACATATAGTATACATATTATATAATATATAATACATATAGTATACATATTATATAATATATAATACATATAGTATATATATTATATATTATATAATACATATTATATATATTATATAATATATAATACATATAGTATATATTATATAATATATAATATAGTATTCATTATATATTATATACAATATACTATCTTATATATTATATATAATATACATATTATATATAATATATAAGATAGTATATTGTATATAATATATAATATATATTTTATATATATAATATATAATATAGTATATTATATATTATATAATATACAATACATAATATATCATATAGTATATTATATATAATATATATTATATATAATATATATTATATTATATATTATATGATATATTATATTATATATTTATATATATCAGATAATATATAATATATAATATAATATATACTATAGTATATATTATATATACTATAGTATATATATTCCATAGTATATATTATATATACTATAGTATATATATACTATAGTATATATTATATATACTATGGTATATATATACTATAGTATGTATTATATATACCATATTATATATATTATATAGTATATATTATATATACTATATTATATATGTTATATAGTATATATATTATATAGTATACATTATATATGCTATATTATATATTATATAGTATATAATATATTATATACTACATAATATATACTATATTACATAATATATTATACATACTATATTACATTATATGTCATACATTATATACTATATTATATAAGATATATGTTATATAATATATGTTATATTGTATAATCTATATATTTTATATATATCTGAGTTGCAAGGACAAACTTAGTCCACAAGTCTCAGAGAATAGTCCAGACTGCATCTCTCCTAAGAAACTACAAAAGCACAGGAAATCAGACATTGCAAATATATAAGCCCCATTCTGTTCATTCTTTGATATTGCCAGTTTTTCATATTCAAAATCGAAACCAAGAAAACTCATGAGTACTTTCAAGTATCTCACCGATGATACAGCTTCAGTCATGCCATCCACCCAGTTGATGTCTTCACCTGTTAAAATGGAAACTAAATGTCTCATGAAAGATAAATAAGGGGACTCTTGAGATCTCCTGCTTGCATTTCCAGATGATATTTACTGCCTTCAAGCTTTTCATGCCTACTTCAAAAGAAAAATTTCTTTTCCAATTCAGGTAAATGTCTCTAAGTGTATACTTTTTCCTTTTTCTTTCTTTCTTTATTCCTTTTTATTTTTCTTTGTTAGGCAGGGTCTCGCTCTGTCACCCAGGCTGGAGTTTAGTGGTGCAATCTCAGCTCACTGAAGCCTAAACCTCCTGGGCTCAAGCAATCCTCCCACCTCAACCTCCCACTTAGTCACAGGCATGTGCCACCACACCTGGCTAAATTTTGTATTTTTTGTAGAGATGAGTTTTTGCCATGTTGCCCATGGTCTCGAACTCCTGAGCTCAAGTGATCTGCCTGCCTTGGGCTTCCAAAGTGCTGTGATTACAGGACATGCACCAGTGCATGCAGCCTAGTTTTTTCTTTCATGTATTAGTAATGCCAAATGTGTTCTCTATTTCTAACATGTACTATGGCTTTTTTGGCAACATAAGGTACAGAGCACAGGTTAGGTCATACACATGCACATGCACATGCACACCATCATCATAATCACTTTCTGAACAACTTCTTAAACTTCCCAAGGCTCAGTTTTCTCATTTGTAAAATGAGATTCTAAGAGGATCTACCTCAGAATTATTGTAAAATTTAAAGAGATAATGCAAGCAAAATGCTTTGTAACACATAATAGTCATTCGTATTAATGATAGTAGTTGGTACTTATAAGCTAAGTTTTTTTTTCTCAACTTCTCTCCATTTATCAAACAGGATATAGCTCAAACCAACTTTTCTTTTTAATCTCAGCATCATCAGAAAATGTTTGAAGCTGGAGAAAAGTCAGCCTCTTCAACATATCTTTGCTATTTGATACAAAAAGAAGAAATACAAAGATAAACACCAATTCTATCTAAAATTGAATGAAAAATAAAGCAAGTTATAGACTGCTGTTCAAGAAGCAAATGAAATCAGCATAAGCAATGAATTCAAAATCCTGGGCTATAAATGAAATTGAGGCCAATTTCTGCAAATATATCTCGTACTTACTCTATACCTGTCTATAATGCTACAACTCCTGCTTTGCCATGTATGTAAAAACAAGCCTAAGACAGGAAAAAGGAACTTACCCACGAAGTTCTCTTTATCCTGTTTCTCAGGTGAAGACACCCTAGAATCCATCTCATTCTTGAGAAGCTTTTATACTTGGCAATTTTTCATGGGTTTGGAGCTAAGTGTGAAGTCCAGGCAGCAACTCAGATATGCTTGGGAGAGGAGAGAGGAGAAAGTATGAGAGAGTGAAAGACATTCCTTCTCTTTAGTGAACTCCCTAAGGGGTAGTTACCCTGGTGAGGGAAGCCTGATAACATAAACAAAAAGATTTGTTTTATGAGTTCAGACCGCCTTTTTTCATAGAGAAAACTTGAAAGAATATGACCATCTGGTGGTATTGCTTCCTGTAAAATATTACTGTGTAATTTTCTATAGCATTTATATTTCATAAAACACTTCTATGCACCTTGTATAATCTTGTGTGATCACTGATTACACAATGACCACCTGTTCAATACACAGGACAAGTGTATCCATCCTTATGTTTCAGATGAGAAAATTTAACCCAACTCATTCTAACACTGTAGTGAGTGAGCTTTTGAAGCTCAAATCTGATCATGTCTTCATCCTGCTTAAAATAATCAAAAAATTGCCAACTGTCAATATTGTAAAGACCAAACTCCTAAGTGTGCTACAAGACCCTGCTGCTCTGCCCCTTCCTCCCTTTCCAGCCTCACTCATGTGCCTCTCTGTGAGGCCGCTCCACTGGTCTCCTATCAGTGCCTCCAAAGCTTGATGTGTCTTCTTGCCACTGGATCTTTGCACGTGTTATCATATGCATAATTATTTGGCTTGTGTCTGTTTCTTCTTCTAGACCAAGAATTGACAAACTGTAGCTTGCCAGCTAAATTTGATTTACCACTTGTTTTTAAACATAAAGTGTTATTGGAACACAGTATGTCCTTTTGTTGCTTTTTTTTTTTTTTTTTGAGATAGGATTTCACTCTGTTGCCCAGGCTGGAGTGCAGTGGCACAATCACAGTTCACTGCAACCTCCACCTGCCAGGCTCAAGCAATCTTCCTACCTCAGCTTCTTCAACAGCTGGGACTCCAGGTGCACACCACCACACCTGGCTAATTTTTATTTTATTTTTTTTAGAGATGGGGCCTCACTATGTTGCCCAGGCTGGTCTCAAACTCTGGGCTCAAATGATCATTCAGCCTTAGTCTCCCAAACTGCCTGGATTGTAGATATGAGCCACCATGCCCGGCTCTTCCGTTTTTATATTGTCTGTGGTCACTTTTGCACTGCACCTGTGGTTTTGAGTAGTTGTGACACAGACCATACAAGCTGTAAGGCCTAAAATATTTACTGTTTGTCCCTTCACAAAAAAAGTTTGCTGACCCCTGCCTTACACTATACATTTCTGTGAGGAGAGTGACTTGGTCTAACATTTCCCATTGCAACTGCAACAATTAGAATAATGTGGGCACATGGTTGATGTTCAACAATACTTGCTGAATGAATGAATATATAAATCACAAATGAAAACAGCTCTCAAATGGCAAAGCTCTTTCTCAAATCCAGATCCTCAGGATCCTGTACTAGGGTTCCTTCTTTCATCAGACCACATAGAACCACAGAAAATTTTGTGGATATTCCAATACTAAGAACACCAATTTTCTAATTTTCTGATGTTCATTTCTCTCATATCAATATCCCAAATATATCTTGTTTTTCTTTTGTATACCATTATATTTATTGTATGGCGTTTATTATATTATATTGTATTATTTTGTGAAAACAATAGAAAAAATCTCTAATCTCTCCCTGGCCTTCTTGTCTTTTCTGGTTTTTCTTCTGCCAACCACCTAGTTATTTCCTTCTTAGCAACTTCATCTTAAAACTTTTATCAGATTTCAGCCTGGACAATGTGGTAAAATCCTGTCTCTACTAAAAACACAAAAATTAACAAGGCATGGTGGCATGCACCTACAGTCCTAGCTACACTGGAGGTTGAAGTGGGAAGATTGAGCTTGGGAGGCAGAGGTTGCAGTGAGTCGAGATGGCACCGCTGCACTCCAGCCTGGGTGACACAGTGAGACCCCAACTCAAAAAAGAAAAAAACAAAAGTAAAAAATTTTCCAGATTATGGGTTACTTATACCAACTGCTTGATAATCTTGATTGCCTTCTCCATAAACTCAAATTGATTGCAGGAATAACTACTATGGCTGTCATCCACAGTTTGTAATTACAATAATTAATACAGAGTATTAGAAATTTAGGAAAGGAGACCAGAACACAGATTAAAACAGACAGGCATAATGTGTGCACAGAGTCAGCAACTGTCTGCTCTAGGATAGTTTCCTC
This sequence comes from Pongo pygmaeus, assembly GCF_028885625.2. NCBI lineage: Eukaryota > Metazoa > Chordata > Mammalia > Primates > Hominidae > Pongo > Pongo pygmaeus. The sequence goes on from NC_072387.2 coordinate 47,545,644, forward strand.
TGCACCTCCCTTAAACATCCTCGCTTACAGCTCCAAGTAGAAATGTTGCTGGAGGCACAGCGGGCAGGAGAGAAGGCTCTGGGCTCATACTGCCCAGATACAAAGAAAACTTTGCTATGTCATGAACTAGTGTGTGACGTTGGGTAAGCTATTTAACCTCTGTGTTTTATTTTTCTCATCTGTAAAATGGGGATGGTAATATAATATTTACCAAACAGAGTTGCCTGTATGAGAATCTTATGAAAATTATATGTAAAATATTCAGAATAATGACTAACATTAATAAATGGTAACTATTATTACCATGAATGGAAGCTGGGCTGTATTTCTAAGGACTGAGTTAACTTCTCTCTACAATGGCAATATTGGGCTAATTTTCACAATGTCTCCATTGTCCCCTAATTTCAAGTGAAAGGAAGACTGATAGAGATTGATTTGGTATGTCCATACATTAATCAACTCTCTTCTCTCTCTGATCTAATGCTACCTTCATTTGCCACAAACTTGAAAACTCGAGGCCCATTCCTGGTCTATATTGTCAATATATAATTTCCATCCTGTTTCTTCCTAGCCTCTACTTTATCACCATGTCATCATCACTTTGTAACTAACCTCTCATGGAAAGAGCAACAGAAAAACTTCCTGTTTCCATCATTTCTCCTGACTTAAGCCAAAGACAATCTTTGCCTGGAACTGAAAGCCCCTTTCCCTTTGAGTCAGATGCTTCTCCACATTCATGCAGCAAAGTGTTCTGGAGGTGCTAGTTTAGCTTATTTCTAAATACATTTTCTCTTAATATTAGCCAAATACCATTTATGCTAGCACTGCCAGTCACTGAGGTGCAAGGTTCAAAACAACAGAAACAGTAATTATTCCCTGGGAGCCGCTACAAAGAGCCTCAAGAGTGCTTGCTACCGTCCATCCCTTTGGAAGATGACTAAGCAACTGTTTTTTCTTTTTCCTAAAGAAAGTTTCAAATGTCTCAGCCTAGAAAGCAAGAAGGGTTTCAGCAAGCAATGAGCACCTACGACAAACTGAATCCTCATAGCAGGGTCTCAGGAAATGAAACATGAGCTCATTTTCAAGTTTCCTACTTCTTTTTCTGTAAAATATAAATTAGTAAGCCCAGTGGATGAATTATCATCTGTGGATGTTCTTTCACTTATGGGAAAGGAGGTTACAGGAATTTCTGGAAGATGCTTCGGATGAAGACTTTTCAGTGTTTCTACATTTTCATTCTATCAATTTCTGCACTAGTGAAAGTACTGAGATGAGGACAGCTTTTTATTTTATTTTATTTATTTATTTATTTATTTATTTATTTATTTATTTTGAGATGGAGTCTCTGTGTCACCCAGGCTGGAGTGCAGTGGTGCAATCTCGGCTCACTGCAACCTCCGCTCCCCCTGCGCCAGGGGTCAAGCGATTCTCTGATGCCTCAGCCTCCCAAGCAGCTGGGATTACAGGCATGTGCCACCACGCCCAGCTAAGTTTTGTGTTTTTAGTAGAGATGGGGTTTTGCCATGTTGCCCAGGCTCGTCTTGAACTCCAGGCCTCAAGCGATCCGTCCAACTCAGCCTTCCAAAGTGCTGGGATTACAGGCATGAGCCAATGACTCTGGCTGAAGACAGCTATGTTTTTAAAAGGCCTAATTCTATTTCCACCCTTGACATACAGGACATGTGTCCTTAAGTATGTATATTTGCTTTCCCCTGAATGTTCACCTTATAGCACAAACCCTCTCTTGAGACAATCCTTTCTAGATTTCCACCTGTTTTCCTTTCCTAAGCTTCTGGTTTTCAGACACCACCCACCATCCTTTCTTGCTAAGATGTATCCAGGTGTTCCAGGACAGTGGCTGCTCTCTTAAGAATACATGCCCTATAACTGGATTATTTGTAGGACAAAGAATAAATGTTTGAGGGGATGGACACTCTCACTTTCTATGATATGATTATTTCACATTGCATGCCTGTATCAAAATATCTTATGTACCCCCATAAATATATACATCTACTATGTACCCATAAAAATTAAAAATAAATAAATAAATAAAATTTTTTTCTGGAAAAAAAAAAAAAAAAAGAATACATGCCCTTTTCTTTAAATTGAAGTTCTCTGATCTCATTAACTTTTTTTTTTTTACGAATATACATCATACACTCTAACTTATCCATTCTCATTTATTCAATTCTTGAATTCCCACTTTTTTTTTTCTTTTTTTTTTGAGATGGAGTATCGCTCTGTCGCCTAGGCTGGAGCGCAGTGGCGCAATCTAGGCTCACTGCAACCTCTGCCTTCCTGGTTCAAGCAATTCCCCTGCCTCAGCCTCCCAAGTAGCTGGGATTACAGATGCACGCCGCCACGCCTGGCTAATTTTTACGTATTTTTAGTAGAGATGGGGTTTCACCATGTTGGCCAGACTGGTCTCAAATTCCTGACCTCAGGCAATCCACCCACCTCGGCCTCCCAAAATGCTGGGATTACAGGCATAAGCCACGCCCTGCCGAATTCTCACATTTTTAAATGAGAAATTCGGTCTCCAAATCTGTAAAGATATTTATAGTGATAACTCCCCAAGCTGCAACTCTGGCTTATACCTCTCTTCAGAATAATAAATATTTTTAACTATCAGCTGATGAAACATCTCTACCTGGACGCCCCCCAATCAAATATTCTATACGTTAGAACGAAATCTATTGAATTAAGGCATTTGTATTATGGAATGCTGTTGATACATTTAAAATGTATGTATTTATTGAATAAAGTAAACAACCATCAATATACCACACAACAGCACCACTAGAATATCACCAGTACCATTGAAGCTGCTTGCGTATTCCTCCTGGGTCTCATCCTCACCTCTCTAAAACCACAATTTATAATTTTGTTGGTTATTCTCTTGCTTTTAAAATAGAACTTTTTAAATTATATATTTACATTTCTAAAACACTTATGATTTAGTTTTGCTTTTGCCTTGTCTAAAAATACCCATGTAGGCTGGGGGCGGTGGCTCATGCCTGTAATCCCACCACTTTGGGAGGCCTAGGCGGGCGGATCACGAGGTCAGGAGATCGAGACCATCCTGGCCAACATGGTGAAACCTTGTCTCTACTAAAAATACAGGAATTAGCTGGGCATGGTGGCATGTGCCTGTAATCCCAGCTACTCAGGAGGCTGAGGCAGGAGAATCACTTGAACCAGGGAGTCAAAGGTTGCAGTGAGCCAAGATTGTGCCACTGCACTCCAGCCTGGCAACAGAGTGAGACTCCATCTCAAAAAAAAAAAAAAAAAAAAAACAAACAAACAAAAAAACTCATGAGTGCTCTGCAATTTCCTTTGACATTCCATATTACGTTGCAGGAAGCTATTGCTCTTTAATTTTTAGTGCTATTTAATACATCGAAGTGTAAATGGGCCACAGTTCACTTATTTATTTGGATACTTTTAGGTTTTCATTATTACAAATGATACTATCATGAATGTTTTCACATACCTTCTGGTTGGGTACACATGCAAGAGTTTCTCTAAGGCCCTAAAATCCAGATACATACATCCAGAAATGAAACTGTTATATTTTAAGTTCAACTTTACAAGATTATTGTAAACAACTTTGTAAAAATGTTTTCCAAAGTGGTTTATGTCAATTTAATCTTACTAGTAGTGTACAAGTATTCCCTTTGTTCCAAATCATTGATGGCACTTGTTCATACTTGACTATCTGGTCAGTGTAAAACAGTATTTCATTATAATCTGACTTCAGATTTCCCGGAGTTTTAATAAGGCAGAACAAGTTACACATGGTTATTTACAATTCGTGTTTTCTCCTTTGTGAGTTGCACATACATGCCTTTGCTCCTATTTTGGACTTCTTCTTGCTAATTTAATAAGTAGTCTTTATATATACTTACATATACTTGCCATATACATGTTGAGTACTTCTTATCCAAAATGCTTGGGACTTAGAAGTGTTTCAGATTTTGGATTTTAGAATATTTGCATATACATGAGATATCTTGGGGGTTGGCACCCAAATCTAAGCATTAAATTCATTTATGTTTCATATATGCCTTATACACATAGCCTGAAGGCAACTTTATACAAGAATTAATAATTTTATATGGAACAAAGTTTGTGTACATTGAACCCATGTGGACAGTCTGTGGTTGTTTGGCGTGATCATCATTCTTGACTGAATTTCTATGCTACCAATAAGCAATCATTGTCTTATGCTTATTCACACATAAGTACTTAACAATAAAAACTATGACACCCCGTTAACACAGTGAAAAAATAATGTGTTTAGCAGCACAGTAGCATCACCAGAATACCTGGCTCAGCTGTTAAACAGCAGCAACAACAAACAAACAACGGCAGGCTTTCAGCCTCTAGCTATGATGCTGTGTTTGTGTTTTGATTAAAAGGCTACAATATACTGTATTTTATTTTTTTTTTAGGTGGGAAGAAACATCAGAAGCAGTTGAAGGACAAGGGAGTGGGTTCTCTACGGATGAGGAGGCATCCTGCTGGAAGGCCTTTTAAACGGTTTCCTCCAGAGTCATCTGCCTCATTAACAACAGTTTTTGTCTTAGACATCTCTCTTGGATTTTATAAACTTACATTGTTTCCTGTTCTGTTATAAATGCATGCTGCTCTACTCCTTCACTAAGCCCATCACACATTTTCATCATGTTGTCTAGAGGCACTTTTTTGCAGTATTAACAACATCATCTTCATCATCACTAATATCACGATCACCTTGATTCAAAACCATTTTGGCTATTTCACAATCCATCAATGAATAAACAACTGGAGCCTCGTTATTGAAGGTACAAACTTCTTTAATATCAATTTCTTCCAGTTTATTGATAGACTCTGAAATAATTTTTTTTGCATATATAAGGAGGTCAGACTTTTTTTTTTTCTCATTTGACATGTGGAATCCTTCAAAGTCTCCATCTTGTTCATCGCCTTCACTGTCAGAGGCTGTGGCAGGCATACACCACTGTGGCCTGAGTTCTGTGTTTCAAGAGAATGCAACAGCATATCCGGTATCTGTCATGACAAAACCATGTTGAAAACCTTCTACACGCATGCCTCCATTCACTGCTGCTAGCATACTGGTCAAGAAAGTGTTTTCATTTTCACTCTTTGTTTATCTAAGAATGTTCTGGTCACATAGCTAATGAGTTAATGAAGTCACATTTTGGGGAACGTACATGGCATAAACATTTTTGATGAGAATTTCATGTAGAGAATGAGCAGAATAGCTATCAAGGAATAAAAAAAATCTTGTGGTCATCATCCAGCCTATCTTCCTTGCAGTGAGCAAGAGCTGCTGATATAAAATGTCTGTGAAGCCAGTCAGAAAAGCAGTCCCTGATTGTCCATGCCTTTTTTTGTCAGAATAATGGACTGGTAAGAAATTCCTTTCTTGGAAACAGCCAGGGATGCAGGCTTTTGCCTATCACAGCAAGTGTACCCTTATGTGTGTCTGCTGCATTAGCACATCCCAGCACAGCTATTCTGTCCTTGGCATCCTTAATGCCTGTAGGGGCTGCCTCATCAGCTGTAGTCAGTGTCTTTCCAGGGCAGTAAGGACAAAACAATGATGTTCTTCAGCAGTATAGGCTTGTTTTGGCATCAGATTTTCATCAGTGATGACCCTGACAAACTCATTAATGAATTTCTTCACTGATCTGTGACCAGCAGATGCCTTATCACCACAAAGGTTTAAAAATGGAATGCCATGTCTTGTGTTAAATTTCTGCAACCAGCCTGTTGCGTATTCATGGTTCCCGTCAATTTTCAGTTTATCATGATCAATCTTTGCTTGTTTCATGATCAGCATACCATTAAGCAGCATATGTTCACTTTAACACTGATGAATCAACTCTTCCAATACACAATTGAGATCTTCATTTTTAGCTGTATGTAGTGTTTTTCTATTTTTGATTCACTTCTGTTCATCACCTTTAGCATAGAACTTCAACAGTTTATCCTTCTGTTTCTGCAGGTCATATAGGGTGGTCATTCCAATGACATACTCTTCTGAAAGATGTACCACACTTATGCCACTGTCCACTTCCTCCAACAGCTTGGCTTTCTATCAAACTATAGATAAACATAAGTGCTTCCTTATTTTCTTATTACTTATAAGGGTGTCTACAGGCCTTTTTGACATTTTCACGGTATCTTTACACCACAGAGCAGAGAATAAGTGAGTCGTGTCCATAGGACTTGGCTTCATGTGGGGCATGATGGAGAGCCTGCCTTCAGTGTGTCCGGCCTGCACATGTGCTATTTTTGTCACCCTTTGTGGGTATGTTTGAGTGGGGCCTCAGGATGCATGGAAAAGATAACATTGTAGCTGAAAAAGGCTGGGAAGGTCTTTCTTCCCTTGCGGTTGCTGAATAAACTGCATTGTGTGCCTGGATTCTGACTGTGACCTGTCCATGAGACCAGGTGTGAAACATTGCACTTGTGGTGTCATGTTGGTGCTCAAAGTTTTGGATTTTGGAGTGTTTCAGATTTCAGATTTTCTGATTTTTGGATTAGGGATATTCAACCTGTATATGAATATATGCACACCTACACAATGTGTGGGTGTATATGTACACTTTATACATTATATGTACTTATGAATACTTGATACTTGACAGCATATAAGTGGCAAATATATTTTTCCAGTTGTCACTTATTTTTCACCTTTTTAATGATGTGTTTGATATCAAATATATAAAATTTCAATATATTTAATGCTTGGTGTGACTTGTTTAAAAATCCTTCCCTTCCTAAGGTCTTGAAGACTGAAATATCAAGCCTTGATAATTAGTAGAGAAGGTCCTTCTGCTTTATTCATTCTCTTCGGAAGAATTTTGGCTATTTTTCATCCTCTGGTCACCCATACATTTTAGAATAAGTTTATAAAACTTATTTAAAACGTTGTTGGGATTTTGATTGGAATTGTGTGAAATCTGGAGACTGAGAGATTTTATATTCTAAGGCTATGATTCATAAACATGATCATTGTGTATTCTCCACTTATGTAGGTTTTCTTTTTTTATTTTTTTGAGATGGAGTCTTGCTCTGTTGCCCAGGCTGAAGTGCAGTGGTGCGATCTTGGCTCACTGCAACCTCTGCCTCCCGTGTCCCCACCATTCTCCTGCCTCAGCCTCCCGAGTAGCTGGGACTACAAGTGCCCGCCACCACGCCTGGCTAATTTTTTTTTGTATTTTTAGTAGACACGGGGTTTCACCATGTTAGCCAAGATGGTCTCGATCTCCTGACCTCGTGATCCGCCCGCCTTGGCCTCCCAAAGTATTGGGATTACAGGCGTGAGCCACTGTGCCTGGGCTAAGTAGGTTTTCTTTAATGATGCTTATAAAATTTAAAAACAAATTCACCATAAAATTGTTACTCATCTTTTGTAGGATTTATTACTAGGTGACATGTCACTGTTTTTTTTTTTGAAAAGAACATACTAGCCAGGCACGGTGACTCCTGCCTGTAATCTCACCACTTTGGGAGGACAAGGTAGGTGGATTGCCTGAGCCCAGGATTTCAAGACCAGCCTGGGCAACATGGTAAAACCCTTTCTCTACAAAAAATACAAAAAAAAAAAAAATTGGTCAGCCATGGTGGTGTGCACCTGTAGTGCCAGCTACTCAAGAGGCTGAGGTGGGAAGATTACCTGACCCAGGGAGGTCCAGGCTGCAGTGAGCAGTGATCACTTCACTACACTCCAGCCTAGGTGACAGAGGGAGACTCTGCCTCAAAAAACCAAAACCAAAACCAAAACCAAAACGAAAGAGCATGCTATTGATACTGTTGCTCATGTTTGAAAATGCAACTGACCTTTGAATATAATGTATCTGAATCTTATAAGCTTTTTAATTCAAATAATTTGTCACCTCTGAATATTGTCTGCTTTATATATCTTCCTTTCCAATCCTTATACTTGTTACTTATTTTTTTTGTACCTTACTACACTTGCTAGGATGTCTGATACAATGCTGAATTACTTTCCTTGATTGATATCTGCTTTTAAAGGGGTATTTCCGGCATTTCATAGTTAAAAATAAAGCATGCCATAAATACTTTTATAGATTTCTTTTACTTGGTAGTTTTTTTTTAACCTAGTTTGCTAAGGGTTTTTTATTATTATTTTTTAGCCATTATGGTGGTTGAATTTTATCAAATGTTTAATGTTTTTGATGCATAGACCGAGAATGTTTTTTCTCTATGTGGCAAATTGCACTTTTAGATTTCCTAATGTTATTTTACCCTTGCACTCCTGAAACAAACACAACTTGATCATGGTGTGTCATCTTTTTTTTAAAAAAATGCTCTACTTGTATTGCTAATAATTTATGGTTTTGTACTATTCTCTTGAGTAAGCTTGACATGTATTTTTTATTTTTCATACTACTCTTGTCTGAGTTTTGGTATCATGGTTAAGCTGGTCTTTAAGAATGACTTGAGGGGTCATATAGTCATATATAGTCAATATAAAGTGTCAACAGTCATACATAGTCAATAGAAAGAGGAGTGTCTTTCTACTGGAAGAGTTTGTATGTCCTTAAAATGGCCCACCCCTGAAAGTTCAGGACTCAGAAAAGCCTTCCAACACTGCTTCCTTTCCATTTACAAGTGTTGAGATTCTAATATAGGAGGTCCTCAAATAACATCCTTTCGTTCTACATTGTTTCATTGTAAGATGAGTGGCTGGGGACTCTGTCTGCATGGTTTGCATTCTCCCCATATCTCTGTCTCCACATACTCTGGTTTCTTCCACATCCTAAAGTGCCTGTTAGCCTTACTCGTGTGTCTAGATTGTCCCAGTCTGAGTGAGCATGGGTGTGTGAGTGTGCCCTGGGATGGGATGGTGTCCTGTCCAGGATGGGTCCCTGCCTTGCATCCTGAGCTGCAGGGATCAGCTCCAGCCACCAGTGACCCTGAACTGGAATAAATGCGTTGGAAAATCAATGAATACAAATTGTAAAATAAAGGTTTGTAAAGCCCACGATAATCATACAAATGCATGACAATAAATGATGTGGTGCCTAAGCGCTCAGCAAGCCTGCCATGTTTCTGATTGTTTTTGAACTCCGAGGTGGTAGGAGGTGTTCCTGACAATTTTCTTTGTAAAGGATACGTACGCATATTCCTTGACTTAGCCCACCACCAGTCACTGATGAAAAATTGGGTAATTATCTAGTTTTTATTACTTTCTTAAATGTATGTTTAGCTCACATTTATTTCAATGTTTAATTAGAAGCGTTCTGGGTCTTTATTTAGACATTTGGTGTAGTTTTTGTGACCAGAAACATTCCACAGGAACTTAATTTTGCTTGCATCAATTAGCCTATGGTAAAATTGGTTTCATTATACTGTTTCTCTTAGTCGCAGTTTCCAAAAACCTATTGATGATCCAAATGAAAACTCACCATACAGGAAAGCCTAACTAACGTCTTACCGTGTGCTTTTCTTACACTTGTCTGTGCCTTTCTTCTGGTCTTTTGGATGTTTTTGTTTATTCCAATTACCTTCTCTACAAATTAGGAGTGATAAACACCACTGACTTTTAGCTCTTACCATAAAATTTTGTCAGAGATACTTAAAAACTTAGTATCCATAAAAGGATCTTGGGGATGTTAAAACAAACTAAATATGGCCTGAGAAGGACTCCGTACTTCTGTATTTGAGTCCTTCTGAATGAACTGTAATCTAGCTTAACAGTCAGACATAATGGAAAACCTAATTCAGGAGCATGCGCCTGTAACAGGAACTGAATCTTGGCCAATCTCAGCGGCCATACTTCAACCATTGCTAAGTGTTCGAATTGTGTTCAAATAAGGCACCAACCTGCAAGCAATCCAGCTGTTTCTGTATCTCACTGCCAATTTCTGCACATCGTTTCCTTTTTTTTGGTCTATAAATCTTCTTCCACCACATGGCTGCACTTGAGTCTCTGTGAATCTGCTGTGATTCCGGGGGCTGCCCAATTTGTCAGTCATTCATTGCTCAATTAAACTCCTTTAAATTTAATTTGGCTGGAGTTTTTATCAGGGACAATTTGGATTACCCTTCCCAACTTACTTGCTAATGTTCAATATTTAGCCTTGTAATTGACCAAATTAGATATTGTTTGCCAATATGTTGTTTCAACTCTAAAAACAACAAAAATTTGAAGTCCTCATTAAATTTGGAGTTGTCTTTTCTACAATTCTGACACCAACTATATTTTATAAATATATAAACTAATCTGGCAAATCAAATGGTGAAGCTTAAAGTTCATCAATTATATGAATTAACAGCTTTTGCAAACCTTAAACACACTACTGGCCTTCACATAAAGGGGATAGAGAGGAACACAATCTTCATCATCTTCATTTTTGGGTTTCTCCAATAACCTCTAATCCAGCCTCTACGCTGCCGCCTAAGTGATTTTTCTAAAGCACTCCAATACATTTCCAAACTAACCATAGAACAAATCCCCAGGTCTTTGGCATGTTTTAAAGGTCTTTCATGATCAGGTACCTCTCTTGCTTTTCATCCTCAAACTACCACGCTCCATCCACATATATTATATTGCTATGCTCTTGTCATACTTTGTGCCTTTATAAATCACATAATTCTTACTCATTCTTTAAGACTTTAATGTCACTGATAAATCTTTCTAGACTCTCTCAGGTAGTAAGATACTCCCCTCCCTTCTCGCGTTTTCTTAGCACTTGGTAGTAGAAGTATTCATAGTAGATGCTTGATTCAGATTTACCACTTTTTATGTGACTTACATCTTGGATTCTTTAGTGAATTAGGTTACTTATCCCATATAGTTGGGAAACATATACATAAAACTAGCCTCTAGGAATTAGTGCAAGGATTCTAAAAACATTCACTTTTATATATACCTTTGAATGGCCAATTATGTGTGAGGCCAGGGATCTATACGATGAACAGGATATAGCTCCTCTTTTCAAGGGGCTCATAGGATAGCAGAAATACACCTTGTTGTGGCATCACATTGTATCAAGACTACTCATTCAATAATTTTCTGAATGAATGGTCAACATATATAAAACACACAATATAATCTTAAAAGAAGTTTTATGGGTATAGATTTAAGAAAAACAAATGGCAACTTCTAGCAACTGGTATCAGATTAAACTATAGCTTACATTCTGTGTTTAAAGACATAAATCAGTCTGTTCATGTGTTGGTTATGACTTTTACATTAAGATATCATTTAAACGAATGAGCAATCAGTAGTATAAACAGAGTTACAACTAAATTTGGATAAAAATGTTCAATATATTAACTCTAGCACGTACACCAAATTAGAAAGCCTATCCAAGCACTTAGTAAAACACACAGAATATTTGTCATATCCATAAAGTTTATTTTAAAAAACTGTTAAAAACTAACCATACAGGTTTATTAATATACTTAAAAAGTTTGTTCCCTATGTTGAAGTAAAATACATTAGCAACATCTTCTGGACACCATCTTTATAAAAGTAAAACTTCTAGATCCTGAAATGTACTACAGTAGAGTCTATAGTTTACACTTTTAATCACAGATTGGAATTCATTCTCCTTACTCCCCTACTTCCCACATGTGGCAGTTATTACTCCAAAATTAATGACATTCACTCATGTTATACTACCACAGATCCTTAAATAGAGTACATACTGCATAATTACTAACAGAGTCAGTCTTCTCTATTTGTTGTCACATATTTCATATAAGCATTTGACTTAAAGTACAAATAGAAATACTACATCCCATAATTGTAAACATTCACCAGGAGCTTCCATAGTACAGTAAGTAATAGAGGTGGCCCAAGAGTCAGTCAAGTGTTCTTCACTCACTGGATACTGCTGAGATTAGGAAAACTGTTTTGAAGGCAAATTATCCTAAGTCTTACTTGTATTTCTATAAGGATTCAGTTCTGGATATATACTTCCAGTTGAAAACACCTGAAAGTCATTCTATAGTCTACGTTAAGCACCACTTTCACTTACCTGAAATATTTTGAGTTAAATTCAGCAGTATGTATGGTTGTTAATATCAGAAATTAAGAATAACTCTGGGTCTCAAGTTCCCTTTTGTGGATACATATAGAGTACTGAGTTCCCACTGATGCTAATAGGAACCGCTCATGCATACCAAGGGTAGTAACTCCCCCAGGACCACATGCAACCCCCAAGTCTGAGGCACAACTATTACTTCTGCCAGTGGATGCTATACAAGCATATTTAAGGCTGTATTCGGCTATAAAGAGTTCAATCTACTCTTTAATATTCTTTCTATGTAGATCACATACACAATTCAAAATTTTATAGGACAGGTGAAAAGTCTCCAAACACTTTTTAAATACCATTCTCCATACAATTTATTGTCAGCATATTTACATAGGGGAGTGTTCATGCTTTAAAATGCAACCACAATTTTCAAATTGTTGTCACAATTTCTCCAGGATTACCCTCATTCTCATTTTCCGACTTTTGGCCAGCTTCACATGTCTCAGATTGTTCACTGCAGTTCTTAGGCAATTCTGATGTTGCTCTGAAGGAGAATAAAAGTTAAAAGTATTCACTGCCACCCACTTTGGGACAGGCTTGGTTGCAAAGAAAATGGTGTTCCTGGCGCTGAAGGATAACTAGGAAACCCATCAGGCTGAGCTGGATAGCTTTCCAGAGCCGAAGCTGAATGGACCTGATGGAAAGAAGAGCGTGTGGTTTAGCACAGTGCCAAGTTCATTCAAGCCTGCGCTTGCTTCTACCCATGCCACACAGATATATTAAGAATAGGAAAGAAAGACAAAACTCTGAGGCACAATAAAGTCTGCTCAGTCACCTAAAATTTTTAAGGAAATGTTCAAATTTCTTCAGGTGAAGGAGATGCATAGAATTGTCATTAAAATATTTAATATTCTCTCAAAAGTCAATAGGTTTTCTACAGATAATGTGCTTTAACGGTCAATCATTAAGCTGGAATTATAAAAGACAAGTTAACATTTAACTGTCATGAATAGATTCTTAAATTTTATCAAGTAAAATCTATAAGCAGGAAAGAAAAATAATTTATACAGATGACTATAACCTACCACCTCTGTTACTCTCCTGAAAAAAGACAAGCATAATTTGCAAATTTGGAGAGAACTAATCATCATCAAATCTCTATGCATTCTGCTAAAAGCCATTTTTTGCCAACGTTGGGATATCGCAAGTGATACTGCAAGGTTATCACTACAGAAGTTAGTTATACATGTTACCATGTAATTTATGCCAGCCATTGCTGCTTACCTGCTGTAACAATGCTGACTGTGCAGCCGCATTATGCTGTAATTCTTGCAAGGATGATTGTGAAGGATTCTGAGAAAACCCAGGGATACCCGGGAGGGACAAAAGGCCTGGAAAAACAGAACTGCCTGCAGCTTGAAGTCCAGATGATAAACTAAAACAATTCACAGAAAAACAAGTTAACTGCAGACAAGACATAAAAGCTACTGCTTCCATATTTGTCAAATACAATCTTAAAATGTTAAAAACAAAACAAAAACCTTAGAATTTATTTCTCTGTTGGAAGGACCATAAAAATCAGCCATTCCCTGATATGAATCTTTCTACTGTGAAGTATATTATTTGAAATTCGGTAAGTCTGTTTTGCATATAATCCTTTCTGCTGTCTTATAAATAAAACTACCAAATACAAATCCAAACATTATGTCAACAGGCATTAATATTTTATATATTTATCTTAACATGGTTCATAAAACATTTTTGAGTGCTAAAGTTTCCGCCCAGAAAAACATCATTTAGATTTTGACATTCATTTGGATGACTTGAAATGAAATGTGAACTACAAGTTAGGTGAAGAATAATTTTATCCTATTTCCAAACTATCCACATACCCGGCTTGTGCAACAAGAGCGGAGTTGAAATTGGAACTGAATGCTGAGGCGAATCCTGGGAGGACTGGAGCCGGGGATGGGGCTGTGGCAGCCACAGGTAGTGGTGTGACAGCTGCGACTGTAGAGGGCGCCTGCAGCCCCGGGAATGACGGAAGAGCAGGGGTAACACTTGGGGTATTAGAGACAGAAAAGCCTGGGTAGGAGGGATTTGAAGATGACAGAGGTCCTTGAGTAACTGAGAAAAGCGAGGGAACAGCAGTGGATAGGTTGAGGGGGAAAGGTGCTGCTGAGACTGGTGCTGAAGCAGAAAGCCCTGAGAGAGCAGCTGCCGTCGAGCTGGGATGAGGGAGAGATGTGGAGGTGGCAGCGGCAGATGAGGTGGCTACTAATGACCCTGGGAGAGATACTGATGGATTAAGAGATGGGTTGCCAGTTAAAGGAAAATTGTTGGTCAAAGAAGTAAAAGGAGGAAGAGCAGTGAATACTGGTGCAATGGGAGTGGAGGAACCATGTGGTGGAAGGGAAATAGAGGAAAGAGGATTTGAACCATTTAAAGGAGTACTCAAGCTGGAGAGACCTGACAATGCAGGATTAAGGCAAGTAGATAAACTGATGGGCAAGGATGTTGAAGTATATGCGCGGCCCAACGTCCCTGACAAACCTAAAGTGCCATGAGAGGGATTCCCAGAATGAGATGGACCTTTGAAGGCCGAGGGAGTAGGACTCGTAGGCTCAGTTTTGATCATAACAGGAAGAGTTGTTGCCGCAGGGATAGATGAAATATGCAGATCTGAGGTACCTGGGTGGGGGCCATGCAAAAGGGAGGCTGAGGAGCCACAGCTAACTGGCGCTGACGTGGAAGCTGATGCAGCAGTGGCTAAAGGAGACTGTACAGGCAATGTCAAGGGAGTGGAAGCTGAGTTAGCCACAGGAGACGGCAGGCCTGGGAACAGGGCCAACCCTGGAGTGGAAGTCCTCTGTGGGGTAGGGATGGCTGATGGGGCATAGCACTTGTTAGGGGCTGAAGCAGAAGAGTCAGAGTTCTGAAGAGTAAGAGAAGATAGTGAAGCCAGCCCACTTGTGACAGCAGAGGATAAAGCAGAGGAGTTGATTAAATTGGTGTCATTGGATGTCAGAAAACCTTTTAATGCAGACAAAAGAGGACTGTTCACACCAAGTGGACCGGCAACGCTGGGAGTAGAGCCACCAGCAATTACAGGAGTCGGGTTGGATAGGCCTTGGGATGTTGGTGGTAAGGGCAAAGGGAGCCCTGTAAAAACTGATGACAATGAAGCAGAATTTGGGTTGCTGGTAGAAGCGGCAGTAGAGCTGGTGGAAAAGGGGAGGCTAGTGAAAGGTGCAGAAGTAGAAGCAAATGCTTCACTGGAACCAAGAGTGGATCGTAGTGAAAGTCCTGGGGTAGGAGTGGCTGGGGTAGGAGTGGCAGAAGGACCTGGCAGTGACACTAGGCCAGAAAAAATGGAAGGAACAGGAGTGGTGGTTGTACTGTGGATGGATGTAACAGGTGCAGTGGGCAATGAAGGGGTTCTGATAACTGTTGGGTTTGCTATTGATGGCTGTGGTGTGTGAACGGCTGAGGAGACCTGCCCTGGGAACACAGGAAGGACAGTACTCAGCAGGTTCATTCCAGAAACGGTGGCAGCTGCTGATGCTGATGGATGATTGATTGTCTTGACTGGGGATGCAGTAGCAACAGGAGTTGCAGCAGGTGTTGAAGGATTAGAACCATGAGGAGAAAAGAGTTGACTTGCTGGGGTGGAAAATGCTATATGGAAGGGGGAAAAAAGGCAAGAATGTATCATCATGCTGAAATGTCAAATTTTGAATTAAAAAGCATAACCATTTTTGTAATATTTAACAAATACCAAATTAAAAAATGACAAGTATAACAGGCTCTAGTAATATCTAAATTGCTGGGTTTCATTTTTCAGATCTTTACTCTGGAGCCAGTCAGATCCAGTTGTCGTCTAGACTCTGCTCAAAATAGCCCTCCAAATCACAGAAGTTTTGAGAAGCTTGCAGAGTGTCCTTTCATATTTTTCCACTTTTTAAAAATTAAAGCATTTATTTTAATTGTGATTAGTGCCGCTGCACTGACTTTACCTGTAATTCTTTCAATCTACTTATCTAGAGTAAGTCAGTCCCCCTCATAGGAGCTTTCAGAACATGGCTTCCCTTGCAGGGCCATACAAGGCTTTCCAGGATTCATGCCCAGCTCTCCAGTATTGTTTGTTGCCACTCTGTGAGTTGAATTTAATATTCCAGATTGTTAATCTGTACAGTTGCCCCGCCCCACCCCCATACATTTGCTCATACTGACCACTCTACACTACATTAACCCCCAACCTTTACCTGGCAACTCCTTTAGGGGGAAAAGCTGTGTCTAATTCATCTTTATAGTCTTAGTACCTAGCACAGAACACAGCACCTGCATAGTTAATGAGTGTCTGCTGGGCTGGATATATCATAATTACCTCAAACTACAGTTCCCAAACCCACTCAAGGACTATTCCCAACACTATTTCTAGAGTTTGCTACAGTATTTTTATTCTGATAAACTCTACAAATAATAAGCATTTTGGGGGATGATGTGGGCTCCCCTCTGAATGTATTCAATGGCTATCCCCACCTGTGATAATCTTGGTGTCAAGGGATATCACGACTTAGGTAGCTAATGTCATAAAGACAACTATCATTTGATACTGTACTCACATCAAATTGTTTCAGTTGTAAACAGAGAATGTTCCTGTTGCAGTGATAACCAACTGAGAAATATTTTCACGGACCAACACATTTTAAAATTTATGTATAATTAAGATTCTTTTGACATAAGCAAGCTGACATGGTCAACGAATATGCTACTCACTATATCCACTATGCTACTCATAGATGGGAAGGGACAATAGGAAGAAAATGGAGGTAAACAACACATACATAATTCATTTGCACTATGTGAAGGCCAAAGGGTGTCACATTGGGCTGAACAAATTTTGTAGTTGTTTTAGAAAAAAAATATGATTGGAAAATTGACAGTCATATTTAAGTACATAAACTGAAACTCAAAAGTCCTTAAGTCTTGACCATATTAATGGTTGTAAGCAGTGATTTGGTTTCAATAAGACCAGCTATCATTTTAAACTTACAGTACCTATAAAAATGGATTTGTATGTTTTTTGTACTTAATTTCTTTTATAAGAACTAGAAGCATAAGGTATACCTAATCTTATGTTTGTAAATAATGTACCAAAAAGGTATTTAAGTCCATAGTGTTGGGTATCATTTGAGAAATCACTATCTTATTAAACTATATGCTGAAGACCATGTAGCTAATGACAAATCTGAAGGTAAAACCAAGCTATCCTAGAGTGTTATTTATAGCAGCCTCTGTTGGATCTTTTTATTTAATAAAGCAAAAGCTATGCATTATTAATCATAACACTTGCAGGTAAAAATGAAACGAACAAAAATAAAAAAATCCCAACCACATACCATAATAAACAGCACTTTCCAGTCATCTAATTTGGTTATTAACCATAAAACATGATCTGTCAAGCCCTGAGCTAAGTTAGGCCCATCATTTCACTTGTCCTCACAATAACTCTCTGAGATAGAAACTAATACCCTCATTTGACAGATGGGCAATCTGAGGCTTGCTATGACTAAGCAACTGGATAAAAGATCATGCAGCTACTACATGGTGGAGCCAAGACTTGAGCCTGGATCTTTCAGACTCACATCTTTAACTGCTATACTAGTTTGTCTTAATTTCTGTTTCTTAATACAGTTCCAAAAGGAAAAAATAAAATCTTAATCATGCTAACATCGTAAAAGCTGAAATTTCCTCAATCTCCTTTTCACTGGAGTTAAATTACCTGTTCAAGGTCACAAAACCAGGTGGTGCCAGAGGCAGGATAAGAAACTGGATGTCCTGACATTTCACTTAGTGTTCTTTACACCCCACTATGCTACCTCCTTTACAAACTACCAGCTGAGAAGCACCTGCTAGGCACTGTTCTCAGGGAATGGAATTCTCCCACTGAGACTCCTAACTATGTACTACAATGGTCAGGCTATTGTGCTACTTTGCTAAACAAGAACTGATGTCAGTTTTGTCTCATACAACAAAGCCTTTCCTTCCTGACCACACAGATCATCACCTGGGGGAAAATACAACGCCAGCACTGCTGCCATCTGGAGGCACTATGTAGGACACACTTCATCTTCATTTCAATTCCATTTTCTGCTTTGGTGCCCCTTGTTCTTTTCTACATGAAGATATGCTTAATAATACTTATTGAAATAATGAACTCTAAAAATAGAATCTGACTAGCATTTGTCAAAAAGGATTTTTATCATCCCATGTGTTTATATCAAAAAACAAATGAGGTTTCCAGTATCACAGAATGTAAAGTGAATGTGAATGCAATGCTACATAGTACTTACATTACACTGCAAGCTTTGCAAATTGTATAAAAGTCCTAAGATTAATTTTAAATCCAGTTAACACGTGCATTTCATGTTATGTATATAATATGTAACACTAGTAAACCACTTTTAACAAGTATGAATTATATTCTTTAACCAGAAACTTTTCCTAAAACATAAGAATTCCAAATATACTCAAATTATTCTCAGTGAATAACAGTGCAAACCATGACAGATATCCGTTATCTCTGGATCAAATTTGCTACTTACTTTGATTCTGTATAGGTTTTGACAGATTGGAAAGGTCTTCATTCTCTATATAAAAATAAATAAAAGTTCATTTTAAACTTTAATCAAATATTTGCCACCATAATAAACAGATATTTGTATAAAAAGAAAAACACAAGATATAAATATTTATGGACTGTGTTAGGAAAAAAATGTATACATATGGGAAAATAAATAAAAATAGTAGTAACTCTACTATAATTACTACTAATACTTTACTACTCTATCTGAAGAGCAAGAGGATTACCAGAAACTGAGTGAGTGCTCTTTTATCCCCTAGCATCTGCACCTTAGCTTGTCAAGTTTTAAATACACACTATTAATTTTACATATATACTGTATTCAAGAACACTTTCTGGAAAGATGCTGGCCTGAGGGTGCCATCCAGGAGAAAGTGTACCCTGCAGCTGCAGTGTAGAGAGGACCACTGTCATTGGCTGACCTGACAGACAGCTCCTCTGAGTACCAGTGCCTACAGGAGTGGGGAAGAATGAGAAGCCAGGTGGCAGCTGGATGAATAAGTGTAGAATTCACTGCCATTCACTGTGGATTGTCCAAGCAAACAGAAAGAAACTGTCCTGCCCATTTGCTGTACTCAGCTTGGGAAAGGCCCTATATTAGGAACTACCATGGAGAACTAGCCTAGTTGAAGCTGACTTGAAGCCTGTGAGACTGACAACCTAAAGCACACTCCTCAAGGCGAAGGATCTATCCAAGCAGCCCATTAGCCAAGGATACAAAGGGAGAAAAATTTACCCTCTTATGGCTTGACAACAACTGCCCAAGAAACCAATACTGTGACAGGCATACAGTGTAAAGGAAATCTCCACGCCCTGGTATAATGAGCAAAGAAAAACCACAGCTTGTTTGACTGAGGTGACAAAAAATAACCACCAGAACAATGGAGATTTAATTAAAGAAAAAGGACTTTTAAAACCTGACACACACACACACACACACACACACACACACACAACTACTAGGAAATAAGCAGAGAAGACTTTTACATATAAAAATCTGATTCCAAATTAATAAATGGAAAGAATAGTAAAGATTAGAAATAAAATGACTAAAAGTTAAACTATGGTTGGAAACAAGAAACAAATATCACTTAGAATGCCAAAAAAAAATTTTTAATGGAAAAGATGTCATAAATGAATAGGTAATAGGCTTAGAAGGCAAATACAGAAAATGTAAAATAAGAGTAGCAGGAGGACGGGAAAAAAAGCAGAGGAAAATGAAACAATTAAAAGAATAACAAAAACAAAATTTTCCTAAGCTTTAAAGACTTGAGTTTTCACATCAAAAGAACTTACAGAATGCCAGAGAAGATTAATGACAAGATACACACCTAAACATACTGGTGAAATTTCTGAAATCCAAAGATAAAAAAAATTCTTTGTAAGCTTACAGAAAGAGACCAAGTTCCCAATAAAGAAAATTATCTGGAATTAAATTTCCCATTCACAACTCTATACATGTGTCCTTTGGAAGAAATTTCTTAAAGTCATTTTCTACCAAAATTATAACAGGCACATCAAGACAAAGAATTAAACAAACAGAAGAAATAATAACAAGTCATTATCAAAGGCAATTTTAAAGAAATTAAATATCAGAAGCAAAACTGTCTAGTATCCCAACAAAACACACAAATTGGTTTTAAAAAGGAGAGGTCGGGTGCAGTGGCTCACGCCTATAATCCCAGAACTTTGGGAGGCCGAGGTAGGCAGATTACCTGAGGTCAGGAGTTCGAGACCAGCCTGACCAACGTGGAGAAACCCTGTCTCTACTAAAAATACAAAAAAAAAAAAAAAAAAAAAAAAAAAAAACATTAGCCAGGCATGGTGGTATGCCTGTAATCCCAGCTATTTGGGAGGCTGAGGCAGGAGAATTGCTTGAACCTGGGAGGCGGAGGTTGTGGTGAGCCGACATTGCGCCACCGCACTCCAGCCTAGGCAACAAGAGCGAAACTCCGTCTCAAAAAAAGAAAAAAAAAAAAGGGAGAGAATATGGAAGTAAAATGATATATAGAATAAAGTTTTTGTATACTGACAACCATTAAGAATAAGAAGGTAATCATTAGCAATATTAGAGAAAATTTCTAAGTTTGGGTGGGGTCAAGGAGAGAACAGTTGTTAAAAAAATAAAATGGCAATTTGACCAATACAACTTAGCAAAAGGTAAGAAAAACAAAACTGGAATAAAAGAATAATGAAAATAAAAATAAAATGGAAGGACTAAGAACAAATGTGTAATTTTTATTATTATTAAAAATTCCTATTAAAAGTCTAACAGGTTTAAAAATAAAAATTCAGCTATATATAATTTACAAACCAAGCCAATCTACCAAATAAAATCATAGGAGAAAAAAGTTTAAAATAAAGGTACAGGCAAAATATTTTTTATGAAATAAAAATAAGTCAGGACAATATTATTACTCAATAAGGACTAGGAAACAAAGAAATATTTTATAGTAAGACTATAACTCAGCTGATATTATTTTATATCTATCTAGAAAACTCAAGAGACTTAAAAAAAAAACTATAGAGGGTAATTAGTAATAAGCACCTAGAAATGATACGTTCTATTTATAATTGTAACCAAAAATATCTCTGAATTCTATAGACAGATTTAAGGAATAGAACCTGCATGTAGAAAACTACAGTATCTTCTTGAAAGGAATAAAATAAACCCTGGGGAAGAAAACACTACCAGCTTGACATGATATAAAGATATATACACACAACTGAATGGTAAGACTTACTATCATAAAAATGTCAGTTCTTCTGAAATTACTATATAGCGCTCTCTCTCTGTACACATACACACACACCCTTGTTGTTTTAAGTTGCAGAAAATGATCTTAAGGTTCAGATGCAAGATTTCTAACGATAATAAAAATACAAAAATATATAAGGGGGAGCCTGCCTTATGAAACACTAGAACACACTACAAATCTGGTAGTAAAATTAGTATATAATAATAAAATAACTACAGTGGTATTTTAATAAAGAACTCATCAAACTCATGAGTAAAACAAACAACTGATATAAATAAAAATTAATTTTTTATTAAAAAACACAAACAAAAATGTAAGCTAAATTAGTCTACCAGACTGGCAAAGTTAAAAAACTGAAAATCTTCCATGTTGAAAGGGTGTGAAGAAACTGTAGCCTCATATACTCTTATGGACAGGTTTAAATTGGTATAGGGTTTTTGGAGAATAGTGTGACAACATATGGGAAACCATTTATTGTTCATATCCCATGTTACCAAAAGACCCACTGAAAAAGGTTGGCCTGGCAAGTGTTGGGGTGTTTTAGTCCTTCTCACTGCTTTTTTATGAGCCCTTCCTCTCCATGGTAGGAGAGGAATTCAATTAAGTCAATGATACTTCTCCACAGCACGTCAAAGTTTTACCACTCATGAGAAATAGTTCTTTTTCCCATAACTAGCCTGTGTTTACATATGTGACCCAAGGCCACTCGAATGGAGTCTTTATGTCATTAGCAAAGTGAATGTGGAGACAATCATGCCAACTGGCCGTGGATCTTAGGCTACAGTGGGCTGAATTCCAGCTCCTGCCCTACCTCTGCCAGGCACGGGGTACCCAATTCACCTCCTCCCCAA
Organism: Pongo pygmaeus; assembly: GCF_028885625.2. Classification (NCBI taxonomy): domain Eukaryota; kingdom Metazoa; phylum Chordata; class Mammalia; order Primates; family Hominidae; genus Pongo; species Pongo pygmaeus. The sequence continues at coordinate 47,567,929 of NC_072387.2, forward strand.
GTAATTACTCTTCTAATCTGCATGTGATAAACTGCCTTTGTGCAGAGTATTCTTTGCTATCCCGCTGTCAACTCCATACACATTCATCCATCAATTTCAGTTTCTGACAGTTCCTTTGCCGAGTCAGAAAGGTGCCTACCCTAGTGTCCAAAGATTCTTAATAAAAGTTTGGAGGCAGAAAGTCCCCCAGCTCTCTTCAATCTGGCACTTAATAAAGATCCTTGAAAAAAAAGTTGATACTTTGATCTCTCTTGGGTTCTCTGTGCACAAATTCTAGCATTTCCCAAACTTGCTTAAAGAACCACCAGTAGGTCATTATAAAAAAATAAAAATACCAGGCACCCCCATCACAATACACTGAATAGAATCTCTACAAGTGGGGAACTAAGGATATTTTTTTAAAAGTGTCCCAGGTAGTTCCAGGCTACAGAGAAACCACCTCATTGTTGCTTTGTCATTCCTCATATTTGATTATCAGTTTGTTTTCACCCGTTTCTTCCTCAACTTAATTCAATTAAATGGCAGCTTCATTATTGGGTCAACTACCTTTAACAGTATATTATGCAAGCAGCTCACATTTACTTTAGTGGGGCTGATTTGGATGCCTCTCCTATGAGTTTCCATAGCACCCTAACCCTATCACAGCACTGATCATTCCAACATATCTCTTTGAATCTAAGATGCCACTTGCTATAAATCACAGTCTAATTTCAGAGAAATTAAACTATAAAAAATGTGCAATTGAGAACCAATAATGTAGAATATATTGAAATGGCCTTCTCTTTCCTCATCTGTATTTTTTCACTAGACTAAACTCTTTGCAAACATGACTCTTTGTGCACCTCTGTATCCACAGCACACAACACATGATAGGGTCACCTAATATTCATTAAACATGTTACTGAATAAATGCTATTAAAATGTTATCCTATATTACAAATAGAGAAAGTGAAGTCCATCAAGACTACAAAAACTGTCCAATATTACCAAGGATTCACTTTCAGATCCTTCAGACTCTTGAGCTTGTGTTCCCCCTCTGTCAGAATACGTCATGCCAAACAACTGTCCATTCCAAGTGTACATTTGTGTATGAATAAGTTACTTAAACACCCCCAAATAACATGACTTTACCTGTTCCTACAGGATTAGGAGTATATGGAGGTGGAGGTGGAGCTATGACATTCGCTAATGGTACCAGACCTGCATTGTTATAAGCACCTAAAATAAAAACACAATAGAAAAAAAAATACGTTAGTACTGTTCTGCGACTAGTATTGTTCTGTGACTAGGAGTTCAAACTATATTAATGCAGCTATTCAATTTATTATAAAAACTCCTATTTAATAGAGTTGATTTTATATGGAGGTTTGGGTCTAGAGTTAAGTGAAAACTGACACCAGATGAAACAACCAGAGATTCCTATTTCCCACTGCATGCTCATTGCAGTGATAAGCTCAGTGAATGGCATGGCAGGCAGAACCTGCTATGCTTACATTATTTGTCTTTTCTGCCAAACACATATACTTGACTTTTTAAAGTTAAATGCATGAATGATGCCTCTGAACTACCAACTACCAAAAAAAGGAATTCAAGATGATTTACCAAAGTGAAAACTCATAAATAATGAATGACTAAAAATAATCTAATTAATTTATCATAAAGAAAATATCCTAAATAAACTGTCTGCTGCAGTGTTGTAGGCCAGGACACTACTAGCTAACTATGGGCATAATTAAGCTCACAGTAGCATTTCGTAAGTGCTACAGATTTCCCAACCGCATAGACCAGCACTTACTTTCAATTTAATAAATAAACAGCAAAAAAGAAAAACAAGTAAAAAATAAGGGAACTCCTTACTTGGTGCAATAGTTGCATGTGGTCGGCATGGAGGTATCGGATAAGGAACAGGTTTATGTGGATTATATGTTGAAGGAGGCTAATAGATGGGGGAAAATACAGCAGTTAAAAGAAAATCAAGTAAGCTGTCTCCTGGCAACTTGTCTTTCAAAATATTTAGTCCTAATATGCTAAAAATGTCCCTGCATATCAAATACTACCAGACTACATGGGATGACAAATGAGGGAAATTTCTTTGGTTTAATAAATGTGGTTGCTATTAAATTCCAAACACAGATCTTGCCAAAGATGGCCATAGAGGTGGCCAAAGATTTTTAAAATCATCTCCAATAAGGGGTTAGATCTCATTGTAAACAGCAAACTCCTCCCAGGCCCAGCCTAAATTAAACCAAGAATTCCTGTTTCCTCCTACATAACAAAGACAAGAAACCTTCTAGGTTTTACAATCTCAAATTACGCAAGAACTCTCAATGGCAACATCCTCCTAAACTGACAGGAATTCATCCTCTCATTCCCACCCTCTTTCCTCCTTTTAGAAGAAAAAAGCACTGTTTGTGTTAGCATTCGGCATTCTGACAACTCCAGTAGAACACAGACTGGAATCAGGAATTCAGTATGTTAGTTGTTCTGCCTTTTGAAATCCATAAATCCACCAATACTTATTTTACAGTTGATGGAGCTTACCTAAGTAACAAAAAGCATTCAAAGAACTGGTCTTTAGAAAACTGGAAGTACCTGAAGCTAAGCCAGATGCTGTACTTTTTACCTACAGAAAGAGCATGTGCATGCCTGTAAGGCAGGGGAAAGGATCCACTGGTGGTAAGGGAGCCAGATTCTTTCCAGCTCCCATAATTGTGGCCTTATCTGAAGTCTTGTGCAAGAACCATGATCTGTTACTATTCTGCCATAAACAACTCCACTGGAGTTCTTGTCATGTGGACAGGCAGGTTTTGTAAGGTGGTTGTATGCAGGCCTCTAGTACTTCAACTCCAAAGATCCTTCAACCCATGGGGTTGTCTTCTCCTGTCCTGTTTACACTGCAATCATTATAATCACTATCTTGTAAATACTTTCAACCTCCTGACTTCACTGTGGTTTCACTAACACTAATTCAGCTAAACTACAAACTTAGTTAAAACAAGCTCTCCACACTCCGTATCTCCATCTGAGCAGCTGAATGCGTCTTGAGAAAAAAACTGAAAGCAATTTGACTGATTCTACTTTAAAATAAAAAGCTTAATCTCAAAGGGGCTCTTACTACTGTTAAATATTTATGTTTCCCTCAACCATTCACTCTCTCACTCTCCTACAATTTCTAGAATACTTCAAACTTTGCAACACAAAAAATAAAACTTATGCTTTGAGTAAAAAGGAAACTATGTAGGAAGGAGTTTGGGCTTGTTTCATCATTTTCTAAACATACTGGTTTGGATGGTCCAAGAATTCGTGCAGCTATTCCTTTGCCTTCGTTAGTACATTCTTCACCATCTTTTTTCAAAGGAGTTCCCTATTAAAAAAAAAAAAAAAAAGATAATTGAAACTTAAAAAAAAAAAAACCCTCAAACCAATAACAATAACCAATCTCACTGTATTACACTGAAGAAAAGGACTTGGTAAGAGTGTAAAGACTTGCATTCCCATTTCAGTTCTGCACTGCCTGGTGGCATGACCCTGATAAGGTCCTCAATCCTCCTATGCTGTGGAACTCTCATATCACATGCAAAGGTACTCAGAAGTGAACATGAAAAACACAGAAAGGATGACAGGAAAAGATAAAATATCCACAGGGACTGGTTCTAGGACCTCCCCCATAGATACAAAAATACATGGATGCTCAAGTCTCTTATATAAAACAGCATAGTATTTGCATATAACCTGAACATATCCACCCGTATACTTTAAATAATCTCTAGATTACTTATAATACTGAATACAATGTGGATGCTGTGTAAATAGTTGTTATGCTGCATTGTTTTACTGTATTATTGCGTTTTTTTGGAATACAGTATGTTCTAATTTTTCTTCTTCACAAAAAGGAGCAATTGGAAATGAACTTCCAATGCCACAGTATGTATAATATTCAAAGAATAAGAATACCTATGTTACAGTTGAAAGTAGATAAGAAAAAATGGTGTTCTCTATAAAGATTAAGTGTGATTATTTATATTGTCAAGGGTAAATGAGACCTTATTCAAGACTGCTAAAATTAACAGATCAGAATAAGTTGATAGATTATTGCAGTGTGTCATCACCCTAACAGTGTGTGTGGCTAAATGGTATATACTAGCGTGGAAGCCAACTCCCAAGATGTCCCCCACTGATCCTCATCTCCTACCTGCTCTTGCACCATTCCCTCCCAGAATGAATGGGGCTGACCTGTGTAACACATGGGACATTGCAGAAAGGATGGCATCTGACTTCCAGGCAGCTTCCACTTGTCTTCTCTTGCTTGGATTACTTGCTCTGGTAGAAGCCAGCTGCCATGTCATGAGGACACTCAAGCAGCATTACAAAAAAGTCTCTGTGGTGGACAACAAAGGACTCCTGCCAACCACCAACGCTACCTTGCCAAGCATGTAAACGAGTCACCTTGAGGCCCTATTCTTGGGCTCCAGTCAAACTTTCAGATGAATGTAACCTCATGAAAAGACCTGAACCAGAACTACCCAGCTAAGCATTCCAATATTCCTGACCCATAAAAGCCATGTGAGGTAATAAACGTTTATTGCTTTAATCCACTAAGCTGTGGGGTTGTTACGCAGCTACAGAAATATAACATTCTTTGAGAAAGCTGTTTTACAAAGAGGTTTGAGGAACATTAGATGATACAAAAACAAGTTTCTTTTTTATAGTACTTCTCAGAGCCTTTATATGCAATGTGATTCCCCAGGAAGGAAACACTGTATGCAAAGTTTCCCAAACACACTTCACTGAATGAAACTGAGATTGTAAGAATACTGAGAATTTGAGAATTATTCCTTTACTAAATGTAAATCAGTGCTTCTAAAGTACTTTCAAAAATAAAATCATCCTCTCTTCTATTTGTCTTGTTCTATAGATTTTATATAAATACCCTTAATACTTTAATGAAGTTTAGACATGAACTTTCAATCAGTGGTGAGCCTATGAATTAAGTTACTGACATAAAATTCCTTTCCTTTAAATATCATTAACTTATTCTACACTTCATACTTAACCATGAGAAGTTTCATATACAGCTACAGAAGTATGCTTACTGGGAAAATTCCATTTATGCGGCTAGGTCTTCCTTTGGGATATGGATTTCCTGGGATCGTTCCACAAGAAGATATCATAGCATGAGGAGCTTTGCAGCCCCCCTTGAAAGCCTGTAGTATAAGAAAGAAGAGGGGTAGGAAAAAAATTCTTAAAAGACAAGTATTCTGAACATTGGGAGCTCAGCTAAAAAAAAACATGAATTAAGGAACAGCACTACATTCAATCTGCTCATACATCATTCAGCACTTACAGTGGTGAATGTGACCAAAAGTAATAAAATCACTTTATTTAAATGGAATAATTAAAATGGTAACATAATAATGTTGCAACTAACAGACTCATACAAAGAATGTCTTCACAATAGATTTTGTAAATTGTGTAAAAAAGTGTTTGTTATCTAATCTGTCCCATTTCTTCAACTACCAAGAAATAACAAGTTCAAATCTACAAACGCCAAGGTCATGTTACATTTGAGGAAAGGAGGACACAGAGATGAAAGAAACATGGTCCCTGCTCTTTACAACCCAGTGGAGGACAACATAAACAAATAACATGATATCGGGTGGTCCAAAGAGCTACATACCATTGAAAAACCAAGTTATAATGTTCAACATACTATTACATATTTATGAGAAATAGTGAGGGAAGGAATTTAGGTCTAAGCTGTTTCTCACTGCATCCTCAGCTTCTAAATGATGCCGTACACACACTGAGTTAGTGCTCAATACATATTAATAAATGAAAAAACACTGCATTAGGCAACATATATTCCAATGCATCTATATTGTTATAGAAATATCCAGCTATATATATATGTGTGTGTGTGTGTATATATATTCACAAGTATGTACAATGTTATATATTTTATTATATATTGGTTTTATAAATCCCTTCACAACACATATATGTATATTAGCTATATAACCCAGCCCCTCAAGTAAATACCCCAACCCTGAAATCATCTGAATTTTTGGCTATAATAAAGAGTACCGGGGTGAATGCCCTTATATATAAATTTGTATATTTCAACATTTCCTTCAAATAAATTCCTAAAAGTAGAAATTTGGGGCCAAAAGGTATACATTTTTAAAGGCTCTTCAAGTTTACCTTCTAGAAAAGTTGTACTAATTTACATTGACCAGACGGCCTACTCTACAGGACACTCAGTCCCAGAATATTTCTGAGAAGGAAAGTGACATGATCGGAACACTTCATAAGAAAGAAAACTACAGCAGTAATATGCATGTTGCCCTAAGGGTTTTAGTCAAGAAAACTGATAAGGAAGTTACTGAAGTAAATACATATGGCTCAGATCTTAACTCTTCTACAACAATGTATGACTAAGGTGAATTTGCCTACCATCCCTGGGCTTAAAGGAGTTTGTGAGTATTAAATACAACTGAACTGCCAGGCTCATAATTAATTAATTTAGCTTCCAGCCATCGCAATCCTACCTTAGAAATAAGTACCTTAGATGACAAATCAAGTTTTCTAGGGTTGGACAAGTACTATTTCTCCCATTCTTATAGATTTTTAACTAATAAACTGGAATTTTAACTAATAAACTGGCTTTAATATTCATCTCTTATGAATCTGATTTAAAATAAACTGGATAACAAAGCAAATTTGGAAAGTTAAGTTCCTAAATACATAAAGTTTAAAGCAAAAACTTGAAGCCATGGCAAAGGTACCAAGGGACCAAGACATAAACATTTCCATGAGGCTCAAGCTAAGTGGCCAAATGACTTCTCACTCTCAAGCCATCTCTTCCCTCTTGAATGTCCCTGTCAACCAGCTCTATTTCCACTCTGCACACCACAGGGATGTTCATTTTTAACCCATTGTACAACAGCATTCAAGTTATTCACCAAAGTCAGTAAGAAGAAAGGTGCTTTTTCACCTTCAACATTCAGAAAAACCAGCGTACCAAGTACATGACAATCTTTAGAAAACTACCTGTTCAAGTATTCTCTTGCACCGTTTCTTCTCAGACATATTTATCCTGAATAAATCTTCAATAGGACGAGAATTCTGTGCATCAATAATGTTCCTACCAAGAAAACACAATTTAGCTTTTTGTTTAAAAACCTGAACATATATCGAGGTAAACAATCTTTGTTTACCGCACAAACATATCTAAGTAAGCTTTCTCCATGACATAGGGAGAAAAGTGTGACTATTTACTTTTAATAGTTCAATTTAAATAACATGTTTATATATAAATATAATAACAGGTTTATCTGATTACTGAAAAGTAAAACAGTAATACTGTAAATAAAAATCACTATTTTGAGATTTTTCAAAACATACTCTCTTCAGTGATACAAGAGCTATGGCAATAGAACCAACCCATGTGCTAAATGCATAAAAATCATCTTATGCTAAATGCATAAAGTTTTATCTTGTGCTTTATTTTAATTTTGTGCTTTTATGGACACCTATGAATATAAAAAGGACTTAAAAATATATGTGTTACAAATAAATAACTTATACATTCTTCAATTACACAAAGGAGTAGGTTCTTTCCATGTCTTTTTGAGCTTACATTCACTACGGTCATCTGTCAAATGCTGTGGTAGGTGCTTTCACAGACTTTCTGATATTTAAAGTTCATTACCCTATTAAGTGGGTATGAGTCTTATTTTTACAATTGAGGCAAATAAGGCTCAGAAAAAATAAGCACCTTGCCAAAAAAAAAAAAAAAATTATTGTGTCAGTAAGTGAAACAATCTCTAATTCTTAAATTCCTGTCTTTTCAGAGTAGGAAGGAAAAGCGAATAACTGAAATACAAAAAATCAAATTAAGCAATCTTGTTAAGCCCCTTCATTTTATAAGTTATAATCATATATGTAATGAGTACACTAGATACTTATTCACATGAAGAAATCAGGATGTATCACTATGCTTTTGACTGTATTTTGTTAGACACATTAACACACACTAATTAATGTTTGACACATTAAAACACTAATTAGACACTTAAAAGGCTTCTACATTTTTTCCCAATGAAGTAAAAAAAAGAAATACTTACGAGGCTAACAGTTCAAGAGCAACTAGTTTGTCTTTACTGAAAGTGAAACAGTTGAGTATATTGACCACTTCTGTGGGCTGGACAGCCACCATTTTCTGTTAATATAAAAAATAATTTTATTTTTAACGTGAAATTTTCATGCCAGAAATTACCTTTTTCTGGAAGTACAGTTAAATGCTCTTAATATAAACATTTTAGATAAAATATATCACATTTTAGATGAAAACCACTTACTCAAAAGAAAGTTCTAACAATAAATTATGCTCCATCAACATAACCATTTCAGTTGAAGAGCTAATGAAGATCTAAGTTCTCCTAGAAGCTCCTTTTTTATCCATTTATCGATGTGTTCAGTTACAGAATTAAAAAAATCAGAAGTATTACTTTCCTCAGAAAGGTTATATAAAAAGGTGATACTCATACATATGGGAGATTAAACTGTTCAAAGGTTAGAAAAACACTATTATACTCCTCAGTTAGGGGGCTAAGTATGCCACAGATCAGTGCTTCCGTGATGTTAAACATATTACAAAAAAAGGTTACATTAGCCATATAAGGTAGGGAAAAGCTGGGTTAGACAGGTTTCTCTACTGCAGAACTTTAAGTCTTATTTTAATTTAACGTGCATTGTGATGCACCAAGATTGTGTGGAATGTTACATAATTATTTGACCAGAGTACCTTTATTTCTGAAGAACATCCAGAAGATTTGGCCAATTTGGAGATTTATGTTAACAGTGAAGGAAAATTAAAAGCAACGTCAACATAAGAAGTAAGACTGGTCAGAATCAATATCCAAGAGCTCCTAAAATTTGGAGCAGTGGTTTTCGCATACTTTTATGTACTACCAGAAGAACTAATAAAACTATATGCCCCTTTGCATGTTTTTAAATTGATACCTAACGATTTTATTAGAAGTTTAAATACTCACAAAAGGTCGATTTTTAAAATACATTTATATATCTGAAAGAACTTTGAAACTACTAATTTAGCTCATTTATGGAAATATTTGTTATGTAACCTAACTGGCGAAATCAGTCTTCAGTGAGAAAACAATCAAATCAGACTAACATTGTTAGAAAAGGTCAGACTTAATTTAATTCAAATAAGTGTATTGAGTTGTCCCTGTGATACCCTTGTCATCTCTGAATTTTAAGTCTAAGGCAGGGAGACAGGCAAGCAGGCCTCAGAGCTTTGTCATGAGTTTGTTGTCCTGATAAAATAAAGCAAAGCCCTCATCAATACTCCCCCTGCCTCAGCCTCCTGGGTAGTTAGGACTAAAGGAGCACACCACCACACCCAGCTAATTTAAATTTTTTATATTTTTCTAGAGACAGGGTCTCACTATGTTGCCCAGGCTGGTCTAGAACTGCTGGCCTCAAGCGATCCTCCTACCTCAGCCTCCCAAAGTGCTGGGATTACAGGCTTGGCCACTACCCCGAGCCCCTTATCAATATTTCTTATAGAGCCTCTCTTTGCTTTGCTCTCGCTCTCAAGAGCAAAGCACTGTCCTTTTGGAACCTGGAGAAACATTTTCACCCCCAGAGAACAGGCGCAATAAATCTTTCTTTTGCAAAGCAGTAAAAAAGCAAGTATTAAAGAGGAGGTCAGAAAGCAGCACTAACAGACCCAGATACCTTCTTAGGCTCATCAGTTTAGAAAGTCAAGAATCTGTAAACTGATTCCACTGAAGATATCCAGGTCTGATATCGCTTCAAAAATCTTCCTACACAGCCAGATACTCTTGTGTGATCTAGATGCTCCTGTTGACCTAGGTTCTAGAGCTGTGCTATCCATATAGTAGCCACTAAGCACATGTACCTATCTGAACTAATTACAATTAAATAAAATTAAATATAGTTCCTCAGATGAGGCAGATTCAAGTGGCTCAGTGGACAGTGCTGATATAAAAATTTCCATCATCGCTGAAAATTTATCTGGACAGTACTAACTCTTCTAAGACTAAATAGAAAGATGGTGAAGATGGATACTAAAAAAACAGAAGTGCAAAAAACCAGAAGTGCAAAAAAACAGAAGTGCAAAAAACCATTAAGAGCAAATCCTATATTTTGCTTGCTGATTTTCTTCTAACTTGCCAATCAGGACACTGTGGCATACAATTTAAATGTGAAGTTTAGAAAATTTTAATTTTTTAACATAGCTATTTTGAATCAAAATACAATAACACGTAGAGTTCACTTTTCTAATGCAAATAAATTACAACTGAAATAAATTATAGACAACTGGGAGAATTAAAAATACTTAAATTCCACGTTCCAAAGGAAAAAATAAGTTACTTACATGCTGTAATGCTTTCATTGCCTTCAACTGGGGCTCGGCCCAGGAAAAATATCTCAGCAAATCAACCACCTGAAAACAAAGAACTAACAGCTCTAATGACAGCATGTTTGCAAACATTTCTAAAAGATTTATTTCAGTACTTGAAATTATAATTCAACATGTGCAGCCCAGGCCCAGGTGATACAGGTGGCATTAAAATCTAAAAACTGTGCCAAAAGAATAGCAACGTGCGGTTATATACATTTAAATCACTTAAAATCAAATAAAATGTAAAACTCAGTTCCTTAGTGACACAAGCTACATTTCAAGTGCTCCAGAGCTATGTGAGGCTGATAACTACAATAATGCACACTGCAGATAGAGAACATTTCTACCATCACAAAAAGTTCTACTAGACAGCACTGGTCTAGAAAGCAAGAAAAATATACAATACAGAAAAAAACAAAGTATCCTCATAGGAAAAGGATGGCTGAAAAGTACTAGACGGAGATCAAATGTCAGCTCAGGAATATAAAGATGGACTGTGAATGGAAAACCTTTCAACACGAGGGGAGAACAGCACTCACAAGGGCACGGTGGTATGTTTTAGTGTAGGTCCACTAACTTTAGTCCTAGTAGGTCCTTTAACTTGAATCTGGAGGGCATAAACTTAAATCATAAATCTAGTCCCTTAAAAATGTTAAGAATCAACATGAATTACTCCAGCAGCCCCTAAATGATACATCATTTGAGAGCTCAGAGTGTGCAGCTCAGATCAGCTCCCAGCACCACCTAAGAACTTCAAACAAATGAGGGAAGCATTACGAGATAGCCAGAAGAGGTGAGCACAGAGCATAAAGATCAGGACACTGAAGTCTCAGCATGATCACCACCACCCTGTTTCACTGCCTCCAAAGATGCTCCAAAGGGGGAAAAAAGTGATACAAGAAGACAGTTCCTGAAAATATGCTAAGGTTTCAATTATTCTATACAGCAAGGTCAATGGTGCAAACTGGAGTGGTATGTAAAGAGAGTAAAAATAATTTTTACTCCTTATAAAGAAATACATATATAGCAAATAAGTATTATGTATACTTTCCAGTTAATTTGATAAAAGTGTATGTCCTTAACTTTGATGGGAATAATGTTCTTAATATCTAATAAATGCTATACTTTACCAACCATAAAATTTTACAAGCCACCATATCTAAGATACAAAGAAAAATCTTTAATATAATAAGCTCATTTAGAAAGTGGCTTAATAAACTTTGTAATGACTTTAGCAAAGTGGAAGCATCATTAAGGGTGGTACATCACATACACACAAGAAAAAAATGCTATTAGCTGTAAGAAATTATAAATCTTTTTAAAACATTTAATTATTTTTTTTTTTTTTTGAGACAGAGTTTTGCTCTGTCACCCAGGCTGGTGTGCAATGGTGCGATCTTGGCTCACTGCAAGCTCCGCCTCCTGGGTTCAAGCGATTCTCCTGCCTCAGCCTCCTGAGTAGCTGGGATTACAGGCACCCGCCATCATGCCCGGCTCATTTTTGTATTTTTGTAGAGATGGGGTTTCGCCATGTTGGCCAGTCTGGTCTTGAACTCCTGACCTCAAGTGATCCGCCTGCCTCGGCCTCCCAAAGTGCTGGGACTACAGGTGTGAGCCACCGCGCCCAGCCAAAACATTTAAATTTTTAAAAGAGCATAAAGTAACTTTGTAAAGCAATGGGAAAGCTGAAAAACTGACATAAAGACAACAAATGCAAATCATAAAGTAGCTTTTAAGAATTTAGTGGGCAGAACTTCTATAGGCTTAAAGTCATTCAAGCTTTTAAGTTTTGAAGTTCTTGAGAAACCAATGAAAAGCTGGACCATTTACTAACTCAATTGGAGCATTTACTAACTCAATATATAGATTCATTCATTGTCCATCCTTTCCCCAAGCTGTTCTCCAGACATTTCTATTAATATTTATGCCTGAATTCTCTATCAAGAATTTTCCAACTATCCCTCAGAAACATGTCCCCTTTTGTGTGTGACACACATATATTTTAATTAGCAAACTGCCCCTAAGGTGGAATGAAGTTTTCACTAAACTATCATGCTTAAAATGTTAGTATTCTGGCAGTTACAGAAACTACTTATTAAATAACACTGTGTATTTTTCTTACTGTTGAAATTTTTATTTAGTGGCTTCATATAAAAACATATTTCATTATTTGTTCACATTTTCTTTTATATTACATGATGAATTTTGTAATTGTCTTACATGTAACTATAAAAATTTGGGTAAATTTACCATTACAAGTTTCTAAATCTTTGATATTGTGCCCAGAACCATAAACACTTTGAATTGCTTTAAGACCCTATATTTAAAATCATTTTAAAATATGAATTGGGGTGAAAGTGGAGAGATGCTTAGTCCCTGAATTATAAATTCTGTAAAGTTTTCTGCCAAAACTGAGCTTCTCGAGTTCTTGAATACAGCAAAAAGGTAAAAGCAATTCTGAATTCAGCCAGCAGACAGACATTAACCAGAACATTGGTATAAAAAGAAAGCTTTGTTTAAACAAATAATGAGGAATACCTGTTCACTAGAAAAGTATCCATGCACATATTCAATTGCTTTTAATTTGTATTCTGTCAAAACAGCCTAAAAAAAAAACACACACACACACAGAGTAAAACAGCATTAATATACGTAAGCAGCACAGTAATATACATCTATCAAAACTGCCCAAGCAACTCAACAGTGGCAGGTCTACTTCAGCCCTGTCATTCAGAGGAACTAAGGTCACTGTGGTGAGAGGCCCTTCCTTCCACCTTTCTAGGTTCCATATTGTGAGGGACACACTGAGCAAGCAGGAAGATCTGCTGGGCTTCCCTACCAACTTCTACGAAGAAAGGGAATAAAATTGTAATAGATATGATTCAACATCAGTATACATAACATTTAGAATTCCTAAATATGTAATTAAAGTTTCAAAACATTCCAAATCCAAATTGTCATTTTTAAGATTAAACATATCAGATGTTACTCATTCATCAATTACTGAAGATCTATTATGTGCTAAGTGACAGAGAAGCAAGAATAAGACAAGGTCTAGTTGAGGCTCTCAGTATTTCTATAGGGACGTAAGAACGCAAGAAGCCCTGAATTCAATCTCTGTGCCTGCCACTAACTGGCAGTGTAGACTTTGAAAGGCATTTTAATTCCCTTTGAGCGTCCTCACTCACACAGGGAACACCATTTGCCAACCTCAAAGAATTACTATGAAAACTATAATAGTGGACATTAGATGTGACATATAATAGGTATTCAGCAAGTGATGGTTCCTTTCCTTTACGGAATCTATCAGTGGGTGAGAAAGAAGTTGGCGGCTTTGATGCAGCACTATCTAGAGCCCACTAAATCACACATGCTCCCCTTGCAGCTATTTGCTCAGCTTAAAAATGGAAACAGCTATCTTAAGTCAGTAGCCACTAATCATTAAAAATGAACTAATCCCTTTGCTTGTACTACAAAATAATTTTAATATTCATATTTTTCACATATATCTTTCTGCTAGGAGAAAGTATTATGACCAGTCAACTGAAATATCCTGGGTGCTCAGTAGTTCAATATTCACCGAAAAGGGAGAAAATGGCATTCTAAATAATGTACTCCTAGGAGTTTTATTATCAATATAATAATCGGACACAGTCAAATACAAGTTTCTGAACAAAGTCTTGGATTGTACTGATGCCAAGTCATATCTCAATTCTTCCATCAATGCCTGAGAGGCCCAGCTGTAACCCAGGCAGGACAGCATGGTGCTCTGCAAGCATAGCTTGAATACTGCCCCCGGCCCCCAACTTACCACCTGGGGAGTCTTGAGCTGACTAGTTAACCTCACAGAGAGTAGGCCGCCAGCTATAAATAAGTACAGTGCCTACACCTCATAGGTTGTAAGGAGAATCAAAACAAATAATGACTGGAGAAAGTGCTTAAAAACAGGCTCACAAAGTAAGTGCTCACTAATTAACAGCTATCATTCCCTCCTTTTTGAATAATCAGTTAAGCATTGCTTTTTCCCCCTTTCTACTCCCTTTCCCAGTTCTGCTAGTGGCTACTTGTATGCCTCTGTTTTAAATGACAGTGGTGACAATCAGTATTATCATATAAACTCACTGTGATAAGAGACGACCTGGTTTAAACTGACTTACATTTACAAAGAACAACTTTTAAGAAAATCAATAGTAATGTTCATATTTAGATATGCCAATATTTTATTCCATTTTAATAGATCATGACAATGTTGATGTATCTAATCACTCGGCAAAGCCAGCAGAAGATATATTTCAACTGTTGACCAGAAATACAGACTTAAGTTGCCATCTCATGTGAACAAGACTTTCATATCTGGAAAATTTCCTATTCCCCTCTTTAGAATTTACTGTGACGTTTTTATGACACTAGGAAGAGAATATGCACACTGAGACCCTGTATCTTGCAAAAGTAAAAATCTGCTGGTCTACTTGGACTCACCAATTATTTTCTCATGAAAAGTAATTAAAAATCAGCCCAAGAACAAATTGTGACAAATTTCTAGGCATATAATTAGCAAACCAATATTTTATTTCAAAAATTAATTGGACACTTGGGTTTGCAAGAGCAGAATTTGTTCAAAAAATGTTCAGTATTATCAAATATGAAAACTTAAACACGTCAATTTGAAAAAAGAAAAAAGCTGTATAAAAACAAAGTAAAACAGCAAGACCAGAGACAATTTTAATAATAGCTTTGTAAACTGAAATAAGCACCAGAGCACATGGCAACAATTTCTTCCATTTCAGTCAAGGGTCGTAAAGGTATGCAACTGACGAAAGAATAATTGCCCGGAAGGCCGAAGGAAAGCACCGTGTGTTGATGTAACAATGGTACATCAAGTCCTTACATTTTAAAGTAAGTAACTTCTCGGTTATTTTTGTGCTTGAGATATTGTTAGGCTCAAGACTGCCTTCCAGAATTGTTGCTGTCTGGTTCACTCTGGGAAATGGGATCCACACAACAGCCTCAAAAAGCAGGAAAAACTTGGAAAGCAAGAGAAAAAAGTTTTGAAACTCAGGTTATTGACGGCCAATTCCTAAGAAAGTGACTTTAAACTTAATGCCACACTTACCATCAGGACACGAATTTTGCATGGCCAACGCAACAAATATACTCTACCTTATGCTTAGATTTGAAAACCCCATCATAATAACTACCATAAAAGAAACTTTCTGCGTATTACCTCTCGTTTTCAGTCACTCTTGGGTTACTGAAAGATAAGGCAATAAACTCAAAAATATTAAACCACTTACCCCAAAGTACAGAGCTATTAAGGATTTGTAAAGCCGGCTTCGGAACGGAGGGCCGTCTGAATATAATTCCCACGACACCGTGCTGAGTCTCAAATTTGGCGTTAACGTAACTTAATTTCTATTTGTATTGGAAACGTATCAAGATACAAACTCCTCCATTACACGTGAGAATTCAAACCAATTTGACAATCCTAGGACCCTTATTCTGCACAATCTCCATACAGTACCTCAGAGTCTAAATCACGAGAATTCATCTCATAAAATAATTCATGGAATCGAGTGTAATTACCTTTCTAATTTCATCCAGCACCATTTCAAAGGACTTTTTATCCATCTTGACTACTATCCCGACGTGGTTTTAACAGTTATACTTGCAATTACAAGACGTTCATCCCTGGTCTGCTCCGGCGATAGTAAAAATATTTATAGCTGAGGAGGAAAAAGACTCCACGAGCAAGAGAGGATGCGAAGAGGTAGAGAGTATTGCAAACTTCGCAAAAAATTTTCTAAAAACTGAGACTCAGAAAAACTTTTTTTATTAAAAAGAAAAAACACTCCAGTCAGGCTTCCCCAGCTTATTCACACAATGCTTCCGGGCACCTCGAACAAGAGCCAGGTCCTCTGAGTTTTGCAGAAAAACCCGGGCTCGGCGGCAGGTTTGAGTGCGGTTTCCCTGCAGCTGAGGGCCAGGTGCCGCCAGAGGTAGCTCTTGAAGCCGCTTTCCCAGGTGGAGCGGCCGGCAGAGTAGAAACACCTGCACTCAGAGTCCACGGGCGGCGGGGAGGGAGGCGCCGGTCTCTCGACCCGCACCTGCGCCTCGGCCGCCGGCCGCGACCCTCACCGCCGCGAACCCGGACGCATGGTCTGGCTCGCGCTCATCCCCAGCCGCTCCGCCCGACTCCTGGATACCTCGGCCCCGGCAGCAGACGGCCCGGCAGGCTCTTTGTTACCAGCTGCTGCAGCTTCCGGGAGCGGGCCGGCGGCTGGAGAGCACCGGGAGCCGGGCGAAGAGGGGCACGGCCTCGCATAGGGGGACTCCGGAAAAACGCAGCCCCAACAGCGCCAGGCGCCCTGCCTGGTTACCCCTACAGCCCCCACCAGCTCATGGGGACCTACAGTAAAACCAGTCGCGCCCAAGTAAACTCAACACTGCGCCGCCAGGTTGGGCTCCTCTTTCCTGAAAGCCAGAGGTGGGGTCCTGGTGTGGGAATATAGGTATCCATAGCGGATGCCTGGATGGTAGGAATAGGATGTGGCAAAAATCCTTCCCGAAGCCTAGCGGTCATTATTTTGAATGTCATCCCCACCATACCTCGTGTCTGAGTGTGCGATGTTTTGATTTTGCCGTCTGGATTAAAAAGAATAAATGGCGAGCGATTAAGGCATATCTACGGGCGCCCATACTTTGGTGGCCACTGGCAGTCAGCGGCGCGGACTGCCCCGAGGGCGGGAAAGGGTGGTCACTGGGTCAGCCCGAAGCACCTGACATGAGGGCGGGGACCCCGAAATGCACACGAAGTCCGGAACTGGTCTTCTGTGATTTTCATTCGCCCTGGTGTCTGTTCCCTTTCGTACTCAAAGCTCGTGCATCCAGGGAGAGGAAACCGGAGATAGGGTCTTCGGGCCCCGGGCAGACCCTCTGTGCCGCTGCAAACCGTTGGGGCCTGAGGCTGTCAGGTCCTCCCCCAGACACCTGCGGACCCTCCCTCGCGTGGCTTCCCGTCTGGTCATGGCGAGATTCTGGGTCTGCGTAGCCGGTGCTGGCTTCTTTCTTGCATTTTTGATTTTGCATTCGCGTTTTTGTGGCTCTCCAGTGAGTTGGGTAGTGAGGAAATGACTGTCGGGTGTGCGGATGGCCCTGTTGGGAGGCGTCGCCACGGTCGTGGGATGGAGGTGGCAGGCCCTGGTTCCCTCAGTAGCTTGTCTCAAAGCCTACACCTGGGTCCAAACTGCCTTGACTCTTTGAGTTTAAAAATTTGTGTATGTTACATCGCCATTTTCCTCTTTCCCAACTCCTACTACATCCTCAAATAATTTGCAGACTTGTATTGTGGTCGTGTTGGTCTTTAGGCATCTTCAGCTCATTTCTTTGGAATTATTTCAGTCCAGCAAACTTCTAGTTGTCAAGGCATGCTTAAAAATAAGCCCTGTTACCCCCTCCCCCCCGCCCTTCTTTTGTTCTTACCTAGAGGGTAAACTAAATCTGAATTGTCTAATTTTGTTTAAGGTTTTGAGGAACTTTACTTTTGCAGTTTCCTGGAGAACTGAGAAAATTCTTTACCGGCTGGATGTGGGTTGGCCTAAGTACCCAGAATATTTTACCGGAACAACATTTTGTGTTACAGTTGATTCCGTCAATGGATTGGTTTACATAGGTCAAGTAAGTAACACAGAGATTTTAAAAAATTATGAACACAAAGGAAACAACAGCCTTCCTGTGTTACTGTAGTAACTGACCATATGCGTTAATATTATGCTAATTGTGCAATTTATTTCTGAGTTGGTCTCAAGTATTTTGGTTTCGAATGTGAAAGATATGTTAGATTTTGAAAGTGGTTTTTGTAGTAAAATTCTCAGTTTTTTTTTTCTTCGCCAAGATACAGATTACCTTTCCTTTAAATTGATCCTAAGAAGTTATTTTTTGTATACCTTCAGAGAGGGGATAACATCCCAAAGATATTAGTGTTCACAGAGGATGGATATTTCCTACGAGCCTGGAATTATACAGTTGACACACCTCATGGTATATTTGCAGCCAGTACTCTATATGAACAATCCGTCTGGATCACGGATGTAGGAAGTGGTATGTATAGTAATATCTATTAAATTATCTTACTGGAAATCGCATCTTTGCACATGTCCTTGCTTGTATTGTTTAAAATCAGAGTTGCTGAATCTAACTGTAATTTCTTTAACGATTCATGAAATCACATGTTTTTAACAAACTTTATATTGTACTTCTGTGGAATTAAGAAATATGACAAGGGCTGGACGCGGTGGCTCACGCCTGTAATCCCAGCACTTTGGGAGGCCGAGGCGGGCGGATCACGAGGTCAGGAGATCGAGACGATCCTGGCCAACATGGTGAAACACCTTCTCTACTAAAAATACAAAAAAAAAAAAAAAATTAGCCGGGCATGTTGGCGGGCCCTTTAGTCGCAGCTACTGGGGAGGCTGAGGCAGGAGAATGGCGTGAACCCGGGAGGCGGAGCTTGCAGTGAGCCGAGATCGCGCCACTGCACTCCAGCCTGGGTGACAGAGCGAGACTCCGTCTCAAAAAAAAAAAAAAAGGGAGAAATTTGACAAGGAGCCTGTTAATATGATCTTTCCTTGAACTTGTCTAGGTACTTTTCCTCTTTAAAGCATCAGTTGCTCTTCTCAGATTAAATAACTCTAAACTGAAGCCAAATAAAGTGGCAGTCTCTGAAAGCAATGACTGGTATCCTTGACTCTTATTTTCCTTTTCCAGTTCTCTTTCATAAAAGATTGTGAAATCGTAACTGTATTGTTGCTCAAAGTGCAAAGATTGCAGAAACTGTTGTTAATGATTTTGAAATTCTACTGACTGAAGCATATCTGAAATCTTCCTGCCATCAAATATTTTTAGTAGAAAAAGCTGAAAAATGAAGTGAGCACAACTGAATGTGCAGCTATGGAGAAAGTTTTCAGAGAAACAATTCACCTGTGGCTGTAGTTTAAGACAAGGCAATACCTGAGATATCCTGGCATTACCCTAGGAATTCAGGAAGAAATGGGATTATAAAGACATTATTTCTAGTATTCCTTGGCCCAGTTATGTTCTTGAATTGAGGGACATCCTGGTTCTACAGTCCTGGCTGATTCAGATACCATTTTTTAGAGATAATGAGTTCTCAGTTTCCGTAAGTAGTGCCATTATCACAGCTGTTCTCAGAACCCATAAGATTTCTGGGCCTCAGCTGATGGCCCATTTATTTCATGCTGTGTTTTACATAGTACGAATCTGGTTCAACCAAAAAAAAAAATCTATAGATTATCACTGAGTGAATTGTTAATACTGTAATGAGAGTCTATTTTCACTTTTTTCCTGAAGATCCACTGTTAAAGACCGTTTCTTTGAGTTCATTTTATTCATGTGATTTTTAAAAATAAGACTTCCTTGATTCCCAGAAATAAAGAGCACAGATGATCTCTTCATTTTTTCCATTACAGCTAATTTTCTACCCAGAGATCTGAAGACAGTTTTATGTTCCTATTTCCCAAAGGAATAAATTTCCTCTGATGAAAAATATGGCTACAAATTAGCCTTTTGCTTTTTGAGAAAATTTTTTATTGGTAGTCTTTTTTGCTAGTTTTTAGAAACTTGGAGGCTTATGTGTTTTTTATTGCTATAAACTTTAGCTCAACTGTCCAAAAGTGTAATAGTAAATAAATTATTTGACATAGAATTGTAATGCAAGCTGATTCACACTTTCTTTCTGGTAAGCTCAATGTATCCAGTTTGTCTTTTAAATACCTATCAATTAATTTGGCATGTGTACCTTCAAAGTGATTTCTGTTCACTGCTTTATGATATTCCCTTATTAGTAGTCTGCTTTATGCTCTTGCTTGTAAGATAATTTTAACTTAAAGAAATTTTAATGTGAGAAAATAAGATACTCATGATTTACAAAGATTATTTTCTTCTTAGCAAAGAAAAGTTGAGGGGTTGAATTTTGAATGTCTCCACAAGGTGAAAATGCAGTTAAAAAAAAACCATAGAGAACGTTTTTGTTGACTTACTGAAATTTAACATCTGTATGTGAGTGATTGAAATAACAATTTCAAATATAAGCTGTTCCCTTTACATTTTCTTCTTGATTTCCTTTCATAAGCAATGCTTATTCAAGGTCATAAGATTAAAAAAGAAAATGATGCACCTATACTTTGTTAACATTCTGAGTTTCCTGTATAATGAGTCAATTATGGGGATGTTATTTATTTGAATTTAGAATCCCCTTATTTTGGACTAATGGAGATTTTAATTCATGATCAAATTTGGCTGTAATTTACAAAGAAGCTATAGTGCTTGTCAATTATATGTAATTTCCTAAGCCTATCAACTATTTGTTACTATTTACTTCTATCAAATTTTTGCTCTTAGCTTACTTGAAAAATCTGAATGTTTGTATAGTGGTTTTATTTGTGAGATGTACATATCTATCTTTATAGGATTCTTTGGTCATACTGTTAAAAAATACAGTTCTTTTGGTGATCTTGTTCAAGTCTTGGGTACTCCAGGCAAAAAAGGCACCGGTTTGAATCCTTTGCAGTTTGATAACCCAGCAGAATTATATGTAGAGGACACAGGAGATATTTACATTGTGGATGGAGATGGAGGATTGAATAACAGATTGATCAAACTGTCCCAAGGTACGTGACTTAATTGTTTATGGTATTATAAAAATATTATAAATTGATTTTAATTTGTTCGATACTTGGTATAATGTTTTAAGTGTTGTGTATGAAGCGGTGTGTAAAGAGCTAAATGTATTACTACGAGAAAACCGAAAAACAGATGGGTATGATTACCCACCATAAATGATCCTGATAACAGGCCCACTTATTCTTCACCAAAGGCCAGGAGATTCCTCCAAAAGTAACTGGCAATAGTATGAGAATTTCTAGTGGGCTCAGGAGATAAGTGTGTATCCTATTTAATTAAGCATGTAGAAATTAGAAACCTAGAATCCCAGAGTCAAGTATCCTACAGGCTGATTAATCAGCAAGCATTTTATTGAGTGCCCTTTCTGTGTCCTCTCTAGTATCAGGAGGTGCAGATCTATTATGTATGAAACAATGAAATGTAGTCTATGGTATTGATTCTTAAAGCAAAATGGACTTAGGAGGAGAAACTAAATTGCCTGGAGAAATAGAACAAGATGTCATGAAGGAAGTAGTTATTGAACTAAACTAGTTTTGGTGGGAGGAGAAGGGAGGATGGATAGAACATTCATGGAGGGTTTATCATGCATGGTCTACAGGCATTTATTAGCAGGAAAGAAGGCGAAGATGCACTTTTTCAGCAGCAGAAAATACAATTTGGGATGTTTTTGACGTCTTATTTGAGGATTATTAAAGCCATGTTTTTGCCTATAACGTTTTTGACGTTTTCCTAGTAGGAAAGTGATGTTACAGCAGCAGGTTTTATAAGACATTCTTTTAGGATCTATTTCAAGTGAGCTCTGTCATTTGGAGGCTGTGTAGTCAATTTATCATTTAGTAACTGAATTTAGTTGATAACAGTTAAAAGGGAAGTGTACGGTAAGGATAAAGCAAGAATCCAAAAAATTCAATGAAAGAAACAACGAAATCTAGGAGACAGATTGAATATGAGTGTATTAGTTTCCTGTGGTTGCCATAACAAATTGCCACAAACTGCATGGCTTTAAACAACATAAATTTATTCTCACAGTTTTGGAATCCAGAAGTCAGAAATCTGGTAGACTGTGCTCACTCTAAAGGTCCTGCCTTGCCGCTTCTAGTTTCTGGGTGGCTCAAGCATTCCTTGGCTTGTGGCAGTATAACTCTGATGTCTGTCTCCATATTCACATGGCGGCCCCTTCTTCTCTGTGTGTTTTTGTGCTTCCAGTCTTTCCCTTCTTTCTCTTAATAAGGATTTAGGGCCCACCCTAAATCCAGGATGATCTCATGAGATCCCTAATTTAATTTTATCTGCAAAAACCATTTCCAAATAGCATCACATTCCCAGGTATCAGAAGTTAGGACTTGGACATCTTTTTAAAGGACCACAGTTGAACCCACCATAGTGCATAATAAAGGAGATAGACGGTAAAATCATAATGTGAATTTTTAAGGTCGTGGAATACTCATATCAAGTAACAGATAAGTTGGGAAGGGGAACCAGTTTTAGGGAGAGGATGGCATAAACCCTAAACAATGATTTTGAAGCAGTCATGAAAAATTCAAGTGGAGATAATAATTAAAGAAGTAGATTAATTCTCTAAAGCAGAGAAGGAACTTTAAAAAAAAAGCTGTAAGAAATGGGCAAATGGACATATAGACAGGAAAGCCGAGAAAGCATAGTCAAGTGAACCAGCGGTGTAATTAAATAGGTCTTTGTAACCTGTTTCATAAAATATGCAAATGCATGAGACATTCTATATGTTGCTCTGACTATATATTTTTACCATTTATAGATTTCATGATCCTTTGGCTGCATGGAGAAAATGGGACAGGGCCTGCTAAGTTCAACATACCTCACAGTGTTACACTTGATTCAGCTGGTCGGGTAAAAATACAGTGTCATTGTGTCTGAGACTTTGTGTCTGAATATGTTTGTGTGTGTATGTGTGTGTGTGTGTGTGTCTGGGCATGTATATATAGATTGTGGTATACATGTGTGTCTGGGCATGTGGATACATGTGTGTTAGTGGGTATGTCTGGGTAATTACTGTGGGCTGGGTGTGCACACATACTTTCTTACAAGTGTTTGAGTCCTATAGTGAGGGGGTTCCCCAAACATTTAGAAAGGAGCAAAATGGATTTCCTGTGCCATTTAAAAGGATAGAATGAACAAATAATGGATCTGAACATAAAGTTACCTGAAAGAAAAAGTTGCCCTCTTACTGGGAAAACTCCACTAAAAGTGTTTGAATATCTTTTCACTTCTCAAGAAAAAAATGTGCTGATCTAAAGTGGAGTGGGAGAGGTTAACCTTGGAAGTCTGAAAGAGAGTCACCTAGGCAAACTCTTGTTCTCACTAGCTCCATATTGTTTAGGGAACAGAAAGCTTTAGCCAACAAATTTCAATCAGCTTCTCTCTTTTCTACCCTACTCACTACTATCTCTTTTGCATTTACTCAACTTCTAAGGATAGATCACACTTCTTTGAGGTTACCTTTTCACAGCGAAACCCCCACCAAAAAATTGTATATTAGTTTCTCCTCCTCTTTTCCTATAGCAGCCTGTACTTCCTATCATAGTAACTATCATGCTATATTATAATCATTTGTCTGTCTCCCCTAATAGATGTCAGGCTGTTGAAAGTGCTTACTGAATCTCTTTTGCTTTATTTCTTCGTGCCTACTACATAGTAGTCATATTTATTTATTAAATGACTAAATGTCTTGACACATAATGGATACATTAGGCTACTTGCCCTCATACCATTAGGTATTTAATCCATTTCTACTTCTGATTCAGTGCTCAGCAAACAAACTTCTAATTATGACTTGGCTTCCTAATCATAATTGATTGACAAAAATGAGAATGTTTTGATCATTAAATCTTCTGATCTGCCATAAGATGTTAATCAACCATGTGAACTTTGTATATAAATTGAGAAC
Organism: Pongo pygmaeus; assembly: GCF_028885625.2. Classification (NCBI taxonomy): domain Eukaryota; kingdom Metazoa; phylum Chordata; class Mammalia; order Primates; family Hominidae; genus Pongo; species Pongo pygmaeus. The sequence continues at coordinate 47,592,003 of NC_072387.2, forward strand.
TGGAAACTTTGAATTAAACTTTTGCACATTATCCTCCTGAGCTTGGGTGACTCATTGTGTGCTAAGAAAAAAAATCAAATTTCAGAACATGCGAGACCTCGACCCAGGTAAATTCATCATGGTGAGGAACACCCTTCTAAAAGGCCTTGGAAATCATCTGATGGGGGAACTCTGGCATTCCTGAGTGATAAAGAGTGTCAATTATACACAATTGTGTTTTATAACAATAGCAATTCTGTTCTGAGCATTTTACATAATTAACTCATTTAATCATCACCACAGCTATATGAAAGGTTAGTCAGTTCCAGACTTGTTGTTATGTGTTAAACAGGAGTTCCCGTAATCAAAATTCATGGAGTGTTGAGCAGGAAAGATGACGCTAACAATCTAAAGTATCATTCCATCCTAGGGTGTAAACTATACTTCTTCCCTGGTCATTTGTCTGGGATGCTAATCTCAAACTCTTTAAGAAAACCCATCTTAACTAAAGGATCATAGATCAGGAAAAGACCTTGAGAAATTGCTTTATTTTGGCATCAACAACCTTTCTTAAATGGTGTAGTGAGTTTTGATTTGTTTCTGATTGGAGATTAATTCAATGGCTACCAAAATTCACACACATTGATGAAGCTGTAATCAGGGTTACCTGTGAAGAAATAATCTCTCAATCCACAAATCCAAGAAATCCAAAGGACCAAAAGCAGGGAGGTAGAAGTGAAGAGGACTGACCCACTCCCAGTCCATTCTTTCATGCCTCTCTACAACCCTGGCCACAAGTCATCAAAAACCATTTCCCTTTATGCTTTAAGCTGCATGCATGTAGCCATGAAATGTCATTTAGAATGCATCTCACTTCCTGTCTTAGAACAAGTTCCTTAGTAACCCATTACAGCCTATAACAAACCTAAATTAAACCTATTACTGTTCTTTATGTGTTGCTAAAATATCTCAGGCTTCTTCTTTAGTTGGTTCAGCACTCTATACATACCTTGGTAATAGCAGGTATGGGTTTAATGATACTGCAATATGAATGAATACCTCACATCCTGCTATATTGAGCTCTTGAGAAGTAAGGCTGCTTTTCTTTGTCATGTTGCCTGGCCCAGGAGCTGACAAGCCAGTAGTACTCATTGAAAAATGAATGCTTGTTAGAGGAATGAATGAATGTTGTCACTTTTCATTATCTACTGATCCCCTGCATTATGGTAGAGTACTCCAGCTTTTTAGTTATTCACACATTTAGAACAGTAGACAGAGTATTATAAGCTTTGGGTTAAGACAGCTTTGGGTTGTGCCTCTCCCATTTGTAAGCTCATTTCAGAGATGGCAACCTTTCTGAACTTTAGTTTTTCCTCATCTGAAAATGGGACTTATACTACCTTCTTTGGAATCCTCTTAAGTGAGATAATGTATGGTGAAACTAATGAAAATAAACATTCTTTTCCCTTTTTTCTTCTCATATTATGGATATTTTTCAATTGACATTTTTGTGTGTTTCTCAGGTGTGGGTTGCTGACCGAGGAAATAAAAGAATCCAAGTATTTGATAAAGACACTGGGGAGTGGTTAGGAGCATGGAATAATTGTTTCACAGAAGAGGGACCTTCTTCAGTCAGGTAATTGTTTCATTTTATTGCAAAATGCTTGTTTTAGTTAGTGTATGTGTCTCACTTCCTCTGAATAGCTAGCTGAAAGTTTAAAATATTTATTGTTCATTTTGAATTAGGGGAAAATAGAAATATACAGAGAAATTTGATATCCGAGATTTTCAGATGCCAGATAAAGTGAAAACAAGAAATAACATATGCTAGAACTCTCCTCTAGCCTTTACTTGGTAAATGTTTAGACACAGGACAAATATCAAACCCAGCCTAACATCAATTCTTCATTAATTTCATTTTGTGGACTATGATATTGATACTTTTAAAAAATTTAAGCTAATCTTTGGCTTTGCTTACCATCATGGACATCTTATTCCCTCATAAACAGAATTAGATCAAATTAAAATTCTTCTTAAAAGAATCATTCAGCAAGTAGGTGCCTACTGTTGTTTGGCACAGTAGGGGATTAAAATGTTGAAAAAAAATACCCTTATGTTTTTTTCACAAACATTTATTATGTTAAATGTCTTTCTCCTTAGGTTTACTCCTGATGGGAAGTACTTGATTGTGGCCCAGCTGAATCTTAGCAGGCTCTCATTTGTAGCAGCACCCCCAGTGGGAAGCATTGGGGAATGTTCTGTGATCAGTACAATCCAACTAGCAGATCAAGTTTTGCCACATCTCCTAGAAGTCGACAGAAAGACTGGAGCAGTCTATGTAGCAGAAATTGGAGCAAAACAAGTACAAAAATATGTCCCTTTGAATAGCTATGTTCCTTCATTTGGTTCATAATGTTTCTTTCCTGGGAATATTTCAAGTGGCAGTTCAGATTCTCAAATTCACTAAGTGCTTAAAAATGATGTTCAAGCACAAGAATTTATTTTTCTAGTATAAAAGATCTAGTATCAGAAAGATTTGTTTTTATATCATTAAGAATCTTATATTTTGTTGCCCTCTTGGGACTTAGTTTTATTTGTAAGTGCATAAGGATATTTTAATGAAAGGAATGTAACTAAAAAAATGGGGTTGGGAAGAGGGACTAAGGTCGTAACCTCATTATTTGCCCCGGTAGACTGATTCTCCCTGGGTAAGAAAAATGGGAATAAAAATGAGCTTGCATGATAATTTATTAAATTTCATGTGAAGAACTCCAGACCTCCAGATTGTGCAACTAACATAAAATGAGCTGCTTGAGAGATTGTAAATAAGATGAACTATTGATTAATTTGAGTACCCACAGAATGCTGTGTCTTGACGACTTAAAAATGAAAAAGCAGGATTGCCTTTTGAGTAGCTTGCAGTCTAGTGGGGAGACAAGCGGGCAAACAGTCACAACACAGCAAAAGCGACCTTGGAGCATAGTGGAACTTTTGGAGTAGGAGCGCTGCATCTGACTGAGGGAATCATGGATACTTCGCAGGAGAAGTGAATTTGAGCTCAGACTTGAAAACTGAGGAGGAGCTTACCAAGGGACAAGGAGGAGAAAACAATAATTTCCAAGTAAAGAAGGTATAAAAAGTTGGAAACGTACTGTAAACTTTGATAGGCTTTTAGGCCTTTTTTAAAGCCCAACTTGGCTTCTGTCCATTATCTATAAGATATTTAACGTCAGTCAGCCTTTAAATGTAGGAATAAAATGGCTGGCATCTAAGCACTTTACTAAAAGAGGTTTTTACAAATAACTAAGGATTGTAGAGCTTCCTTCTCTTTTTTTTTCTTTTTCTTTCTTTTGTTTTACATGAACTCAACTTATTCCTAACATTTGTCTACCTCAAAGAAATTTCAAGATTATTTAGATAACATAGATATGTGCCAAATCCTTTGAGCTGTTAAGATGGATAATTTCCTGCTTTCCTCCTTCTACATCTCCTCCCACTCCCTCCTTTGGTCTGAATATTGGCTTCCCAATTAAGACCTTTTTTTTTTTTTCAGTTTGTTTTAGCTTATTATAGGTTTTGGAGGAACTTTGCCATTTTATAATCTTTCAAATCATTCTTCCCCCTTCCTCACATCAGCTTCCTGCTTTTCCCAGTGTTTTACTGTAAATTGTGTAGCATATGCCAAATCTTGAGCTGACTTTGCTCTTCACCTGTTATGGCTGGAGTATTTTCCAGACCTGAAGGGACTCACACTTGTTTTGATACTTGGATCGCATCTCCATGAGGTTAGGAAGGTAAATCTACCAACAGGAAGCCCTGTACTCTGTATTCCAAGGCCATTGATAAATGTGTTTGTGCCACTGATCGGACTGTATGACCTTAAACAAGTCACCTTAGTTTTCAGTGAAATGGGAACATCATTGTCTGCTCTTTCATGAATGCTGTGAGAATCAGATGTGCAACAGGTACAGACTTGCCCTTTGAAATCTATACCTCTGGATACATTAGAGACATTTTATTATCAAAGGCCCTTCTGAATGTGCTATTTATTTGACAATAACTATCAGATTTGCCTTAATTTTGTGTTTATAGCATTTATCAAAACGTATCCTCATAGACTTTATGCAGATTAATATGGTCAATTGATTTGGATAAAAGAAAGTAATTTCAGGGTTTGTTTTTAAGCCAGGACAAGAAGTGCAAATGCCTCTTAGAAGCAATTTAGGCCAAACTGATTTTGAAATTTCAAAATGTTTTATTTTACTTTGTTTTATTAAGCCAGGACAAGAAGTGCAAATGCCTCTTTGAAGCAATTTAGGCTAGGTAAACCGATTTTGCCATTTCAAAATGTTTTATTTTACTTTGTTTTATATCAGAGTCTTATAAAACCTGCTGCAAATATTTCTGAATGTCTTTGTAAAAGTGTTTATTAGTGTACCTGTGATTATAGTACTTCACTTTTTTCCTTTGGATTAATTGGTTAAATGAATGAGAAATGTGTTATGTTTTTTAGTAAAAAGTATAAATTAAAATTTTGGAAAGAAAAGGCAATATTATCTGGCTCCCCAATTAAAGTTTGATTTTATTGTCACAAAAGCAGTCTATAACTTTTTATTGCTTTAAAGAATTTCAACAATTATGAAATCAAAAGTTGATGCTGAAAGAATATCCCACTTTTCACACATATAGGGTGTAAGCTGATGTGCATAAATATGACTAGAAGTTGCTTAGAACATTTAAAGAATAGCTTGTTTTGAGGTGGTGGGAGGGTACAACTGACAGTAATAACTAGCTAATTGTCTACATTTCTGCATCAAAAGTGGAACATCTTTATACTTCTACTTTTTAGGTCTATTCTTGGAGTAGGGGAGGGGAGAAAGTGTTCTAAATTAGAAAACCAAAGGTTATAGATTTAGCTCTATCTTTCCTTACCTGGATTGGGTCTTTCAAGTGGAATATTTATGGATCAGAGAAAACTTGGATGAAATCTGATGGCGAACAAAGATTTACCAAGAATTTTTTTTTTTTTTTTGAGACGAAATCTTGCTTGGTCACCCAGGCTGTAGCGCAGGAGTCTCGCTCGGTCGAACAGGCTAGAGTGCAGTGGCGCCATCTCGGCTCACTGCAAGCTCCGCCTCCCGGTTTACGCCATTCTCCTGCTTCAGCCTCCCGAGTAGCTGGGTCTACAGGTGTCCGCCACCACACCCGGCTAATTTTTTTTTTGTATTTTTAGTGGAGATGGGGTTTCACCGTGTTAGCCAGGATGGTCTTGATATTCTGACCTCGTGATACGCCCACCTCCGCCTCCCAAAGTGTTAGAACTATGTTCTTAGGGCACTTAACGGATTAAAAGACTGCTTCAAGCAATGTAGTGTAAGGCTAAGGCAGTAGAGTCCTAATTTGTTTTGCCTTTGCTGGTTTTAAGCACTTTTGCATTTGAAAACGGGACAGATTGGATAGTCAGCACTAAAATGGAAACTCAAATTTTTGCTTTTTAGGCTCACCAAAATAAATGAGAGTTTTTAAAAGTCCTAAATTTATTACTTTAATTCGTTGTATTCTCTGCTATATATTTTCAGCAACAATAAAAAATCAAAATAATCAGCTTTATTGATTCAGTAAAAAGTTTTGAGACAACAAACATATAAAGGCACTCAGTCAAGTGTCCTCTGCTCTAATAGTTCCCTACCTGGTTGGGAAAACAAGCTACTTAAACCTTGTCTTTTAGTAGTTTTAGGAGGTACCATTTTTGGCTCTTGCGTTATGTTACATTCTTGATACACAAGAGGTCAGTAGCGTTCTGCTTATAAGCATTTCTTGAAATCAAACATGGGCTAAACTTCATACTTTGTTTTTTTTTTTTTTAATTGAAGCTACAGTGTTCACCATACTTTCATTGTTTTTCTTTTTTCTGCAACTTGCTTACATCTTGAGGAAATTGGTTTATGGGTGAAACATTTTCCAAGCATTGTTGGAAATTTTTTACTGGTTAATTGGACTTGTCCACAATTAAAAAGAAAAGTTTAAACCTTTTCAGTAATTCAGACTAACAGCCAGAAGTGAATTAACTTATTTTAAACAAAGGTGAAACTATAATCTGAATGTGTGAGTTTAGTACAATAGAGAATGAATTTGTATTAGTGGGGAATTATTCTTTTTTCTCCCTAGTAGTTGTTTTTTGTTGTCGTTGTTGGTGTTGTTTAAAAAAAAAAAATTTCACCTTGTGGTTGCTATTTTACAAATAAGAAAAATAAGTTTTTTATAAAGACTCAAGTCATTTCTTCATCGGCTACTCTGGAATCCATGAGTTTATAAATTAATCCTCTAAACACTAAATGACATGTAGATGGTCCTTTGGTGTATAAGAATTGAATAGAATTTGGGCAATGAAAAATAACACTACTTAAAACTTATTTTTTCCATTGTAAACAATGAAGTAATACGACTTAATTCTGCTTCTATGTAATTCATAAATAAAAAACTCACTGTAACATTAAAACAAGCATGTCCTACATGAGTTACATTTAAATAAATTAATTTTAATTTAAATTAATAGATTAATTTGCATGAGTCACAACAAATTGATATTATAAACTCGCTTCTCAATTTTCAGCCGCTTTATCAAAGGAAGAAAATTTTCGTAGCATGGTGCAGATTCTCAGATTTGTTCCTAATGAGAATTGCTTACTATAACATGTGTTAGAAATTTTTTTTTACAATAGGACATTTATATACAAATTGTCACAATCACCAGTTAAATGTTTTTATAACATTTTTCTTCACAGTGTGTATAAAGAAGTATTTAAATATTTTGATGCTTCCTGTATTGAACTGAAATACTGATTTTTACTTAACTAAAGGGATGAAGGAACTAACTATATGTACATTTGTTTTTAATCAACATTAATTTAGGTAAATGTATTCAGTTTTGTGTGGAGTGTATGGGGGTTACGTTTGTGCAGTCTGTGCATATGTGTAAATATAAATGTGCATCTAAAGGGCATTATGCCCAACTAGGTCAGAAGAACTGGATCAAAACAGTTGAAACTTAACATGGCTAAATGTAAGTCCTCATGGGAGGAAACCTGGTTTGGCAACAAATTATTTGAAAAAGTTTTGGAAAGTTTGTTGGCCAAAAATATTACAAGCCTTGTTAAGAAAAATGTTGCAATCTTGAACATTGAAGTGTAGATTTAATGGCAGTTTAATTGACAAGATAGTCTTTATATCTAATAAACAGCTCTGTGGTGTTGTTTCCTTTTGGATACTACATTTTAAGGGGGCATCCTATAAACTGTTTAACCCAAAAGCAGTGTGATGGTTAATATTGAGTGTCAACTTGGTTGGATTGAAGGATGCAAAGTATTGTTCCTGGGTGTGTCTGTGAGAGGGTTGCCAAAGGAGATTAACATTTGAATCAATGGACTGTGAGAGGCAGCCCCACCCTCAATCTGGGTGGGCACCATCTAATCAGCTGCCGGTGTGGCTAGAATAAAAGCGAGCAGAGGAACATGGAAAGACTAGACTGGCTGAGTCTTCTGGCCTTCATCTTTCTCCCATGCTGGATGCTTCCTGCCCTTGAACATTGGACTGCAAGTTCTTTAGCTTTTGGACGTTTGGACTTACACCAGTGGTTTGCCAGGGGCTCTCAGACCTTCTGCCACAGACTGAAGGCTGCACTGTCAGCTTCCCTACTTTTGAGGTTTTGGTACTCAGACTGGCTTTCTTGCTCCGCAGCTTGCAGGCGGCGTTATGGGACTTTACCTTGTGGATCGTATGAGTCAGTACTCCTTAAACTCCTATTCATATATCCCATCTATCCTATTCATCCTGTCTCTCTAGACAACCCTGACTAATACAAGCATGTAACCAAAATAACAGTGTTTGGAAATAATTCTGAAGTCTCAGAGGGTGATCATGTAGTAGAGTGAATAGAATTCTGCACTTTCCTCCAGAACTAAGACAATGAGTACAAATAATAGAGTGGTCCATTGGATTAGCCCAACAAAAGAACCCTCCTCTAGCAGTGGAATGGGCTGTAGCAGTGGATGTGGTAAAGCTTGGTGTTTCACAGCTTGGAATCCAGAGTTAGGTTGACCTACGTTCTAATCCACGCCCTGCAACTAATTTGTATTGTTTTGAGCTATGCCTCATTTTTTTGCTCATTTGTGAAATGGGAATACTAATATTTTCCTTATGGAATTATTGTGAATACAAATAAGATCATGCATGTAAAGCATTAAGCCCTGTCTCTGACATGCACTAAGCACTCAACAAACCTTAAGAGATTCACTTGTGGTATTTCAGTGAGACAATGGCAGTCATGCCACCACCTTTGGGCAGGGTTTGGGAGAATGGTGAGACCACATGACCTTCCCTATTATATAATTCCGTGTTTAGTCACAGTATTGAAAACTAAAGGTAAGGCTGTGATATACTAAAGCATCTATCATTTAGAAATGCCATTTTAAAAAACATGGCTACTTTTAGTTGGCATTAATGCTGTTTATCCAACAAGTAATTTATGAGCAAGGTAAAGACTCCCACCGTCTGCAATTTATATTCTAGTTGGAGAGACAGAGGAAATTGAGAGGAAAAATGGGATTTTGGTTAACATTTATGGTATACATTAACACTTAGTTGGTTAAGCAAATACCCATCTTCAGTGTTCTTCTGCCTTTCCTTCCACTACTGGAACGACTGGAAGAGCTGGGTGCTCGCTTCCTCAGCCTGCTAGCAACTAGAGGTAGCTCTGTGACGTGGCTCTGACCATAATTGGAAGTCTACTGGTATACTTCTAGAAAAGCATTTGCTTTTTTGATTTAAAAAAATAGCAGCATCACTCCTTTATCCATTTCTTCCCTGCCTTGAACTTGGAAGTGATTCCTGAAGTTGCAGTAGCAGTCTCAGAACCATGAAGCCACAAAGCAGCAATCCTAAGGCAGAAAGATAGGAGCCTGGGTTTTTAGCATGTTGGGGAACCACTGCATTGTCCTTGTATTTCCTTTCTCCAGACTTCTTTTTATGTGAGATAATTAAATGTGACTAAAGCCGCTGTTAATTGAATGTTTTCTTGCAGGTGAAAGCATTCCTAAGAAATATAATACTGAGTTAAACTGCATTAATTTGAGAAAGATGGATATTTTTATTGTCTTAAGATTCAGTATCCAGGAATATGTCATTCTAATGTCTTATGTCCTTTAAGATTTTACAGGTTTTTTTTTTTAAAAAATAGATCCTGTGCCTTTTTCTCGTGACAAATTTAGATTCCTGTGTCAAATTTATTCCATGCATTTATTACTGATACTAGAGTAGGATTTTTCCCCATTTCTCTTTAGTTATTGGAGGTATAGAGAAAAGGAATCAATTTGTTTTATATATAATATATATTAACCTTAATTAATTTAATTTAATAATTAATAATTTAATAATTAATAGTTAATTTAACAATTAACCTTAATTATTTTAATTCACTATTATAGACATTTGGATTTTGTGAGTGGAGCACTGAAAAAACTATACATCTTTTAATATTTGTATTGCTTGTTTAATTTTCAAAATTTTATTACATTAGCTATGCTATTTAAAACGATGTTGAATGATGGGGATATCCTTATTTCTGATTTTAATGGAAATGTTTGTACTACACCAATTATTAATATGATATTTGCTATGAAGTTTTGGTAATTTTCATATTTCAGTTCTTTATCTCTTAGAGTTTTATTAAGAATACTTAATTTTATTAACTGGCTTTTGACATTGATGTAGACAATATGTTGATGTAATGAATGTTACAGATTATTTTTCTTACGTTATTGGAAAACATTTTAATCATGATGTCTTGCTTGGAACTTTTATTCTGGAAACACAAAGGGCAGTAGAGTTCTATTTATACAATTTGCTAATTATGTTTCTTCCATCTCCAAAAGGAAATTGAGTTTCCTTACAACAAAAGAATACATTAAAATAGAAAAAGTAATGTCAAACAAACATTTTATAGGAAAGTACATTTAGTGGAAACCTGGATTAGTTACAGCAATAAATTAGTTACCTGGATAATTAGTTACCTGGATTAGTTACAGCAATAAACCTGGATTAGTTACAGCAATAAAACATTAAGTTAATTCTGAGTTTTCTTGTAGCTATGGCAAAGAAGGAAATATAAATAATTCTCATTTAATGAAATCTTATCCATTCTTTGGAAAAAACAAGCTCTTTTCTTTTTCTTTTTTTTCTTTTTTTTTTTTTTTGGCTCAATTTGAAAAGTTTCCATAGTCTTCCACAAATTATAGATATCAGAAGAAACTTTGGTTATCAACAGTAGCAATAAAAGTGATTTTTAATGGACTATATTATTAAATAGATTAGTGCAATTATGTATCAAAATCATGCCTTTTATTTTACTTGTTTATGTATATTTTCAACTCTTAGATTCTGAGGGGCTACATGTACAGATTTGTTACAAATGTATAGTGCAGGATGCTAATGTTTGGAGTATAATTGAACCTGTCATCCAGGATGTAAGGGTAATACCTAATAGGTACTTTTTCAGCCCTCTCCCTCTCCCAAGCCCCTCCCTCTTGTATTCCTCGGTGTCTGTTGTTCCCATCTTTATGTCTGTGTGTACCCATTGTTTAGCTCCCACTTGTGAGAACATGTGGTATTTGGTTTTCTCTTTCTGTATTCTCTCACTTAGGATACTGGCGTCAAGCTGCATCCATATTGCTGCAAACAGCATGACTTCACTCTTTTTTATAGCTGCATAGTATTTCTTGGTGTATATGTACCACGTTTTCTTTATCCAGTCCAACATTGAAGGGTATCTAGGTTGATTCCATGTCTTTGCTATTGTGAATAGGTGAATAGTGCTGCAGTGAACATGGATGCATGTGCCTTTTTGGTAGAATGATTTATTTTTCTTAGGTTATATACCCGGTAATAGGATTGCTGGGTCAAATGCTAGTTCAGCTCTTAGTTCCATAAGAAATCTTCCATACAAAAAAAAAAAAAAAAAAATCAGCTGGGCGTGGTGGTGCATGCCTGTAATCCCAGCTACTTGGGAGGCTGAGGCAGGAGAATCACTTGAACTAGGGAGTCGGAGGTTGCAGTGAGCCGAGATCGCGCCGATGCACTCCAGCCTGGCGACAGAGCGAGACTCTGTCTAAAAAAACAAAACAAATCAAAACAAAAAAGAAGTCTTCCAACTGCTCTCCACAGTGGATGAACTAATATATTCCCACCAACAGTATATTAGTGTTTTTTCTCTGCAACCCCACCAGCATTTGTTATTTTTGACGGTTTAACAAAAGCTATTCTGACATGTGTGAGATTGATTTGCATTTATCTAATGATTAGTGATGATGAGCATTTTTCCATTTGTTTGTTGGCCACTTGTATGTCTTCTTTTGAGAAGTGTCTGTTCATATCCTTTGCCCACTTTTTAATGGGGCTATTTGTTTTTTGCTTGTTGATTTAGTTCCTTATAGATTGTGGACATTAGGCTATTTTCAGGTGCATAGTTTGAGTGTTTTCTCCCATTCTGTAGGTTGTCTGTTTACTCTGTTGATAGTTTCTTTTGCTTTGCAAAAGCTCTTTAGTTTAATTAGGTCCTACTTGTCAATTGTTGTTTTTGTTGCAATTGTTTATGAAGACAACCATAAATTCTTTGTCAAGGCCAGTATTGAGAAGGGTATTTCCTAGGTTTTCCTCAAGAAATGTTATGGTTTGAGGTCTTATATTTAAGTCCTTAATCCATCTTGAGTTAATTTTTATATATGGTGATAGATAGGGGTCTACTTTCATTCTCTATATGATTAGCCAGTTATACAAGCATCATTTATTGAGTAGAGAGTCCTTTCTTCATTGCTTATTTTGTTGACTTTGTCAAAGATCATATGGTCATAGGTGTGCAGCTTTATTTTTGGATTTTCTACTCTGTTCCATTGGTCTGTGTGTCTATTTTTATAACAGTACCGTGCTGTTTTGGTTATTGTAGCCTTATAATATTGTTTGAAGTCAGGTAATGTGATGCCCCCCGACTTTGTACTTTTTGCTTAGGATTGTGTTGGCTATTCAGGCTGTTTTTTGGTGCCGTATGAATTTTAGAATAGTTTTTTCCAATTCTGTGAAAAATGATCTTGGTGCTTTAATAGGAATGGTGTTGAATCTATACATTGCTTTGGGCAATATGGCCATCTTAATGATATTGATTCTTCCCGTCCTCGAGTATGGAATGTTTTTCCATTTGTTTGTGTCATTACTGATTTATTTCAGTGCATTTGTTGTTGTTCATTTAGTGGTCTCTCACCTCCTTGGTTAGATGCATTCCTAGGTATTGTATTCTTTTTGAGGCTATTGTAAATAGGATTGTGTTCTTGATTTGGCTCTTAGCTTGAACATTATTGGTGTATAGAAATGCTACTAATTTTTGTACACAGATTTTGTATCATGAAACTTCACTGAAATTGTTTATCAATTCTTAGAGGCTTTGGTGGAGGCTGGCATTTTCTCAGTATGGAATCATATCATCAGGGAAGAGAGATAATTTGGCTTCTTTTTTTTCCTATTTCTGTGACTTTTATTTCTTTCTCTTGCCTGATTTGTCTGGCTGGGACTCCCAGTACTGGGTTGAATAGGAGTGGTGAGAGTGGACATTCTTGTCTTATTCCAATTCTTAGGCAAAATGCTTCCAACATTTGCCCATTAAGTATGATGTTGGCCATGAGTTTGTCATAGCTGGCTCTTATTATTTTGAGGTATGTTCTTTCAGTGCCTAGTTTGTTGAAGGCTTTTATTGTGAAGGGATGTTGGATTTTATTGAAGGTTTTTTTTTTTTTTTTTTTTTTTTGTCTATGGACATGATCACATAGTTTTTGTTTTTAATCCTGTTTATGTGGTGAATCACATTTATTTACTTGTGTGTATTGAACTATCCTTGCATCCCATAAATAAAGTCTGGTTGATCATGGTGAATTAACTTTTTGATGTGCTGCTGGATTCGGTTTGTTAGTATTTTGTTGAGGATTGTTGCATCTGTGTTCATCAGGGATATTGGCCTGCAGTTTTCTTTTTTCATTGTGTCTCTGCCAGATTTTTGGCATCAAGATGATGCTGGTTTTGTTAAATGAATTAGGGAAGAGTCCTTCCTCCTTGATTTTTTTTGGAATAGTGTCAGTAGGATTGATACCAGCTCATCCTTGTACGTCTGATATTATTCAGCTGTGAATCCATCTGGTCCAGGACTTTTTTTGGTTGGCAGGATTTTTATTACTAAATCAATTTTAACACTCATTATTGGTCTTCTCAGGGTTTCAGTTTATTCGTTCAATCTTGGGAAGTTGTGTGTTTCCAGAAATTTATCCATTGCTTCCAGATTTTGTTTTCTTTTCCTTTCTTCCTTTCCTTTCTTTCTCTTTCTTTCTCTCTCTCTCTCTTTCTTTCTCTCTCTCCTTCTTTCCCTCCCTTCCCCCCTACCCTCCTTCCTTTTCCTTCAGTTATTTATTTATTTATTTTGAAACAGAACCTCACTCTGTCACTCAGACTAGAGTGCAGCGGCGTGCTCTCGGGTCACTGCAACCTCCGCCTCCTATGTTCAAGTGATTCTCCTGCCTTGGCCTCCTGAGTAGCTGGGATTATAGGTGCATGCCACCATGCCAGGCTAACTTTCTAATATTTTGTTAAGATGGGTTCTCACTGTGTTGCACAGGCTGTCTTCTAGATTTTCTAGTTTGAGTGCATGGAGATGTTTTAGTAGTTAGTCTCTGAGGATCTTTTGTATTTCTGTGGGATAAGCGGTAATGTCATCTTTGTCTTTTCTGATTCTACTTATTTGTATTGTTACTCTTTTTATTAATCTAGACGGCAGTGTATCAATCGTTTATCCTTTCAAAAAACCAACTTTTGGTTTCATTGATCTTTTGTGTGTATTTTTGCATCTCAACTTCATTCAGTTCTGCTCTGATTTTAGTTTTCTTCTGCTAGCATTGAGGTTCCTGTTTTTCTAGTTCCTCTGGGGGCGATGTTTGATTATTAATTTGATATCTTTCTAACTTCTTGATATAGGTATTTTGTACTGTAAACTTTTCTCTTATCACTGCTTTCATTGCATCCCAGAGATTTTGGTATGTTGTGTCTCTGTTTTCATTAATTTTAGAGAAATTTTTTATTTCTGCCTTAATTTTATTATTTACCCAAAAGTCATTCAGGAGTAAGTTGTTTAATTTCCATGTATTACGTGGTTTTAAGAGGGCTTCTTGGTATTGATTTCTATTTTTATTGCATGGTCATTGGAGAGTATGGTTGGTATGATTTTAATTTTTTAAAATGTACTGAGACTTGCTTTATAACCAAATATGGTTAATCTTAAGAGTGTGTTTCCTGTGCAATTGGGAAGAATGTATATTCTGTGGTTGTTGAGTGGAGTACTTCGTACATGTCTTTTAGGTACAATTGGTCATGTGTCAAGTTTAAGTCCAGAATGTATTTGTTAGTTTTTTGCCTTGATATTGTAACACTGTCAGTGGGGTGAGGTCCTCCAATATTGTTATGTGGCTATCTCTTTTTTTTTTTTTTTTTTTTGAGACGGAGTTTCACTCTTGTTGCCCAGGTGCCACCACGCCAGGCTAATTTTGTATTTTTAGCAGAGACAGAGTTTCCCTTTGTTGGTCAGGCTGGTCTCGAACTCCCAACCTCAGGTGATCCACCTGCCTCTGCCTCCCAAAGTGCTGGAATTACAGGCATGAGCCACTGCGCCCAGCCCTCAGTCCTTTTGCCATTCTAGAAGTGCTTGTTTTATCAATATGACTTCTCCAGTGTTGGGTGCATATGTATTTAGGATAGTTATGTTTTGCTGAATTGAACCTTTTATCATTATATAATGCCCTTCTTTGTCCTTTTTGACTGTGTTGGTTTAAAGCTTGTTTTGTCTTATGTAAGATAGTTACCCTGCTCTTTTTCGCTTTCTGTTTGCATGATAGATTTTTCTCCATTTCTTTATTTTGAGACTATGGGTGTCGTTACACGTGGGATGGGTCTCTTGAAGATAGACAGTTGGGTCTTGCCAGTCTGTGCCATTTAAGTGGGGCATTTAGACTATTTATGTTCAAGGTTAATGTTGATATGTAAGGATTTGATCCTGTCATTTTGTTATTAATTGGTTGTTTTGTAGACTCAATTATGTAATTGCTTTGTAGGATCTGTTGTGTATGTACTTAAGTGTGTTTTTGTGGTATCAGATATTGTTCTTTCCTTTCCACATTTAGAACTCTCTCCTTAAGTACCTCTTGTAAGGCAGGTCTGGTGGTAATGAATTCCCTTAGTGTTTGCGTGTTTGAAAAGGATTTCATTTCTCCTTTACATGTGAAGTATAATTTGGCAGGATATAAAATTCTTGGTTGGAATTTCTTTTCTTTAAGGATGCTAAATATACATCCCCAGTCTCTCCTGGCTTGTAAAGTTTCTGCTGAGAACTCTGCTGTTAGCCTAGTGGGGTTCCCTTTGTAAGTGACTTGGCCTTTTTCCCTAGCCACCTGTATGATTTTTTTTTTCCTGTTGACTTTGGAGAATTTGATGACTGTGTGTCTTTGGGATGGTTGTCTTGTATAATATCTTGCAGGTGTTCTCTGGATTTCTGGAATTTGCATGTCTACCTCTCTAGTGAGATTGGGGAAATTTCTGTGGACTATATCCTCAAATATGTTTTCCAAGTTGCTTACTCTCTCTTTTTCTCTCTCAGGAATGCCAATGAGTTGTAGAGAAAGTTTGTTTCTTTCTTTAAAAATTACTATGTCATCTCTCCTGGACCATTTTACTGGCTTCCTTGGATTGAGTTTAAACTTTCTCCTTAAACTTTCTCCTGAATCTCATTGAGCTTTTTTGCCATTCAGATTCTGAATTCTATGTCTGTCATCTCTCTCAGCCATTTCAATCTGGTAAGGAACCAGACATAGCTGGGGAGCTAGTGCAATCATTTAGAGGTAAGGAGACACTCTGACTTTTTGAATCATCGGAGTTCTTGGGCTGATTCTTTCTCATATGAGAGGGCTGGTGTTGCCTTATCATTTTGAAATGGCTGTTGTTTGGATGGGGCTATTTGTTTTTATATTCTTTATTTCCCTTGAGGGTTTGACTGGAGTATACTGCGTATAGTCGATTGACTTCATTCCTGGGTGCTTTCAGAGGGTCAAGGCTCTGTGCGGGATCTTTCTTTGTGGCTAGATTCCTGCATTGGGTTTCACTGGTGATGTATGGTGAAAGAATTTATGTTTGGTGGTTTAATTAAGGCTGTGATCTAGTACGTGGCTCTTAAGAGTGAGGGCAAATAAAAAACATTTTTAATTAAAAAAATTTGTTAAAAAAGAAAAAGTATGATGTAAGCTGATAAAAAAGATTATTTTTTGAAAAGAGTAAGGGCTGGTAGATAGGCTCTTAGTCACACGCCTCTTATATTTTGGTGCATTCGCAGCAGTACTCTGGGGTGAGTTAGACGGGGGTGGGCAAGAGATAACCTCACCAAATCCATTCCTGGGTCTTGGAGAGCCCCCTCCAGTCACTGGTGCCACGCTCACGTTTTCTTAGTCCCAAAGTGGGGTGCTGGTAGGCTGTGTTCTCCCTTCCCTTAGTGTCACCCAAGCCAAAGTTTAGGTCACCAGGAGACCCGCAGGTCCTTGGGGACCCACTGGTCCTCTGTGCTTGTCAGAGTCAGAGCAGGTTGTGGGATATGTCAACAGGTGGCCCCTTGATGCAATAGGTCAAGGGTGAGGATCCCTGGGCAGGGCAGTATTGCTGTGGATATGCAGCTGGTGTGGTGACTGCAGCCTGGGTTTTTTTTCCTAGCAGATGGCTGTGGGGACCATTCCACTCGTGCTCCCACAACGGGATCTCCTTATGGTGTCTATCCTAGGAGCTGGCCTGACCAGCTAGTTTTGTCCCACTCCATCTGCACATAGATTGCTGGGCTGTTGGTTGTTCTGGGCTGCAGGGCTCCTTCTGGCAGAGGCTATGGCTCACAAACAGGCTACACCTTTCTCTGGCTGGTCTTGCAGAGGGAAGCACGCTCTGCTCCTGCTCCAGCCCACGAACCCACACCTTATGCTTCTCAGTGTTTGGAGAATAGGGGCTCTTACCCCAATCTAGCTCTGGCCATAGATCTCAGCTGGATATTCCTCAGCTGTGTGTCCAAACTCTGGGGGATTGGGACCGGACCTGTGGCTTTGTCCTCTGACCTCTTAGGGTTGAGCACAGGCTGTGCAGGGGGGCTGAAGTGCTCCCAGGCCACCAGCAAAGCACTCAGGAGGGGCAGTGGAAGCTGTGCTATGTGTGTGCTTTTATGGGAGCAGCCAGCCGGAAGACTTGGGAGGGGCCGGCAGAGAAGGGGGCGTGGCAGATTAGAGTCACCCTGGTCCCATGGGAAAGATAGCCCTGCTCTCTCCTGGCCTTGGCGGTCAACAGAGGTTAGAGCCACAGGAAGATGGTTGTTGATGGTCATGTTTTGCTGCAGCTGCCCCCCGCAAAACCTAGGCTCCATGCAGGCTCAAACTCTGCCTCTGTCTACTCTCTGGGCAGCTCCCCTTGCCAATTCAAATATCTGTGAGGGTGGTGGGAGCTCTTGTAGCTAGGATCTTGGAGGTCCACAGCAGGAGAGTGTTGCCTTGCAGTTCCTTCACTCACCCCTTCCTCACGACCTGTTTAAGGCCTGGAGCTGGTCCCAGTGCTTGGCAACTCCATGTAGGGTTCCCAACTTCCTCCCTCTTCCACCTCAATGTCTGTATCACCCTTCTATTAGCACTCAGTTTTTCCACTCAAGAGATCTGTTTGAAGCGTGATGGTTTACCTGATATTTTGGTTTCTCTTGGTGGGAGAGGCACTTCCCAGTTGCATCAAGTCAGACATCTTGTCCCCCTCCCTCCACAAAATATTTTCTATTTTCATTGCATGGATCCTTGTCAGTGAAACAAAACAACATATCTTAAACAAAAATGTAATATAACAGAAAGAAATGTTCATTTTTTTATGTGATGAAAAGTCAAGAATGACGTAAAAAGGGGACGAGGTCTTTAAATCAGTAACTCAGTAAGCATTCATATTTGGCATGCACACCACGGACTGGGTGCCTAGTTTTTAGCACTATCCGATAGAAGTGATGATGATAATATATCATATATTTCACATCTTATACATATGTTATATGCTATATCTCTGCTGTTCAATAGGGTAGCCTCTAGCTCGTGGTTTTAGACACTTGAAATGTAGCTTGTGTGTCTGAGGAATTGAATTTTCTACCATATTTCTAATTAATTTAAATTGTCTCATGTGGCTATTGGCTACTATATTGGATAGCTTAGTAGGTGACTAGATTTTCATAATGATGATCAATCATTTGTTTTCACTGAATTCCCCTGTTCATTTGTGTAATTTGCCTTCTGCCAACCCCTTAGTGTAATGTATTATCCAATGTGACCTTCATGCTTAGAAATTTGGAGTTGGTGGGTGTTTGGATTTTACATTTGTATGTGTGTGTGTGGATGTGAGCCCAAGGGGATGGCAGCAGATGGGGAAGATCAGGAATTTCTAAAAAGTCATTTTGGATCCAAACCAAACTGTTTCTGAACTACCATGCCAGACTATAAACAACACACATCTTTACCTACTCAGTCCCTATTGAGGTAATTTTAACCAAGAAAGAATTAAGAGAGGGTGGTGTCTTCTACACACTTTGCTTTTACAAGGTGACCTAATTTTGAGTAACACCCAGACTGAGTTAGCTACAAAAATGTAGGTAACTGAACAAATCAGGCTATGAATGAGTTATTCAGTATTTTTTTTTTCATTTGAACTTTAGAAAAAAATCTCCTCCCTCTTTTTCAGTAGTTTTTGTTTTGGCATGATTAATATTGGACTCCTTATTCCTGAGTAATTATAAAACATTTAGTTGTTTCTGTAGTCGCTTCTTATATCTGATTGTAAAGCCACGTTATCAGCCTTGAGGAGGAGAAAGTTTATTCCTTTTATTTTTTTTTAACAGATGCCCCATGCCAGGCAGTGAGGTTTTTTTTGGCTTTATTTTTTAATTTTGGTAAAAACCAAATAATATATAATTTACCATCTTAACCATTTTTAAGTATACAGGTCAGTAGAGTTAACAGTATTCACATTGTTGAATAGCAGATAGCTAGAACTGCTTCATCTTTACAAACTGAAACTCTATATTCATAGAACAACTCCCTATTCCCCCTCCCTGCATTCCCTGTCAGCCACAATTCTTCTATTTCCGTGATTTTGACTACTCTAGATATTACATGTAAGTGTAGTCATACAGTATTTGTCCTTTTGTGACTGGCTTATTTCACTTAGCATACAAGGTTCATCCATGTTGTAGAATATAAGAGGATTTTCTTATTTCAAAAAGATGAATAATATTCTACTGTATATATATGCCAATTTCTTTTTTATCCATTCATCTGTCGACGGACATTTGGGCTGCTTTTGCCTCTTGGCTATTGTGAATAATGCTACAGTGAACATGGGTGTGCAAATATTTCTTCAAGATTCTGCTTTCACTTCTTTTGGATTTATACCCCAGAAGTGGGATTGCTGGATCACATGGTGATTCTATGTTTAAGTTTCTGAAGAACCACCATCCTGTTTTCCACAGCAGCTGCTCCATTATTTTATAATCTCACCAGTAGTACACAAGGGTCCTCTGCATTCTCATCAACATTTATTATTTTCTAGGTTTTGACAGTGGCCATCCTAATGGATATGACCTGATATCTCACTGTGGTTTTGCTTCACATTTTTCTAATAATTTGTAATGTTGCATATTTTTCATGTGCTTGTTGGCCATTCCTATGTCTTCTTGGGAGAAATATCTATTCAGGTCCTTTGTCTACTTTGTAATCAGGTTACTTGTTTTTTTGTTATTCAGTTGTGAAAGTTCTTTATATATTCTAGATATTCACCACTTATCAGATATATGATTTGCCATTAGTTTCTTTAATTCCATAAGTTGCCTATTTTTATTCTGTTAATTGTTTCCTTTGATGTGCACAAGTTTTTATGTTTGATGCCATACCATCTGTCTGCTTTTGCTTTCATTGCCTGTGCTTTTGGTGTCATATCCAGAAAACCATTGTCAAACCAATGTCATAAAGCTTTTCTCCTATGTTTTCTTCTGGAGTTTTATGGTTTTAGGACTTTTATTGTTTTTTTTGTTTTGTTTTGTTTTGTTTTGAGACAGGGTCTGGCTCTGTTGCTGAGGCTGGAGTGTAGTGATATGATCCAGGCTCACTACAACCTCTGCCTCCCAGACATAGGTGATCCTCCCACCTCAGCACCCCTAACCAGTAGCTGAGACTACAGGCACATGCGACCATGCCTGGCTAATTTTTTTTTTCTTTTGTATTTTTTTGTAGAGACCAGGTTTTGCCATGTTGCCCAGGCTAGTCTCAAACTCCTGAGCTCAAGTGATCCGCCCACCTTGGCCTCCCAAAGTGTTGGGATTACAGGTGTGAGCCACTGTGCCTGGCCTGGTTTTAGGTCTTAATGTTTATATCTGTAATCTATTTTGAGTTAATTTTTATATATGGTGTAAGGCAAAGGTCCAGTTTTATTTTTTTGCATGTGGAGATACAGTTTCTCAGCACCATTTGTCAGTGAAGCTGTCCTTTTCCCCACTGTGTATTCATGGCACCCTTGTTGAAGATCATTTGGCTATATACGTGAAGGTTTATTTCTGTACTCAGTGTTCTTTTCTATTGGTCTATTTGTATGTCTTTATGCTAGCACCACATTGTTTTGTTTTGTTTACTTTTTTATGTTTTTTGAGATGGGAGTCTTGCTGTATCACCCAGGCTGGAGTGCAGTGGTGCGATCTCAGCTGAGTGTAATCTCTGCCTCCCGGGTTCAAACAATTCTCCTGCCTCAGTCTTCTGAGTAGCTGGGACTACAGGTGAGCACCACCACACCTGGCTAATTTTTGTATTTTAGTAGAAATGGAGTTTCACCGTGTTGGCCAGGCTGGTCTGAAACTCCTGACCTCAAGTGATCCACCCACCTTGGCCTCTCAAAGTGTTGAGATTACAGGTGTGAGCCACTGCGCCTGGCCATACCACATTGTTTTGATTGCTGTAGTTTAGTAATGTTTTGAAATTCAGAAGTATAAAATCTTCAACTTTTTTTAAGGTTGTATAGGCAACATAGGGTTTCTTGAGAGTCCATAAGAATGTTAAAATATTTTGTTTCTATTTCTGCAAAAATAAAAAATAAAAAGTGCCATTGGGCTTTTGATAGGAATTGCATTGAATGTGTAGATTGCTTTGGGTAGTACACACATTTTAACAGTATTAAGTCTTCCAATCAATGAACATGGAATGTAATGGAATGTATTTCCATGTAGCAATGTTTTGTAGTTTGTATAAGTTTTTTGCCTTCTTTATTGAGTTTATTCCTAAGTATTTTATTCTTTTTGATGCTATTATGAATGAGATTGTTTTCTTAATTTCCATCTCAGATTGTTTGTTGTTAGTATATAGAAGCACAACTGAATTTTTTGTATTGATTTTGTATCCTGCAACTTTGCTGAATTTGTTTATTCTGTGTGTGTGTGTGTGTCTGTGTGTGTAATCTTTAGGGTTTTCTACAGGTAAGATTATGTCATCTGTGAACAGAGATAATTTTACTTCTTTTAACATGGATGCCTTTTATTATTTTTTTTCTTGCCTAATTGTTCTGGCTAGGACTTCAGTACCATATTTAATAGCAGGCACTAATATGGTACCTTCCCTCAGGACCTTTGGTGATTTAAGGGAGGACACATATTTCTGTTTCAGTGTCGAGCAGTGCTTGGGTAGAGGTATGGGCTGAGAATATTAGAACAAAGAAAAGGAAATATGAGAATGTGGAGAATAATGGAAGACTTCACACATAAGGGGACATCTGAGTTCAATATGGAATGATAAGTGGAATTTGGACTTTTGAAGAAGAGCATGAAGCCAAGCAGAAGTCTTTAAGATACCTCTTATTTTGTTTAACCCCCTATATTTTTCAGACAAGCAATGTGAGAGGCAAGAGTTAATGAATAAGCTGAGGGTGAATCCCAGATCTATCCCTTCAGCAGTGTTCTGTCAGCTCAGGTGGTCTATCATCCCTACTACCTTGTTGAGTGATACTTTTCCTGATTAAAAGATTATGTGGGCCAGGCATAGTGGTTCACACCTATAATCTCAGCACTTTGGGAAGCCAAGGCAGGCAGATCACCTGAGGTCAGCCTGGTCAACACGATGAAACCCCTTTTCTACTAAAAATACAAAAAATTAGCCGGGTGGGTGGTGCACGCCGATAATCCCAGCTACTTGGTAGTCTGAGGTAGGAGAATCATTTGAACCTGGGGGGAAGAGGTCGCAGTGAGCTGAGATCACACCACTGCACTCCAGCCTGGGCAATAGACTGAGACTCTGTCTCAAAAAAAAAAAATTGTACTGATTGCGATCCATGAATGATTAATCATATGTATCACATTTCTTCCTGTCCTAGGCAGTCCTTTTTTACACAGAGTAGATCTAGAACTTAAGTAGATTTTCATTATCTTTTAGAGAGTTGCACTGTACCCAAGCACTTTGTATATTTTGAAACATACCTAAATCTGAATAAAATTATCATATATGTGTATGAAAGAAGGCTACCTCAAGATGTAGAAAAATGAAAGTTGAGTAAAATGGGTCTTTAATTAAGACAAGCAAAGGATGAAATGACATACTAGCATCAAGTAACTATTTTGGAAGTTCAAATAAAAGGATTAGAAAAATAAGGCACTGGCAGTTAAATGCAATTAAATTCTTTGCATGATAAAGTGCGTGCAAAAAAATCCACAAGGAATTATTGTCAAATTATTATTTTTAATGTAATTTTGGTAGTGAATGCTGATTAAGATGTATTGAAATGGTACTCTTACATAATATTGTTAGTATAAATTAATACAATCTTTTATTTAGTTTAGTAATGTATTAAAAGCTATAAACATTTAATAACTTCTGAGCTAATAGTTGTACTTCAACAAAGTGATCTGCTTTGAGAAATATTTCAAATAAAATAATATTTGGCATTTATTAAATAGGTACTTTCTACTTGGCAGGCACTGCTGTAAGCATTTAACATTTATTAGCTAAATCTTCACCATGGCCTCGAGGTAAGTAAGCATTATTAGATGAAGAAACTGCATCACAGCAAGGAAAACAACTTGCCCCAGCTGGTAAATGGGGGAGTTGGGATTCATACCACCTGCGGTATGTTTGTAAAGCCTGTGCTACAACCATTAGGCTAGTCTGCTCTCAGAGTGATATGCACACATATGTGCACAAATATGTGACTATATTAAGGAATATCTCAAACTGTGATATTTGTTAATTAAGTAGCAAAAATTTAGAAGTTACGGTGTTACAAGACAGCAATGAATAAAGTATGGTCTGTTTATTCTACATTGACCCTTATGTGTGTGGGCCTTAAAAATGATTATGAACAGTATTAAACTACTTGGAAAATGATTATGACAACATGAAATGAGAAAGACTTGTATTAGTCAATGTAAGACTATAAGATATCCATTATGTTTATATGGTTATAACTAAATAACAATGTACATAGGACTTCCTCTGAACTAGACACTGTTCTAAGCATTGTGTATTATTTAATTCTCACAGAGAAATTCTCCTGTGAGTAGTTGTCATCATTATTCTCATTTTACACATGAAGGAGTTGGGCTACAGAGAGACTAAGGTCAAGGTCTCACAACAGCAAATGAAGAGCAAGGATTTGAAATCAGGCAATCTAGCTTCAGAGTGTACATGTAGAACTAAAGTTCTATTCATTGCACCAACAAATTCCAGAAGAGATCAAAATGATAATAATGGTACTGTTTGTGTGGCAGAATCACAGGAGAGAGGTATCATCCTATGTACCCCAAAAGGATTTTGACCTCATTTGCAATCACAATAAAGCAAAAGGGGGAAATTACCCTTCTAGAATGGAACCCTTCTGGGCACATTTGTTTGGGTTATGATATGGTTTGTGTGTCCCCATCCAAATCTCATCTCCAATTGTAATCCCCATGTGTCGAGAGAGACATGGTGGGAGTGATTGGATCTTAGGGGTGGTTTTTCCCTTGCTGTTCTTGTGATTGTGAGTGAGTTCTCATGAGACCTGATGGTTTTATAAGGGGCTCTTCCCCCTTCGCTCGCTCACTCACTGTCTCTCACCTGCTGCCATGTAAGATGTGTCTTTGCTTCTCTCTCACCTTATGCCACGATATTAAGGTTCCTGAGGCCTCCCCAGCCTTGTGGAACTGTGAGTCAATTAAACCTCTTTCCTTTATAGATTGCCCAGTCTTGTGTATGTCTTTATAACAGTGTAAGAATGGACTAATACTGGCTATTTCCCTCAACTTCTCCTTTTTCGTTTCCCATGCCTTTCTGAAAGCCACTACATCCTAGCACTCCATCATAATTCAGAATAGAATTATTTTGAATATAAGAGAGTTTCACTGGTAAAAATTACAAAATTGACTATAAAGTTAGGACACTGGTTTTCCAAATTACATGTCCCTGAAACACATTTTTCACATGGCTTCCAGGGTTTCACATTCTTTGGACTTCTTCTTACCTCACAGAATCTTTCCCAGTGTCTTTGTTTTTGGTTGCTTCTTTCATCCTGACTTTTAAATAGTGGAGTGCCTCAGGACTCAGTGCTTGTTCCTGCCCTCTATCTGTACTCATCCCACCACATCAGTCTGATGAAATAGATTACCATCCAAATGTAAATGACTCCCAAACTAACATTTGTGGTTCAAAGTGCTCTTCAGGGTTATGGACTTGGATAGACAATTACCTCCTTGACATTTCCACTTGCACATGTAATCATTATGTCAAACATAACATGTGAAAAATAGATATTTGATCTCTTTTCCTCATCTCAAAATAGGACCACCATTTATTTACCTAGCTACTCTTCTATCTACCTGGAACACCTTTGCTCCAAATCTTTGTGACTCAGTCCACATACAGGTGGCCCTCCAAATTCATGGGTTCTGTATCTGCAAATTGAAAATATTTGGGGGAAAAAAATAATACAATAAAAATGGATACAAATAAAAAAACACAATATAGCAACTATTTACGTAGCATTTGCATTGTATTAGGTATAAGTAATCTAGGTAAGATTAAAATATACAGGAGGATGTGCATAGATTATATGCAAATACTATGCCATTTTATGTCAGAGACTTGAGCATCAGAGATGTGCATAGGTTACATGCAAATACTATGCCGTTTTATATCAGAGACTTGACATGGATTTTGGTGCCTAAGGGAGTTCCTAAAACCAGTCCCCTGCAGATACTGAGGATGGCTGTATTCTTTCGGGTTCTGCTCAAATACAACCTCTTCAAAGAGGTGCACCTTGAACATTTGCTCTGTCGATAAATAAATTTTGACTCCTGTCATTCTCTCTTCTCTTATTCTGCTTTAGTTTTGTTTTATCTCATAATTTTCTAACACTGCTCATTTATTTTTTATTTGTGTATCACCTATTTCCCTCAATGGAATATAAACTTTATGAGGGCAAGATGAGTTTGCTTTGTTCAGTACTACAGTGCCTGGCACGTAGTAGGTGGTCAGTAAATACTTGTCAAGAGTGACTAAGTGAATGAATCTCATTACCTTGTATCATAACTTAGTTTCTTTGTTGAGTTTCACATCTTTTAATAGTTCACTATATCATTTAATCAATTCAATTTAAACTTCTCAGGTCAACTGATCTCTAGTAATTTATCAACTTAGATTCTATTTCAGACTTGTGTGTAGGATCCACCCACCAGCCTGCACTAGTCCTAGCCTGCTTTCTTGAAACCTAGTTCCTTTCTTCTTTTTTCCTTTCTTATTGCCTTTCTTCACCCATCACTATTTTACCCTCTTCTTTCCCATTTCTAGATTTGTTCCTTTTTGCGGTATCCTACGTTTCACCATGATATCCAGATGCATATGGTGACGTTCAGCATTGCCTTCTTTTTTTGTGTGTTGCGTTTTTCTTTGTGAATGTATAATTTTCATGCTACCTCTTACTTTCTCCTCATCTAAATGTATTCAAGAATCCTTTCTCATGTTGAAACACTGAATTTTCAAAGCAACTTCAAATATATTCTGTATCCTACATTATGTTTTACACAGCTATCTCCAACTTTCTTTCCTACTGTTTGTCCTCATAAATCACCTTAGAGATGAAGCTGTTTTCTAACTTCTGAGTTTTGAGTGTTCAGCTGACATTCTGTGAAGCTGAAAAGACAGGAAATATTTTACTTGAAGAAAATAAATAGGTAGTTGTGGTAATCTAAATAATGGCTTTACAAGATATTCACTTCCTAAACCAGGACAGCAGGGAAGTCATCCTGACCATACCATGAAAAGCTATGGAATGCCAGCAGCCACCAATAGCTGGAAGAGGCAAGGAATGGAATCTTCCCTGGAAATCATAAGACAGTATAATAGTGTCTGAAATTTGCTGAAAGAAAAATAAATTGGTCAACCTAGAAATTTACATCCAGCAAACATTTTTTTAAGTGAAGGAAAATAAAGACATTTCAAACAAACAAAAGCTGAGAATATTCATTCCCATCAAACCTATGCTATAAGCAATATTAAAGAAAGATCTTTAGGCTGAAAGAAAATAATATCATTTGAAAACTTGTCTCTACAAAAAGAAAAAGGACCCAAAATGGTAAATTTTGTGGCTAAATGGAAAATACATTTTTTCATTAAAAGTTTTTTTCAGTTAGAGGGATCAAGATGGCTGAGTAGGCACAGGTAGTGTGTTCCTTCTCCATGGTGAAGAACCAGAATAATAAGTATATATATTTTGAGCAGATTATCTAGGAGACAACACTTGGACTCACCAGAGTAGAGACAGGAAGTGCTAGAAGTAAGTAAGGAGGGGGTTTGAGGCAGCTTCCTCAGCTGGGAACTGCCAACACCAAGAGAGGCTCCTCGACACAGGGAGACAGTAAGAGAGAAATCCCCAGAGCTCTGAAATGAGCTTGCATGATCTTTGCTACAGGAGAAACACTCAACCCACTAGAGCCTCATGCCTGACATACAGAGCTGCCTAAATATTGCAGAGATGTTGCTGCATAAAGAGAATCCATACAGAATCCCACAGGCATCCGAGCCTGGAGCATCCTCAGCTATTTTCAGAACATAGATACTGGGAATCTGCAGACAGAGCTTCAGCTGCTGCATTGCTCCAGTAAGGAAAAGGGGAGAACAGGCATGCCTGTGCAACCCTAGGAGGATACTTGCTACCCTACAAGGGGCTGCTGCTGAGACTGAGACATGAGTGAACTGCACCCCACATAGATTTTTGCCCATGCTTCTTGCCTGGATGGTGCCACAACTCTGGCCCCAGGTTAAGGTGCTATTTTGAGAGGCTAATGCCGGACTTCATCCCACCCTTGGCCCAAGTTTGTGCTGATGCAGTTGCAGCTGCCACCCAGCCAAAGAGGAACAGAGAGGCCTGGACATCCTATGCATATCTTGGACAATACTCACTATTCTGCAATGAGCTACTGAGAGACTGAGACACAACTGGGCTGCATTCCCCACAGCTTCTTGTCCATGCTTCTTGCCCAGACAGTGCCTCATCCTACCTGGTTGCAGGCCCAAAGTATCATTTTGAGATTGTAATGCTGAGCCCTACCCCACCTTTGGCTTGAATTTTGGCTGATGTGGCTTCAGCTGCCACCCAGCCAAGGAAAGGAAGGGAAGCCAGGTTCTCCTACGCCTGCGTAGGATAATACCCCGCACTCTGCTACAGGCTGTAGTGAGACTGAGACTCAAGTGGACCACACTCCTCACAGATTCTTGCCCATGCTGCTTGTCTGAAAGGGGCCCAACCTCTGCAGTTGCAAGCCCACAGCTGGCATCATCGTTAGAGACATTGCTTGGTGACCTGGCCATGGTGGTTACAGCTGGCATTTTAGTCTCGGAGCAGAGATTGGAGTGCTGGCTCTGGACAGGGGAAGGGACCCAACAGCCAAAATTGAGTAATGAGTGTGGACAGTGCCCCAACAGTAGGCACTGGAATTAGGCTCTCTCCCATCACAGAACTAGAACAGGAGGAGAGTTGCTGAAGCTGAGGTTTCTCCTGGGTAGTAAGACATGCAGCCAGGAACAGTTTTGTGACCTGGAACTGGTCTCTGTGTGTCATTACTGGGTGTCCCAGCTTGTTCCCTTGGTCAGCTGGGGGATGGTGCTCCACTACCTCTGAAGAGCAGGAGAGAGGCAGACCCCATTCCCCTGGAAATCTAACCCTTGGTACAGACTGCCTGTAAGGGAGGGCAGAATGCAGACCACCAAAGTCCCCCTATGGGTCAAAAGAAACATGAATGCAGTGCCAACCACTGAAGGCAACACCACCAAAGTCCAGGAATGAACATGGAGAGGGGGGTCATCTCTTGCCTCCCACCCCCCTTCTCAATGTGCAGTTGCAGGCTCAGCAGGGACGTTCCCCATTTGGGCCTGGGGAACATGGACTGAAAAATTCTGCTTTGCAGGCTTCTCCAGTGGCTCATCTCCCTCTGAAGGTGAATACATGCCAGAAGAGGGCACTTTTCACAATTTTCTGTTGGCTCCACCCCTTCCCCTACCTGCTGGCTCTTATTCTTAAGCACCATCTATTGGAATGCAGCATAAAATACACTGCCAAATAAACTTACATCATTATAAAAAGCAATATCTGAAAGAGTCATTGCATAAACATATCTGCTACCAAGGAACCTTTACAGGTCCTTGGCAACCTAAAAGCACCCAGAAGTGAAGCCAATTGATTAGACACAATATACATAACAGCCATAACCCCAAGGGAAAGAAGAATTAAAAAATCAAGAAGCCCCATCCAAACAATAGCAAATTAAAAAAAAAATCTCTCTCAGATGAGAAAGAAGCAGCACAAAAACTCTGGTAATACAAAAAGCTACAGTGTTTTGTCACCTCCACAGGATTCCACTAGCTCCCAAGCAATGTATCCTAATCTGAATGAAATGTGTGAGATGATAGATATAGGATTCACAATATGGATGAAAAAGAAATTCAGTGAGATCCAAGAGAAAGTTGAAATTGAACAGAAAGAAGCCAGAAAAATGATCCAAGATTTGAAAGACAAAGTGGCTATATTAAGAAATAACCAAACAGAACTTCTAGAATTGAAAACTTCCCTATAGGAATTTCAAAATACAATAGGAAACCTTAACAACAGACTAGACCAAGCAGAATAAAGAATTTCAGAGCTTGAAGACCAGTCCTTCAAATCAACCCACTCAAACAAAAATATGAAAAAGAGAATTTAGAAAATCAAGCCTTCAAGAAATATGGGATTATATAAAGCCACAAAGTCTACAACTTATTGGCATTCCTGAGAGAGGAGAAGAGAAAGTAAGCAACTTAGAAAACATATTAGAGGATATAATTCAGGAAAATTTCCCCAATGTTGCTAAAGAGGGTAACATGCAAATTAAAAAAAAAAATCCAAAGAATTCCTATGAGATACTGTACAAGATGACAATCCCCAGGAACACAGTCATCCGTCAACATCCCAGGTCAATGCAAAAGAAAAAGCCTTAAAGGCAGCTAGAGAAAAGGATCAGGTCACTTACAAAAGGAACCCCATCAGACCAACAACATACTTCTCAGCAGAAACCTTGAAAGCCAAAGATTGAGGGCCCATTTTTAGCATTCTTAAAGAAAAGAAATGCCAGCAAAGAATTTCATATCCTGCCAATTTAAGCTTCACGAATGAAAGAGAAACAGTCTTTCCCAGATAGACAATTGCTATATGAATTTGTCACCACCAGACCAGACCTACAACAGATACTTAAGGGAGTTCTAAATGTGGAAATGAAAGAACAATACTTGCTACTACAAAAGCACACACAAGCACATAGCCCAAAGAGTGCATAAGGCAACTATACAATGGAGGCTACAAAGAAACTAGCTAATGCTATGACAAGAATAAAACTTCACATATCAATATTAACCTTGAATGTAAATAACCAAAGTATTCCTCTTAAAAGACATAGAGAAGACATCCTCCTGCTGTCTTCAAGAGACCCATCTCATATGTAATGACGCCCATTAGCTCAAAATGAAGGGATGGAGAAAGAGCTATCATGCAAATGCAAATGGAACACCAGAAAGAGCAAGTGTCGCTATTTTGTATCAGATACAACAGACTTTAAACCAAGAATGGTTAAAAAAATAAATAAATAAAGACAAAGGGCGTTACATAATGATAAAGAGTTCAATTCAAGAAGAAGACTTAACTATCCTAATGTATACACACTCAACATTGGAGTGCCCATATTTATAAACCATTTACTTCAAGACTTAAGAAAAGACTATCAACCCCACAATAATAGTGGGGAACTTCAATACCCCACTGACAGCATTAGACAGATAATAGAGGCAGAAAACTAACAGAAATTTGTAACTTAAATTTGACACTTGACCCATGGGACATAATAGATATCTACAGAACATTCTCCCAACACATTCTTCTCATCTACACAGGGAACATACTCCAAAATTGACCAAACACATGCTCTGTCATAAAGGAAGTCTCAGCAAATTTTAAAAAATGAAATTATACTATGCATATTCTTGGACCACAGTGGAATAAAAATAAAAATCAATACCAAGAGGAACTTTCAAAACCACATAAACATGTGGAAACTGAACAACTTGCTCCTGTATGACTTTTAGGTACACAACAAAATAAAGGCAAAAGTCAAAAAATTATTTAAAGCAAATTAAAATAGAGGCACAACATACCAAAACTTCTAAGATGTGGCAAAAGCAGTCTTAACAGGAAAGCTTATAGCACTAAATGCATCACTATAGCATCAAGAATATAGAAAGATTCCAAATTAACAACACAACCTTGTACCTAAACAAACCAGAAAAACAACAAATTAAACCCAAAGCTAGAGAAAGTAACAAGATAACTCAGAGCAGAACTAAATGAAATTCAGATCCAAAATCCATACAAAGGAAAAATGAAATAAAAAGTTGGTTCTTTGAAAAGATAAACAAAATCAATAGACTGATAAATAGATTAACAAGGAAAAAGAGAGAAGATCCAAATAAGCACAATCAGAAATGACCAAGATGACATTACAGCCAATTTCACGGAAATAAAAGATCCTCAGAGACTACTAAGAACATCTCTATGCACACAGACTAGAAAATCTAGAGGAAATTGACACATTCTGGAAACACACAACCCCTCAAGATTGAGCCAGGAAGAAATTGAAACCCTGAGCAGACAAATATCAAGTTCGAAAATTGAATCAACAATCATAAAAAAAAAAACCCTACCAACCAAAAAAAGCCCTGGACAAGATAGAGTCACAGCTAAATTCTTCCAGATGTACAAAGATGCGCTGGTACCAGTCCTACTGAACCTATTTCAAAAAAATTGAGGAGGAGAGACTCTTCTCTAACTCATTCTATGAAACCAGTGTCATCTTTACGCCAAAAATCTGCAAAGGCACAGGAAAACTACAAGCCAATATCCCCAATGAACATAGACACAAAAATACTCAACAAAATACCAGCAAACTAAATCCAGCAGCACATCAAAAAGTTAATTTACCATGATCAAGTAGGCTTTTTTCACAGAATGCAAGGGTAGTTCAACATAGGCAAATCAGTAAATGTGATTCATCAAGTAGAATTAAAAATAAAAACCGTATGATCATCTCCATAGACACAGAAAAAGCTTTTGATAAAATCCAACATCCCTTCACAATAAAAGCTATCAACAAGCTAAGCATTGAAGGAAGATACCTCAATAAGAGTCATCTGCGACAAACTCGTGGCCAACATCATACTGAAGGGGCAAAAGCTAGAAGCATTCCCCCTAAGAACTGATATAAGACAAGAATGTCCACTCTCACCACTCTTATTCAACATAGTACTGGAGGTCCCAGCCAGAGGAATCAGGCAAGAGAGAAAAATAAAAGGCATCCAAGGGAAAGTCAAATTATCTCTCTTCATTGATGATATGATTCTATACCTAGAAAACCCTAAAGATTCCACCAAATACTCCTCTTCCTGATAAATGACTTTAGTAGAACCTCAGGATACAAAATCAACGTACTAAAACTACTGGAATTTCTACATATAATAACATTCAAGCTGAGAGTCAAATCAAGAACGCAATCCCATTTACAATAGCCACACACACAAAAATAAAACACCTAAGAATACATCGAACCACAGAGGTGAAAGCTCTCTATGAGGAGAACTGTAAACACTGCTGAAAGACATCATATATGACACAAACAAATGGGAAAGCATCCCATGCTCATGGGTCGAAAACATCAATATTGTTAAAATGTCCATACTATACAATGGAATCTCCAGATTCAAAGCTATTTCTATCAAATTACCAAGACAATCCTTCACAGAATTAGAAAACTATTCTAAAATTTATATGGAACTGAAAAAGAGCCTGAATAGCCAAAGCAATTTTAAGCAAAAAAAAATAAAACCAGAGGCATCACATTACCCAACTTCAAACAATACTACAAGGCTGTCTTAACCAAAACAGCATGGTACTGGTACAAATATAGACACATAGACCAATGGAACAGAAGGGGACCCCTGAAATAAAGCCACACATTTATAATCAGCTGATTTTTGAACAAAGTTGACAAAAGTAAACAATGGAGAAAGGACACCCTATTTATTAAATGGTGCTGGGAAAACTGGCTAACCACTTGCAGAAGAATGAAACTGGACTCCTACTTGTCACCATTTACAAAAATTACCTCAAGATGGAATGAAGACTTTAATGTAAGGCCTCAAACTATAAAAATCCTAGAAGAAAACCTAAGAAATACTCTTCTGACTTAGGCAAATAATGTATGACTAAGTCCTTGAAAGCAATTGCAAAACAAAAATTGACAAGTGAGACTTAATTAAGCTAAAGAGCTACTGCACAGCAAATAAACTATCAATTGAGTAAACAGACAATCTACAGAATAGGAGAAAATATTCACAAATGATGTACCTGACAAAAGACTAATACCCAGAATCTGTAAGGAAGTTAAACAACTAAACAAGTAAAAACCAAATAACCCCATTAAAAAGTGGGCAAAAGATATGAACAGACACTTCTCAAAAGAAGGCATACAAGTGGCCAAAAAACATGAAAAAAAGCTCAGCATCACTAATCATCAGAGAAATGGAAATCAGAACCACAATGGAATACCATCTCAGACCAGTCAGAAGGCTATTATTAAAAAGTCAAAGAAATAACAGATGTTGGCAGCGTTGCAGAGAAAAGAGAATGCTTATACACTGTTGATGGGAATGAAAATTTGTTCATCTCCTATAGAAAGCACTTTAGATATTTCTCAAAGAACTGGAAATAGAATTACCATTTCTATTACCTAGCAATCTCATTACTGGGTATATGCCCAAAGGAAAAGAAAGTGTTCTACCAAAAAGAAACCTGCATTTGAATGTTTATCACAGCACTGTTTACAATAGCAAAGACCTGGAATCAACTCAGGTGCTCATCAATTGTGGATTAGATAAAGAAAATGTGGTGTATATATATATATATATATATATATATATATATACCATGGAATACTATGCAGCCATAAAACCTCATGAAGTCATGTCCTTTGCAGCCACATGGATATAGCTGGAGGCCATCACCCTAAGTAAATTAACACAGCAATAGAAAAACAAATGCCACATGTTCTCACTTATGAGTGGGAACCAAACATTGGGTTCACAAAGATGGGAACAATAAACTCTGGGGATTCCAAAAGTTGGAGGAAGTGAGGGGGACAAGTGTTGAAGAAGTACCTATCAAGAACTATGTTCACTACTTGGGTGATGGGATGCCCAAACCTCGGCATCATACAATTTGTCCAGGTAACAGATCTGTACATATTTCCCCTGAATCTAAAATAAAAAATAAAATGAATAAAAATAAAAAACTTCTTCTAAAGTTTTAAGTATTGTTTAAAGCAATACTTAAACAATGTATTGATGTATTTATATAATATGTAGATGTAACAAATATCACAAAAATATCACAAAAGATGATATGGTGAAATGAAAACATGTTTTAAGGATATGAGAAGAGGTATATTATTTGAAAGTAGATCCTGACAACTTACAGAGTAATATTTTAAATTCTAGTGCAGCCATTTGAAAATGAAATAAAATGTATTTGTAATAAATCAGTGGAAGAAGGTAAAATGCTGCACAAATCGTCAATTCCAAAAGAAGACTGGGAAAGAGGGGGAAAAGGAAAAAGAACAGATAGGGCAAATAGAAAACAGCATTATGTTAGACTTAAACCCAGTCATATTAAATATGACATTAAATGTAAGTGGTTTAAATACCCTAATTAAAAATTAGTGACTGTCAGACTGGATAAAAGTGAAAGAGCAAATTAATTATATTCAGTATCAAAAGATGAACTTTATATATAAAGAAAAGATAGTTCAACATAAAATGATGTAAAGATATATGCTATTACAAAAGTAGTTAGAAGAAAGCTGAAGTAATTGTATTATCAAAGTAGACTACAGAACAAGAAATATTATCAGAGATAAAGAGAGAAAGCTTATAATGATAAAAGGATCAAGTGTTAGGACCTAAGAATCA
This sequence comes from Pongo pygmaeus, assembly GCF_028885625.2. Classification (NCBI taxonomy): domain Eukaryota; kingdom Metazoa; phylum Chordata; class Mammalia; order Primates; family Hominidae; genus Pongo; species Pongo pygmaeus. The sequence continues at coordinate 47,626,709 of NC_072387.2, forward strand.
AAATGTGTATATAACTAATAATGCTTCAGAAATACATTAAAGGGAAAAATGACAAATAAAAGAAAAATCAAATCCATACTCATAGTTGGAAATTTAAGCACCCATCTCTCAGCAATCTATAAAACAACCAGACAAAAAGAAAACTTAATAAATATGTAAGTGATCTGAACAATATTATCAAGCTTGACCAAAATGATATCTATAGAACATTGTGTCCAAAAAAACTGCAGGATACATATTCTTTTCAAATGCATATGGAATAGTCATTAAGATAGAGCACATGCTGAGACATAATACAAGTCTCAATAAATTTAAAATATTTGAAAGCATACAGAATATGCTTGTAATCTAATTAGAATTAGGTTAGAAGTCAATAACAAAATAACATCTGAAAAATTACCAAATATTTGGAAAGTAAATATAGCATTTGTAAATAACTCATGTGTCACAGAAAAAAAGTCACAACAGGAATAAGAAAATATCATGAAGTAAATGAAAATACAGCACTTCAAAATATGTGAATGGCAATTAAAGCAGGGCTTAGAAAGATACAGCTATAAATATTTGTGCAAGAAAAGAAGAAAAATTAAAATCAATGGTCGGCTGCTCTGCCTGTGGAGTAGCCATTCCTTTACCTTCTTATTAAGCTTGTTCACTATGGGAGGCCGAGGCGGGCGGATCATGAGGTCAAGAGATAGAGACCATTCTGGCCAACATGGTGAAACCCTGTCTCTACTAAAAATACAAAAATTAGCTGGGCGTGGTTGCATGCGCCTGTAGTCTCAGCTACTCAAGAGGCTGAGGCAAGAGAATCCCTTGAACCCAGGAGACAGAGGTTGCAGCGAGCCGAGATCACACCACTGCACTCCAGCCTGGCAACAAAGTGAGACTCAGTCTCAAAAAAAAAAAAAAGGAAAAAAGAAAAAAAAAAGCTTGTTTTTACTTTAATCTATGGACTCGCCTCAAATTCTTTCTTGCACAAGAACTGAGAACCCTCTCTTGGGATCTGGATCAGGACCCCTTTCTGGTAACATCTTCCTGGCAAACCCCAAAGGGATGATACTGAGGAGACTTCTGACCCAAAGGAAATGGACTGGCTAAATTTGGGTAAGTAGTGGTGTACCCAGGTGAAAAACAGGATAGAGTTAGAGGCCCAACTTAGGAGAGTTAGAATCTCTCCTAAGATGGAGTGGGTTAAAGGCCTCTCTTAATAAAAGGCAAGGATGCGTGACTGAAGTTGGATTTGAGGCCTAACTTAGCAGGGTTAGAGTCCCTTCTAAGATTTAGGGGGTTTGAGGCCCCTCCCAGTAAAGTTCCTCTTGGCTAAGAACGGATTTGGTACTATGGGGTGTTAACTGCCATTCTCTTTGGATTAATCTGCCTTGCACTCTTTGCTGATGGCTATGGGTGACATAATTAGGCATGTACAGGATCATGGGACATGGGGAGCTTCTTCCTCCCCAAACAGGGACACTTAAGAGCTAAAGGGACTGCTAAAAAAGATCCCTTCTTGACTGACAAGCAGCCACCTGAACTTTTGATTCAGTGTTGCTGGGATGGGTGGGTCTTTCTCTGGCCTCCCTGAGCTCTTCGCTGTCGCCAGCCTACCACAGGCAATGCTTTTCTCTCTTTCTCTCCTTTCCCTTTCTTTTTTCTTTCTTCCTTTTTTTTTTTTTTTTTTTTTTGAGATGGAGCTCGCTGTTGCCCAGGCTGGAGTGCAGTGGCGCGATCTTGGCTCACCGCAACCTCTGCCTCCTGGGTTCAAGCGATTCTCCTGCCTCAGCCTCCTGAGTAGCTGGGATTACAGGTGCGCACCACCATGCCCAGCTAATTTTTGTGTTTTTAGCAGAGATGGGATTTCACCATGTTGGTCAGGCTGGTCTCGAGCTCCTGACCTTGTAATCTGCCCACCTCGGCCTCCCAAAGTGCTGGGATTACAGGCGTGAGCCACCATGCCTGGCCCCCTTTCTTATATTTTCTATTACTCAGGGTGACCATCTTGCCCAGAGACCACATGTTGAAACTCCTTGTCGGAGGTTGGATTGATGATGACCCAGCCCAACCAGGGGCAAGTTTGAGCCTTGCCAGTGTGATATTGGGTGCTAAGCAGAGTGGTTAATGTCTATGTTATGTCACACGTATTTTGCTCTGGCCAGAATGGAAAAAGATAATTTTCTTTTGTGTTGCAGCTTGGCCCCCACTGCTATGGTGCAGTGAGCTGGGTTACTAGGGCCACTTAGGAAAAGGGAACCCAGAAGCCTAGAATGCTGGCAAAAGGGTAAGAATTTTTATCAGTCAGACTTCTGGTCTCTCTCTCTCTCTGCAAACAGGTTGAATGAACGGTAAAAATCACTGTTTATCTCGGGTAAAGTTTTGATTAATGAGAAAAGAATTTGTGAGGCTAGTCTTAAACTGTAGCAAATCTGGTGTGCTTTGTGGGTCTTTCTGTATTATTCTTTCATAAAGAGGGGTACTTTAGGATGGAATGCAGCCCTAGGACACCTGTAAGCCCACTGTTCAAGATGGCCCAGCGAACTGGTCAATTATAAACTTTGATGCAAGTCCCTGAAAAGAAAAAAAAAAACTGGATGACGTTTCCCTTTCGTCTTGTTTTATGTCTTTGGGACATTGACCTTGTAATCATGCGGTCATATTTTCCCCTGGTTTCCACTATCCAGCAGACAGGAGTTTGGGGATTCATGTAATAGCCCTAAAAATAATCTTGAACAGTTAAAAGCCTTTGCAAGCTCAAAATTGGCTGATCTAGGTTCCTTCCGGGAAGGATAATGGATACTGCGCAGTGCTGTGGCTCAGTAGCTAAGGCTTTGTCTTTTCACAATGGTGGTCCAGCTGCAGAGTTCAAGTCCTGGCTTAGAGAATGAGTCCTTTCTGGTACCCAGAGAAATTCCTTTCCAGATTCTCTGGGAAATTTTCCTTTCCTTGAGCACCTGGAAGTTTACCTTTGGTAAAGTTCAAAAGCCAGAAATATTGGTGGTCTGGCGTGGCCAAAGTCAGGTAATAAGACATTTTCAAGGATTTTTTTTAAGAGCACTATAGTTAACAGTCAGCTTAATTCAAGCTGTAATAGCCTGGGACTTCTTGGGAAAAACAGGAGGTTCCAGGGACCCGGTTTTGGGCAAAACCTCTGTTTTCCTCTTTGAACCCCAGGAATTGAAAATGGATAGATGCCGCTCAAAATCTAAGACTTTGTTCTGTTTTGCATTGCATTATCTGACGTTTTTTACTTTTGGTGGTATCAGAAATTACTTCGCATTATGAGGGACTTTTGGTGTATAATAACTAGGTAGGAAATATACTTTTAGGAATGGCTGATGGCAGTTATGGGTGAATACTTAGCTGTTTGCATGTTTGGATTAGAGAAGCATGCTCTTGGCCACATTGAAGGTATGGAAATACCTTCTTATCTCCCACTGAGAGATAAGACTCCCATGGGAAATGGGCTGATTCCCTCTCCCCCTTTTTTTTTGCAGTAGGGGGCAGGATCTAGTATAAAATGGGACCCTTAATTTTGGAGGATCTACTTTGCCTTCCACCTGTGCCTGCTTATCAGGCTGTTGAAACTGCATGCCTTCCTGGCCCTCTTCCTCCAAGGGCTTCACCCTGAAGCCAGTAATCCAATTAGGAAACTGGCAGATGAAAAATCTTACAACTACTGGATCTTCTGTCTGTCTGTATATTTATATATGTTGTGTTTGATATGAAAGGGCTTTGATTAATTGGTTTAAAAAAATAAGAGCTTGAATCAAATATTTTATCAGAAAAATAAAATCTGTAATGCCTTTTAGTTCACATGATTTAGTAATCTTTGGGGAATAAAAACTGTTTTACATGCAAGGTATGTAAAGGAAGTGAAATGTGTTTTTGGTAAAAGATAAGAAATCATGGGAATGTGGATTTTTTTCTGCCTAGATTAAAGGGCTAAAGGATTGTTATAAGTTAGATAAGATAAAGCTGAAGGTTTGAACAAGTTGTGGAAGGCTTGTAAAAAGTAATCTCATGAAAGAAATTCTGTGTGTGAACATATTGGCTAAAGGGGTACTCAGTTTTTATGTAAATTGAACATTGGAATAAAAGCACAACAGGTTTTTCTTAGAGCACTGATCTGCTCTTTCCCAAAAATTGTAAAGAGTTATATTAATAAAAGTTTTATGATCCACTTTGCTGGGGAGGTGAGGATATTTAATTACAAGTTTATAAGAATCTTACCTTATGGTCAAACGGATTAAAATTGAGTAAATTTGTCTATAAGGTTTTATTAAGAATTGGGTTTATCATTAAGAGTACACTAATGTAAAGGTGAAATTTGGCTTATTTGGTGTAGAGTCCATACAGAAAGCATTGTCAAATGTGAAATAGTGTTTGGCTTTCTTTGGGCTATATTTGCATAAATATGTTATTGGAATGTGTTCCAAAATTATGGAAAATTCCTAATACTTCTAATATGACTTAGGGTATGTTATTAATGGTTATAATTGTTATGTAATTAATGGTTATAATCGTTATGTAAAATTGTTGTATGCCACAGAAGTAACTAAAATTTCCTTTTCAACTGTGGCTTTAACAGTGGCTCTCCTAAGACTTCTGTCATCCACAGGCAGTTTTCTTGTTTTGATCCTCTTCAAAAGGTGGTTTATAACCAGATATAGGACTTAGACAGGTGCTCTTGAATGCAAGTTTCTAATAAGTTTTGAGATTGTGACATCAGAATAGAAGAAAAACTTTCAGGACTCATTGACAGCTGAAATGTTTGTGAATATCAAGCAGGACAGAAGTTAACTGCATGGACTGAACTAATGGAAGACTGAAGTAACCTTTTTGACTTTGCTTAAAATGTTGCTGATCCTGTTTTGTTTTTCAGAATCAAGAAAAACTTTTTTTTAAGCTACTTGTAGCTTTTCACAATTGAGTAAGATATACTCCTGTAAACAAAATTTGGAGCACATTTGTTTCTCTCTACCTGATTTCTCCAGAATTTGGAAACTAGTTGTGAGTATTCTTAACTTATGGCAATTTAGTTATTTGCATAAGTGCAATAAGAATCTGTTTTATTTTGTAACAGGACACAATTGGAGAAACTGGTTATTTTACCAAGACTTTGACTGGAATGGTATGCTTTCCTTTAAGGAATCAAACTTGACTTATAAAGCCAATAAAAGCCCCTTGGAAAAACTAGCCTCATACCTTATTTACACAGTCCCTGTGCAGGGTTTCTGACCTGTGGTAAGTAAAGAATGTCACTTTCTAACAGGCCCAGGGGCCCCAAGTTATCTTGGGACATCAAGGGGAGAGGAATTTACCCAACTCATAGGTATTTGAGGGTAAAAACTGTTGGCTGAGCTTGGCCTTAAAAAAGTCTTATCTGAGATTCCTTTTATGGAGCAAAGTTTCATCAAAGCCAATTTAAAAAGCCTATGTGAAAAATAATTATTCTTGCTTCACTTTATACGAATAATCAGGCCAAGTATAATAAAGCAAATAAGTCTTACCATGATTTCTGTTTAGTAAAAATGGGAAACTGGCAAGAGAAAAATTATATTTCAGGAACTATGATATACTTGTTATTAGATTCTAGTCTCAGTTGTTTTTAAGTTTTCTTCTTTTCTGCAATTTAAACTTGTTCCTGTGAACCAACCAGTGATCTCTGGCTGCAGCTCAGAAAAAACAAGAGGGATGGATAATGTAAAAATCTGGATCAGTATTCTAATTCTGGATATGTATTAGAATCAGCCAGCAACCCCATAGCAGCTTGGTTCCAGCAGTTGCCCAGGTCCTGGAGAGCCTTTTTATTTAGTTTACTTATGATAATTTTGCTTATTTTTCTTTAATGTTGTGGAATATTGCTATTGTACTTTTTGTGTAGGAATGCAGGATAAACTTACTGAATGTTTTCTTAAATTGAACACTCATTAATCTTCCAGATATCACATTTTGTCAGAACTCAAGAGTTATTAATGGCCCGCAACATACTGACACTTTCTGACTAAGCTTCCTCTCTACCCCAAATACAAGAGACCCTAATAGTTAGGCAGGAATATTATCACCCCTATTCAGTCTGAAGAAGTTACTGGAGATGGATCTTCATCCCTCTACAGCCCTTAGGATTAAGGGTTCTTTTATAAAGGGGAGTGGGGGTGGGGGGGTATGTTGGAGATGTTTGAACCAGAGTGACTCCATTTTTAATAAGGGCTGGGTAAAATGAGGTTAGGCTGAGAGCTACTGGGCTTTATTCCCAGGAGGTTAGGCATTCTAAGTCACAGGATGAGACAGGAGTTCGGCACAAGATACAGGTCACAAAGACCTTGCTGATAAAACAGCATGTGGTAAAGAAGCCAGCCAAAACCCACCAAAACCAAGATGGCAACAAAAGTGACCTCTAGTTGTCCTCACTGCTCATTATATGCTAATTATGATGCATTAACATGCTAAAAGACACTCCCATTAGTGTCATGACAGTTTACAGATGCCATGGCAACATCAGGAAGTTACCATATATGGTCTAAAAAGGGGAGGAACCCTCAATTCCAAAAATTGCCCACCCCTTTCTCAGAAAACTCATTCATCTACCCCTTGTTTAGTATATAATCAAGAAGTAACAATAAGTATCATTACCCAAGCAGCTCAAGCCATTGCTCTGCCTATGGAGCAGCCATTCTCTCTTCCTTTACCTTCTTAATAAACTTGCTTTCACTTGAAACAAAAAATCGATGGCCTATGATCCTACTTTAAGAATAAAAAGGAGAGCAAATTAAATCAAAGATCAGTGAATAAAATAATAAACAAATGGAAATCAATTAACTAGAAAACATACAAAATTAATGAAACCAAAAGCTAGATATTACAAAAGATCAAAGAAATGGATAATTCTGTAGCTATACTGATCAAGAAAAAAAACAAATTACCAAAACATCGGGAATGGAAATGGTTTCTCATTATCTGAGATTTGACAGATGTGTAAACCCATGAAACTACCACCCAAATAAAGATAATTTTTCCATAACATGAAAAAAGTTGATACATACCACTTATGGTTAATCTCTAACACCTGTCATAATTCAGACACTATAGATCCTATAGGCATTAGATCCTACACTACAGATCCTATAGAAATTAAAAAGAATACCTTAAAAATATAAAATCTTCTATGCAACAAAACCACTGTGATAAGAAGTTGTCAACTTTTTTTTAAAGGGCAGATAGTAAATATTTTAGGCTTTGTAGATTATATGTTTTCTATCACAACTACTCAACTCTGCTGTTATAGCATGAAAGCAGCCATAGACAATATGTAAATGAATAGATGTGGTTGTGTTCAAACAAAACTTTATGTATAAAAATCACTGATATATCCAACATGAATGAGCATGAAACATATTATGCTAATTACAAGAAGCCAGAAATAAAAGAGTACATGCCATATGATTTCATTCATATGAAATTCTAGAAAGGCAAAACTAATCTGTCGTGATACAGCAGATCAGTGTTGGAATTATCATGGGTGTTAGAAATTAACCATGAGTGAGTGGTATGTGTCAACTTTTTTCATGCTGTGGAAAAATTATTTTTATTTTGGTGATTTTTCATGGGTATATACATCTGTTAAAGCTCTCTGAATGGTATACTTGAATGAGCATTTTTTACTGAATATAAATTAAACCTAAAAACTTATTTTTAATCAAATGATTTAAAGAATGGGAACAAAACTAAAAGAGAAGTTTGGAGAATGGAGAATGAAAACAACAAAAAAGAGACTTTTCAGTGGAGGAATGGTAGGTAAGAGAACACTTGCAAAATAACTTTGACCTATAATACATCTACTAAGTGAGAAAAGTAGTTGGGTGTAAGAGAAAGTAAAGAGGATTTGAACAGCTGTTAACACAGAGCATACTAGAAAATACAACACGAGTGAAGTGATTGCCAACTGAAATCAGAGAGCAAGAATACTGAATGTGTCAAGAGTTCTTATTTTCCTTGCTTTCTCTCACCATGGTTCGTGGCCCAGAGAACATGAAGAGCAGAAGTTACTAAGGATTGGGGATTACAGAAGTGCATATGACTAGCAAGGAATGTATAGTGTTAGGAAAAGCAATGCAGATATGGCTAAAAATTTTGAGCAGAAAACTTACTGGGTAGGGAAGAGGTAGGAATGGTAAGGTTGGTTGGCATGAAGAAGAGGTTGAGCATGTATGAAAGATAGGAAAAGATGATAGGTAAGAATGATCTGAACTAGGAAAAAGTTTCTATGATCAGTTGATACATTATGTGACATGATCTTACCAAGTTAGTAAACTATCACTACTGGCAAGCTAGTAAGCTACTTACCAAATAGTAAGCTACTTACCAAATAGTAAGCTATTATTAGCAATGGCAGGTAGTCAAAGCTGAAAATATAAAACACCTCTGTCAGTCACAGGCTTAGAAAAAGTTCCTGTCCTTTCTGTAGGAAATAACTCAATAAACATCAACCTTATCAACTTTTAGCTCTGACGATGTTTTATATCCTCCTTAACTTATGGCTGCTAATGACTATTTTCAGGACAACTTTGTGCCCTGTCTCCCAGTTTAACATGGACCTTTCAGTCTGTAATGCAGAGGATCCTCTAGAGCATAACTCCACAAGGCAGAAGACAAGTTTACTGTGGACAAAAAAAATGGGCTAGAATGTCTTCAGCTTCTCAGGCCCTTAATAGGGCTGATGATGGATGACTCTACTGGAGAAAAGGAAGACAAAGAGGTTTCAGATCATCAATAAAGCAGCTGACTCTAAAGAAACGGCTAGAAATCATATTTAAAGTCAATCTTAAATGAATTTGAAAAAAATACACATAAAGATCATTACCTGCCTCATTTGGACATATCAGACCTATGAATATTTATGTAGAAACAAGAGCTTATAATTATCACAAAAAGAAAATGAACACTACTTTTCCCATTTAGAAAAATATGAAAGGCAAATTTTAAATGAAAGTCCTCTTGGGACATTTGATATGTCATGAACTATCAAGACCATGACTATTTTTTAATAGCTTTTGAAATCTTTCTTGAAAATGTCTCTCTTCTTTTCTCCGTTCTTATTATTTATTCCTTAGTTTCGACCTTAATATGTTTATTATTCTCAGTTGCTTCTGTAAGCCTTAACTTTTATCAAATTTGTAAAATAGCAGAGAATAGAATTTTGATGTCATTCAAATGCCTCACCTAGTACTATGCACATAGTAAACACACAACTAATACAACTGCACTTGGATTCAAAGATCCTTCAATGGTGGAGAATAGAAAAGCTATAGGGCAGGATTTCTAGTCTGCACAGAGCTGAGCACAGAGGAGCAGTGCTGTGTCAAGGGCAAGACTCTCACAAGTGGCTGGAGCAAACAGACAGGAAAGACTCTTCCCCTAGAACCTAAGTAGCCAGTTGTTCAGGCCCAAAGGACCCCTCTGTTGCTAAATCAGGGATCAAGCCTTAAATAGGTTAATTTTTTCCTTATGTGAACATACAAGGGTAAGCAGACTTACCATTCTCATCAAAAGGAGATGGAAAAGGGACACAGAGGTCTGACACCTGCATAAGCTAACTAGCTACCTGCAATCTAGCTGGTACAATAGCTATCTTTAATTTTTAGTAAGGGAGCTCAAGTAAGTTGCCCTAGATGAAAAAACCAGTAAGGAGAAAGCTTAAATAACTTGCCCAAGATGACACAGCTAGCACAGGGCAGTGCTTGAGTAACTTCCCGAGGTTACACAAGGTAGTGAGAGTTGGAATTGCTAGGTTGTTCAGCACCACACTTTCCTCCTCTCTACCTCAATGGTTCCTGGCTCTGTGTGGGTGTCTCCTAGCAGATAAAATGGTCCTCTTCCATTTACATTTGCCTTATCCTTATATCTTCCAAGTGGTTCATAAGACAAAAAGTGCCTGCCCTTGATAGACTGCCTCCCACTGCAGCAAGTCTAGCATTGAGGAGCCCTAAGACTAGAATGACAGCTTCCTAGAGGGAGGATAGATAGGAAAGGCTCCTGAGACCTGGGGCCTGGGAGAAGGAAGAAGTAGGTTCAAGATTAAGAGGAAGTGAGTGATACGCTTGGCTCAGACATAAAATGTAATGCCCACCAAAAAACTCAGTCATCAATCTAAATAATATTTACTGAAATGATTTTTAAAATCATAGTGTGAGAAACCCATGAAGAACAAAATATCAAACTTGTAAATAAAGACAGGATCTGGCAGGGCCAGTGTGATGGTGAGGCAAGTGAGGCTAAGTCATGTAAATGAAGGGTTGGACCCTATCTTAAACTGCTGAAATTTTATTTATCATGGTATTTTCTGGCATTTTGATTGTTAAAATAATTCATTATATTATTTATCTTGATTACTGCATTTTGGCACCCCCATAAATTTTGTGCCTGAGCTGACTGCCTCACTCACTTCATTCTAACATTTTGGCTTTAGGGTAAAGGCTGGGGAGCCAATCTGAACCTGACAAATAGTCTGGACCTCACAAAAGAAAGGAGAAAGATGGGAGCCTCACTACAAATTTCATGCCAGGCTCCTCTTGGTACATTATTTTGTTTATTCCTAACAGCCACCCTCCAAGGCAGCTATTAGTATTATCATTTATATAGGCAACTGAGTGCCAGTATTACAAAGGTAGAAAGTGACTGAGCTGGGTTTCAGCCAAGGCCTGTCTGTCTCTAGAGCCTGGCAATTCCCACTACTGGCTGATACGTGCCTAATAGTTTATAACCAAATTTCTTGATGTTTTCTCCACCTTTCAAGTCACAGGCTCCACCACGTGAAGACAGAAATCACAATGGGAAATTTTATTTGCTTGTCTACTCTTGAAGCTGGGTGAAATTTTAAACCATAGCTCTCCTTTCCTGACATCCTTAAATTACTATTCTTCCCAAGTTATTCATATTTTATGTCTAGTATGAAGCTCAGACAGTAAAGGTGTGAATGCAATGCACCCGTTTTACATGTAGCATTCATTACTATACTCGATTGGTGTGCCATTTGCTGCACCACAGCATATTTAGAACAGAACAGATCAGTCAGTTGAGGGAATTCAGTAACACTCTACACTTGTATCCAGTCAATTGTTGATGGTAATCCAATATTGGATGTGGTGAAAAGAGGGTGGGCTTAGGGTCTAAGTGAAATTGACTGCCAGTGTGTGACTCTGAATCGTTTATTTATATCTCTGAGGTTTTGGTTCCCTTTTTTATAAAAATTTTATTAAATAAGTTTTCATTTTTCCATAAAACTAAGATTGAAGAAAAGTCTGCCTTTCTTAAAGTCAACAAGGTCTACTGATAAAGAAGGTACCGTGTAATCTCTACTTTCATGACAGAAATCCAGGCCTAGTCAATACTTTTTTCTATTATCACTGTAATTAAGGCATAAGGCTTTCCCTGATATAACAAATGATTAAACCTCTCAATAAATAACTTCACATAGGTCTGGTTCTGCTGATTACTTCATCATTGCCTTCTGCAATAGCCACTATTGCCATCTACAGCTTGGGCTCCTGTCCATAAATAGAGTACAATTAACAAATGCATTATTGTCATCTTGTTTGTATAAATGTTGTGAACAATAGCCATTTATTATCTAAGATGTCACCTTTTGGCTTTCACAAACTAACATTTCATGAATTCATAGATCATGCACAGTCTTTCAGGCAGAATTAATCAAATATCTCTTTAGGACCCTAATAGATTTTGGGGGCATAATTCTGTTATGTTTGTGTCATCTTTGCATGTTCAATGCCAAATATAATGCCTGGCATACAATAGGTTCCACAACAGATAATAGTTGATCCTTGATGGAACTCATTCAGATAGTTTATTTCATTTTGTCCCTGAAAAAATAAACACTGCAAACACTGGTCTTTCCAGAGTCTCACCAGATAAATATCTGTGCCCTTCACCAAATGGCCCATGAATTAGCACATCAGAGTGAAGAAAAAGGATTAGGGACTAGAAGAACTAGTAGATGATACTAATCAAGCTTTTGACTTATTGAATTAATTTAGATCAAAGACTGACTAATCCTTGTCATTTAGCCCATTTTCTAACATTTGAGCATTTAATCGTTTGGGGAGATCTTCTTTGGAGGAATACATACATTCAAGAGATTGAATATTTATGGGTCAGGTATTGTTTCAGGTTATAGAGGCTCAAAAATGTCTAAGATGTTCTCTCTGTCTTTAAGGCTATCACAGGCTAATGGATAATGTACACAGAGTTAAAATGCAGTTGCAAGTGCATGGAAACATGTCCAAGGAATAATATGGGCATAAATGAGAAGTTATTTGCTTTTATTTCCTGAGCCTAGGAATGTGTAGCAAAGAAGCTTCAAAGTGGTCTAAAGAATGAGTAGGAATTTTCCAGCCAGTACAAAATAGCATGATAAGCTTAGGGATTTTTTTTTCTTTTTTCTTTTTTCTTTTTTTTTTTGAGACAGAGTCTTGCTCTTGTCACCCAGGATAGAATGCAATGGTGCGATCTTGGCTCACTGCAACCTCCACCTCCCAGGTTCAAGTGATTCTCTTGCCTCAGACTCCTAAGTAGCTGGGATTATAGGCGCCTGCCACCACAACCGGCTAATTTTTGTATTTTTATTAGAGACAGGGTTTTGCCATGTTGGCCAGGCTGGTCTCGAGCTCCCTAACCTTGTGCTCCGCCCACCTCAGCCTCCCAAAGTTCTGGGATTACAGGCGTGAGCCACTGCGCCCAGCCAGGAGTTTTAATAGCTTCATATGGTTGGAACACAGGATGCTTGGAGAGGGCAGGGGATTACGCAGCACATTGGGTCAGGGACCAGATGATAGGGAGCCCTCTGTACCTGTTGAGTTTTGACTTGGACCTCTTGGTCAGAGGTTCTCAACAGTCCTGAGAAATACAGGATACCACTTGGCTCACATCCCAATTAGTACGAATGGATCATCCAGAGTGATTAATCTCCTTTGCATATGTGATTTTGGTTTGGCCTTTTGCCCTGAGAATTTCAAACTTGGCTGTATATTAGAATCCTATAGTGGGAGCTTTTGAAAAATACATATTTGTTCTTCTCCTCTATGTCACCCCTCTAATCAGCTTACTGAACACAGCCCAGCAGTAATCCCTAAACTCATGTTTAGGGACTTCTGAAGTGGGGAGACATTGACAGGTGTTAAACAGGGTTAAAACATCAAAGTAAATGTACCTTTATGTCATTTTATAAATGACACTCTGGAAAGGTCAGATTGATCACTGTGGGGAGGGTGTTTGGGAAGGGAGATAAAGGGCACAGATGACCAATGGCAGGGATTCTTCAAATCACTGAAGTAGTTAGAGCCAGGTATAAAAAGAATATGAGCTAAGTCAGTGGGGTGTAAAGGAGGAGCTAGAAATGGATAGCATTATAACTATAGAATCCATAAGTAAAGCGATGAATGAGTAAAGCGATGAACACTAAAGAGTTTAGAATGATTCTAGATTCTGGCTGGGGTTTCTGGAAAAGGAAAGAGATAAGTTCCAGGAAGTTTGGAGAAAGAAAAGCAAAAAACTCAACTTGGGACATGATTAGAACTTGAGATGATTGTGGTTTATTTAAGATTTTATGTCTTGCAGGCAGCTGTATATCCCAGCCTGGAGCTCAGGAAGAAGGTCTGGGCTGAGGACGGGGATTTGGGATGCATCTGTTGGGAAAAAGCTGAGGGTTTGGAGGGAAACTGAAGCAGGGCTTGCATAATGTCTTCTGGAATGTGTCTAGACTTGCTGGCTCCTTGCTTATGGCCCTCCTAGTCTCCTAGGCTCCTATTCCCATTATCTCAAGTAGCAGAACATGTTCCATATAAATGCTAAACCATCACAGCTGTAAATCATGTGCTTAATGCAACATGTCCTTTTGACCTCCACATTCTCACCACCTGTTTCTTTGTTGGATTACCAATAAATACCGTGGGCTCCCAGCGCTCTGGGCCTTCACAGACTCTACGATAGTGATGGCCGTCTGGTGTTCTACCTTTTTCTCTCTCTCTCTCTCTCTCTCTGTGTTTTCCTCAATCCTTTGACTCTGCCAGGCTTCGTCACCCCCACAACCTGGTATTGGGTCTGATCACCCCAACAATATCTTTGTTTAGGTAAAAGTCAGTAGGTGAGATTGCTCAGAAAGCAGAGACAGTAACAGGATACTGAGAAGTGTAAGCCTAAAAGCATTAGTTTTAAGAGGAGGGTTAAAAGAAAGTGTTAGCAAAGAAGACTGAGGGAGCCAGCCACAGAGTTGGCAGGAAACCCAGGGAAGACAAGCATGATAGAAGTTACCAAAGCCAGCAGAAAAATTTCAAAAAGAAGATGCGGCAAACATGGAAACATTTCTAAGACAGACCAAAGAATGAAATGAACGTTGAGGAGGTCCTCGGTAATTATGGTAAAGGCAAATTCAATTTAGCAATTAGGAAAATTGAAGTCAATTTTGTGTGTGTTGAGAAATTTATTGGGGTGAAGGAGAGATAGAGTATAATAATTTTTCAAGAAGCTTGCCTGAGAAGAGGAGATAAATGGGGTGTCAGCTTGCTAGAAAAGGATGCGTGGTTGAATGCACAGATGTGTCTGCTTTTAAGATTGGAAAGATGGCAAAACTTGCTGAGTGCAAGATAGTTTAACAATTAGAAAGCATAGTTGACACAAGGGATGAGAGTCTACAGAATGAGTGGGGCTTTCTCTAGTTTTCGTTATGCTCTAAGCTGCTCCCACTGAGTTGGGAAAGTAAGAAAGTGCATATGAGAGAGGAAATGGAAATACTCATTTGCTTCCCATACCTTCCCACCTTAATCATTAGAATAACCCCTTTTTTACCACACCAAAACTTTGAAGATAAGTATATTTAGGCACAGGGATTTTTATGGCATAAAAATATCACAAATATTAGTTGTGATTAGTAAAAACCTCTCAAACTGCACGAAATCACATCAACTTGACCTCAAAAACAGGGTAAAAGTAATTGTTCACTTAATTATCTTAAAACTCACCTTTAGGTGTTTTGTTGTTGTTGCTTTGCAAAAATTGGCAATTATCAGCTCCTGAACAAAAGAGCTGCTCCCACGATGCCTGAAAATATTAATTTAGGTACATTGAAAGGGGGGAAGGTCTGTCCATGTATTATTCAGTTCATTAGTCAAGTAGAGCTAAAGGGGTTCATATTTGGTCCAATTCTCCATCTTTCTCTTATCTTTCAAGTGAGGAGACAGATCATTATGGAGAAAATGTGCTCACACTGTGTGAATGTTTTTATTTTATGCGTCTTCAGAGTCTGATAAGGGCACTATGCATTTAGGGTTTTATTTTTTTAAAATAGTACCTTTCCTTAGGGTACAGTTATTCAGAAACATCTGTTGGTTTCATTTTTGAAGTTGTAATGGCATTCACACAAAGCATGGAAAACATAAATAGCATATAATGATGGAAAGGACTCATCACACGAAACCAAGATTTAACCTCAGTGGAAATTACATAGGGGGAAAAAAAGCAGTATTTTTGTCTCAGACAGACCTAAATTGAGATTACAACTGTGATACCAGCTGTCTCAGGGCAAGTTTCTTAGCCCCTCCAAACATTACTTGTTAAATGCTGATAGGCCCTTTCTGTTGGGTAGGAATTTCTGCGGAAGCTGTCTTAGGTTAGTTTACAGCTATAGTTCCTGAGCCCTCACCAAAGCCACAGAATGAAAGAAAAAGTCTATCTTTCCTAGGTCTCCAAAACTGCCAAAATTATGTTGTTTTTACCGTAGAGATTAGAACAGAGCCAAACTCGAGAAAAAGTAACCTTTAACGGGCTGTGAGAGTAATCGCTGATGGGACAATGAGGAACAGGGGTAGAAATCAGGGAAAGGAAGGCAGCACACCTGATGACACGGGCACACCGGGGCTGGGTGAGAGCTCTGATTTTGTTTAGTTTCTATGATTGAGTACTTCAGTCTCTTTTTCTACAACCCTGTTGACTGGAAAAGTACAGAGATTCCGCAAGCACAAGGCCCTGTAGACTTAGGCAAGTTTAAACCTAATAAATGAAATGGTCAGCTTTGCAGAGCAAAATATCAGAGAGTGAGCCAAATAAGAGCAACCAGTGGGGAAAAATCTGAAGGCCATAGAGATGAGAATAGGAACTTTCCACTCCATCATCAATGTTCATTCTGGTGTTCTTCTTTAGTATGTGCTACACTCCTGGCCTCTTTTTCATTCCCAATATTACTTATTTGTGACTTTCTTTATTTAAAAAAAATCAGTACTGCCAGAGGTTATCCATTTGTCTTTCCAAAAAACTAGTTTTGGCCTTTGATTCTTTCTGTAATCTGTTGCTTTCTGTTTTATTAATTTTGGCCCTTTTTCTTTCTACTCTTTTTGGGTTTATTCTGTTATTTTTCTAACTTAAGTATGTGCTTAGCTCATTTTTTAAAAACTTTTTATTTTGTAATTTTATAAATTTCTAAGTACCACTTTAGTTAAGCCATCCAGGTTTTGAGTATCGTATCTTAATTGTAATCGAGCTCCAAATACTTTATTTCCATAATTTGCCTTTGAAGTTTGTTACTAAATTTATAGATGTATATTTATCTTTGCATTACTGTTTTCTAACTTAATTGCATAGTGGACAGAGAAGATAGTATGTTTGATACAGACCATCTGGTATGTTGAAACTTGCCTTGTAACTAAGTGCATGGTCAATTTTGAAATGCCTAATTTATGCAGGAAAAGAATGAGTCTTTAATTGTCACTAGATAAAACTACCTATTTGAATTTTCTATATTCTTAAAAAAATTTTGCTACCGATGAGTTATTAATTAGTGGCAGAAATGTGAATTCATTGATTTTCTTTGGAATGTTATCAATTTGTTTTATATATTTTGAGGCTATGTCATCATGCACATAGTTTAGGATTGTTATTTTTATGGTTAGTGAATTATGTTTAGCATTATTCTTATGGTTAGTGAATTCTTTTTCTGGCCACGGGGTAAGTTTTTTTTATTCTTAACAATGCTTTTTGCTTTAAAGTTTCTGGTTTCTGAAATAAGACTCTCTCTGCCAGCTTTTTTTTGATAAGTATTCTTTGGTGTATTTTATTCTTTGTATTTTTCAACCTGGGTTCTTGAATATTAGCTGTTTCTCTCTCTTTCTGATTTACCAACATACTTGTATTAGTCCATTCTCATGATGCTAATAAAGACATACATGAGACTGGGTAACTTATAAAGGAGAGAGGTTTAATTGACTCGCAGTTTAGCATGGCTGGGGAGGCCTCAGGAAACTTATTCATGGCAGAAGGGGAAGCAAACACGTCTTTCTTCACGTGGTGGCCAAGAAGTGCCAAGCAAAAGGGGGAAAAGCCCCTTATAAACCATCAGATCTCATGAGAACTCACTATCATGAGAACAGCAGCATGGCGGTAACTGCCCCGATGATTCAATTGCCTCCCAGCCGGTCCCTCCCATGACACATGGGATTAAGGAAACTACAATTCAAGAAGAGATTTGGGTCAGGACCCAGCCAAACCATATCAATAATTTATTGTCATTCTATGTTACACCTTATGTATGACTGTTTTGTAGAACATAAAGTCTAGGTATCCTGTCAGAATATCACATCTTAAGTATAACTTATTTCAAAGCTTACTGCATCACCAAAAAGCCATGGTTTATTTACATAAACAGTATAAAATTAGGGTGAGAAACTCACATTAAAACATGGACATCAATGCTTCTGTATAGTTAGTATCAAAACACCAAAGGCCATGTAAGGAATCCCCATTTACCTTCGTCCCAAGATCACATTTCCTTTCATTGTGAGTGTCTCTTGTGTGGTTCTTGGTGAATCAGATCATCTTCTGTGTCTTCTTAGAAGTTAACTTTAAAATCTTCAAAAAGAAATTGAGTTTTTCCCTGTGAACATGATGGGTTTCCTTTGTAATTGAGTATTAACAAAGTGAAGGTACTACTTGTATTTTGACTTCATTTTACATCTTAAAGCCAGTTTCAGATTTGATGTCCACACATTATTCTCACCTGGAAACTTGTATCTTTGCTTTTAAGAAACACAGCAGGTGGTAGGATATTTAGGCTGTGACCTGCTAGGCCATTGTGTTGTCTTGAACAAGTCCATTCATCCTTCTGAGCCTCAGTTTTCTCATCAAAAGTGGGGAGCTGGACCAGATAACCTCCAAAGTTCTGTCCAGCTCCAAATGGTATGTTCTATGATTATTTTTCCACATTTAAAATATTCCAGTCCTTGCATCTGTATCCACCATGTTAAACACCACTGCATGAAATTGTGAAGAGCTTATTTATATTTGTAATCAATCAGAGGTCAAACTGTTCCCAAATTCCATCCCTAACCCTCATTTTTTCACCACTAAATTGCAAGGAAAGTAGTAGCACTTTCTAGAACAATCAATGTTATTCACCATTTCTCAAACTTTATTTTAGATACAGGGCCTTGCTCTGTTGTCCAGGCTGGAGTGCAGTGCCATGATCATAGCTGACTGCAGCCCTAAACTCCTGGGCTCAAGGGTTCAAGCAATCATCCCTCCTCAGTCTCCCAAGGAGCTGAGACTACAGGCACATGCCACTGCAGCAGGCTAATTAAAAAATTTCTTTTTCATGGACGATGTCTTGCTTTTGTTTCCCAGGCTGACCTCAAACTCTTGGCTTCAAACAACTCTTTCACCTCAGTCTCCCAGAGTGCTGGGATTACAGGCATGATCTACCACACCCACCCTCAAAACTCTTTAGAGTGTAAAAAAAATTCTTAGGGACATGAAAGTACATAAAACCTGGAGTAACTAATTTACAGTGATTGCATGTGTATCATTAGTTGGATTTGATACACTCAAGTCAAATGTTCCTGCACTGTCACTTTTCCAGTCTCTTCAGTCTGAGGCTTGTTGAATGCCTTATTACTTTTATGGTTTCATTAAAGTCACAATGCTCAGCCTACAGCTTTTTAAGAGGTAGGCGCTGCCTCCAGGAAATTTCAAGCCACTTGTGACATTGACGCCACCTGCTTCTCTGACAGCTTTTTTGGGGGGTTTACATTGCCATTAGCAGTGGCTTATCACTTACTGGGTGACTTCAGCAGGTGGGAAGGAGTGAATGGGCACAGTGCCCGCATATCCTGTTACAGTTTATAATAGTTAAAGAAGAAAAGAGCCCCTGCCAACTCATTAGAGTTGAATTTAATAAATTTTTTAGCCATGATTTAATGACCTTTTTTTTTTTTATTTCATTCTTTCTCTCGATCCCCTTTATAGCCACAATGAGGTCACTGGTACCTGTTTTTTAAACAGTTAATTTTTTGACGTACATTTACTCTTAAATAATTGGCAGAAACTAAAGTTCCCATACATCCTTCTATTATATCTTCCATAACTGTATACAGTGTTGCATTAACATCTTACCTAGTCACAATGCATTGATCAAAACAAAGAAGTGAATCTTGTTGTAACACTTAGCTTTTTAAAGCTAATAAACTAAGATCACTTAGATTTCACCAGGTTTTCAACTAATGTCATTTTTTTCTGTTCTTGGGATCCAACCCAAGATCTCACATTAGGTTCAGCTATCATGACTCCTTAGTCCCCTCTAATTTGGGACAGGTCCTCATTCTTTCCTTGTCTTTCTAACCTTGAGACTCACCAAGAGTTCTGCTCAGTTGTTTTGTAGAATGTTCCTCAATTTGGGTTTATCATTTCCTCATGATTATGCTGAAGTTATGCACCAATGGGAAGGATACTAGAAAGGTTATGGGCCCTTCTTAATACATCCTATCAGGGGTACATGTCATTGTGCGTATATTACTCACAATGTTAATCATGATACCTTCGCTTAGATGTTGTCTGCCAAGTTGCTCCACTCTGATGTTAACTATTTTTCCATTTGTAATTGCTACATATTTGAAGGGAGATACTTTGAGACTATGCAAATGCCCTATTTGGACTTGAACTTTTACATCAGGCTACCCAAGGCCTAGTCTTCTATGGGTATAAAGCTGAAGTTCTTAAGTTACCTAAACTAACAAGCACTCTCCCACTTTACCCAAAATAAATGCCTTCCACAGGGTCAGCTTAGAGTCTTACCAGGAAGATTTCAGTTTCCTTTCCATTTCAGACCCATATTAACTACTTCTTACTGTCTTACAAACTCAGTTAATACACTTAATAGAATGCTTGTTATTTTTTATCCAGCATTTCTCTGCATTTTGTAATGGGGATTATTTTTTCAGATTAACTCTAACAACTTGCTGAAAATGATTATTGCTTTACCCACCTGTGTACATTGCCACCAACATACATTTATTTTCTCAAGGCCATCATTGTGATATTTGTTTTCTAAACTTTTCTTGATTTGTGAACTTTTTCATGTGAAAAGACAATTGTGTAAAAATTCTCATTGTACCTTTAGTCAATCATTGTCCCTTTTTTTTAAGAATAAAATTACATAAAATTGAGACGATCACAAAGTCCTGAGCATATGTTCTCTGCATCTATAGCACATTAATCACATAGCTCAACTTCTCCCTTTCTGTTCAGGGCACATGAGCTCCTTCAACACAGCTACATCTATGGACATTGAGTTCTATTGTTTTATTTGATGAAGATGATGATGATGATATTAGGAAATGACTATTTCCAAACGATGAATAGAGAATAGATGTACAGGTACACTTAAGAAAACAGTTCTTGTGAACATTTCTCAAAAAATTGTTCTGTCATCCCTTATTGCTATTTTATTACATTGCCTATGTTTGACTTATACACTGGTACCCTGTCAGCACGCTTTTTTCCATAGAGCTATTTTTTTTGACTGGTACCATCTGTCATTATAACTCATCTTCCATGCTGAATAGCTTTGCATGTGATGATTACTGGTTTCCTTGTCACTTGGACCTTGCAGTTCTCCATGAAAGAGTAAGGATCTCACCATGGCCGTACTCTGATACCTGACTCAACTGAATCGCCTGCTGAGATTAAAGCTTGAAATGGAGAGTCGATCAAGTATTCTGTTTAGGCTGGGGTGGGGGTCAGGGGTATGCATGTGTGTCTGTGTGTGTGTGTGTGTACACTCGCACATGTGCTCATTTGGAGAGGGCAGGCTAATTCCCATTGCTCAATAAAGCAAGGAACAGATGGTGCTGTCAGTTCTAGGCACAGCACAATCACACACCATATGAGCATTCCCAAACAGTGCTGCATATGCAAACCCAAGCTGCCAACAATCCCCCTGATATTTAAATCCCCAGAGCTTCAAGAGAACATATTGCACATTCCTTTGAACAATAAAAATTGCTTGACTTTCTGCCTCCCCTCTAAATTCCTTCCCACTCCCTGCTCCCTGAGGCGTGAGTTAGAGAGATGAGCTTCAATGTTTAATTTTCTGAAATCAAGTCTTTTTTTAGTCATTTGTTCCCTAAAGCCAAGGGATACTAACACATTGTGGTACTGGAAATAAATGAGTGGGACTCTTCACAATAAATGTGAAAATTATTTATTCTGTGAACACAAGCATATGAAAAACTCTATGGGTAAATGGAAAAAGTCTAGATGGAATAGATAGTGATATACATATATACAGTCCTTGTCTTCAAGCCACTAATAAATTAGAAGAGAGAAGATACACAATGTGGCCAGAATAAAAGTTGGGACTTTAATAGCATAAAGTGAAAAAACATTTTAATAAGTGACATCACTTCGAGTTGAGAGGATAAGGAAAGCTGTATGGACAGTAGTAGCATTTGAGTTTGACTTTGAGAAAGTCTGCTTTAAGTTGAGAGGCAACTAGTGGCTTACTAGTGATTAAGTAAAATGCATATATGTAGTACTAAAGGAATTCCTATTTCCATCACTAGTCTTTTCACCCATAGGAAATTGAGAAAAAATATAATATTAACCAGTTCTGAGATGTGGACATTTTCCTCTCATTGAAGAGCTCCTTTGCAACAGTTTTCCCTCTGTTTGAAAACTTTTGGTCCAACTAGAACTCACACACTTCTGCTTAAGTGTAAACTTGGACTGCCACTTTGAAAAACTAAAGCTAAACATAGGATATACTATGATCCAACTAGTCCACTTCTATATATATTTACCAAAAACTAGGTTCTAGGATATTTCTAGCAGTCCTTTGTAGTCCCAAACTAGAAGCTACTCAAATGTCCATGACATTCAAATTGATAAATACATCATCTGAGGTGTTGGTGATATACTATTTCTTCCTCTTGGTTCGGTTAAATGAGTGTGTTCAGTCTATGAAAACTAATCTAATTGTACTTATGATACGTACACTTCTCTGTAGGCATACTATATTTTAATAAAACTTTTAAAATATTTTCTTAAATTATGATAGCCTAGATTTCTTGAGAATAAAGCATAGAAGAATGAATTGATTTAATTGATCTTGCTTTTGGTCTTTGAAACATAGTTCTTTATCATGATTATGAAAATTTGACTTAGTCTGTAAGCCTCTAATGGCTCTTCTGTACAGATCACATGTATTCTTCAACAGGAAAGTTTGAACTAGATCAGGATCAAAGTTCTTTGGACTCTTCTCCTTAAATATTGTTCAATAAAGTTCTGTCTTTATATTGCTTCTCTTTGCATTGTATCTCATCTTTATATGCTTTCTCATTTACCCTATGGCTTCAGTTTCTGCCACTAAAGGGTGATACATTTCTAGCACTTTTCCCTCTCTAGCTACAGAGACCCTGATGACATTTCCACTTGGTGTATCCCAGGCCTTTAAATGTAACGTTAAAAAAATGGAGCTTGTTATCACCCCACTGTAACTTCCCTTTCCTGCCTGTAATGCCCGTCACAGTGAATGGTCCCACTGTCTACGTCGTGATCCAGTCAGAGTCATCTAAGACTCCACACTCTTCCTTTTTCTTCACTGCCTAGATCTAATTAGTCCACAAATTCTGTCAGTTCTACCTCCTACAGCACTCTTAGGCCTTTATTCTCTCAGTTGGGAGCCCACTTAAAACTTGTGAAGCAAATGAATCTCCACAGTCATCAAACTCCTGATTCTGAACCAGCCTCTTCCCACATGTCTGTTCCTTCCACCAGTCTTTGTTTGTTAATGATACATCTGTTCTTCCAGTTTCTCGAATACGAATCTTTGAGTCAGCTTAACTCTTTTCTCTCACATACCCTAATAGATAGCTCTAGCTTCAGAATATATCCAGGATCTGGCCATTTCTTATCACCTCTCTCCCATCCCCACCTCCCTGACCCAGGCCAGTCTCACACCTTTTTATGTTCCAGCCACACTGTCTGGTTCTCTGCCAGTACTTCATACCACTGTGTGTTTGCACACTTTCCTCTCACTGCTAGGGATGCCTATTCCCCTCTCACCAACCTTGGCTAACTTTTCCTCATCATTTCAGGTGAGCACATCCCACCATTTTCTTTAGAAAATCTTCCCTGGATCCTTTGGGCTGAGCTAGTACTGTTTCTATTTATCTTTATATTCTGAGTGCCAAGCGCGTTGCCTGGTATGTAGTTGGTGCTCAATAAATTCAGAGAGACTGCTGATGAACTAAACTACTGAACTGTAATAAAGCTTTGACACATTTCCTCTTACAAACCTTTATTATAATAATCATGCCTTATTGCAATTTTTGATTTCTGTGTCTATCTTCCTCACTGAGTTATGAGCTACTCAAGGTTAGGAAATGTGTGTCTTAATCATTTTTGCATTTTTGTATGCCCATAATAGTGTTTAAAAAAAATTGCTAAATGAAGACAAACTTAAATAACTGAGAAGGGCACTTATATATTTCTTGTTAACTGCTATGGACTAACTTGTGTGCTGCATAATTCATATATTGAAGTCTTAATCCCCAATTTGATAGTATTCTGAGATGGGGCCATTGGAGAGGTAACTGGGATTAGATGAGATCATGAGAGTCAGTTAGCTCATGAATCCCATCTGAATTAGCTATTTCTGGCTATTATTGAGACTATAGTTGAGAGCCTCCCTGAAAATGTACATAGTATTTTCTCTACAAATTATTGCTTTGTCTTGACTGTACACTTCAACTGATTGGCAGGTGGCACCAATAAGGCCAAGATCAAACAGCCTGTCATATTACGAAGTCACAAATCCTATCCTTAGCCACAACTAGTCATCTCAGAAAAATGGAACAGAATAACCCCACCACTGGAAAATCTACCCAAAGTTCATTTCCTCTTGAGCAGGGGTATATAAATGCCATGCTTATAAATTAAAAGAAAATATTGTTATAATATACTTTTGATTACTTTCTTGTAACCAGCAATTTTTATTTTTTATTTTTTTAATTTTAATTTTTATTCTTTTTTTTTGAGACAGTCTCGCACTCTCACCCAGGCTGGAGTGCAGTGGTGTGATCTCAGCCCACTGCAAGCTCTGCCTCCCGGGTTCACGCCATTCTCCTGCCTCAGCCTCCTGAGTAGCTGGGACTACAGGCACCCACCACTACAACTCGCTAATTTTTTGTATTTTTAGTAGAGATGGGGTTTCACCGTGTTAGCCAGGATGGTCTCAGTCTCCTGACCTTGTGATCTGCCCGCCTTGGCTTCCCAAAGTGTTGGGATTACAGGCGTGAGCCACCGAGCCTGACCTCTTGTAACCAACTATTAACATTGATAGCTAATTGTTTCCCTCTTTATTGACTCTCGGGATTATAAATGGCTCTTCATTTATGTTACCCCAGATATTTAGTTTTTACAATGATTGTTTTCAGAATCCAAAACTATTTACTTTGTGTAATTTCAGAAAAAAATAGGGAATTCCCGTTAAGAATATTTCCTCCACTTTCCAATTTCTCTTCTGAGAGAATTTACCTGGGTAAGTTGATCCTGATGGAAAAACAGCTGGCATACTTGTATTTAGAGCTTGTGGTTTAATATCTTTAAGTCTAGCATATGTCTGTGGCAGAGCACACTGGGCAGCTGCATCCACAACACATGTTTTCTTGGACTGTTGCCAATGGCGAGATTGCAGACAATTCTAAGTTTGAAATCAGAAAGGCCTGACTCAGGTTGCAGCCTCCTGATTGTCTGATTTTTTAAATTTGGATAGTCAACTTAAAATTCAGAAATAAGGACATTCAGAGGACTAATTTAAAACAGACCAAGTAGGAAGTGATTGTCTAACACGTCCCCATAGAGTTGCTTCCAAGGAATCCCACTCGATTCAGTGTGTCTTGCTTTCATAGTTTCTGTACTGTTTATTCCTAAATAATCAGAAAGAGGACAGAATGTTAGTGGCTGTGTCCCATGCTGTCAAAACATAGCTGTGGTGTGATTACAGGATGGTGAATGTTCTCCTTAAAATGAAAATAGAAACAACAACAAACCCAGAAGAGAAAAATTCTAATTTGGATTGTACGACTTCATAATGAAACGTATCGAAACTCACACCAGGGGGTGCAGGCTCACAAAACAGTGCTCTACTCTTAAGCACTCACTTTCTTACTTCCTTTGTGTCCCTCCTCTACTGTTTTCCTCGGCAACTACAACTACAGCATTTAGGAGCTCTTTGTTGTTAAGGGAAGGGAGAAGACATTATTCTAGGGGTAGTTGGCAAGGTAGCAAGCTATCCCATTACCAAAGTGATAAAATATGTACCACATAGAACTGAAAATATCACCAAGTTTTCCCCAGGAGAACTTCCCTCTTTCTCCTCAGCAAGAAAGCAAGCCACAAAGGCCAACGTGTTGTCCTAGCAGCTATACATCACAAAGCTGATCCCACAAATGTTGACTGTGGCATCCCTCCCCAGCTCTTCTGGGAAGGTGTCACACCAAGTGTCAGGTTCCAGCTCATGCTGAGTTCCAAGAGGAGTGGGTAAATGGGTGGCAGATAGCTGAAAGAACACTCGGGGTGGGGCATAGGCAGGTGAAATATGGTTTCATTCAGCAGCTCTTACACTGTCCACCTTTGTTTTGGCTGCTTGCTCGGGCTCTGTGGCTCCTACCACTCCCACACTTACAGCAGCACTCCCTGGCACGCGACTGGTTCCTGGCTCCCCGCTGTACGTCTGCAAGAGCTATGTGTACAGCGTCAGCAGGGCAGTTATACCTTTTACAGACAATAGTGGCTTCGAGCCAAGTATGAGCTTTTACAAACAGGTTATATAACAAGTGGAGCTGTGTGCCTGCACTATAAACTCCGAGTCATGCTGGCCTGGATGTCTGCCTCAGCCTATTCTTGACCAAAGCACATCCATTTACCTAACAGAAGGAAACAATTCTCGGTGCTGGAAAGTTTGGAGAAACTGCTGGCTAAGTTGTGCTTGACAAGGAGTCACTAGTGCACCAAGCATTCTAGAAAGGCAGAGCCAATAGAATCACAAACTCCTTGGGTTAAATTTGTGGCACAATCCAGGCAGGTAGTGCTTATATATACCGCCACATTCTGCCTCTGATCCTTCAGGCAAACTGTCTCAGCAGCTTTGCTGTCACAGCGTTCTAGGGACCAGCCAAGCAGGGAGGTGAAGCTGGCTGCCTCTAGGGAGGCTTTTCTTTCCTGAGGAAGAGCAGGGAAATCTGCAGCTGAGGTTCATCTCTCAGCTGATCTAGGGCTTTTACTTGACTTTTTTTCCCCCCTTTGTACTGCATCTGATGCTTAAGACATTAGCCTAAAAACCCGTCAGTGAAGACTATATATATCCAGTCTTCAAGATCCTCAATTAAGATAACTGTCTCCATTTTAATCCGAAGCTAGCATCTATTAATAGTTATGATTTGTTTTTGAATTTGGGGATATACAGTATGTTTTCCAGTTAAAACCCACTGCTGATCAAAACACTGTTCTATTTACAAAGTAGAAGAATGTGCATACATCCAAAATTCAAACAAAACTCTATTACAAAAGAGAATGGCTATTTTCTTAAACAATCAGCACAGGTCCAGAGTACTGGTGGCGATTGTGTTGATCATTAGAGTTTCAAGATAAGCAGACCTTGATGCTGCATTTCATTTCCATCTCCTCTAGGTCTCGTCTAATTTTCTTCAAAAAGAGGCCTTTCAAATGCACTCAAACTCATATGCCTGAGTAAAATGTAATAGAAACAGGCTAAGCACCTATACTTAGGCGCTCTGTAATTCTACTCCAGTGTCTTCAATGAGGAGACATTTGATTAGTTATCAGGAGACACAACAAGAACCCCAAGGAAAGTCAGATTCAAGTTGCCCTGATGTAATTACTGATGCATATAATTAAATCATGTACAAAGATATTAAATATTTCAGCAAAGTCTGTTTTAAGTTGTTTTACCTCTTGAAAGACACTAATGCGAAATGATTTTCTCAGGTAAATGAGATTTAGCTGTGTTGGTGGACCGACCAGACACAGCAGCTGCAAGTTTAATTAAACGTTTGCCTAACCATATAAAAAGACAGTGATATATCTTCATAGCATCTGGCAGCTTCACTATCCTCCAGTCATTCTTTAATTAGCATGCTGGTGAATTTAATAGAAAATGGCTTTAACTCAGAAGCAGATGGTTTTTCTGAGTGACAAGGGGAATGACAATTTCTGTCATTTACTTCCTATGTAGCTTTCTAGTTCGAAATATCCTTCAGAGTACAGTTCTAAGGAAATCAGGGGTCCTGTTTAATATCTTCAAAAAGCAACCAATTCTGAATCTCGTTCTCTTGAAAAAGTCTGATTCATGTCAAAAGATGTTTTCCTTTTCTCTCCTTGTTCATTTCTCTTATGATATTAGCCTTTGTGTTAAAAGAATGGGTTTATATAAATGTATATAGTATCTCTGAGGTAGATAAAAATATATGCATCGGACACAATCCAGTCTCTGAAATGATATAATTATCAGAATTTTAAAGTTTAGAAAATTTGAACCCCATCTCCCTCTTAGTTTAGTGTAACTGCCAGCAACTGGCTTGAGGGAAGAGAGAGAAATCTTTGCTTTTCATAGTTGTTGCAGAAATGAAAGAAACAGGTAAGAGAAAATTCCAAGGAATAGAAAAAATGAGAACGTCCATAATTGTTGGTGAACGTTGGTTCTTCTGGGCCTATTTGTAGGGCTTGCTTTCATGAGTAAAAGCTCTTCTGGCTGGCATCTGCTCATTGCCCACCCTCTTGTGCTATGGCTGTGTTGCATGTAGGAAATTATAGATAGTAATTTAGTTCACTTTACATGGTTAAGATGGACTGAGTGAAAAATGGACAATTTATTTATTTGGAATAAGTGTTATTTCTCTGCTTATGCACTTTTTCTCATATTTTCAAATTCAGCAGACAAACTAGTCCAAACCAATCATGAGCAATGTGCACGTGCTAAGAGCTTCCGGCTGTGATGGACACTTTATTTAAATTATCTCATTTAATTCTCTTCAATAACTCTGTAAGGTAGGTGTTGCTAACCCTTATTAAAAATGAAGACATAGGCTAAAGAAGTTATGTGAGTGGGAGAGCCCAGTTTTGGATGCAGTTTTCAAATAGCAATATTGTTCTACTTGGTGCTGCATTGTTTGTTTCAAGACCCAGAGGCTATTTATTGCCCATTCACAGAATAAACATGTACCACATCTAACCATGTGCCAGACAGCTGATGGGGATCCAAAGACATGTAAATCCTCACAATTGCCCTTGAGGACCCCTCAGTCAAGGGGGTGGAGATGCATAGTCATAATCATAATATAGAATGGAGAGAACTATGTATGACAAAGATGCCTTCAACTACGTTGTGAGCCCAGAGGAGGGAGCAGGCAGTTTTGCCACATATCACAAATTGACATTGAATTACAGAAGGTGCAGGGATTCGCCTGAGAGAAGGCTGGATGGGGGCTTATTCCAAGCAGAGAGAACACAATAAAGGCTTAGAGGTCTGAAAGAGCTTGGAATATTTCAAGCACAGACAGATGTTTCCATGAATGGAACTAAGAAGCATGAGCATAGCAGAAAGTACCTAGCTTGTTGCAGCAATGTCGGTAAACTCAAATGTCTACTGATGCCAGATGAATAATAACAATGACAGAAGTGAACCATGTTTAGTGACAGGGTGTGGTGGGGACTTTGGCAAGCAGTTTTTATGCTTCATTTTCTCAAAAGGAGATTTTGATTTTTAAAAAATGTTACATTCTTATTGGTCCAGAAGTCCACCTTTTAGGAATTTATGTTGAAATTACACCTTCCTTATGCAAAATGACATTGGCATTCATTGCATGCATCCATTATAACATGTTTGAAAGAAAATATTGGAGAAAAACTAGGACCTTTTCAAAAAGCACTGGCTCAATAAACTTAAGCTTCAAAATAAATACAACTTATTCAAACCTAAAGAAAATTGAACATGTCTGCAAGGTGTATTCATCTCACAAGCTGCCAGTTTGCAACTGTTGGGTGTGGGGGAACCGCTAGCTTGCTACTTGCTGATCACTTCAACCTCTGTTTGCATTAAACACATTTTCTGCTGGCAAGTTTGGGAAAATGGAATATCATTTAGGGGTGAGCAGTACACATAGGATATTAAAGTTCCTGTTACAGTTTAGTTTTCTTGGGAGTTAGCACTTTGGAGGAAGATTTAACTTGAAATGCATTCACTTTGCACCTTCTAAGCAGTTATTTACACTTGCTTGTGTTAAAATGAAAGTGTTTAGCTACAGAAAGAAAAAAAGGCACAGACTTGGCTTTATTCAACCAACACAAAGAAAACTTTGGAGAACCTGGGGGACCGGGAGTAAGTAAGAAGAGGGAGATGAAGAAAGTGAGGACTGTCTTGGTTAATAAAAAATGTCAGGTCAGGAGTCCACGTGCCCTAACAAAGCATCTCTTCTCCCCTAGGTTTTTTACAATTCCATTGTAAAATCTAGATTCTCATCAGGACACATTTTATCAAAGAAAATTTCCCTGTATACATTATGTTGCTAATCAAATTTTGCTTAATAAAAATGTATGCATAAAAAAGGAGTATGTACACCCTGCATTCCATAAAGGAATGGGTATTCTTATCAGAAATAATAGATCATATTTATCATCAGAACCCAGTCTATCTAAGGGTGATTTAGAGTGGTCCATAGGAAGAAATGTATTTTTTCATTATAAAAACCTTTTCAAAAGACGTTTCAGTGTAAGAGATATACAAATGATATTTAAACATGAGTGAAAGAGCATCATTTCATAAGAAATGCAAATTAAATGTACATTAAGATACCCTTTATTACCTATCAGTTTGGCAAAAATTTCAACACTTAACTGATATGCTATCAACAGGGCTTTGGGAAAGCAGGCACTCTCATACATGATTGTTGGGAATGCCAATTGGTATAGCCCTTGTATTTAGTAGTCAGGGCTCTTCAGAGAAATAGAACCAATAGGGTGTGTGTGTAGAGAGAGAGATTTATTTGAAGGAATTGGCTCACACTATGCTAGAGGCTGGCAAGTCCCAAATCTGCAGGGTGTACCAGCAGGCTGAAAATCTAGGAAAAGCTGATGCTGCAGCTCAAGTTCACAGCCTGTCAGGCTGGAGAATTCCCTCTCCACTCCTGCTCAGGGCAGGCTAGTCTTTTAATGCATTTAAGTGATCCAGGGATTCATGAGACCGTATTATTTTTCAGAAGTGCTTAATCAAGATCTCAAGTACTTTGAGTTCTCCTGTCATTCCACTCTCATCCAAAATGTGGATGACCTTTTTCTCCCCTAAGTTTCAATGATTAAAAAAAAGGTCCAACACAGATTCTATGTACCTTTTGACTTTTTTCCTTTTTCTGCCCCAAAAGGATACAAGGTGCCAAAAATGGTGAAATTATCAGATATAGTTTCATATTTTGGGGTCATGATTTGTCTTTGTATCAAATCTCTTTCCTCTGTCTAATTACAACATGTCCAAAGCTTTCTTAGGTCAGTTACCAAAAGAAAACTCAGGAGGAGCTCTAGTATCACTGGCTATTTTAGGGTGTTAGAGAGGAAAGAGATTAGAAGTGGAAAGGCTCTTAGGAGGCTAAATATAGCAAATGATTCCCAGGGCCTGAACTAAGGCAATGGCAGCAGCAAGAAAATAGGGAAAGTAGAATAGACAGTTCTTGGAGATGCCCAGGTCTCTTGCTCAAGCAGCTGGATGGTTGCATTATCCTCCATTATCTCCTTCACAGAAAGTGACCATCTTGGCTTCTGTATAAAGTGCTAATACCAAAAAGAACCACACAACAATAGAATTCATTCTCAAAAAAAAAAAAAAAAAAAGAAAAAATGATGCACTGCTTTGACTAACTGGTTCTTTAGATTTTAATTACAGAAGAAAGAAATTATAGAATTTTTCTTCCATACTAGGGCGAAACATAAAAAGCCTTTGTGGCATTGAGGTGGAGGTTGGGTGGAATTTAGGTCCGGCAGGATCAATTTTGACATTGAAGCATTTAGGACTCACTGTTACAAAGCAACAGGTGAAAATGAGGTCTCTATAGCATCATGGCACCACTATACACTCATTTTGATGTGGAAAATTAATGATTTCTAATTTATTTTCCATGGGAAATCTGATGCTTAGAGAGCAGAGCAGTGTTGATATTATTAATATAGGTGAAAAATTATAAGCTCTATATCATTGTCCTGTGAAGAGTGGTGGACACATCCCACCAGGGGAGTGTGTGATAATGTGCAGATTCACATGAATGCACACATACACCCTTTGGTTTGAAGATTCGAGTTACAGCATAATTCAAGCCAATCGGGACAAAAACTAAAAGATAGGGGCAGGGGATGGAGACAATTCACTACATAATAAGTACTCATATGTCCAAGGTCTATTGTTATGGTAGATTTTATTATTTTTCAAATTATTTGCTGCCTCTTCCCATAATGAAAGTTTTCCTGCGGGCCCTTTCTCTGTTGTGTTGCTTCCTGCAGGAGGATTACACATTCCTGCCCTGTTCAGGTGGAGCTGTGTAACTTATTTAGAACAATAAAATTTGAGTGAAGTAATATATTTCTGAGCAGAAATTTTAAGAGCTAGTGAATAGTTCCCTATCTCTCTGTCCTCTGCTTGGAGACCAGTAAATCCAGATAGGGGCTTTCCCATCAAATAGGGCCCCTGTGTGAAAATATGGAGCAGAGTTTCAGCTGACCCACAATGGCTTATTACATGAGTGAGGAATACGGGGATCTCTTGTTACTGCAGCATAACTTAGCCTAAGCTGACAAAATTGTATTACTTACTCCATCAATTATGCTACGTAGTTAACATAGTCTTGCTACAAAATTCCAGTTGGTATTTAAAAAATAAGCATTTATTTTCCACTCTTGTTTGCAGGTTGGCTGAGGCCCAACTTATCTAGATTGGGTTTTGGCTGGCCTTGGCTTCAGGCTTAGGCTGAGTTCAGGTACATTCCACATGCTACTCATTCTGAGACTAGGTTATTCTGGACATATTCTTCTCATGACAAAAGGAAAGAGCACAAAAGGACAACCCCAAGCCTATAGATGTGTTTTAAATGGACTGATTTCATCCCATTCAGAACATTCAATTGGCCAAAGCAAGCTTCGTGGCTAAATCCAGTATCAGCTAGGCAAGGAAATATACTCTGCCTCTTGTAGGGCAAACTGCAAAGTCTGATGACTAAGGTGGTAGATAAAGGGAGAAGGAAAGCATAGAGAACAATAATGCAATCCACCACTAGCTGGATAATTATTTATCAGCCGGTTCAACGTGAGTCTCTTGAATTCTGTGTGCTCCTGGCATGAGCCATACCATCACTTCTCTCCCTGTGTGACATTTACAGCCGGAGAGGATCCAAATTCTGTGGGACTGAGTTTTATATACTTTGGGGTGTCTCTTCAAGTAAAAGATCACAAAATACCAGGCAAATGTATTGCTAGCTTCTCCTGGGGTCCTCAAAAGGGCCCATGCAAATGAGGGTCTTTGAAACTGAAGCTTCTTTAGCTTCTCATTAAATCTCACAGGCCTGCTCACAGGCTCACCACCGTGATCTTTCTTGTGAACAGTCGCTAAAATCTCACTTTCATGTTTACTGATTTATGTCAGTTCTCAAGAAGCTGAGGATTTCCGGATCATTTCACAATACCTATAGCTATACACATGGTTCAAATGTTACTTTCTCAAGGAGATCTTCTTTAACGAGCCTATTAAAAATTGCTTCTACCCCGTAGAATCTCCATCCCTTTCCTGCTTTCCTTTTCTGGATAGAATTTTCTTATATGTTACATATTTTATGTATTTTTTTGTTTATGTATTTTCTCCCACTAAATTATAAGCTCCATGAGGGTGGGATACTTCATCAGCTTTGAACATCAATATATTTTTAGTGTTTTGAAAAATGCATGGGACATAGTATGTTCTTAATAAAGATGTATTGAACAAGTATATAAAGGAAAGAGTCATGTATTCTGCTGTTTTTATTCTAATGTATGTTGAGAAAGAAAACAGTTGGAATGGAATTGATATTAAACATATTACCAAAACAGAGCTGGAAAGTACCTTAGAGATCATAGTCAAAATTTCTTACTTTATAAATTGGGAAACCTTGCAAAGTAACTAATTTCTGGGATTTTGCAGATATGGGCATTTAAATGTAAACCTGTTACATCAGTCTTTTTTACTGTTTTTTTTAAAGTTCTGTGGTACAAACACAGGAGGTGCAGCTTTGTTAC
This sequence comes from Pongo pygmaeus, assembly GCF_028885625.2. Classification (NCBI taxonomy): domain Eukaryota; kingdom Metazoa; phylum Chordata; class Mammalia; order Primates; family Hominidae; genus Pongo; species Pongo pygmaeus. The sequence continues at coordinate 47,660,360 of NC_072387.2, forward strand.
ATGGGTAAACATATACCATGGTGGTTTGCTGGACCTATCAGCTTAGGTATTAAGCCCAGCATCCATTAGCTCTTTTCTCTAATGCTCTCCCCTCCCCTCCCCTCCCCCAATAGGCCCCAGTGTGTGTTGTTCCCCTCCCTGTGCCCATGTGTTCTCGTTGTTCAACTCCCACTTATAAGTGAGAACATGTGGTGTCTGGTTTTCTGTTCCTGCATTAGTTTGCTGAGGATAATGGCTTCCAGCTCCATCCATGTCCCTGCAAAGGACATGATCTCATTCCTTTTTTGGCTGCATAATAGTCCATGGCATATATGTACCACATTTTCTTTATCCAGTCTATAATGGGCATTTGGGTTGATTCTATGTCTTTGCTATTGTGAATAGTGCTGCAATGAACATACTCATGCATATATCTTTATAATAAAATGATTTATGTTCCTTTGGGTATATACCCAGTAATGGGATTGCTGGGTCAAATGGTATTTCTGGTTCTAAATTTTTGGGAATCATCACACTGTCTTCCACAATGGTTGAACTAATTTACGTTCCCACCAACAGTGTAAAAGCATTCCTATTTCTCCATGATCTCACCAGCATCTGTTGTTTCTTGACTTTTTAAAAATCACCATTCTGACTGGCTTGAGATGGTATCTCATTTTTGTTTTGATTTGCATTTCTCTAATGGTCAGTGATGTTGAGCTTTTTATCATATGTTTCTTGGCCACATGAATGTCTTCTTTTGAGAAGTATCTGTTCATATATTTTGCCCACTTTTTAATGGGATTGTTTTCATTCAGTAAATTTAAGTTCCTTGTAGACTCTGGATATTAGACTTTTGTCAGATGGATAGATTATAAACATTTTCTCCCATTCTGTAGGTTGTCTATTCACTGCGATGATAGCTTTTTTTGCTGTGCAGAAGCTCTTTAGTTTAACTAGATCCCATTTGTCAATTTTTGCTTTTGTTGCAATTGCTTCTGGTGATTTCATCATAAAATCTTTGCCCATGCTCACGTCCTGAATGGTATTGCCTAGATTTTCTTCTAGAGTTTTTATAGTTTTGGATTTTACATTTAAGTCTTTAATCCATCTTGAGTTAATTTTTGTATAAGGTGTAAGGAAGGAATCCAGTTTCAATTTTCTGTATATGGCTAGCCAGTTTTCCCAACACCATTTAATGAATAGGGGATCCTTTCCCCATTGCTTGTTTTTGTCAAGTTTGTCAAAGATCAGATAGTTGTAGGCATGTGGCCTTACTTCTGGGTTCTCTATTTTGTTCCATGGGTCTATGTATCTGTTCTGTTTTGGTTACTGCAGCCTTATAATATAGTTTGACATTGGGTGCTGTAATGCCTCCAGGTTTGTTCTTTTTGCTTAGTTTTGTCCTGGCTATATGAGCTCTTTTTTGGTTCCATATGAACTTTAAAGTAGTTTTTTTTTAATTCTGTGAAGAATGTCAATGATAGTTTAATGGGAATAGCATTGAATTTATGAATTGCTTTGGGCAATATGGCCATTTTCATAATATTGATTCTTCCTATCCATGAGCATGGAATGTTTTCCCATCTGCTTGTGTCCTCTCTGATTTCCTTGAGCAGTGGTTTGTAGTCCTCCTTGAGGAGATCCTTCACTTCCCTTGTTAACTGTATTCTTAGATATTTTATTCTCTTTGCGGCAATTGTAAATGGATGTTCATTCATGATTTGGCTCTGTTTGTCTGTCATTGGTGTATAGGGATGCTTGTGATTTGTGCACATTGATTTTTGTATCCTGAGACTTTGCTAAAGTTGCTAATCAGGTTAAGAAGCTTTTGGGCTGAGTCAGTGGCATTTTCTAGATATAGTATCATGTCGTCTACAAAGACAATTTGACTTCCTCTCTTCCTATTTGAATGCCCTTTATTTCTTTCTCTTGCCTGATTGCCCTGGCCAGAACTTCCAATACTATGTTGAATGAGAGAGGGCATCCTTGTCTTGAGCCCGTTTTCAAAAGGAATGCTTCCAACTTTTGCCCATTTAGTATAATATTGGCTGTGGGTTTGCCATAAATGGCTCTTATTATTTTGAGGCATGTTCCTTCAATACCTAGTTTATTGAGAGTTTTTAACTTTAAGGATGTTGAACTTTATTGAAGGACTTTTCTGCATCTTTTGAGATAATCATGTAGTTTTTGTCTTTAGTTCTGTTTATGTGATGAATTACATTTATTGATTTGCCTATGTTGAACCAGCCTTGTATCCTGGGGATGAAACCAACTTGATCATGGTGGATAAGCTTTTTGATGTACTACTGGATTCAGTTTGCCAATATTTTAATGAGGATTTTTGCATCAATGTTCATCAGGGATATTAGCCTGAAGTTTTCTTTGTTGTATCTCCACCAGGTTTTGGTATCAAGATGCTGGCCTCATAAAATGAGTCAGGGAGGAGTCAATTCTTTTCAATTGTTTAGAATAGTTTCAGAAGACATAGTACCAGCTCCTCTTTGTGCCTCTGGTAGAAATCAGCTTTTTTGGGGGGTTGGTAGGCTATTTATTACTGCCTCAATTTTGGAACTTCTTGGTCTATTCAGGGATTCAACTTCTTCATGGTTCAGTCTTGGGAGGGTGTATGTGTCCAGGAATTTATCCATTTCCTCTAGATTTTCCAGTTTATGTGCATGGAGGTGTTTATAGTATTTTCTGATGGTTGTTCATATTTCTATGGGGTCAGTGGTGGTATCCCCCTTATAATATCTGATTGTGCTGATTTGAATGTTCTCACTTTTCTTCTTTCTTAGCCTCACTAGTGGTCTATCTGATTTTTTTTTTTTTTTTCAAAAAAACAGCTTTCTGGATTTGTTAATTTTTTTGAAGGACTTTTCATGTCTCTATCTCCTTCAGTTCTGCTCTGAGCTTGGTTATTTTCTTGTCTTCTGCTAGCTCTGGGGTTTGTTTGCTCTTGGTTCTCTAGTTCTCTTAATTGTGATGTTAGGGTGTTGATTTAAGATCTTTCAAGCTTTTTGATGTGGGCATGTAGTGATATAATTTTCCCTCTTACCACTGCTTTAGCACCATCCCAGAGATTCTGGTACATTGTCTCTTTGTTCTCATTGATTTCAAAGAACTTCTTGATTTCCACCTTAATCTCATTATTCACCAAGATATCATTCAGGGGCAGGTTGTTCAATTTCCATGTAGTTGTGTGGTTTTTAGTGGGCTTCATAATCTTGAATTTTAATTTGATTTTGCTGTAAGCCGAGAGTCTGTTTGTCATGATTTTGCTTCTTTTGCATTTGCTGAGGAGCATTTTACTTCCAATTATGTGATCAATTTTAGAGTAAGTGCCATGTGGCACCGAGAAAAATTTATATTCTGTTGTTTTAGGGTGGTGAGTTCTGTAGATATCTATCAGGTCCACTTGGTCCATAGCTGAGTTCAAGTCCTGAATACCTCTGTTAATTTTCTGTTCAATGATCTGTCTAATACTGACAGTGGGGTATTAAAATCTCCCACTATTATTGTGTGGGGGCCTAAGTCTCTTTGTAGGTCTTTAAGAACTTGTTTTATGAATCTGGGTGCTCCTGTATTGGGTGCATATATATTTAGAATAGTTACTCTTCTTTTTGAATTGAACCCTTTACCATTATGTAAGGATCTTCTTTGTCTTTTTTGACCTTCGTTGGTTGAAAGTCTATTTGTCAGAAACCAGCATTGTAACCCTTCCTTTTTTTCTGCTTTCCATTTGCTTGGTAAATTTGCTTTCATCCCTTTATTTGGAACCTATGTGTGTCTCTGCAAGCTAGATGTGTCTCTTGAATCCAGCACACGGATGAGACTTGTCTTTTTATCCAGCTTGCCATTCTGTGTATTTGGGGCATTTATCCCACTTACATTTGACATTAATATTGTTACATGTAAATTCGGTCTTGTCATCATGATGCTAGCTGGTTAATTTTGCAGACTTGCTAATGTAGTTGCTTCATAGCATCATTGGTCTGTGTACTTCAGTGTGTTTTTGTAGTGGCTGGTAACAGTTTTTCCTTTCCATGTTTAATACTTCCTTCAGGAGCTCTTGCAAAGCAGGCCTGGTGGTGACAAAATCCTGCAGGATTTGCTTGTCTGAAAAGGCTTTTATTTCTCCTTCGCTTATGAAGCTTAGTTTGGCTGGATATGAAATTCTTGGTTGGAAATTCTTTTCTTTAAAAATATTGAACATTGACCTTCAATCTCTTCTGGCTTGTAGGGTTTCTGCTGAGAGGTCTACTGTTAGTCTAATGGGCTTCCCTTTGTTAGGTGATCTGGCCTTTCTGACTGCCCTTAATATTTCTTCCTTCATTTCGACCTTGGAGAATCTGATGATTATGTGTCTTGGGGTAGATCTTCTCATGGATATCTTATTGGGTTCTCTGGACTTACTGAATCTGAATATTGGCCTGTCTTGCTGTGTTTGGGGAAGTTCTCCCAGATGATATCCTGAAGAGTGTTTTCCCAACTTGGTTCAATTCTCCCTGTCTCTTTCAGGTTCTCCAATCAGTCACAGGTTCAGTCTTTTTACATAGTCCCATGGTTCTCAGAGGTTTGGTTTATTCCTTTTCATTCTTTTTTTCTTTAATCTTGTCTGCTTCCCTTATTTCAGCAAGCTCTGATATTCTCTCTTCCGCTTGATTGATTCAGCTATTAATACATGTGTTTGCATCATGAAGTTCTTGTGCTGTATTTTTCAGCTCCATCAAGTCATTTATGTTCATCTCTAAACTGTTTGTTCTAGTTAACAGCTCTTGTAATCTTTTATCATGGTTCTTAGCTTCTTTGCATTGGGTTAGAACATAATCCTTTAGCTCAGTGAAATTTGTTATTACCCACTTTCTGAAACTTACTTCTGTCAGTTCATCCATCTCAGCTGCAGCCCCATTCTGTGGGCTTGCTGGAGAAGTGTTGCAATTGTTCGGAGGATAAATTTTGCAATCATTTGGAGGAGAAGAGGCATTCTGGCTTTTGGAATATTCAGTTTTTTTGTTGGTTTTTCCTCATCTTCGTGGGTTCATCTACCTTTTGATCTTTGAGGCTGTTGACATTTGTATGGGGGTTTTGTGGGGTCTTTTTTGTTGATGTTGTTGCTGCTTTTTTTCTTCTAAAACAGGCCCCTCTTCCACAGGTCTGCTGGAGAGTTTGCTGGGGGTCCACTTCAGACCCTGTTCACCTGGGTATCACCAGTGGAGACTCCTGTACACCAGAGATTGCTGCCTGCTCCTTCCTGCAGAAACTCCATCCCAAAGGGGCACTGACCTGATGCTGCTGGAGCCCTCCTGTATGAGGTGTCTGGTAACCTCTGTTTGGGAGGTCTCATCCAGCCAGGAGGCATCGAATCAGGGACCCACTTAAGGAGGCAGTTTGACTGTCCCTTAGTGGAGCTGGTGCACTGTGCTGGGAAAATCTCCTTCGTCCAGATCAGCTGGACTCCTCAGAGCCAGAAGGCAGGAAAGATTAAGTCCTCTGAACCTGAGACGGTGGCTGTCCCTCCCCTGAGGTACTCTGCCCCAGGGATTATCTATAAGCTCCTGGCTGGAGTGCTGTCATTCCTGCAGGGAGGCCTTGCCTGGTGAGGAGGGATAGATCCAGGTCTCACCTAAAGAAGCAGTCTGGCTACAATCTGCAACAACCACTGTGCTGTGCTGCGAGGAGTACCGCCCAGTCCAAACCTCCCTGCCTCTCTAGCACTGGGAAGGGGAAAGCCACCAACTAGAGCTACAGTAATGGCGGTTGCCCCTCCTGCTGGGAACTCAGTCATCTTAGGCAGACTCCAGGCTTCTGTGCTGGCCAGCAGGGATTTCAAACCAGTGGGTCTTAGCTTGCGAGGTTCTGTGGGAGTGGGACCCTCTGAGCGAGACCATTTGGCTTCCTGGCTTCTGCCCCCTTTCCATGGGAGTGGATGGTTCTCCTGCCTCACTGGAGTTCCAGGCACTGCCAGAGTATGTAAAAACTGCTGCAGCTCAGTGCCTGCTGGAATAGCCATTGACGGGAGCAGATGTCATGGGTCTGCCCAGTTTTGTGCTTGAGACCCAAAGCCCTGGTGGTGTAGGATCACAAGGGAATCTCCTGATCTGTGGATTGCAAAAATCCGTGGGAAAAATGTAGTGCCCCAGGTGGGTAGCACAGTCCCTCACCGCCTCCCTTGGCTGGGTGAGGGAGGTCCCTTTACCACACGCAACTCCCCAGCTCCCGAGTGAACTGTCACCCCCCGCCGCCTACTTCTTCTTGCTCTCCTTGGGTCATGCCAACTGCCTAGTCAGTCCCAGTGAGGTGAACTGGCTACCTCAGTTGGAAATGCAGAAATCACTCGCTTCTTGCGTTTGTACTGCTGGGAGCTACTGACCGGAGAGAGCTGTTTTTGTATCTTGGCCCCGTCCTGAATTTTTTTTTTTTTTTTTTTTTTTTTTTTAAAACAGAGTTTCACTCTTTTCGCCCAGGCTGGAGTGCAATGGAGCGATCTCAGCTCACTGCAACCTCCGCCTCCCAGGTTCAAGCAATTCTCCTGCCTCAATCTCCCAAGTAGCTGGGATTACAGACGCCCATCACCACGCCTGGCTAATTTTTGTATTTATTTATTTTTTTTTTAGTAGAGATAGGGTTTTGCCATATTGGCCAGGCTAGTCTCAAGCTCCTGACCTCAGGTGATCCACCTGCCTCGGCCTCCCAAAGTGCTGGGATTACAGGCAGGAGCCACCATGCCAGGCCTGTTACATTAGTCTTTTAAATGTAGCCTACGGAATTTAAACACAGTACCATAGTATTATGAGCCATCAAAAAATAAACTTTAACAGTAAAAACCTTTCTATAATTCCTTTTTCCTTTTTACATTTCATTTCCTTCCTTTTCAGAGATTTATCATAATTTCTTATATTTTTATACTCGAAAGGGTTTTATTGATCCCCATATCATAATGAAAATAACTATATGCATTTGAATTTTAATTAAAAAAAATTCTGTGACTTTAAGGCTCATAAATTTTTCTTTCTGGACTAAGTTGTTATAATTATTACATTAAAATTAGTTTAAATGTCATAAACATATTACATATACAGATTGAGCATTTCTAATCCAAAAATGAAAAATCTGAAATGCTTCCAAATCTGAAATCTTCATGACATGACAGCTGACATGATATTCAAAGGAAATATTCATTGGAGATTTCAGGTTTCGGATTTTCAAATTGGGAATGCTCAACCAGTGAGTGTAATGTAAATATTCTAAAATCCTTAAAATAAAAAATGTGAAACACTTCTGGTCCAAACCATTTCAGATAAGAAATATGTAGCCCATTTTTTAAAGAAAATTATTAAACATAGAAAATTTTTATTAGAATCATATCTCTTAATAAGATGGAGATCCAAAACAATTATTTCATGTATATCCATATATATGCCTGTGTATTTATTAACTAAAATGAGATGGTATTCAGCATTGATTTTACTGCCATTTAGCATTTTTGTAAATAAAATTTCAAGGAAAATCCATTCATAAATGGAATAGTAAAGAAGTTTTACTTCTTTACTATATAGATGGAATAAAAGAAGTTTTATTATAGGAATGTCATTTGATTCTTTGAATTCCTTTTCAATTATATGCCAAAAATCACATAGTGATCTATTATCAAAATTATTTTTTATCATTTATCTTCCGACAACTTGATTTCATCCTCTTTTAGTTTAGCTGAAAGCAACAAATGGGAGACAACAAGACTTGTAAAAGTACTTGTTATTTTCTCAATACCAAGCCAAAAGGCTGACTTTTCCCTTCATCTGTTGCCCAAGTACTTTTACAATGCCCCTATAAGAATATGCTGTGACAGGATTTGATAGGGTGACAGCAGGGTAGGCTACACAAGCATTCTCACAGAACCCCCAGCTCAGCAATTGGTATTGGTTTAATACACTGCTCACACTATCTTGAAATTCTTAATTTTGAAACAAGTGGCCCCACATTTTCATTTTGTACTAGTTCCTGCAAATTATGTCACTGGTTCTGAGTGAGAGGTCTACTATTCTTTCATAATGTAGGAGAAGAACTATGGTAAATGAGATGGTGGGAAAGCAGAAGTGGTTTGGAACAGGCATGTTCCCAGGAAGTTTTTACAAAACAGTGCATGAGAAACTTGATCTGGAAATGGATCTCTTTAAAACTCCTTAGTAAATCTTCTCATAGCCTCCAAGCGTTTGGGTACTCCATTTTGAAGACCACTACTTTTCTTCCAGTAGGCATGTTGTATGACTGCTGGGCCTGTTGGATTTTTGCACTTCACTGAGAAAAGACACTACAATTTTCTTAATATCACACAATTTGAACACTACTTGATTTTTATGGATATTATCAATACAAATTATTACCAATATACTGTATCCTATGCAACAGAACTCCTAGTATATATTTTGATAAGAATATTTGTGGTGAGTAACTACTTCTGAAGGTGAAATATAGAGTCTTGATTAGAGAATTCAAAATTCTATGCCATCATAAAGAGGAATGAGATCATGTCCTTTGCAGGGACATGGTGGAGTTGGAAGCCATTATCCTCAGCAAATTAATGCAGGAACAGAAAACCAAATACTGCATGTTCTCACTTATAAGTGGGAGTTGAATGATAAGAACACACACAGAGGAGAACAACACACACTAGGGCCTGATGGAGGGTTGGGGTGGGAGGAGGGAGAGCATCAGGAAGAATAGCTAATGGATGGTGGGCTTAATACCTGGGTGATGGGATGATCTGTGCAGCAAACCACCATGGCACACGTTTACCTATGTAACAAACCTGCACATCCTGCACATGTACCCCTGAACCTAAAATAAAAGTTGGAAAATTAAAACTCAAGTTAAAATGACAACAAAAAGATAATTCTCAAAGTTCTGATTAACTTCCCCTATGGTATAAATGAGAATGAATTTTTGTACCCAGTTATTACTCTTTCTGTACTGAAATATTTTGAATTATCACATGATGTCAGCAACCAACAGATGCCTACTCTATCAAAGCTCTCTGACTCTAAATTTAATGCTATTCTTTACATGCTGTACTAGTGATTCAGACAGAATACCCCTCCCCAGGAGCACATAAGGGAAGAGGGACTGTGTGGCAGTCAGAGCTGGACTGAGTAGACAGGTGGGGGTCTCCCGGTTCTGACAATCTTCTTGATTCACAGCATCCTGATTTTCATTTCAGATATTATGCGTATATAATTTTGAAAATAATTAATTCTTCTCTAGATAAATATATCATATAATGATATATTTCTTTCTTACAGTATATCCAAGAACAAATACTTAACAATAGACAAAATGAAGTGAATGTACCCTAGGCAATAGAAGGGATACAAAAGTACTATCTCTAGCAGTGGTGAGGAAAAGTGAAGCAATTGGGTTATGCCAATTCTGGGAGACAGAAAGGTAATAAAAATGACAGCTATTGAAACTTAAGTAGAAAGTGAAATTAACACCATCTTTTTTTTTAAATGTACTTAGTGCTTATTTAAGATTACTGTACTTGAAATGAGATGACTTGGGTTCTAACCTCAGATCTACAATTTTATGAATCACAGAACTCCTCTAAGACATAATTTTTGCTTCTGTAATACGGTTCCATATACTATCTTCCTGGTGTCACTTATAGTAATGTTGTAAAACTCAGAGGAGAAAAAATAACTTCCTCAACTCATCTGACTATTTTACTACTAAACATGTAACTGGTATGAGTCAGCCAATACAATAAGCCAATATGATCAGTCATTTCCTCTCTAGCATGTGAAGTATCTGGGAGGCTTTTAAATTTCTGTTTAGAATTCTATTTTGATTTATCTATAGTGTCTTTGAATATATTTCTCTGCATGGCATTTTTAATGGTGGTTCTAGGTGTTATACCTTCTTCTGTCTTCCTGGACTATTTGTTTTTTAGGAGCAGCCTTCAAATATATACCATAAAATGCTGCTGTCTCTGCTTGACTTATTCATTTTGGGAGTGACATTATCCTGTCTCATGGTTCTGTGGCTCTCTAACCCATCTTTTATATTCTCTGTAACTTATCTTCAGTAGTTGAGAATGGAATTTGTGATTTGTATTTTTGACTCTAGATATAGGGGCAATTGTTAATAAATTGACATACTCTAATCTGGAATAGAAATCCCATAGGAGATTAATAAACATTTAAAAGATTCTTAATGATAAGGCTTACATTAGAGGCAGCTATAAGAACTTCAGCTATCTTTACCTCCAATGAACATCAAAGACTCTCTTGAATTAATATTAGCATAATGGATGTTAGAAAAACTTTTTCGCTGATGAAATAAGTGGCATTTAAGGTATGTGGATTGGCCAAAAATGTCAGGCAAGCACTATGAGAATTCAGCAAGCTCAGTAGCCCAAATCTTTCCAAGAGGCAGCCTTGGATTAGGATTCTAATCCATCTCATCTGTGACCTCTCACACAGGAATTTTCACACAGGAAAATCCTGTTAGATTTTTGCTGAGTGAATCTCCCAGACAAAGTGTCTGTCGGGATGCCTAAAAAGACAGAGAGCTGGCACTTCACTGAGCTTACAAAATAAATTGTGATTGGTTTTTGTGTCTGCTTGCTAAGAAAAATTGGTTTGCATGTTAGAACTACATCTGAGATTCTCTGTCAGTGTATCATCACCTGGTGCTGATACTGTGGGGAAGAAGACCTACAGACCCTTTCTACCTCTAACTAGTAGGAAATAACTGATATTTCGCAAATGGAACATAATAATTGTCAAGTACCAACTTGTCTCGAGCCATTTGCAAGCTCATGGCATATAGTATTGCCTACATCTTCCTTCCACACTACACTGGGGAAATTCTCTGCATGCTACACTGAAGGGTCAGGTTCAGATTCTACTCTCTTTGACTGCAAAAATTCTGATTTGTTTCTGAAGTGCAACCGGAGGCCTTGGGGCAGCTAATTATTTTTCTTGAATAACCCCAAGTGGCAGCTCCTTGGAAGGAATAATTCAGGAACTTGAACTCATTTATGCCCATTATCATGTGGGGTACCTTCCTCCAATACCCTAAAAACACCTAGACCTTCTATAGTGCATGACGAGAGAACAGATGCATGGTGGAAGAGGAGACATCTATGAAAACAAATAGCTTTTTAAGAGTTACCCCCAATAATTTCAGCATAATTGCATCTAAGTGTGCCTAGAAAATAAAGCAGAAATGATTCTTTCCATAATTTCCAGGAAAAAAGTGAGATAATTAAGAGACTTTCTCTTCGTTTTCTTGTCAAGACATTACTCTTCAAACCTTATCACAGAGCCTACTTGGAGATCTAATCTAGTAAACTAAGCAAGGAATACTCTTGTGCTAAACACTAACCAGAGCAGAGAACCTTGAGCTGGAAGTATTTTGAGCTGTTGGAAGCCCTTTTTTAAATGAAATGTTAGCAGGGACTTCAATATAAAAAATGGATGTCGGCAATGATCGGTTTCCTCAGTCAGTATAATTATTCATCATTGCTTCCAGAGCCTCTAAGCTCTTTAAAGAAGCCACTGCTTAAAAGTCAGAGGCGTTCTCATGTGGCCGTCTTTCTGCCGGAGATCACAAGTTGCAAGGCTCTTTGAATTCTCACTCCCATTTTTTGGAGTTTGTGTCAAATGATAATTCTGTGGGAGTTTTCCTGACCGTTGTTTTTCTGTCTGGCTGCCAGTGAACCAGTGTGGGTCAGGCCAGTTGGAGACGCAGAGGGCTTTCAGATTCTCCAAATTCTGCAGCCCAGTAGTGCCATATTGGCAACTGAAGGGAATGCAAGGGTGTCAAGTTTTGGCAATGGCAAACAAAATAGCTATACTCTGTTTTGGAGCTCTAGCATGTCCTCTAGCAAGCCCTAAGAAATAGCATATGGTCCATGGATAAGGCCTCCTTGCTGCAGAAAATGGCAGTGATGGAGAATAACTGTTTTGAGTTCAAGTTCATTGAGATTTTCTCACTTTTGTCTTGGCCAGGGTTGGCCTAAACCATGAATATCTTACCTTCCTATGTGATTTGGATAGTATCAGGAAGTCTTATCTGCTTGCGCATATTCACCCAACCAAGTGCCTGGAAGTCCACCACCTGAGATTAGTTTATCTCAGATTAAGTATGAAGCATGCAGTACAGTGTTTAGTATCTAGCAGGCACTCAGTGCTTCACTGCAATTGTTGTTATAAACATCATCATCTCTGGTGGTAGATCCTAATTGAGAATATTTGGAAGAGCTTGGGAGGACTTTTTTTTACAATGCGGAAGGATGTGATGGGGCGAACAGGTAGAAGAGAGGCAGGCAGGGTTACTAAATATCGTGCAGAAGGGGGGATTGTCATATATAAGGATGAATTTTTCTGCTCCAAGCTCCAAACTTTTCTTTTATAATGTATATTACGTGAAGAGAAAAATCTGATTTATCACTATCATCTTAGTATACATTTATCTGATTTGTCTTCTTGACAAACTAAGAAACCTATATGCCATGCAAAGCCTGTGTGTCTGTGTGGGTAGGGAAATGTCAAAACTCAGCCTGGCCTAATTTACGAACACAAACATATTAGGGGTAGGTGGGGAGCAGGTGAAAATGGAATTAAGTCAGCGCGTCTTTTGCAAAATGAGATTTTCTGTTTTTTTCTGAACCCCCAGTCCCTCACACATGTTTGCGTGTAGATAAAACTTCAGGATACTGAAAAATAAACAGAAACATAGAAGCTGGGTGATCTTTAAAAGAAGACAGTGTAACCTTGGGAGACTTTAAGTCGAATCTGACTTCTACATGAGAAGGAAAAAGGTGGCTGGTGGGCCACTCGATGAAATGGGTATTTCAGGATATGGAAGCCAGATGGAAGTTTATCCTGCTCTGTCGCTGAACTCATTATAGCAGCTACAATGGCGTTCATTGAACCCATCCCCAACAATAGCATTGATTTGCTCTGTCTAGTGGGCCCTGATGAAGCCCACCTGCTCCACAGACAATGATTCCCTTCCTATGCGTGGCATTTCCTGAGGAGCACAGAGAATGCTCCCTTTGTTCTTCTCCAGGTTTTTTATTAGCACCTGCCCAGGTCTGTGCCTCTCACTGCACCTGTGAGTTAGTGATCTCAGTGTAAGGCTTGTCCCCTGAGATTGTGATGACAGGAGAGTTCAGGTGAACCACAGCCTTTCCCTGGAGCTCTGACAATAACAGATCTTGAGAATTGACCTGTATTACTCTCCTCTCAAAGGCCCCTTTTGATCGCTTAAACGTAAATATGTGGAAAAAAAGATCCTAATAAGATATGGTATATCAGGGAAATGACATTAGCAGCCTTCTATAATGAGCATGCTGTAATCAGCCACAAGCAGAGGAACTGGTGTGTTATCAGGAATTAGAAGATATTTAAAATAGGCTCCTGGGTCAAAGGCACACAAGTTTGTGGGGAATCAATAAGCGTTTTCAAAAGTGGTACAAGTAAAGGTCTTTTTCAGTGTGACATTTTCTGAGCTTAGATCCAGAATGTTCTATCAGTAGAATAATGTTATTTTACAGAAATTACTAGGCAGTTATAAGTATATACTCTGATTATAATTGCTACAATGTGAGGGCTGAATTCTGCACTGATAACACTCTAAAAATGAACTCTAAATTATAGCCTCACTTAAAAGGTAAACAATACACCAGTTCTCATTGTGGAGACTAAAAACACAACTCCCTCTGCAATCCAGGTCCCTCCCTGGCGATGTGGTTCTTAGGACTCCTGAACACACCTCTTGGAAGCAATATCTACTTCCTCCATCACTTCCTTACTCCTAACCTTGCTCCTACTCACTTCTTCCCTTGCACATATGGGATGCCATCCTGATGAAAGGGAAAAGTGGAGCATTGACTTATCCAGTGACTATTCCAGGTGTGGACTCTGGTTGAGGGAAGAAAACAGGTGGATTATATTTCTAAGGACAAGGTCTTGGAGAGATGAGGTCTCCCAGCGATGAAGTCACTTGAAGGCCCCTCCACCACTGCAACTGGGTCCTGAGCACGGTTTTAGCCCCATGGCCACCAATGCAAAGACTGTTGAAAGGGTAGGATGGTCGTTCCATAGCAGGGAGGTAATGGTATAATAACTAATCTGATAGCTAAATAAGATGCATTCCTCCCTCCTTTCTGTTTCTTTTAATAAGCATTTAAAGTGCTAAGCACTGTACTAGATTCTAGAGATGCAAGACTGAGAAAGTCACATTCCTAGCTAAGGGGTAATTTCTGCCTGTCCGAAATCACAAGCATGTGAAAAATAACTGTACTGTAGTGAGATTTAGGTTAATACAGCTAGGAGGTCATTTTTATCCACAATCATTGGTATCAGGAAAAGTCCACATGAAGAGAACTTAAAAGGTGATCAACATTTGGGGGTAAGTAGGAAGAAAGTTTGGAGTAAAACTTTATTCTGAAACTACCCACAAAAATGAAAAATAAATCTGTATTTCCTATATTTAACAAAAATTCAGTAAAAATTGCATTTATACACTAATTCAAATAATGGACAGAGATAAAACAAGGGTTGATCTTGGAGGTGGTTTGAATATTTTCCTTCAAATTGTTTGATGACCCTGCATATTGTCTTTCCACTGCATGTTTGACTTTCTCATCTCATGATGGAAAATGGCTGTTTGCAGAAATAGCGGAGGGCTTAATCAGTTTTCAAAATATTTTCTTAATTTTGTGGTACTGAAGGCATTTTCTTTTGGGAACTCACTGATCTGTTTATACAGAGAATAAACTGCAACATATCTGGAAGTCTAGCCAGTGCGTATACAGCCTTTTAATCAATCCATATGTGTTTAGCTCAGTACTTACTACCTGCTCTGCCTCATCTTAAGTTCTGGGAATCTCAGAGGCCCTATAGGAGCAAATCAGACAATTCCAGTCTCCTACAGCACTTGAGCTTTCTTCTAAGTTCTTTCCACTCCTACTTTGCCTTTCCTTCTTCCAAAAATTTGTTGATATTTCTCACCCGCTATGTCTCTGGTTATTTTGGTTTGTACTTAAATGTTTTTCTCTACATTTATTTAAGTGAAATCTTGTGAAGGAAGGGAGATAATTATATGGGCTGGTTTACCATATTTAATCAGGAGCCTTTGCAGATTTGGATGTTGACAAGATCACACTTGTAGCAACGTGGAACAGAAATAGAGAAGGCAAAACAAAGGCAGAGGGAGTGTTTGGGAGGTTCCCCCTGCTCCCGTTCAGTGAACTTCTGGAGCACACAGGCTGCATTCAATGCCTCTGCATTTTCCCATCTGGTCATTTTCCAACTCACTTCAGTCTGGCTTCTATCACCATCAGTCCTATTGAATCTGCCATGGTCAAATTTACCAGTAACTTCCTGGTTGCTCAGTAGAGTAGACAACTATTAGTCTTTATCTCAATTGGCTCACTGTCCACCTTTTCTTTGGATTCTCTCTCCTTTGGGTTTTTATGCTTTCTCTCCACTTAAATTTTTGTTGTTGTTGGAATCTTTCACACCCCTGCTCCCTGTATCCTTTTCTATCGTTAAATGTTGAAGTGATCTAATGTTCTACCATTTGCCACCTTATATTACACTCTCCACTCTCCTTTGATTTATTTTCAGCCCATTTTCTCTTTCCTAGGGTAGAGATTGTTTTTGTATCCACACACACACACATGCATATACACACACACAAACACACCTCTACTAAGACATCATTTTGATTTTCCACAGGCACATCAAACTCAGTACATTCAAAACTAAAAACTAAGCGTATTTCCTCACCTGATTTGCTTCTCCTTCTTTATTCCCCGTTAATAAATGATCTCCCCATCTTCTGTGCTTTCTATTCTCTCATCCCTCACAGATGATCATTCATTAAATTTTGATGCTTTTTCCTCCCTAAATCTCTCAAACGTTTTTCACTCTTTAATCCTCAAGCCAAGGCCTTAGTTCAGGTCCATGTCACATCCCTACCTAATTCATGTGACAGACCTAACTTATTTAACTGCCTTCATTCTACCTCCACTCCAATAATTTCCCTATAGTTCATAATGCCACAAAAGTTTCATGAAACATGTCTAATCACATCACTCTTGTTTTGTCTTGGTTATCCAAGACAACTTGTTACACACAAAAGAATCCCAAAACTTAGTTGCTTAACACAATAAGAAACATTTACTAATCTCATTGTTTTTATGCGTGAGGACTTTGGGCATTGCTTAGCTGGGTATTTCTGGCTAAAGGTCTTTTACAAGATTGCAATGAAGCTGTCACATGGGGCTGCAGTCATCTAACGGCTTGAATGGAGCTGGAAAATCCGCCTCCAAGGTGGTTCCCTCTTGTAGCTGGCGACTTGATGCTGGCTATTGAAGGAGGCCTTTGTTCCTCACCCACATGGTCTCCTCTCTTAGCCTGCTTGAGTGTTCTCACAGCATGGTGCTGGCTTTCTCTGCAGCGAGCAATCCAGGAGAGAAAGAGCCATGCCGAAGCCAACCTTTTTATGACCTAGCCTCAGAAGTCACATAGCATCACTTTGTGCCACATTCTGTTCATTAGAAGTGAGTCATTAAGTTTGGTTCACATTCAAGGGTTGGGGAATTAGGAACCACCTTTGGAGGATTGTGAAAAAATTCACTGACATATTTTAAGACCATCCCACATTCTAAAAATTTTTCAATGTTTTTTACAATATTCCTACCACTTTATTTCCTTATCCTTCAGCTCTGCAAAACTGCTCACAGTTGTATAAACTTGCTGTGATTTTTTTCTGTGCCTGTGCCTTGTACATACCATCCCCTTTGCTTGGAATATCTTTTTTACTTCTTTACCAAGCTAACTTCTACTCATCCTTCAAAATCCTAACATAAACGTAAACCCTGGCGTAAATATTTTCAAATATTTCCTTATTCTGCACCCCCACTGCTTGTCTTCTACCAATTAGACTTAATAGACAGAACACCTTTTTTTCCATTTATTTGAATATTTCTTTTTAGCCAGATCTATAAGGTTAGGCTAGTATCTTTCAGATCTATATTGTCATTGCTTAGTACAGTTTCTGCCACATTTGTAGATGCTGAGAATTTATAAAACAAAGGTGTGAGTTCATTAATATTAGTGCCTAGCCCCCACAAAACTCAACAAATGAACAAAATAAATACTAAGGACTTTAACCAAGTCAGCGACAGGTAGGTATGAGAGAGGAGGAAGAATTTAAGAAAAATGCAGTGACTGGATCCAGGAAGAGAGAGAGAAGAGAGAATCAGGATGATTCAGTGGTATCTAATTGAGCTATTAAGTTAATTAAAAAATAAGAGTGAATTACAGGAGAGAGAAGATCATGAATTCAGTCTGAAGATGCAGGTTTTAGAATTCCTGTGATTCTTCTGTAGAATTGCCTCAGAGGCCTTAGAAAAAGGGTCTGAAAGTCAGGAGAAAGATTACACCAGAGATAAATGTGAGAAACGCTGTCTATATCTCCCTCATTACTTTCATTGTCCTGTATATAGAAAGGACCATAAAAGATGGGAAAAATATTGTCAAGGAAAGGGATAGAATAAATTACCTTCCTTAAGGTTACAAAGGTAGAGCAAAAGTTGATATGGTTGACTATTGCCTTCCACCCGTGGGGTCACTCATGCCAGATATTCTGGCCAACTCTAGGCACCCTCCTCCCCAGCATTGTTCATGAACTACTGAGGCAAGGTACCAGCCACTCCCTACTCTAATGTAGTGTGGATCAGAGATTGTTACAGTTTTCAACTGCTATGTCTACATGCTGAAGCTCAATTCAATTTTATTCATAATTCTACAGCACCACTTAGAATTGTTGTTGATAAACCAATCAGTATGTTGGCTTGCCTAGATTCTAAATGCATCTTAAGTTATATATTATTAATCGAAAAATTAAAATGTTAGTTTTATGAACCTGAGAAATTATTCTCTAGAAGTAATTGAAGTTACTTTGTCTATAATCAATAACCTCTTCAATTAGCATAAATATAGGTAAAAGAGAAGAATGGGTTTCTAAGTTATGCCTTTTTGAAAATTAGTCTTTTTCAGCCATCATCTCATGAATAATTAGGGTAATTTGCAAGCTAATTTTAGGAGAAAATGACTTTTTAAGGCAATTCATTTTTTTCCTACTCAGTATTTTTTTCCAAACCTTGTTTGTTTTTTAAACTTGGAATGCATTTGAGAAAGTTTTCAGATTCTATTTCCCTCTGAAGAGAGCCTCTCTGCAGAACCTCGAAGAGAGATCAGCCTTTGAATCATCTCAGCAGTTGTAAAAGGAGTCAGCCATGTAAGCCAGAATAAGTCATATCAAAAGCACCTTTGATCATTTTATTAGCTATTCACTCTTTCAAGAGCTAGGACAGGAGGTTATAATAGATTGTCTTGCTTTCAATGTGTGCTTCTTCTGCCATTACTTCTCAGCTGCCAGTAGAGAGGGCTGAAAGCATATGGCAGCCAGGAGAAGTTTGTCTCCAGCTTCATGTGGAGCATTTCAACTACAGAGGGGCTTTAGACAAGCAGGGGTGTTTATGTCTATGACTCTGTCTGACCTCCTCAGTCCATGCCTCATGGAAGAAGTAGCTCTACAGCACATATCCCAGTGAGTTATGTGTTCTCATAAAAACATACTGCAATTCACAAAGCTATCAACTCTTAGTCATGAAACAAAAATACCTGTCAAAAGAGTTTTATTTTAACTTGTTAATGACACCACAAACAGAGGACAATGCCATCATTTCAGGGGACAGTTTTACATAGCAGGCCTCTTCCAGAGCATTCAGGATACTGCAGGATGCTTCTGGTACTAATTAGAGAAGCTTCTTTGTGGACACCATAAATCAGTTGTCACCAGAGTACTGTATGCAGGGAAGCTTTGCATCTATTAGCACAGAGGCCAAACCCTATGACCATTACCACTGACCAATAGTTCCTGGACATGGCTCATTGCTCAGCAGATAACTTTATATTGTCCTCATAGTCCCGAGATGATAGAATGGCTTATTAGGTACCATTTTGCCTATTGGACTCACAGACACACCCTCCAGTGCTCAAGGCCCTGGGATAAATTTGGAAAGTAATTCACACGAAAATATAATCTATTATTGCACCAAATACCTGAGCTCCTTTTGAGAAGTATGGAGTGAGATTTGGAATTTTCAGGCAAATTCCACCTCATTTAGCAGGATTCACCCAATGTAACAACCCAACACAGAGTCCCCTGAGCTCAATGTTGGGCCTCTTCTGCTGGGAGACTTTCAGCCCTCTTTGTAGCTTCTCTCTCTCTTTTTTTTTTTTTTTTTTTTTTGCAGAATCTTGCTCTGGGTGCCCAGGCTGGAGTGCAGTGGCATGATTTCCGCTCACTGCAACCTCTGCCTCCTGGGTTCAAGTGATTCTCTTGCCTTAGCCTCCCGAGTAGCTGGGACTACAGGCATGTGCTACACAAGCTAATTTTTGTATTTTTTAGTAGATATGGGGTTTCACTATGTTGGCTAGGCTGGTCTTGAACTTCTGACCTCAAGTGATCCACCCACCTTGGCCTCCCAAAGTGCTAGGATTATAGGTGTGAGCCACCACGCCTGGCCACAGCTTCTCTTTTTTAGGGACCATTTCTCAGCAGGAATATCAGCAATGGACATGGCATTAGGCATTATTATCGGCTGAATTTTGTCCCCCTAAAATTCAAATGCTGAAGCCCAGACTCAGTACCTCAGAATGTGACTGCATTTGGAGAAATAATTTTTTAAAAGGTGATTAAGTTAAAGCGAGGTCATTAGAATTCTAATCCGATATGACTCACGTCCTTATAGAAGAAGGGGATTAAGGCACAGGATTTAAATATTTTCCATTCAAAGTTAGTGCATAGTAACAGCAATAAGATTGCTTATAAGCAGTGTTCCTTTTTTGGGAAAGGTGTATTTAACATTCCACGTTAAGGATGTAATAGTCAAGGGGTCTTTTTACCTCAGCCAAGATGTCTTTTATCTCAGATACAATCTGGTCTGAGACAGAAACAAGAAAATAAGGAAAGAAGTTAATCTATAACAAAAGGTCAGTAACTAAGAGGTCATGCTCCATGACTTGGTCTTCAAAGTCAACCTCGCTTAGGGCCTAACAACATTCAGAAGCCCCAAATAGACAGAAAATCCACTTTCCTTCATATTTCCCCCTTTTCTTCAAGACCTTTTGAAGAAACATTGCAGAAAAATCATTTTGTTAGAGAAGTGGTTAAATCCTGCATCCCTAGGAAGGCTCATTCCTATAGAGTCATGTCCAGTGGAGGAGGGAAATGTTTAATTTGTAAGATGGAAATGTGTAAGGTGGAATTATAAGGCAACAGGAGGAAAGTAACTTGGTCTGGTTCAGGTCACATGACCATATTTTTAACTAAATACAATTTTCTGAGCAATCATTCTTCTAGTTTTAGTCATTGATCATAGGCAAGCTGAAATACAAATCATGAGTAATTTGATAACTAGGAAAATGCAATTGTGCTTATGATTATGATAATAACTACTCGAAGAACAGGATGAAATAGAGAACTTAGCCCCAAGGGTAACCAACTAAACATATCATTTAGAGGATCAGTTTTTCTTAAGTCTTGTAACTCTTTAGACTTTTAAGTTTTTCTTTCTAATCGAGTCTCCACTTCTCCCAGAGGTGTTGATATAAGTACGTGAAGTGCTGTGTTGCTACTCCAGACTCCTCCTTTTTTCAGCCAATAAATAGAGGCAATTCTGTTATTTAGTACCACCTGGGCTAAGGAATCCGAAGGTTTTTGTTGAGTTGCAGTGCTTTTTGCAGTGTCTTCAGCTATCTGACCAATAGTGGTTGATAGGTTTGGACTCAGATGTTTAATATAAACTCTAGTATTTGGGATTAGTCCCAAAATGCTTTGCTCTGAGATATCATCATATCCTGCTAACATAGTCCTGTTAGCTCGGAATGGAGGGAGAAAGGGAGTTCATCTGTATTTCTATGTAAGGATATGGGAGTTACAAAATGACCTAACAAACATATACCCTCTATTTACCAACTATTGAGGCAATGATGTGCCCAGCATTGGGTAGGCAAATCAGTCCCAATACCACATACAAACACATAACCTGGGGGAACACAAGTAATTCCTCTGGGGGTATGTTCATTAATGGCCTCATTAACAGGAAGGGTAGAGAGCACCAGATCAAATCAGAAATTTTGTTTTTTGCATGATTTGCCATAACCCACTTGTATAATGTGAAATGAAAGAGAGATGTTAGGGCCGGGTGCTGTGGCTTATGCCTGTAATCCCAGCACTTTGGGAGGCCGAGGCGGGCAGATCACTAGGTCAGGAGATTGAGACCATCCTGGCTAACATGGTGAAACCCCATCTCCACCAAAAATTACATAAAAAATTAGCCAGGTATGGTAGCGGGTGCCTGTAGTCCCAGCTACTTGGGAATCTGAGGCAGGGGAATTGACTGAACCCAGGAGGCAGAGGTTGCAGTGAGCCGAGATTCGTGCCACTGCACTCCAGCCTGGCCCACAGAGCAAGACTCCATCTCCAAAAAAAAAAAAAAAAAAGCACACAAAAAAGCAGAAAGAGATGTTGGCAGAGGAGGGATTCGTTTTTTCAGCAATGCATTTGTTTTTTTTTTGTAATGGCATTAGATGTATCTGAAATATGTAATGGCATTAGATGTATCTGGAAAATTAGTGACAAATTTTGCTAATGACATATATTGGTCATGAATAGATCCAGGAATCATACGGCCAATCCAACAGTTCAGTTTTCTCCAGTGGCAACAATTTGGGAAAGTTTAATCAAAGTGTTATCATGCCATTCCATGCATCAAGACAAAGGAATAACCACAAAGAAAAAAATAAAATTAATTCTTTTCTAGTTGAACTACCCCTGCTAAGCACTAAAACAATAATTATCTCAACAGACTAGAATGGGCAGCTTCCTATGTCACATAAAATAATAACAATTAATGAAATTTCTGAAGCAATGATGATAATGGTTGCTAGTAGATAAGTGTAAGTGTTCATTTAGATACAGGCCTGGTCTGGCATCTTCGGAGTGTTGTCTACCTCAGATATCTTTTTTTTCTTAGCCTGGCATCAACGTAAGTCAAAGACCACCTTCCAGTCCATTCATGAGGCTCAACCTTCTTTAAATGAGACATGTGGATCCATGAGTCTATGCTTTCAAACTTTGTAGCAAAAGGTTAGTAAGAAGTACCTGATAGGAACCTTTCCACTTCTATTGAAGGGAATTCTTTAGAAGATGTCATTTCCAGTAGACAAAATATTTTGGCGGAAGACCATGGGTTTAAGGTTCTTTTTTTGGGGGGTATTCACAATAAAAATAATCTTTTGCCAAATTGTATTTTTTTACTTAGTTGTTTCATAAGGCCATTACGGTAATAGAATATATCTCCTTTTAGCATTATGAATTCATAATTTCCCAGGGATAGTTTTGTAAGTCCACCTGTTTTCTCAATTGGAGAAAACCAATGTCTACTAAAAGGGATGGGTCTTAGGTTAAGCAAAACCAATGAATGAAATTTTAGCCAAGGAATTTTAAAAGCCTTGATTAAGTTTGCAATTGAGTTTTGATTATTCTGTTCGTGCATTCTTCTAACCTGGATTTGCACCCTGGAAACGTTGAAAAATTGGCCAAATATTACGTATTGATTGGATAATGTGTCCAGTGAAATGAGTACCTCTGTTACTGTGAAGTTCTAAAGCGGCTCCCCAAATCAGAGTAATTTTTTTTCCAGGAGAATTTTACTTAATACTAAACCCATTGCTCTTCTGCACAGAAATGCTTCTACCCAATGAGAAAATGTACAAACTATCACTAGAACGTATTTGTATTCTTGTGATGGGTATAGCTGAATAAAATACAATGACCACACTTCAAAGGGGACTTCAGGTAAAGCAAAACGTCCTTGAGAACACTGTAGATTTCCCTGGATTATATTTTGGGCAGATATGGCGCAACTATATGCCTTATAAGCTATAGTCAGAGAAGGTTTCCAATAATACTGTTTTACCCATGCAACCACTGTATAAAGGCTCCCGTCAGTTAAATCATGCACATATGTTAAAAATGATTACTGTAATTTAGTAGGAATTATACGCAAGTCATTTGGCCCATAATATATTTCATCCATGGGGGGGGAGTATGTTTCCCCTTTGTTTTCTAATGTTCCTATTCTGTTTTTGGAGCTCTGGATTGATGGGCTTCTTTAAAAGTTAATATGGATTGCTTTTCTTGCCTGGATATATTGAGAGCAGCCCTCTTTGCTACCTTTATGAGCTAGCTGATGTCTTTTGTTTTCTGGTGTATCTGATTTGGAATTACCTGGGATTTTAATAATTGCTAGTGATTTTGGTAATAATATGGCTTCTAATAATTGCAAGATAAAGTGTCCATTTATAATGGACTGGCCAGAAGAGGTTGGGAATCCTGTTTGTTTCCATAACATTCCAAAGTCATGAGCTACTCCAAGGCGTATCGACTGTCTGTATGAATATTAGCAGTTATTCCTTTTACCAATTGACAAGCTCTAATTAATGCTATCAATCCTGCTTGTAGAACTGATGTTGCTTTTGGAAGATAAGCACTTTCTATTTCTTCAGCACTATAGGACACTATAGCATAATTCGCATGATAAATTTCAGGCAGAAGAATAACAGCATTTAGATTATGGCATTTAGAGACTGTATTATGAGGTACAAATAGAAGTAGGACTTCAGAAGAGGCCAGCCTGCTCACTGAATAATACCGAGTATGGTATAAATTTAGAAGTGCTTCCAAAAAATGTAGAACAAAGACAATGAGGGGAGATGCTAGAATTATTTCTTCAGTTGCTTTTACCAGCACGGTGGTCTCTGTTATCAGTCTTATGTAAGGTAGTCCTCCAACCACCATATCCAATTGCTGACTATAATATCCTACAGGTCTATTTTGACCCCCATGTTTTAGGATCAGAATGCCTAGGTCATGTCCCTAATTTCACATACAAAAAGTGCAAAGAGAATATTATAATTTGAATTTCCTAAGGCCATGACATCTATAAGATCCCTTTTAATTGCTTCTAATGTTAACTGATCTTCCTCTGTCCATTCCAGAGAGTCTGGCTTGTCTCGTTTTAAAAGAGTGTATAAAGGCTGAGATTTTAAAGCCCCAGAAATCTTCTTAGTTGTTTGGTAGTTTTGAGGGTATGAAAGGCCAATATCCCTTTTTCTCTACTCAGACTAATGAAAACACCTTTCTTTCATATTAGGTGACCTAAATATTTCACTTGTTTTTTGACAAAACTAAAGTTTTTTTTGGAAATTTTGTGTTTTTTTTAAGGCAATTGTTGTAACAAGTGAATCTCTTATAGAGGTTTGCTTATCTTCTGAACATAAAAGTAAATAATCCACATATTAAAGTGGATTTTTTTTGAAAAGTCAACATTCAAGAGATCTGCTTTTAATATTTATGAGAAATGAGTTGGACTCTCAGTATATCCCTGAAGCATAACCATCCATGAATATTGTCTGTCTTCTGAAGTGAAGGTGAAGTGGAACTGGCTGTTCTTATAATCAGGAATGCTAAAGAAATCATCACATAAATCTATCACAGCAAATAATTCACTGTCAGTTGGGACTACAGTCAACAACGTATGAGGTTTTGGCACTACTGGACGTCAATGAATGACTATATTATTAATTGCTCTTAGATTCTGTACAAATCTCCATCCTCTATAGTCTGGCTTTCTCATGGAGAGAATTGGAGTGTTACATGAACTCATATAGGAAATAATCAAGCCTCTTTTTATATAATCTGAAATTATAGGTCTTATTCCTTCCAAAGGCCTCAGATCCTAGAGGGTATGGCTTAAGGTTCAGAAGAGGCTTTGATGGGTCTATTTAAATTTTAAGTGGGGCAGCCAAGATAAGTTTTCCAATATTGCTGGAGAATTATGACTATAATTGATCAGGCACTGCTTTTAGCAGTTTCTGTAATTCTTCATGACTCAATAATTCAGTATCCTCCCTGGCAATGTGAAGGGCAATTTATAAATTAGAAGGGTCAAGTTTTAAATTTTCTGTATCTAATGGTTTAAAATTTTCTTTATCTAATGTTTTAAAATGTTCTGTGTCTTCTAGTTCTAAATATATACCATTTTTGGGGAAAATAAGATGTTATTGTATAATTCTAAAAAGTCTCTCCCTATGAGATGAATGGTGGCTGATGGAACCAAGTGGAAAACATAAGCCCTTTGTAGGGGACCTAGTTGAAAAGCCAAAGGCTGACTTATGTGCTGATACAGGAGTATTAGTGACAACTGCCTTTTGAATTGTTTGTTTAAGGAATGGAACCCAGTAATAAGGTGGGATTTATTACAGATAACATATCAACAAGAACTTGTGTGTGTTCTCCACTCAAAACAATTTCTATTTTCCAAGTGTTAGTAAGAAGGAAATAAAAGTTCTCTTTAAGTTGCTCAGAGAATCCCTATTCTTTTTCTTTTTCCTTTGTCTGTTGCTGTTCCTTCCGTCTTTTCTACAATCTTTTTATTATTATGCTTTAAGTTCTGGGATACATGTGCAGAATGTGCAGGTTTGTTACATAGGTATATGCGTGCCATGGTGGTTTGCTGCACCCACCAACCCGTCATCTACATTAGGTATTTCTCCTAATGCTATCCCTCCCCTAGCCCCCCACCCCCCGACAGGCCCTGGTAGGTGATATTCCCCTCCCTGTGTCCATGTGTTCATTGTTTAACTCCCACTTATGAGTGAGAAGATGAGGAGTCTAGTTTTCTGTTTCTGTGTGTGTTTGCAGATAATGATGGTTTCCAGCTTCATCCACGTCCCTGCAAAGGACATGAACTGATCCTTTTTTATGGCTGCATAGTATTCCATGGTGTATATGTGCCACATTTTCTTTATCCAGTCTATCATTGACGGACATTTGGGTTGGTTCCAAGTCTTTGCTATTGTGAATAGTGCTGCAATAAACATACATGTGCATGTGTCTTTATAGAATGATTTATAATCATTTGGGCATATACCCAGTAATGGGATTGCTGGGTCAAATGGTATTTCTGGTCCTGGATCCTTGAGGAATTGCCATACTGACTTTCACAATGGATGAATTATTTTACACTCCCATCAACAGTGTAAAAGCATTCCTATTTCTCCACATCCTCTCCAGTATCTGTTGTTTCCTGACTTTCTAATGATCACCACTCTAACTGGCGTGAGATGGTATCTCATTATGGTTTTGATTTGCACCCAATACAGGAGCACCCAGATTCATAAAGCAAGTTCTTAGAGACCTACAAAGAGACTTAGACTCCCACACAATAATAGTGGGAGACTTTAACATCCCATTGTCAATATTAGACAGATCAACGAGATAGAAATGAGATAGATCAATGAGATAGAAAATTAATAAGGATATTCAGGACTTGAAATCAGTTCTGGACCAAGTGGACCTAATAGACTACAGAACTCTCCACCCCAAATCAACAGAATATACATTCTTCTCAGCATCATATCGCACTTATTTTAAAATTTACCACATAATTGGAAGTAAAACACTCCTCAGCAAATGCAAAAGAATGGAAATCCTAACAGTCTCTCAGGCCACAGTGCAATCAAATTAAAACTCAGGATTCAGAAACTCACCCAAAACCACACAACTACATGGAAATGAACAACCTGCTCCTGAATGACTACTGGGTAAATAACCAAATGAAGGCAGAAATAAGTAAGTTCTTTGAAACCAATGAGAACACAGACACAATGTACCAGAATCTCTGGGACACAGCTAAAGCAGTGTTTAGAGGGAAATTTATAGCAATAAGTGCCCACAGGAGAAAGCGAGACAGTTCTAAAATTGACACGCTAACATCACAATTAAAAGAACTAGAGAAGCAAAAGCAAACAAATTCAAAAGCTAGCAAAAGATGAGAAATAACTAATATATGAGCAGCACTGAAGGAGACAGAGACACGAAAAACCCTTCAAAAATCAACGAATCCAGGAGCTGGTTAAAATGTTATCAGAAATGTTGGCACACTGTATAAACTCTTCCATACCTTGCTTTTCTCTCTTAATAGAGACTGAAGTGCTTTCCATATCAGTACAGAAAAGCTTCCTTTTACATGGCTGTATCATTTTCTACATATGGATGTACCATAATCTATTTAAGGAATTCCCATTTGATGGTCATTTAAGTTGCTTCTAGACTTCTGCTATTGTTGAAAATGCCTCAACGAAAACCTTGTCCATAATTACTTAGCGCACATGCAAACCAAAATTATTCTTCTTGACAAAAATAGTTTAAAATTCCCTTCTCATCATGAAAAGGGGCAGAACAGGGAGGAGGCAGGTGTCAGGGAGAACACAGACAAAGGTTCAGAAAGCTCAGCTTGAAATCTCAGTGAACTGCAGCAGCAAAATCACAGCCACATGTTTCAGGGCCATTGGAGGAAAGCAAAACATTGCAGAGATACACGCTGATAAAGACTTAGGACTAGAGATCTGTGTTTTGGAAGAAGACATTCTAAAGCATATCAGACCTCACAGGACAAAGCCATGTGGATCACAGAACACAAACTAAACCAGCAAGAACCATTCCCTTAGCTTCCATGGAAAAGGGTGATCAGCAGATCTTCAGAAGAATTTCAGACAGGGATCCAGAAACTGTATTTTGTGTCTAGCTTTTATTGTCAAGTATTGATATAGTATTTATAACAAATATTTTTAGATGTTTTATAAAGTCTGGAGTTCTTCTAGAGAAGCAAGAGCAAACAAATTCAAAAGCTAGCAGAAGACAAGAAATACTAAGATGAGAGCAGAACTGAAGGAGATGGAGACACAAAAAAACCCTTCAAAAAATCAGGGAATCCAGGAGCTAGTTTTTTGAAAAGATTAACAAAATAGACTGCTAGCCAGACTAATAAAGAAGAAAAGAGAGAAGAATCAAATAGACACAATAAAAAATGATAAAGGGGGATATCACCACTGATACTACCATCAGGGAATACTATAAACACCTCTATGCAAATAAACTAGAAAATCTAGAAGAAATGGATAAATTCCTGGACATATACATCCTCCCAAGACTAAACTAGGAAGAAGTCAAATTCCCAAATAGACCAATAACAAGTTCTGAAATTGAGGTGGTAATAGCCTAACAACCAAAAAAAGCCCAGGACCAGACTGATTCGCAGCCGAATTCTACCAGAGGTGCAAAGAGGAGCTGGCACCATTTCTTCTGAAACTATTTCGAACAATAGAAAAAGGGAGACTCCTCCCTAACTCATTTTATGAGGCCAGCATCATCATGACACCAAAATCTGGCAGAGACACAACAAAAAAAGAAAATTTCAGGCCAATATCCCTGATCATCGATGCGAAAATCCACAACTTTTAAAAAAAGTGGTCTGACTTTTTGCAATAATTGCAAAGAGAGTTGGGTTCATTTTGAGGTTTATAGGGACATTTTAGAGACCCAGACTGGATATATAGTTGTTTCCTGTAAACTCAGAAACTTATTAGCCTTACTCTTTTGTTTGGACTCTTTCCTCTTTCTTCCTTAGTTAAGGTACAAGACAAATGATTGCCAAGATTAAACAAATTGTGTTTGAGAAATAGCCCAACTACAGCATTGTCTTATTTCTATTAATGCTAATTTCTCATCTAACCCATTTATGAAATTGGAATTCAGGAGAGTCATTTTAATGATTAGCATAACTCACTTCAGATAATCCTGAATGTTGTTTAAATATATTTTTTTAAATCTCCCAAAATATGACATTACGAACTCATTTGGATTTTGTTGACATTGTTTTATTCTAGCTAACTATTTTTGAAAGACTAAAGAGATAGCATCAGGTAAAGATTTAGCAGTATCATGGGCATGTTCACAATTCATTTCTGAAAATTTCAGAAAGTCTTCAAAGGAGTTTCTCCAATTTTCCTTAGCTATCCAATCTTTAGCTTTGCTTTCTGTTACTAACATGTGAGTTAATTAATATAAATCAGAAAAACCAGGATCATGAGCTTGAATATTCAGTTCAAATTAGCTGGCAAAACTAATAGAGTCCTTGTGAGGGTTGGGAATTTTTTAATTATTTATTTTAGTTGTACCTTTGACCATGGTTAATAAACCAAAGCAGGTTATCCTTCACCAGACACCGGCTGTTCACAAAATGGAGCCAAAACAGCAGGTGTCGGAGAAGGAGGGAGGAACAGAAGGTAGAAATGGGCAAGGGAGTCCAGACCATGAAGCATAAAGAGAAGAAGGAGGAGAAATTTTAGCAGTCTTTTCAAATACAGGAATTGTTTTAGATAGTCTTTTTTTGTTTCCTTCCTGAAGAGAAAGGACTTTATCAGAACCCCTTTTGGAAGTTTCCAAATACCATTGAAAACAATTTTCACAATTGTTCTACTTCAGAGCCAGCTTTTTCTAATTGAGCATACAAGTTAACTAATTTAGGCATTTTAAAGGTAGTGCATTTTGGCCATTGTAATCTGGGGTCATCAGGAGTTATGTATGATCAATTTTCTAAATATTTGCATGAAAATGCACTATAGGTGTTAAACACAAATCTAGCTGATGTTTCTAATGGTGGGTCCTCGTTAAGAAGGAAGAGTTCATTTTAGATGCTCAGTTGCCCATAATTTAGTGCTTTCCTTCATGCATGACCAAAATACTTTTGAGTCAAGTGTGCTGCTTGTGGGGATGGCTCCTCAAGGTGTCACCCTTGAGTCACTTCTTCCCTCTTAAGCGTCTCGGTAATCCCAAGAAACTTTGGCACTTTCCACGCTAGTTGATCAATCCTTTATATGTGCCAGCTGAATTAAGTGAGGCTACCTTTATGTTCTTCTTAAGGGGTTTCATATGAGACTATTACTCATCATGAGTGATTAACTCTGACACTCCCACTAGAACTAAACCACCTAAGGTACCAACTGGCAGCGAGAAATGGTGTCTCTTATCTTTGGGACTTATTTTGTCCTCACAGAGAGCCTGTTATACTTTTGGTTATTCACAGATAGTTTGAATTCGTCAATTGAACCAAGCTTCAGAACCTGGCCAGTTTTAAGACTATAAACTTTTCCCACAGGCCACAAAGATTCACTTTCTTTCACCACATCTTTTCAAAGGGAAACTGTCTCTGTACCAAAATTTTGAACGACAGAAAGGTTGTAAAAACTCTAAGGAATAATTCAAGACAAATCTTAACTTCACAGAAAGTGAAAGCTAGAAATCTGCTATTAGAATCTTCTAGAGGATAACAAATAAATCTTCTACCTTGCAACAGAACTTCAATTCCAACCCCACTGAGTTAGGAAGGTACAGCTTGAATAAAGTCTGAATCCTCAACCAAGGTGAGGCACCTTACCAGGGATTCCTGTTAACTCTGGTGAGGGTGGAAGATACATCAGTTGTGCTGGTATCAAGGATCTGGCTGCTGGTGAAATGACTGGGAAGGTCCCTTTCATAATCGCTAATTTGTCAACCTTAAATTAGGATTCAGGCAATATGATTAAATATGGAGTTTAATCAAGCACAAAGTTTGAGAAAAACCACTGGTAAGGACACAGACTGCAAAAAGACGGGGTCAGTGCACTGAAGAGGAGACGCTTTGAGGGCTGTTAATATAGGCAAAAGCTGGAGAAACTGAATAGGGTCTCAACATTTTCCATGCAAGGTTAGTGCATAGTTACAGCAATTTGATTGGTCATAGGCAGTGTTTCGTTTTGGGAAGGGAATATTAACATTCCACATTAAGGATGTAATGGTCAAGGGGTCTTTTACCTTAGCCAAGAAGTCTGCTGTCTCAGGTACCATCTGGTCTGAACTGGGACAAAAAATAATAATAAGGAAGGGCAAAAGGTCGAGGTCATGCTTCGTGACTTGGTCTCCAAAGTCAACCTTGCTCAGTGCCTAACAACTTTTAGAAGCCCCAAACAGACAGATTATTCATTTTCTTTCATAATAAAGAGAAATTTGTTTTTCATAGAAATTCATTGTATGATTTATTTCAGCACAGTAGACAACAGTCTCCGTTTGTTAATCTCACATTTCCCACAAGAAGGCAAAATCTATTGCCAGTCTGGTAAATGTTAAGGGGTTTTAGGCCTATAAAGGTAAATTTAACTAAGGGTTTCCCAGAAGACATGAGTATCAAAAATGAGAAAAGTTTCATGTAAAATCTTTCTACAGGATATTTCAAAACACCACCAAAGTAGTCATCACGGGAAAAAAAATAATTTATTGGACTTCATTACACCAGTTTTATGATGTAATATTCTTTTTATTTTGAATTATACCTTGTGGGTATTGGGATGGGTTAGGGGGGGTTCCACAATCTAGCCCAGAGCTTGGTAAAGGTCTTAATATGATCATATGTTGTTGAGTTATTATCAAATAGATCATTCCAAATCTACTTAACATTCTTAAAATAATAGTTTCCTTACAGAAGAAAAGATATGGTTAGAATGCACATGGACTATGGGAAGAGCAAAGTGGGGCATTCAGACTGGGTGGGTGGGGTTAGGGCCTGTGCATAAGACAGAAACAGACTCAAGGCAGTTGGGCACATTAGAACAGAGATTCTTCAGACCAAATGATGAGAATCTTTTTCTCATTAGCATATGTTTTAATGAAGACCTCTACTATGACCTTAATAAGAAATTTTGACTTATTAAGAACAAGTTGAAGTAAAATTGACTTAGAAATGAATTTTCCAAAGAAACAGATAAAAATAAAACCATGAAAGATAAGAATAAAATCATAGAATAATAAAATCATAAAAAGATCACCACAGGACCACAATTATTTCCAAACTATGGACTATAAATGCAAAGCCCTATCACCAGGATCTGCTTATGTAGCCTCCTTCCCTGAATTTTCTTCCACCAGCACATAGCTGTTGAATGTTTTAAAACTGAAAATGAGTCTCTCAGTTAATATTACTGTGAGGGTTTAAAATATAAGAATGCTAATATTTTATAGTGCTTATTATGTATAGACACCCTTCTAAATGCTTTATATTAATTTATTTAATGTTGACTGTTCAAGGTAGCTACCAACTATTATCCATTATACAAATGTGGACATTAAGGCACAGACAGAAAAAGCAATGCGCTGAAAGGCACACAGTTGGGAAGAGGCAGAATCACTAACTGGATCCAAGCAGGCTGAATCCAGAATCCACTCTCTTAACACTCAGCTTTCAGTAGGTGTAAGACATGTATAGTCTTTAGCAATCATTATAAAGACTTTAGATTTTCTGGGTCATCCAGTTTTCAAGCATTCTGATCATTGAACCTAAATAAATTCTGATATTTTCAAAATTTTTTGGTCACATACAAAGTTGTTGGTAAATGTATGTAGAAATTCAGTCACCAAATACTCCAATTTTAGATGTCGCATTAAAGTTAGCTCTATAGTTTGGATTATCTACCTTATGCAAATAAAATATTTAGACTCAGCCCCTCTGGGCCTCAGTCTCCTCATCTTTTTTAAAGTGAGAATATTGCCTGTGCTTGCATGTTCATCACAGCACTATTCACAATAGCAAAGTCATGGAACCAACTTAGGTTGGAACCATCAACAGTTGACTGGATAACTACCACTTAGTCATGGAACCATCCACAGTTGACTGGATAAAGCAAATATGATATATATACACCATGGAATACTACACAGCCATAAAAAATAATGAAATCATGTCCTTTGCAGCCACATGGATGGAGCTGGAGGCCATTATCCTAAGAGAACTGACTCAGAAACAGAAAGTCAAATACTGCATTTTTTCACATGTAAGTGGAAGATAAACAATGGGTAAACATAAATAAAGATGGAAATAATAGACACTGGGGATTCCAAAAGCAGAGAGGCTGGGAGGGGAATTAGGGTTGAAAAATAACCTGTCATGTACAATGTTTGCTATTTAGGTAATAGAAACACTAGAAGCCCAATCCCCACCAGTACTCAATATACCCATGTAACAAACATGCACATCTCCCCACTGTATTTACAATTACATTAAACTAAAATGAGGGTGTCGGACTAGAACTAGATGTACTTCCCATGTCAAGATTACATTTAACATCTGTCAACTGTATCCAGGTTTAGTCTCATTTTTGCTGAAGTAGCATGTCATCAGCCTTCCAGGAAATGATTGTGAAAATCCATTCATACACTCTGAGGATCAGCATAGCACATTCCTAGAGGTAATTGCATCTGCTCAAATCAATGAGTCATTGGCCATTAGTAACTCTCCATGGGTTAATTACCAACACCATTGTTGAGACTGTAACATGTTTTGCTTGTGCTTAGAGAAATGTTTTTGTGGTTTCACTCTTAATTTGGCAGCAGCTGATATGATTTCAGACCATATATTATACTTATCGGTCTTTCACAACTGCCATTTCCCACAGGCAGCCTGATTATTCTACCCATGAAAACAGCAGAGAGCACCTAGCTTGTAAAATAGCAGGTGAACAGTACTCAGTGAATAAGCTTGATGTACTAAATGGGGCGTGAGGTTCATCGTGCTCCCTACCACAGTCAAGAGGATTGGCAACAGGGAGAAGAAATAAGTCATTTAAATAAACTGGAAGAGATAAAAGAAGAGTTCAAAATCACTCAGCCAGTTAAAACCAATTTAACACCTTTGTTGAGTTTAGGAGTTTTCTGCTTAAAGTATTCTGGCAGATTAAATATCCAGACGGTAGGCAAAAAGAAAGGAAGTGATACCTATGAGTATTTAATATGTGCCAGACATTGTGAAGAGTCTTATCATAATAATAAAATAACAACACACGTTTTTTTGTATGTGCACAATTCTAACTGCTTTACATGTATTAACTCATTTAATCCTCACATCAACTCCAAGGAGTAAATATAATTTTTAACCCGATTTTTGTTGCTTTTAATTTTATAAGAAACATAAGAGGCAGCCAATATTGACCTTATTTTTCAAATAAGGACACTGGGTCTCAGAGTTTGTAATTTGGTCATGGTTTCATAGGTAATAAATAACGCAGAATTCACACTCATCTCTGTTGGACCTTAAAGTTGTGTTTTCCCTTGCCTTAGCAAGGATCCTGATACATTTGAAAAACTCAGCATTTTGTCATGTATCTGATAATTTCCAAATTGGAAGGGAGGGATTCAATGATTGCAATCCTATTGCTTTTACTTCATAGAAAACCACTGGTTTCTTCAAATGATTAAGCTTAAGGTCAGATGGTTAGCTGGTCTGAAACCTAGGTTCTTGACTTCTTGGTCCAAATCACCTCCTTTACTTCAGTGATTCCTAGTCCATAGAACTCACATAGCTCTAAAACAATGAGTTTCAACTTGGGGTGTGCATCAGAGAGTCTACCTGTGGTGCTTCTTAAAAACACAGATTCCCTAGCACCACCATAGACCTACTGAATCCAAGTTACCTAGTAGTCAACAAATGTGATTCTGATGTGACTATAACTTCACTCACAGTTAATATAATTACATGCTCTAAGTTGCCAGAAATTCAATTTTAAGGTAACTTATCGCCATCAGAATTACTAGGGGCTGGGTTTCAAGTCATACCAGGACTCTAACAGAACAGGCAAGTGGAGAACGAAAAGAAGTTGGATCAAATGCTACAGGTTCTGACTCAGAAGCAGAGTCGTAGAGCTGGCCCTTGAGTGGAGTGGCCAGAAGCCCATGGGGGCAAGGTGAAGCACGGAGGCGGGATTTGGCTGTCTCAGGGGTCTTTAAGCAGTGAGTTACTTGAAGTCAGGCAGGAGGCAACATTGCAGTTCTGCATAGTTGGAGTTAGAACAGGTCCCTAGCCAGACATAGTGATCAAAGGAAGAGTGTCCATATTCTGAGAAAAGGGGCTGGCAAGGGGTACGGTAGTTAGCAGGGCTTCAGTCACATAACCTAGGGTTTGGAGAAGGCTGTCAGCCCCATGGAAAATTTTTAGTACTAATAAGGATCCAAGCCAAAGCTCATTCCTCTTTTCTTCATTTAAGCATCCATTTCTTCATTTAAATATCTATTGATCACCTCTTAGTCCAGTCACAGAGTAGATGGCTTACATATTCCATCTCTGTAATGCTGATTATTCATTCTTTCTTTATTATCCAGAAAATTCAAACATTCTTTCCATATTTTAAAGATCCCCCACATTGTGATTTGAAGGACACATGGAAGCCAGATTTTTTTTTTTTTTTTTTTTTTTTTAAAGACGGAGTCTTGCTCTTTTGCCAGGCTGGAGTGTAGTGGTGTGATCTCAGCTCACTGCAACCTCAGCCTCCTGAGTAGCTGGGACTACAGGTGCGCACCACCACACCCGGCTAATTTTTGTATTTTTAGTAGAGACAGGGTTTCACCATGTTGTCCAGGATGGTCTTGATCTCTTGACCTTGTGATCCTCCTGTCTCGGCCTCCCAAAGTGCTGGGATTACAGGCAGATACTCTATTTTTTTAAGCTTCCCTAGCAAAGGTTTGCAGGTCATAATCTAGACCCTGTCAATCAAAGACCAGCCAGGGCTCCAGGCTCTCTGCTAGGCACTGGAGATTTAAAAGATCAAGAAGACATCGTACCTGTACCACAGGAAAAAAAAGGAAGACATCATATTTGGAACTCAGTCTGAACCTCAGTGGTATGGTGCCTTCTGATACACAGACCAGTTTGGTCAGAACCAGCTAGGGGCTATGCTGGGTTGAGAGTGCGTGTATCCATCATCAGTACCAGCTGACCAGGAAAGGGAGTTATTGACAACAATACAGAAGACTAAGCATATGTTGTTGCAGGCATGTATTCTAGCACAACTGTCACAATCAGTAAAATACGTCTAATGACTAGGATGTAAAAGGGAAAGGTGGGGGAAAATCTTTTTTTTTTTTTTTTTTGAGATGGAGTTTCACTCTTGTTGCCCAGGCTGGAGTGCAGTGGTGGGATCTTAGCTCACTGCAACCTCTGCCTCCCAGGTTTAAGCAATTCTCCTGCCTCAGCCTCCTGAGTATCTGGGATCACAGGTGCCCACCACCATGCCTGGCTAACTTTTTGTATTTTTAGTAGAGATGGGGTTTTACCATGTTGGTCAGTCTGATCTCGAACTCCTGACCTCAGGTGATCCGCCTGCCTCGGCGTCCCAAAGTGCTGGGATTACAGTCGTGAGCCACTGCGCCCGACGGGATCTCCTTTTTAAGTGCACAAACTGGAAGTCACACATATCACTACTAAGCACATTGCACTGACCAGAACTTAGTCACATCTCTACTGCAAGGGAGCCTGTGAGTCATAGGCTTTGGCTGGGCAGCCACATACCCATGAGCTCTTTGTTATATTGTGTTGCCTATTAAAAAGTAAAATTTTAAATGGAAAAAATATGTCTATAAGCAACTTGGGCTTTAGAATCTCCATCCTGGCTTTTGAGAATTTGGGATCTTTTATCTCTCCAGCTTAGTCAGACTCTTTAGTTCGTGTAATAGGACACTCCTATTCTGATCTGATTCCCTGCAAGCTGCATGTGATGTGTCTTAATATTATATTGCACCACCTGCTATCTGCTTGGCTTATGGTCACGCTTTGATCTATACTTGGATTTATTCTACTTGGAGAAAGGTATACTCTTTATAGGACTGGGATGGCAGAACTTGTGGTGATTTCTACAGGCTCTGCCTGTAGCCAAGGAGGAAGCAGAAGATGAATCCAAATGGAACCTTATTTAGCCAACACACACAGGCACTTGTGTGCCAAATGTGGTTTATAAGATACATTTTGGGAAAATTTACTGAGTTCCCCATTCATGAAACCATCTTTAAATATTATATCGTAGTTAGGCCTTCTATGCTTGCTTTCATCTTTGAGAAGGATATACTAGAAGTTATCAATTTCTCTTTAAAGTCTTACATACTTATAATACAGTTCACTTGCATTTAAGCTTAGACTGGAAATATTAGGGAGATGAGAAGAGCGAGAGAAACTGAAGAGCTTGGCTACTCAGTTGGTGACCTTGTTATTTTCCAAGAACGATTTAGTTGCACAAAATCTATGGTGTACTTCTAACAAAAGTCTACAAGATCTTACATTATAAATCTTGTTGTATACTAGTTGTACTAGACACTAACCATTCTTTTCGGTGGACAACATATGAGCCTCATTATAGTTTAGGAATTCTTTACCTGTTTTCTGATTGGAGATAGTGAGCCAGAGGTAGCAACTTTTAAAGACATATTTGTAAGACATTTGCATATCAAACCTGTAGGAAACAAACCTGAAAAAAAAATTCAGGGGCTTGCTGCCTTAGTGAAGGTGTACATCTAAATATTCCTTCTAATGTAAAGGATAATTTGTTGCATCTGAATCTCAAAGATATCAGGCCCTGTGAATGCTACCTTTTGGGGCATATTTTTGCAAACATAACTAAATTAAGGATCTTAAGATGAGGTGGCTAGCCTGAATTATTAAGGTGAGTTCTATCTGCCATCACATGCTATTACAGAAAGGCCAGAGGGAGATTTGACAAATACACATGGAAAAAGCAATATAAAGATGGAGGTGGAGACTGGAGTGATGTGGCTACAAGCTAAGGAATGCCTGCAGCCACCAGGGCTAGAAGAGGCAAGAAACTAGAAAGTGGGGAGTGTGGCCCTGCCAACACCATGACTTTGGTCTTTTGGGCTCCAGAACTATGCAAGAGTAAATTTCTGTTGCTTTATGCCACCAAGTTTGTGGTAAATTTTTTACAGCAACCACAGGAAACAAATGGAGATTTTACTGTAGTGGTCATTGAAATATCAGATACCAGTAGCTCACTTTCCCAGTCTCCCTTGCAGTGAGGGCATAAGCATGTGCTGGTCAGATGCACCCTGGAATTTGAGTCAGGTATTTCTCATACAAAACTCTGGGGCTGTAGAAAATCCTCTGTATAGCAGCAATGTTGATTACAGTAAGGTGGATCTTCTGGAACAGCAGTGCCAGGTCAGTGCTGCAGGAGAACTTCTGGCTGCACAGCCTTCATCTAAGCCTGGTTCACACGACCACCCAGTAATTCTGTAAGCTACTAAATGTCCTTTCAATATGTCACTTTTCTGTTTATACCGAATTAACTTAGTTTCTATTATTTAACTAAAACCCTGACTCATACATGGCCTTGCCATTAATGTGGTTAATTTCTGAAAACTTTGCCTGTTTCCCCCTACCTCTCACTTTCTCAAAATATAGCTGTAGGCATAGATGTAAATATATAGGCATAGATATACACACACATACATATATACACATACATACAAATTTGATTCTCCCTCCTTTGAAAAGGAGGTCTGAAAGGCATACCAAATATGTTTTTGTGAGTAAAGGCATTAAAGTCTCCCTGCATCCCCCTTCACACCCATCTTTGCCTTCCTCTTTATTTTTATTTTTACTTTTTCTGGGAAGCCTTCATGTACTTCATGCTGCCTTCGCGTCCTACTGGTAGCATATTGCAGTACTTATCACACAGTATCTGTTCAATAGATAGTTGATCATATTAAGCAATATTCTGAATAGTAAAACTGATTAACTCAAGCCTTGCTGACAGCTGCTTTAAATCATGAACTAAAGTGATTCGATTTATCTCAAAACCACCTCAGTTTGGGGTGTATTTGTTGCATCTATTAAATTGATCATGAAAGGCTTTCAGTGAAAATCTTCACTCCATGCTATATTCTGTTTGCCTGTTTCCTTTAAGGCTTACATTGAAGTAAAGCTGTATTGAAGTGCTTTAAAAATATAATTTCATGAGTAATATGTCTGAGACAGAATTTCTGAATCTATTTGCAAAGCTTCCATCAATCTGTCACCTCAAAATATTTTCCCTAGCTGTTCCCACATTTACCAATGTTATTGCCATAGAACTCACAAAGTGATTTTGTTGAATGAATGAATGTTAAGCACATGATGATGATGCTTATCAGAAGCCTGAAGATGCACTGGAAAGAGAGGAAATCTGAATATATCAGTGTGAGGATGAGCAAGCCTCATGAAGCCCTCCAAATTGGGTCCTATTGAGAACACAATATAAACAGAGATATGACAGAATTAAGGAGCTTGCAAGAAAATAGGATAGATAAAACACCGAGTGGTTCAGAAATAAAGAAGCCAGGCTTCTGCCCAAAATGGGTAGATAGCAAGAATGGAAATGGCAATTTTTGCTAGTCACTTTTCTAACTATTTTATTTCCCTCACTGAATTCGTTGTACTTGAGCTTTTGCAAAGAATAGAACAAGGAAATACCAAACAGAAAAAGTGGCTTATGGCATAAAGTAATTTTTTATTAGCCATGTTAGATTTTTTTTTTTTTGTCAGAAGCAAAAGAGATCTACTCTGGTTTATTCAAGCACAAATGAAATTTATTAAAAAGACACACTGGATAGTTCACAGAGTAACAATAAAGCTGAAGAATGATGCTTGCAGCTACTCAGCCACACAAGAAATGTCCCCAGATCACACATCTGAGCTTATCACTAGCTCATGCAGCTTGTATTACCAATGTTTTTGGCCTTGAAAATTAGCCATCAGCCAGTGAACACCATTATGAGTACTTCTGCCACTTCACCTCTGAAAACTTTATTTACATCAGCTGTCACCTCCATCAGAGAGAATTCTCCATGACCTTTGCCTCTCTGCATCCTCAGTGCCCAAATTAAAGTAAAGGGCAGGTATGTTAGATGCTGTTCAGCAACAAATAATGACAAATGACTACCACAACTAAACACATGAATTAACAGGATATATTGGAAATTTATCTCAACAACATATATTGTTAAAAATTAACTTATTTGTGAAATATGAAGCCAGAATCAGCCCTTTCCTCCTCCCTCGGGTATTCTTTCACTGAACGTGGTCATTCTCTACAAGGGAGGCAACTGAAAGTCTCATTCTATTATGCCATCCATTTCAATGGCAATCCAGAACACTTGCTCATCTGTTTTCCTCTTCATAAGGTCCAGATGTGACTTCTCCTGGGTTCAATGCTCTATATACTCAAAGCCGTTTGCTCCCCATCCAGCGTGAATATGCAAACAGTATGCCGTGTTGGAGCAGAAAATGATAACTACATGGAGACTCTCATTTAGAAAATGGAAGAGTGAGAAACACACAGCTTTCATTAGTCCATAGCAATGACACATCCTGGAAAGCAAGAATCACAAGTACTGTCTTCTCTGCCATAGAGTTGTCCCCGCTTAGAGAATTATTCCCTCATTTTTTTGTTCTACATGGTCTGTGACTTTGCTGTCTGACAGATTCATCCTGGCCAACTATTCTCTAGTCCGTATCTGAAATGGGTATTTAGAGGCCCTTCTTGGGGAATGAATAATCAAGGGCTTTTATAGGATAGGTCTATAGTTTGTTTGATAATATCATTCTCTTAGAAACTTAGGCTTCTGGGATATTTGCTCCCACTCAGTTTCATGTGCTGACTCTTTTCTGGACATAATTCTTATACCTTATTTTTTTTGATTCCTTGATTGATCTTGTACCTTGCTCCTTTTTTAATGGCAGCTATCTTGAGCCATCTACAACAATGCAAGCATCTTAGCTTAATATTTTCCAAACAGACCTGTATCCCTTTGATTTAAAAGGAAGACTTTGGAAAAGGCTCCAAACAACAATTTATGTCTATAATAGATGTTTGCAGTGACTGCTGAGTCTTTGTTTCTGGACAGTCCTTATTTCATTCCCTCTTTCCTTATAAACTGCTGATTCTTCCAAAGCTTATAGATTTCTTATCTATTATCTCATCTATACCTGCTAAAGGCAATACACAACTACAAATACATATTAACATTCTTACTTTTTCTAACTGCATTTTATAAACAACTAGGCTTTTTTGGCACATGGTCTGCCCTTCATCTCATCATACGGCATGATTTTGTTAAATATTTCAATATTACATCACAGGATTACTACCTTTTCAGCCTGTTTTCTCAGCATTTGTTGACTGTCCACCAAGCCAATGACATATTTTGGGCTTTTGTCAGGGTAGCACCCCGCTTCTGGTAGCAGTTCTTATGTTACAGCAAGGCTAGGCAGCAGTCGCAAAGAGCTTCCACAATACAGTAATTTAAATAGAAAAGAAGTTTATTTTTCTCTTAATTAGCAGTCCCAGTATAAATGTTGATGCTAACTTTTGCTTTTTCATTTATGAAATGCAAGTCCTTCTGAAATTTATTGCCATCTGCATGGCCAAGTCTGGGTCATTGCCTGCATTCAAATTTCAGTGGGCAGGCAAGGGAAATAAAATATCAAGAAGACACCACTGTCTTACAGCTTAAGTGTGGGAGTGGTATTTATCCCTTCTACAATGTAGTTATATGGTCAATTGAAGCTTCAAGAAAGGCTGAGGAAGGTAGCTGATTTGAGCATTCATGTGCACAGGTTGAAGAGAAGAACAGAATTTTGTGAATATGTGGTATTTATCGCTACAACAGGCTAGCAAATAATTTGTGCTGAACAATTGGTTTTCCATATGGAAAAAATAGAATTGAATTATTACCAAACACAAAAATAAATCAATCCCAGGTATATTAAATACTTAAATATGAAAAGTAAAACTATAAAATTATTAGAAGACAATACATAAATACATTTTTCTAACTTTGGAGAAGAAAGGAATTCTTTTAAAAGGCTCAAAATAGAAAGAAGGATAGGCTGGGTGCGGTGGCTTACGCTTGTAATCCCAGCACTTTGGGAAGCCAAGGCGGGTGGATCACCTGAGGTCTGGAGTTCAAGACCAGCCTGGCCAACATGGTGAAACCCCATCTCTACTAAAAATACCAAAAAATTTGCTGGGCATGGTGGCGGGTGCCTGTAATCCCAGCTATTCGTGAGGCTGAGGCAGGAGAATTGCTTGAACCCAGGAGGCAGAGGTTGCCATGAACTGAGATCATGCCAGGCACTCCAGTCTGGGTGACAAGAGCAAAACTCTGTCTCAAAAAATAAAAAGAAAAAGAAGGATAAATTGAACTACATTAAAATTAAGGATTGCTGTTTATCAAATGACATTATCAAACATTTTAAAACAAGCCACAAACTAAAAGAAGATATTTGCCTCATGTATAATCAACAAAGGATTATTGTTTGAAATACACAGCAAATTCTTATGAATAGTGAAATGAGTAAACATATTAGCAGGAATTTCACAGAAACACCAAAAGCTTTTACATATGAAAATATCCTCAATGTTTTGTATAATGAGGAGAGTAGAAATTTTAAAAAGCAGTTAGATACAAATTTGTATCCAACAGATTGGCAAAAACTAAAGTCTGACAAACCTAAGTTTTTTTTAAGTATTTAAAGACAGAGGTTTCTTATATGCTGGTGGTACTAATATCAATTGAAGTAAATATTGGGAAACAGTTTAGTGTTGGCTCGTATGTTCAACAAATACGTGTGCTCTGGGTTAGACATTTCATTCCTAGGGCTATAAAATAAAGAAACTCTTGCTTATGAGGACAAGACCTAGTAAGTAGATAGTGATATTGTATGTGACAGCAAACTAGAAATATCTAAATATTCATCAATAGTAGAAGAAACACATTTTTATACTTACGTAATAGAAAATAACAAACTACAGCTATACATATTATCATGCATGACCTTCAAAAACATAATATTGAACACAATAATTTCAGAAGAAAACTACTGTATGTTCTGTTTATATAAAACTCAGCAATATATTATTGAAGGGAAATTAACTACCAAGAAGAACAACACAATGTTTAACTAAAATTTAAAATAGTAGTTGAATGGGGAGGGAGAGGGAAGGAATTCAGAAAGGCCACAAAAATAGCATCCAAAGTGCTAGTTATTTTCTTTTTTAAGTTGGCCACAGATTACACAAATATTCATTTTACTGCTATTTTTAATATATACATATGAATTTATTCACTCTTTGGAATGTGTCTTAAATTTTATAATCACAAAAATTAAAGGTTAGCTAGACAGTAGATGTGGTGGTCTGGCATTGGAAATAATGGCTATCAGCCATGTGGAGCCCCTACGTTTTTGCATCCCATGTTGTGTATTTATAGATGCCCTCTTAGGGTTGAAGTGTTGAGGACAGCTTCTCACATGACTTTCCCTACGTTTGGGAAGGTTTAACAGCTCTTTATTGAAGGAGTTGGGAGTGGGGGTGAGTTCTAAGTACTAGTAGAGAGGATATGGGTTTTGCATTCCTAATCTAGTTACTAGTTTTCTTGCAGTACCATTACAGTGTTACTGTCTAGGCTTTTTGCCAAGAGTGCGGTGTGGATGGTCTCCAGCTTTTCTTCCTGTCCTCTCCCCTGGGCCTCTCATTCCTTACTCTCTGCTTTCCTTATCTTGCCAAAGCATTCTTCCTTTAACCTTTTCTCCCTGCTGTGTCCCTAATATTTCCATCTCTGCACTGCCCCCTAACCTTAATCAGAGTCTGATTCCAGCAATCTCTTCTGCATTTAACAAATTTGCCACCTAGTGTGTTAGATTTCAGTTATGTTTCTCCTCCATCCAATTACTGCAACTCCATACAAAGTTATGAGTGGTTTCTGGCTAGATGTACCTTTCTGCTTTTGGGAAAAAAAATGGCAGAATATGTTTTAGTCCTGTGGAGGGTAACAAGCCTATGGGGCTGCAAGGAAAAGGCTTTCTCTCTGGGCTGCAACTGTTCCTTTCCTACAATATCCAAAGTCAAACATATCTCACTACAGTGCAGGTGGATTTCCTTCCAAAAACTTTATCTAGTGTGCATGAAAAATTCACATTGAGTCTATAGTGTAACTGCGACCTTTTCTTCTGCCTACCAATATGGGATACTAGGGACTAATTACACTAAGAGAGATTTGCCCTATCTTTG
Organism: Pongo pygmaeus; assembly: GCF_028885625.2. Taxonomy (NCBI): domain Eukaryota; kingdom Metazoa; phylum Chordata; class Mammalia; order Primates; family Hominidae; genus Pongo; species Pongo pygmaeus. Next base: position 47,704,249 of record NC_072387.2, read on the forward strand.
CTCTGAGTTGCATCATGAAGCACTTTCCGTGAACTGACACTGGATGGTAAGAGGAAGGACAGCTAAGGGGGTAGCTGTACAGCTTTTAGAATCAGGTTGTCTGGGTGTGAATGCCAGCTTCCCTCTTTCCCAGCTGGCTATGCCAGGCAAGTGATCTAACCGCTCTGCATCAACTTTCTCCATCACCTGGAAATAACAATACTTACCCCACCAATTAAATGAATAGTCCATGTAAAGTACCTGGCATATGGCCAAGGTTCAATGTTGGTTATTACTGTCATGTGCAAGCCACGTCTATCTAATTACAGGATTTTTTTCTTGTGAACAATGAAGTGTGTGGGTGGCGGGAGGGCAGAGCCAGGCAAGGCAAAAAAGTTAAACACTCCTTTTAGCATGGGGTGTTTTTATCTCATTTGATACGTACTTTAGAAATACAGCGCTCATTTCTCTGGTAGGACAGGGTGTAAGATGTATAAAAAGCACAGGAAGACGAGTAGTTTTAAAGTAGAAGTGTTTCTTGGATATAAATTGGACCATTTAAAAAGAAACAATCAAATCTTTTACTTGCTTTTTAAAAATTTATGCCAGAAGCCATTTAAATCTGCCTGCTTTTAGAAACAGGCTTACAAATCTGTCTTCATTCTAAATTTTCCCCTGAAGAGCAACAAGGAAACTGTAAATAGTTAAGGGTTTCTTATTCCTTTTTTTTTTTTTTTTTTTTTTTTCCTGTGAAGAAGACAAGGCCAACACTTGTTAAATTTCAAATTGGATTTGGAACACAGATTTTGGAACTGTACCTTGGGTTCTGTCAGCTCTCAAAATTTCAAGAGACTACTGGGAGGTAAACATGAATTAGGTTAGGAGGGCACACCAGTGCTGCCAGACCTGCCCACAGCAGCAGACTTGATTTTGCCCTGCTTTGCCAACATTGGAGAGAAGCAGCTCACTGCTCTTCTAAGCAGAAATAGACAATAGCAGCTGACAGGAAGGCAAAAGTGTGTATAATGAAGGTGCAGCAGAATATGATGCTCCACTCTAGAAGTTCCAGGAAGTCCCTCTAAGGTTCTTGTAGAACTGTAAATGTTAAAGAAGATATTTTAATGCATTGTTTGGAAAACGCTTCTCTAGCCGGTACTTGTATTTGATACCTCTTTAGTGATTTTACCCATAGACAGTAGCTTGAGAATTATGAGGTGATGATTTTAAGCTGCTTTCTTTAACTTTCTAACTTCCCTGAGGTAGTACATTGGCAGTCTAGGGTGATAAGAAAATTTTTCTGGAAATGTATTTTTCCATCTCACTCTATGGACATTGAGAATTTAATGTGCGTGAAAGGCTCTGGCATAAACTGTGAAAGGAATCCAGACAAAAGAGGCAGAAGAAAGAAAGAAAAAGAAAGAAGAAAGAGACAGAGGAGAGAGGGAGAGAAAGGGAGGAAGGAAAGAAAAGAAAAGAAAGAAAGAGAAAGAAAAGGAAGGAGAAAGAGAGGTAGGAAGGAAGGAATGAAGAAAGTGAGGGAAGGAAGGAAGGAGCTGTCCTCTGCCCACTTGCAGAGGGTGCGCTGGCAACGAGCTCAGAGGAAGTCACAGGATGCTCCTAATTTGGGAACACAAGTTCAGCACTGGGAAAACAGACCTTTTAATATAGCATAAAGCACTGTTATCCTGAAGAGCTTTCTGAATGGAGCTGGATCCAGATTTCTAAACTTGAAGAGAAAAAAATACCTTCCAGGAAAGCCAAGAGATCAAATGGCTTTCTTGCACAATATTTGGGCCTCAGATTCTCAGAGAAAATGAAGAGACTGTGGCACATTTCTTAGCATGGAGGTGAGGTAGAGGCATGTAAGCACAAGCAGCCATTGGTGAACTTGTGCTGTGAGACCACCAAAGAAACAGCTTAGGAGCTCCAGCTAAGCACTTTTCTGATTATGACCCTGAGATCCTTCACTTCTATAACCAATGTGGTCTCAAAGACACAGAAATATATAGGAATATATTGATCAGCATAATGTATGGTCTCAGAGTCAACTCTGGGAATATTTTAAGCCAGACATATCTCGGATTTGAAAAAGTATAAAATGGGGCCGGGCTCGGTGACTCATGCCTGTAATCTCAGCACTTTGGGAGGCCAAGGCAGGTGGATCACCTGAGGTTGGGAGTTCGAGATCAGCCTGACCAATGTGGAGAAACTCCATTTCTACTAAAAATGCAAAATTAGCTGGCGTGATGGCACATGCCTGTAATCCCAGCTACTCAGGAGGCTGAGGCAGGAGAACCATTTGAACTTGGGAGGCAGAGGTTGTGGTGAGCCGAGATCGCACCATTGCACTCCAGTCTGGGCAACAAGAGTGAAACTCCCTCTCAAAGGAAAAAAAAAAAAAAAGAAAGAAAAAAATATAAAATGAATATTTATTTTCTTAATATACCTGAGGTAAGATTGTCGAGATTTATGCTGGGTATATTAAGAATTAAATAACTAATTCCACAGATTGTCTTTGGCTCTTCTATAGATTTGATGATATGTAAGTGGTTACTATGCAAACGTATTATTCATTTATTTCCCCAACTCTTATTGTGAGCATTTTCTACAGTTTGCTAATTTAGCCAGGTCCATTGCTTCTCCTTTTCCTGGACATCCATATTAGTGAATAAAGTGGGACAAGACCATTTCCACAACATAAACCAAACTCACATACACATTTACACATGTAAACTTTTATGCACACATGGACACATATTCATTCCCATCCCAATAATTTGGTACATGGGCTGGGAGGCAGGAAATATGGACTCTAGACCTGGCTCTCTCACTAATAAATTGGATGACTTAACATGTTTGTGATTGTTTTTTCATAGTGGGATGAGTGGGTTTGGAGTACCCAAATACAAGTTGTTTTTTTCCAAGAGAATGTAGAAAAAAGGGGGTAGAGTGGGAGATGGATAGGCATTTAAGATGTTCTAAGCAACAGAGAAAATAGAAATATAGTCAACTCATGGGAAACTTACACATTCAAACCCATACAGTAACTATAAGTCAAATTATAAAATTTTGGGCCCCGACTATTGATAGACTCTTTCCTTAAAACTCTTTGTTTTATAATTTTTAATTGACACATAATAATTGTACATATTTATGGGGTATAGTGTGATATTTCAATACATGTATACAATATATAATGATCAGATCAGGGTAATTAGTGTTATCTATCACATAAAACACTTACAATTTCTTTGTGTTGGGAATATTCAAAATCTACTTTTTTGCCACTGGAAAGCATACAATAAATTGTTGTTAATTATAGTCATCACCGCTAATGTCACAGAACAGGTTCCACTTATCTAGCTTTACTTTAGTATCCGTGAACCGACCTTTGGCTATTCTCCCCTCCCCCTCCCCTCTCCTTCCCCTCTCCTTCCCCTCTCCTTCCCCTCTCCTTCCCCTCTCCTTCCCCTCTCCTTCCCCTCTCCTTCCCCTCTCCTTCCCCTCTCCTTCCCCTCTCCTTCCCCTCTCCTTCCCCTCTCCTTCCCCTCTCCTTCCCCTCTCCTTCCCCTCTCCTTCCCCTCTCCTTCCCAGCCTCTAGTAACCACTGTTCTATTCTCTACCTATATGAGATCAATAATTTTGGTTTCCACATATGAGTGAGAATATGCAGTATTTATCTTTCTGTGCCTGGCTTGTTTCACTTAACATTATGTCTTCCAAGCTCATTCATGTTTCCACAAATGATAGGATTTTATTATTTTTTATGGCTGAATAGTATTCCATCGAGTATATATACTACTTTTCTTTATCCATTCATCTGTTGGTGGACACTGAGGTTGATTCCATATCTTGGATATTGTGAAATAGTATTGCAGTAAACATGGGAGTGCAGATATCTCTTTGATGTACTGACTGCCTTTCCTTTGGATATATACCCAATAGTAGCATTGCTGGATTGTATGGTAGCTCTATTTTCAGATTTTTGAGGAACCTTCATACTGTTTTCCATAATTGCTATACTAATCCACATTCCAATGGACAGGGTATAAGAGTTCCCCTTTCTCTGCATCCTTGCCAGAATTTGTTATTTTTTCTTTTTGATAATGGTCATTCTAACTAGGGAGAGATAATATCTTATTGTGGTTTTGATTTATATTACATGCAAACATTGTCCCAATTTGCAAACGATATAATCTTATATATTAGAAAACCCTGAAAGCTTGATAATTAATGATGTTGCTTATTTCTTATATACCTGTTAGCCATTTGTATGTCTTCTTTTGAAAGATGTCTATTCAGCTCACTTGCCCATTTAAAAAATCAGATTATTTTTATTTTTTGCTACTGAGTTCCTTGTATATTCTAAGTATTAATCTCTTGTTAGGTGAATAGTCTGAAAACACTTTCTCCCTTTCTGCAGTGACTGTAGTTAACAATAACTTAATTGTACATTTTAAAATAACTAAAGAGTATAATTGGATTGTTTGTAACTCAAAGGATAAATGCTTGAGAGGATGGATACCCCATTCTTCATGATATTATTAGTACACATTGTATGCCTGTATCAAAACATCTCATGTTCCCCATAAATATATATACCACTGTGTACCCACAAAATTTTTTAAAAGAACATGGTATGTTTCTACATTAAACCAAGGTATTTTTAATGTTACTCAGTATGAATTTGTAATTTTTTTCATGCAGTTATTCCTTAAGGGTTTAAAAATTATTTTGCTGCTATGGGGGAATTGGGTTGTTTTCTATTATATTTTCTGCTTATTGCTTACACACAAGAAACAAACTGATTTTTGTGTACTTAAAAATGTAGTTGTTTATTTGTTGTTCTGTTTGTGTTTCTTAGGGGGCAAGTGTTAGGTGCTTTTATTTGGCCATCTTGCTGATGTCACTTCCCTGATAGAATCTTTGTATGTCATGGAATTATAATGCCTAAATAGTCATATTTCTCTTCTATCCATCGGATATTTCATTCCCTCTATAGCTTCCCAAGTCAGCCTATTCATTGTTGGTAGTTCTAATCATTGTAAAATTCATTCTTAAATCGAGATAAAGTCTGCCTATTCTCAATTCTTCTCATTATTATTTAAAACCATTCTTTCCAAAACAGAATATGGAATTGCAGGGAACAATAGTGGGTGACAAAAATGGATAAAAGATAGCTTCAAAAGAGAAAATCCAAATGGCAAAGCAAATGAAAACATGCACACCCTCTTAGTCATTAGGAGAATGCAAAATAAAACTGGAATAAATTATCTCTGCACAAACATCAGAATGGCAAAAACCTAAAAATCTAACAATACCAAGTGTGAGTGGGAATATATGCAACAGGAACTCACATACATTGCTAGTTGCAATGCCAAATAGCACAAGCACTGTGGAAAATTGTTTGACAATTTCTGCTAAAGCTAATATATGCTTGTCTTATGATCTGGCAATTCACACAAGTATATATACACCCAAGATAAATATCTATGTCCACAAAAGTGTGTGCATGAAAATGTTCATAGCAGTTTTATACACAATAGCCCCAGACTGGAAATAACCCAAATATCCATCAACATGAGAATTAGTAAATAGTAGCTCATTCATACAGTGGAAAACTACACTGTGGTTAAAAAAAAAACTACTGAAATACACAACATAAATTAATCTCACTGAAACTATGTTCAATGAAAAAAGCCATCACAAAAGACTTCATACTATATGATTACATTCATTTGAAGCTCAAGAAGCATTAAAACTCATCAATGATGATACAATTCAGAGCAGTGGTTATCTCCGTGGGGGTGGAAGATGACTATAGAATTGGAAAGTGTATGACAGAAACGTATGGGATGCTGGAAGCATTCTGTATCTTGATCTGCATAGTGATTATAGAAAGAGACACGTGTACAAATCTCTACGTATATTTTTATTAGTGCACCTTCTGCACTAATGTTTATACTTCAATAAAAATGTGAATAAAACAAAAATGATATGAAATATGAAGGAGGGAGGACCCGGTTAGATATGGAGATGAAGATAGGGAGACTCCTATGTGCCTTGGGTCCAAAACAGGCAAAGAGGGAGCTGGAAATGTCACACAGAACTAAACCAGAACCACCCTAGAACAGGCAAATAACACAATGAGTTAGTATATTTCTCTCTAGTGTTTCACTCTGACTAAAGGATGAAGAAGTTTAGAGTTGTGTAAGGCAGGTTCTCTGGGAATAGGCTCTAAGATGGAGATTTATGTGCAGGAGTTTCATTAGGGAGTGTGCTTAGTAATAACACTGGTAAGGAAGTGAAGGAAGCAGGACTGGCCAGAGGAAGAAATAGAATGGTGACGTGATGCATCTTTAACAGAGGTCTCAGGTAATTCGCTGGGGACCTCTGGAGCTTGGATGGTCCTTCAGTGTTCTTCCGAATTGAGACAAAAGGGCAAGGCCTTTCTACCCTGCAGCTACCATTTATGCGATGCGGACTTCCCTGGGAAGGGGTGTAAACTTGGGTAAGGTACTCTCTTTGGTCAAGAGAGTACCCAGAGAGGCAGCCAGCTATGAAGTATCAAGAGTCAACCCTCCTGGCAGCTGGGAAAACTATTGCATTAGTCTGAAAGGGACAATCTGACCAACACAGCAGAGTGTCTACCCCTGGCACCACTTGTTCCTTATAGTAAGTTCACCCCATCTGGGACCAGCTGCTCTAGAGCTCAGAATCCTAGATTCTGATTGGTCTCATTTCCTGGGTAAGCCCACAATAAGAAGGTTAGTGGGATGAGCTACAGACACTCACATTCTAGTTGGCTTCAAGGTTATGACTGATTCTCATCATCTCTTTTTATTACTAGCCATTCTAGGTTATCTCACTGTTGGCTCGCAGCTATACTGGTCTGGGTGGCTTTCCTTATGGGGTAACTGGGACCCACATCCTTGAGGGATTTGAACTCCCAGCCACCATGCCCATCTCAGACTGACTACTTAATGTGCCCATTTACTATTAAGATTAGATGGGAATGTACCAAGACATACCCCTGGGAGCAAATCTATTTTTCCTTGCCCTACTGGAAGATGGAAGCATAAAGTTCCAAAGTGGTCATATTGGTAAGCAAGGCCACTGCTACTTCAGCCTCCTTGGATCCTGGTCCATACACTCTACCTATTGAAGACACAGCACCATATAATGTTCTTTTAATTTAGTGTATACTCAGCTTCATCAAAGCTGGCCCTCTGTCCTTGCAGGGTGTCATCTTCAGATTGGTGCTTTAGCTTCATCTTTACAAGGTCATTCCATCATTGTATCCACTTTGCAGTTCCTGAGTGGTGCAGTCTATGATAGGATCAGCGGGTTCCATGTGCCCACAGCTGCATCCCTTTTGGTGAAAAGTGGGTCTCTTGGACCGAAGTGATGCCCTGTATTATCCCATGTCAGCAGATCAGACACTCTGTGAGTCTTCAGGTTTGGTGCTGATTGGGACCCAGAGTGAAGGAAAGGTAAACTCATACCTGTTACTATTCCAGCCAAAATAAATCCATGCCCCTTCCAGGATGGAAGAGGTCAAAAGTAGTCAATTTGCCAAATGATTGATTTATTCGTTCTAGGGATACTTCTCTATCAGGGTCAGTGTTGATCTATGTTGCTGGCAGTTTGGATGTTCAGAGTGACAGAAATTTAGATCAACATTATGTGTAGGAGTCTATGCTTTTGGTAGCCTTCTTCTCTGACATCATGGGTACTCAACACATGCACTCGTGCCAGAATAGGACGGCTGATGACAGAAACCAGCGGACACCAACTAACTGAGTTATTCTACTTGGTTGTTTGGTGTCTCTTCCATGGGGAATGCTCCCAGGTGGGTGTTAGAATGCAAGACAAGGTCTTTACACCTTGCAACCACTCCCACAGGTACGCCTACATGCCTCTTCCCAGCCCTCATTCTACCTGTGCTTCTCCTTCTAGACTCCCGACCAACAAGCCTTTGCCATTCACCAAGCCATTCACCGAAGCCATTCATACACAGTCAGAATCCAGATACTTTTATAGCAGAGCACTTCTCTTTCCTGACAAAGTAGGTGACCAGGAACACTGCCCATATCTCTGATAACTGGAATGATTTCCCTTCATCTGTGTCTTTCAATGCCATCTGGGAGCGGGGCTATATGAGAGCAGCGGTTTATTTTGGGCTTGCACCCAGATACCAAGCCAACCCCTTCTTAAGACTCTTTCCTTTTCTGTCAGCTGTCCTTAGGGGACCTACATATGTAGCCATAGATATGAGTTGAAAGAGAGGCAGTTATTGTAGTAAATAATCTAGGGGTCAGTGTTGCCATACTTATACTCTCTGGCTCTGGCTCAGGTCCAGAAACTGAACAGGGATCATAACATTTTATTGAGACATCTGCCTCAGCTTCCTAATCTTTCTCATTGATTTCTGTTGGTTATACAGATGGAACAGTACACTTGCTGGTTGTCTATCTACCTTGTTCCGAGGGATTACATGTATTATCAACCAGCGCTCTGTAGGGAAGGCTCCCCTATTTGCCACTTGACCTTGGCACTTCTAATGATCATTTTATTCACTTGCTTTTGGCTATTCAGCACCTCCAACTTGCCTCAATTATTTCAATATTCTATTGTCCTTGCCGCTATCATGGACAGAGTTCTGTGACAGCATCACCTATCGTCACCCTGGCCTAGAGAATACAGATACCACTGAGCTTCTCAGCAAGACTTGTTTCTTCTGGGTCCTGCCATTGTACATATAGTCAACTTGTGGGCTTTTAACTTCTATATAGCATGTTAGCATTTTTTTTTTTCTAATACGCCCACTTCCCTGAGTATTTTGATTCCTTACACCACTGTTTGCCACAACCATCTGGTGTTTTTACTTTTTTTTTTTTTTTTTTGGTGAGACAGTTTTGTTCTTGTTGCCATGGCTGGAGTGCAGTGGCGCAATTTCGGCTCACTGCAACCTCTGCCTCCCAGGTTCAAGCAATTCTCCTGCCTCAGCCTCCCGATTAGCTGGGATTATAGGTGCGCACCACCATGCCTGGCTAATTTTTGTATTTTTAGTAGAGACAGGGTTTCACCATGTTGGCCAGGCTGGTCTTTAACTCCTGACCTCAGGTGATCCACCCGCCTCTGCCTCCCAAAGTGCTGGGATTACAGGCATGAGTCACAACACAGGCCAGTATTTCTACTTTATACTCTGTGGACCATCATTTGTCCTAGGCTTTCCAGAGCCAGCCTACTGGCATATGAGCATTGTCTCATGAGATCTCTGCCATGGTGTTACATTCTGTTCCCCAGAAGAGTACTCCATTACATGACTTGATCAGCACTCCCTGGACCCAGTCCCATCTTACTCTCCCAGCTCCTATGGTCTGTGCTTCTTCAGGGTATAGTCCTTTCCCTCCCTTAGGAGGTTCAGCACTTGCACTGTCATCGAAAAGGTTGGTGCTAGCATTTAAAGGAAGGAGTGGGCCACTTCTGCAGGCCCAGAGTGCAGAGAATGACCTGGGGTTTCAAAGTTGCTGAGTGCATGGACCCAGATGTTCAACCCAAATTCCACCCTCCTCTTCCTTCCTAATTAAGGCTCTGACCTTAACATAGCAGACTTGCTGAGGTTGATCATTTAATATTCTCTGGAGTCCTGAGGCTGATCATCAGCTTTGTTCCGTCCTCTAGCTATAGAGAAGATGAGAGTCTTTTAAAATGTGATAAAGGGGGCCCTCTGACTTTTACAACTTACCTTAAATTAGTGATTAATCATTCTGATGGGTTTAAACATATCAGCAGATTTTGATGTCTCAGCCAGCTGTTGTGGCTTACTCCTAACAAATATAATGCTGGTAGTAAATGCTGCATGATCTCAGAGGCAAATTCATAAAAGGCAATGCAGCTTCCACGTCACTCTTTCCCCTCTCGGGACTTTTCCCCCTAAAAATTCAGCTACTGAGGTGTGATAAATTGAAGCAGTCATGTGAGAGGGCCATGAGTAGGTGTTCTAGCTGAGAGCTAGCATCAACTGCCAGACATGTGAGGGAGCGAGACTTTGCATGATTCCAGATTCTAGCATTTAGGCCACCCCACCTGCAGCTGATTTACGAACAAAATTAATGTTTTGGTTGCTACTAAGTATTGAGTTGGTTTGTTACAGAGCAATAGATAGCTAGGACAATCACTCTCAACTTCCCATCATTTTTCTTCAGCACCTCAGTAGCCCTTAGTAACTGCCACCCAGTTCTGCAGGCTTTATCATTACTATTTTCCTAGTATCTTTTGAATGCTTGAGATATTGTACCAGCTAGCACCTTCTTTTCCACTTGTATCCCTTCCCAGTTCTTCACTAGTGAAAACCTTTTTTTTTTTTTTTTTTTTTTTTTTTTTTTTTTAGAAAAATAGAAAAGTTTACTACTTTGAAAAGGAAACTATGACAAACAAGTATATATTCAGGAAAGAGACTCCTAGAACTTGAGCAACAAAAAATAAGAGTTCAACCTCAGCACAGTGGAGTCTGCAGTGTCTCCACAACAACAGAAATGAACTTGTGTTCCTCACATCCTTGAGAGTCAAGGTTTGCATTTCTCTACAGAGCTAGGGCTGAATGAAGCAAAGAGACCTCTGCCACCCCCACTAGCTGGCCCAGTCCTGGAAGCGGAAGCAGTCACTTGTGATCTTCCACACTGTGTTGCTGGGTGAGGCCTGGGCGGTCAGGATGAAGTTCTGGTTGAAGTCCCATTGTTTGTTCCCCCTGAAACTTCACTGATCCACAGATCACAACAAAGACCATGGTCTGGCTCATTGTGGCTTCATCATGAACAGGCTGGCAGTCTACCACGCTGATTTGGAACTCGCTGGAAGGCAACATTTCAAAAAACTCACTCAAAGATTCTTGTCCTGAAACAGCATTGCCATTCCAGACCAGGGTGACTGTGCCTATGTACAGGCAGGACAGCGCACAGCTATAGCATGTTGCATGCCAAGGGACATAAGGACTCCACCTACTGCCAGAAAAAGGATCCTCATTGTCATCTGGGCAGAGAATGACACAGCTCCAAAATCCCACTTTAAATTCTGTTTCCAAGGACCACTTGACCACCTTTTGACACAGGGTCCCTGGAGATGAGCTTCGTCTGAGAAGAAAATTTGTGTACAGAAAGTTTATTGGCAATCACACTCAGAAACAAGACACTTAAGAAAATGATGGAATAAAAATTGTGTAGAGATAGAAGCTGACCTGTGATACATACTCAAATTAAATCTTAGTTAATAACATGAAGTTCTCTGCAGCTGAGATGGCTAATGAGAATTGTTCTAAATTCAGAAGAGAAAGCTTGGCCTTTGATCCTTATATCTACATGGCAAGGGGCATGATCTCGAGTGAGGCATCTCCCAGAGGGCAGCCCCCAGAGAATGGCACAGGACTAGCCATCAGAAACCAACACTCCTAGCAGCTGGGTGAACAAACTCCAGAATGGGTCCTGTAGAGAGGACCTGGGTGATGCACCACAATGCCTGCGACAGGGACGATATCTCTGGGTTAGAGAGGATGGGGATGAAATCGTGAAAACAGGAAGCTTAGAAATGTTTACGACTGGGTGAAAGGAGGTAGTCAGTGGTTATACATTATTTACATGATCAATTCATCCCAGATCATGGAACCCCCTGAAGCTAAATCAAACAGAGATCAAACAAATGCGTTTTATTTTCTGCCAGCTAATGAATGCTCACGCACATATATATGTAATCATTGTTGTAAATTATTCAGTCTCCTGCCCTGGTAATGCACTGCTGCTCTCTGAGCATGCTCAAGAGTCGTTTATCATATCACTTTAGAATCAGCTCCTCCAGAAGATTTCCTTTAATATCTTTACTGACTTTTCAAGAGTTCAGCAACAACCGATTAATTCCTTTTTATCCTGCCCCAAATGTCCCAAATATTTTCATATTGCCTTAAAATATTTATCTTGGGCCAGTTTCCAATCTTGCTTGATTCTTCATCTCCTCTTGCTTCAAGGAGAAATTTCCTTTGATGTCCATAGTAAACTACTTCCTTGAAAGGCCACATGTGCTTGTTTAAGAGGATTAGAGAGAAACTTGGTCAGATCACTCTGTCAAGCTGTCAAGGCTTTCATCTTTTCAACCTACCTCCTGTGAATTCCTTGAGACCCTCTAACCTGTATGAATATGTTTTCCATTTTTTTGTGGAGGGTGGTAATTTTTGTTGTCTGCCCTTTAAAAAATTATTCCCATCATTGAATGGCACCATGGCCCCAAATATCTGCATTAGAAATATTTACCCGAAGATAATCTTCTACCACATGCTCCCAATTTAGTGTAAAATTACATAGTAAATTCTGACTAATGACTGTGTTTGAAATAATTTTTCTTTGCTCTTTTATTTTTTAACACATTTCTACTTATCCTTCCATAGCTTCTACAAATACCACTCTCTCTCTTGTAAAACCTTTCTTTATTTCTCCTGGGCAGAATTAATCACATTTTCTTCTGGATACCTCTAGTAGTTCATTCATTCATTCATTCTGCAGTCGCTTATTGAAGTCTACTATACGTCACATATTGTACTGATTCTGAATATCGATATAAGAAAACTCCGTGCTTTTTTAGATCAGTGAAAAAGAACAGTAAATAAATAGTTATTACAGTGTCATAACTTCGATGATAGAGGAAGCAGAAGATGCTGTGGAAAGAGAATGGGGAAATTCAATTTGGACTGAGTCTCAAAGGATGAATGATGGTTTTCCAGTTGTAGGGGGCAAAATGGACATTTTGGTAAGAGGAAGCAGTCTGAGCAGGGCAGGCCTCTTTAGGAGAATTACATGTAGCTGCAAAAGGCTAGAGCACGATACATGTGCAGGTCTAACTAGGCACTTGGAAAGGAAGGCAAAGCCATGCTGAGTCACTTGGGAAGCCACTGAAGGTTTATTCCTAAGAAAGTGACATGATTACATTTTCATATTATCTTCCTATGAAAGAGTTAACCAAAGGGGAAGAAAAAGACAATATAAGCAGGTAAAAGCTAAGAGTAATATTTGTAACAAATAAAATACATGGATTAATATTCTTTATAAATAAGTGGTCTTAAAATCAGTTAGGAAAAGTACTAGCATTCCAGTAGTAGGCAAAGGACACGCTTTTTGCTTTTATTATTCTTTTTAATTGACACATATTAATTGTGCATATTTATGGAGTACGAAGTGATATTTTGATATGTGCATATGATGTGTAATGATATCCACCACCTGTAAAATTTATTATGTTTTGTGTGAGGAACATTCAAAATCCACTCTTCTAGCTATTTAAAAATATACAATAAATTATTGCTAATAATTGTCACCCTACAGTGGTATAGAACACTAGAACTTATTCCTCCTCTCTAGCTATAATTTTGTATTCCTTAACCAACTTCTGGCTGCCCTCCCTTTCTTCTACCATTCCCACCCTCTAGTGACTCTTATTTTACTCTCTACTATGAGATCAATGTTTTTAGCTACATATCAGTGAGACCACACAGTTTTTTTTGTTTTTTGTTTTTTTGTGCCTGGCTTATTTCATTTAACATTACATCCTCCGAATTCATCCACGTTGCCATAAATAACAGGATTATCTTCTTCTTTATGGCTGAATATCAATAGTATTCCATGGCATATAGAGAGAGTACATTTTCTTTTTCCATTCATCTGTTGATAGACACTTAGGTTGGTTCCATATCTTGGCTATTTTGACTAGTGCTGCAATAAACGTGGGAGTGCAGATATCTCTTCAATATTCTGATTTCCTTTCCTTTGGATATATACCCAGTAGTAGGCTAGCTGGATCATATGGTAATTGTATTTTTAGTTTTCTGAGGAACCTCCATACTATTTTCAATAATGGCTGGACTACTTTTCATTCATATCAAGAGTGTATGAGAGTTCCCCTTTTTGCACATCTTCACCAGCATTTTTAATTTTTTGTCCTTTTGTCTACAGCCATTCTGACTGGGGTGACATGATATCTCATTGTGGTTTTGATTTACATTTCCCTGATGATTAGTGATGTTGAGCATTTTTTCCTATTCCTGTTGGCCATTTGTATGTCTTCTTTGGAGAGATGTCCATTCAACTAATTTGCCTATTTTAATTTTTTTCTTTCTTATTTATTTATTTATTTATTTATTTTACTGTTGAGTTGTTTGAGTTCCTTGTATAGTATGGATATCAATCCCTTGTCATATGAATAGCTTGCAAATATTTTCTTCCAGTCTGCAGGTTGTCTCTGCAATATGTTAATTGTTTCCTTTGCTGTGCAGACACTTTTGTTTGATAAAATTCTAGTTGTTTATTTTCTCTTCAGTTGCCTGTGCTTTTGAGATCTTCTCTATAAAATCTTTGCCCAGCCCAATAAAAGGAAACATACTGAGAGTTAATAAAACTTTAACTATGGTTTTTCTTTACATGCTGGAATTAATGCCTTATTTTTAGTGTCTCCTGTACCTATTTCTGTACTTCCCAAATTATCCAAAATGATCATAAATTACTTTTAAAGTTCTTTGTTAATGGAAAAAGAATAATTTAAAGGATCACTCTGGTAATGTAAACAAATTTGAGGAGAGTCAGATGAAGGAGTGAATCATTTTGCAAAGCAATGAGCATCTCAAAAGAAGTGTGGCTGCAGGGTGAAGAAGGGGAACCAAACTAAAGAAATGTTTAGGGAGGAAATAAGATATGGTGATTAATAATATTCTGATGTTGTGTATATGGATTTGGAGTTTGGGAAAATGCTTATGGATTTATCAGCACTGTTGGTTCCTAAATTATTGTAGAAGGATCTATTTGTATAGGAGACACATCAATAATCCAGATCATTTTCAGAAATCTGGTTTGAAATTAAGTGATCAAAGAATCACACAGCACATGTGATTAGATCAGTGTTTTCTATGAGATGTTAACAGATGTTACAAGATGAAGGACTTCCCTGGACAGAAAATTGGGGAAACATCAGGTTAACAAACTTAATATATGTATTTAAAGCATAGTTTCTCAGATTCTTTAATATGTGGAAGTGCACTATGAATCATTAATAGTGGCATATAGTATGCAGCATTTCCCAAAACTGTTTTACAGTAGGCCACTTTTTTCACACTATCTCTGGGAAAAATGTTTTATAATAGCAACCAGAAACCATCGATTACGTATTTGCAAATGTATTCTAAATACAAAATTTTCACTGGAACTAAAAGTAAAAATAATAAAGTAAGAAGAAGCAGGGAACATCTATTATAGTATATACAGTAGTAACAAATCTAAAGAAGGCTTATGTCAAGAGAAGCGAGATGGTTACCAATAAAGCATAGAAATACAGACAAAAGAGGAATAGTTAAGAATTCATAAGGGAAAAGAATGGGGTGGCCTTCTCTACGGACTTGCCCGATATAGTCTCTAGAAAGAATTTCCCTGCTCTAAGGGTGGATGCATTATCAGGCTATCCCATTAGTTAAACCTGGATTCAGTGTGTAGCAGTATCTCTCTTTAGTGTGTAGCAGTATCTCTCTTTATAAATTAATACATTAATGAATTAGCATTCTCCTTGTATATAATATACTTATACACCTCCATGAAGTATGCATGTATGATTAAATCAATTGAGCTTGCTTAATTCTGGGGTTTGAAAACTGAGTTTCTGGATTTACAAAATGAGGGTCAAACAATAAAGCACTTATTTATTTATTTATTTATTTATTTTAGAGACAGAGCCTCTCTCTCTGCCACCCAGGCTAGAGTGCAGTTGGATGATCATGGCTCCCTGCAGCACCAAACTTCTGGGCTCAAGCAATCCCCCCACCTCAGCCTCCCAAGTAGCTGAGACCACAGGTGTGTGCCACCACGCCCAGCTAATTTATGTTTTAATTTTTGGTAGAGATAGGGTCACTGTGTTGCCCAGGCTGGTCTTGAACTTCTGGCCTTAAGCAATCCTTTCACCTCGGCCTCCCAAAGTGTTGGGATTACAGGTGTGAGCCATGTTCCACCAATAAAACACTTTAAATCCTCCAAGATAATTCAACTCACTTTCCTCTGCCAGCAACCTCTACTTTCCCATAGGCTTTCTTCTGAACTTCAACAACATCTTGGGGTAGAGCTTTTTCATCTTGATATCACCAATTTGTAGAAAAATGACAGACACATAATTGCTACCAGAAGAACATAGCACTTTGTCTTGGAAAATTGTAGCAAGAATAATTATGGTTTTTGTTTTTAAGAGTCTTGTCTGTGATAAACAGCCCAGTGATAGGCTATGAAACCACGAAACGTATGATCCAACTATTCCTTTTAGTCAGGATATTTCTTGGCTAGCTCCATAAAGGATATGATCCTATTTCTGGGTTGTACCTGAGTTATGGTATGAGTCTTAAATAAATAATGAGGCTGTTCTTTGATGTAGAATTTGCCTTTGATTCAACTTTTAATAATTTTCACTTTGTTAACATATATGCAGCCAACTGCAGGAAAAAGAAAGTTGCATTTGCAGTGCTTCCAGCTCTCAGATCAGCCATTGCCTCAAGAACGGATGATAAATGTGTCACTTTCTGTTCTTGTTTTAATCCCTGTAATAAGAGCTGATTCGTGTTTTTCTGTTTTGCATTCTCCTTGTATTCTCTGTCAGGAGAAATGGTGATTTGTGTTTTTCAAAATGGAACATGAGCAGCTATGCACTTTTAATAGGTTGATAAACAGTTGTATTCCACTTGGTAAATATTTCCTGCTTTGAGTGACTGTCCATTCCAGCTCATCCCCATTCATGTAGTATGAGGAAAGGCAAGAGCTAGGTAAGCTGGAAATAGACAATGCATCAACACTTAAAAAGCTGAGGTCAAAGCATTAGTTTATTACCATCATGTTTCACGGAATATATGAACCATTAAAATTCTAGCATTGTGCCATATTACCGTGATAAAATTTGTAATGGGAAAAAGGAATGATACCAAATGAGTATGTCCTAATGGTACTGGCGATATCATAAGCAAGAAATGGTCCAAACCAAGACCATTCTTTCTATAACACTAAAATGAAAAACTAGTGCTCCTGATCTAAAGCCCAAGACTCTACCTATATATCAGAGACAGTAAAAATAACATCAGAATGATAAGTAATGTCATATTTTAGTGGACAGTGGGAGGCGATTAATTGTTCTTAATCCAACAACATGACAACTATTTTTAACATTTTTTGCCCAGTTTTAAATGTGCCTCTTCCATTTCTTGTGTTTGTAATACAACAGTAGTAAGAATTTGTGCTATATATACTATATTTGTTAAACGTTCAGTCAGACATTGGTGTCAGAAGTCTAGTTCTGCATTCACTAATGGTACAATCCCTGTATTACTTATTCTTTCCACATCTCCATTTCCTCATCTGTAAAATGAGAGAAAGAATATATCTACTTCAAAGGGTTGCTGTGAAATTAATTATAAAGCATAGATCATAAGCACTGAAATAAGCAACAATTACTATTAGTAATAGCAGTCATCATGTAATAGGGGGAATGCTTTCATCATTTTCCCAGCTCAGTAGGCAATTTCAAGGCAATTTTATAGGGTTGCACTTTGCTAAAAGGCAAAATTTACCCTTCACATCAAGGTGTCCCAAACTCTCCACCTTGTTTGAGAAGGTGGAGTATGTAAGCATGTTGGCATATCTGACAGAGATGGCCCACATGAATGGGTCAGACGGTGAGCTGGACAAGCTTCCAGAGCTCAGTTGAGGCTAACTTCCAAGGAGGCAATTGATGGGCAAAGTGTTAACTCTTGAAGCTCAGTGGTCATAAATGGCCAGTAAGACCCAGGGTACTGTACTAGATTGCACCTGCCCCGTGGTCCTGCTAGTGAGGGAGACTTCCAGCCCCCTGTGCCCTCTTGCCCTCTCACATGCTGCTCATGCACACAGGCTCCCCATCTTCCACACTTATTTCTCCTGGACACTGTGAAAGTCATTTAGCTTCTTGGTGTGGAAAAACATCACTATCCAAGTATACAACCAAATATTTATTTCTTTTAGTTCAGATAGCTGTTTGCTTGTTCATTTTGTTTAACTGTTTTTGCCTTGCTTTGGGGCCTCTTTTCTGACTTTGCTGTGAATGACTGAAACCGATTTTGGAGGAATAAAATAATATTCAGTGAACTCAGAGACATGCAAAAAAATCTCCACGTTAATACTTTAAATATGATCCCATGATAATAAGAAATAAAGATTTCTACCTTCAATCCGAATCAGAAACCAAATATAAATATCCTCTTTAACACGTATTTGGTACTTTGACATATGGACAACCCCTTGTAACAGGATTTTAAAATAACTTTTCCCCCTAATCTTAAGAGTAATACATGTTCATTGTTTCTTAATTTGAATCCCCCAAAGCTGACCCCGATGCAAGAATTGAGATGAAAATTGTTTATTTGGGATGTGATTTTAGGAAGTGAGAGTGATCCTGAGGGAGTAGGGGAAGAAGGCCGGCGAGGGATCCAAAGTTATTTTTTTGGGATGTGATCTTAGGAAGTGGGGTGATCCTGAGGGAGTGGGGGAAGAAAGCCAGGGGAGGGAGGGAAGCCAATAAGGAGTGCGTTCATGAGTCAGTTTCTCATGTGGGTAACTGGACTTAATCTCACTGAGGACTCTCACAGAGATGGTATCAAGCCCCAGAATCAATCCAGAGGGACAAGAAATGTGGGGTCTTTACCCACCTACCATCACTCATAGAACATCATCTTTCCAGCAGTTCTGACCCACCACATTCAAGCCAAGCATATTCCCACATTAGAGGCATGAGGTAGGAAGCTGTAGGTGTGTTATGAAACTGTTTATTGAAACCACAGGTGATCCCAGGTGGGCCAATCAGGTATAAACAGTGAAACAACAGCATCTGCTACATTTGTTAAAACAAGCACACAAAGCACCATCATTTCATTGCACAAAGATCACTACTATTCACGTTTCTTTGGGTTTGTTTGTTTGTTTTTTGGGACAGAGTTTCACTTTTGTCGCCCAGGCTGGAGTACAATGGTGCGATCTCGGCTCACTGCAACCTCCACCTCCTGGTTCAAGAGATTTTCCTGCCTCAGCCTCCTGAGTAGCTGGGATCACAGGTGCCTGCCATCACTCCCAGCTAATTTTTGATTTTCAGTAGAGACGGGGTTTCACCATGTTGGCCAGGCTGGCCTCGAACTCCTGACCTCAGTTGATCCTCCTGCCTCACCTCCCAAAGTGTTGGGATTACAGGCGTGAGCCACCGCACCTGGCCTATTCACATTTCTTATATTCCCTTCCAGGAGCATTTCAAAACATAAAATGAGGTGGCAAATGCAATCTTTTTAAACTTGCCCTTTCCCCCATAGTAGGAACTGACAGTAATAAGCATGTGTTAGTAGAAGAATATTGTACAACTGAGTCAGGACCTGAACCTTGACTTATACCAGTTGGTGTTCAAGTTGATAAAGCTGAAGCTTCTGTGGTATTTAAAATGAAAGAGATTTAAAACTGGAAAATAGGCATTTATAAAAGTATTGGATGAATGCAAAAGTGAGTTCTAGAATGGGACTCCAGGAATAACTTCCAGAAAATCACCACTGAACTGGCTCACCAGTGGAGTTGCTACCTCTGCCTCAATCAGGAAGGTGGGAAATTTAGAAAGCACTGGAACTTCAGGAATGCACCTCACTAGCAGCAATCTAGGCACCAGGAAGCTGATATCACTACAGTGAAGTCATACCATATCTGTCAGATATATTTCTTTTAAAAAAGGAGGTTGCCACCCAGTCTCTATCCCTATAAAGCTGGTAACTAAAATCTACTTCAGAATACAGCCTATTGCCAGGGTTGTGCTGCCAACTAAAATGGTAGAAGTATTCCAAAACCTAGTCTTTTACATTATTTCTGCTTTCCAAATCTCCCATAAATGCATCTAATTGGCAGAAACTAAAGCCTAGCTGCAAGGAAGCCTGGAGATGTAGCTTTTAGGTTTATTATTCTGAAGTAGAGGAAATTGCACTAGAAGGGCCCTGGAATGATGCAGAGGAAGCAAATCCACAGTATCCTCCACAGATATTTTTTCTTCAAAGTAAATGCATATGTACTCATTCAACCACACTCTCTTGATCCCACCAATGATCAAAGGTATAGTTTAGATTTAAGATGCAGGCTGCATAAAGTCTTAAGGCAATGTAAAGTTAATTGGCCCACAAATTGATCAAAATTTTAACTTTGGAATCATTAATGACACTAAACATATTTGCATACTTTAGTATTAACAACCTAGTTTTTAAATCCATAGATTTAGGCTTGCAGAATTGAATGAAGATGAATTCACTTAACAATATTATCTAGGATATATTTGAGGAATCAGGAAAATGACTATCTTCCCAGAAGACTAGAGAGATGGGTCAATATTATACCTGTTTTCAAAAATATGAGAAGGCTGGATTCCAGAAATTTGCCACTAGAAAGTTTGATTTCTATCCTTGCAAGAAATAATGGAATTTAAGTACAGCTTGGTTCCATGAGAAGAGGGATGCTGTCAGGCCCTCAGTAAGTTCTTCTCTCATCTCTGTCTTTGAATCTGTCTTATCTCTCATCTCTGCCTCTTTCTGTACATCCTTTTCATTCTTCTCACCTGTATTTATTTCTTAAGGCTGCCATAACAATTTACTATAAACTAGGCTGCTTGAAACACTCAAAATTTATTTTCTCACAGTTCTAAAGGCCAGAAGTCTAAAATGAAGGTGTTGGCAAGGTTGGTTCTTTCTGGAGATGATGAGAGAAAATCTATCCCATGCCCCTTCCTGGTTTGTGGGGGTTGCTGGCAATCCTTGGCATTCCTTGGCTTAAGGACGTATAATTTTAATCTCTGCCTCTGTCTTTATGTCACTTTTTCCTCTTTGTTTTCTCCCCTTCTCTCCTCTTGTAATAGCATTTGTTTTTGGATTTAGGCCCAATCTAATCCACAGTGATCTCATCTCCAGATCTTAATTACATCTGCAAGGACGCATTTTCCAAATGTCACATTCACAGGTTTGGGAGGACACCTCTTTTGAAGGACCTCCAGTCAACCCACTACATTATCAAAGATGGGTTTCCTAAGCGTGCCCATGGGTCTTGATTCCTTATAACCTGAATTCACATGTAATTCTTTGGTGACCACAGTTAAAACCAACATTCTATAACCCAAGAACTTAGTATCCCTAAATCCACATGATTCAATCAATTATTTGTTAGAGCACTGCATTCATATTTTTTTCTAATTTGTTGTTTTATAAAATTGTTGTTATGGAAAATTTCCAACATCCACAAAAGTAGAGAGAATAGTATAATGCACTCTGAATGTACTTAATGTTCAGAGTCATTCTTCCTTCATTTTTTCCCCTCATTGTCCCATACCACTGGAATATTTTATAGCCAAACCCAGCCACAATCACACTTGAAAGTAACAAATTCCTTAACATCACCTAATGACCGCCATTGCTTAGTTTTTTTTTCTTCATTTGGTTTATTTGAACCAGGATCTAAACAAGGTCCACACATTGCATTTGGTTGATATTTCTCCTATGTTTCTTTTAATCTGCGAAAGTGCCCTTCTTTCTTTTTTTCTCTTGTCATTTATTTGTTGAAGAAATGGGGTCATTTGTCTGATAGCATATTCCCCTGTTCTGGATTTTGCCTTAGTGTCTTTTGGCATGTTCCTCTAACCCTGGATTTCCTGTGAAGCAGCAACTAAATATTTTACCAATAGTTGGCTCTGTGTACTTCCTATTGCATCACATTGAGAGTCACACAATGTCTATCTCACTTTGTGACAGAGTTCATGTATTGTCAGACTGATCCATCAGTTATAAAGTTCTTCATTAGCTTCTTATCTAATGGTTTTAGTCACCATTTCATGATTGTTATCTAAGTCCATTATTTCATTAAGGATTGCAAAATGATGATATTCTGATTCTAGCGTTAGTTTTTCTTTTTTTGTTTGTCTGATTTTTTGAGATGGAGTCTCACTCTGTCACCCAGGCTGGAGTGCAGTGGCGCAATCTCAGCTCACTGCAACCTCTGCCTCCTGGGTTCAACCAATTCTCCTGCCTCAGCCTCCCGAGTAGCTGGGGTACAGGTGTGTGCCACCACGCCCAGCTAATTTTTCGTATTTTTAGTAGAGATGAGGTTTCACCATGTTAGCCAGGATGGTCTCGATCTCTTGACCTCATGATCCGCCCACCTCGGCCTCCCAAAGTGCTGGGATTACAGGCATGAGCCACCAGGCCCACCTGCTTTTTCATTTGTAACTGTCCTATTTTAAAAAAGGACTTTCCCTTATCAATGAATTGTCCTGAAATGGAGTTCACACAGGAAAGCAAGCTATGTATTTTATTACTTTTCTCATCAATTATCAGCATAATGACTTGATCTGGCAACTTCAAAGAGTCACTATTTTTAAGTGTTATTATTAACTTATGGATTTTAACATGTTTGACTGTGTTTCAATCCACTTTGATTATTATTCTTTTGGCTACTCAAATTGCTTCAGCTTTAGCCAGCAGGAGCCCTTTCCATTGGATCCAATACCTTTTTATATGTCCTCAGAAAGCTTTGATTATTAATTTTTTTCTTTCTGCTGTAATTAGATATTCCAGGTTAATCTTATACACTTTCTTTCTCATTCTCAATAGCAAATAAAAGAGACAAAATACCTGACATAAACTTAATAAAAATGTGCAAAATTTGGTGATCAAAACTTAAAACCCTCCAGGTGGATGTCTAAATGGAAAGATGTATCTAAATAGAAAGATATACCATATTCTTGGATAAGTAGATCCAATATCAGAATTCAACGCTAAGTTGCCCTAAATTAATTTATAATCACTAATTCATACTATCTTAATGAAAATACTAAGACTTTTTCTGAAGTCAGGAAAACTGATCCCAAGTTTACTTGGAAAATTAAATAAGCAAGGAAGACCAGAAAAAAAAATCCCTCTAAAATCCGAGAGTAGTAACAGAGCACAGGCTTACATAGATATTAAAATATATTATAAATACTCATTAAGTAAAGCATTATGTCATTAGCACATGAATAAATAGACCAATGGAACAGAATAGAAGGTTCTTAGCTAAATCTCAAAATATACCAAAATTCAGTATGTGATGAACATGACATCTCAAGTAGGATAAATATGGAATTTGTAATAAATAATCTCGGGATAGGAAGTTATCCATTTGGAAAAAGACAAAAATGAATATATACCTCACCTTACAAACCAAGAAAAACTCCAAATTCATCAAATGTATAAGAAGGGAAATGAGACCATAAGAGAACTGAAAGAAAATCTAAGTTAATTTCTTTATAACTTTGGACCTACAAATTTGATGCAAAATGCAGAGACCATACAAAAGGAGATACAAAATTTGACTAAATAAAAATCAAAAACTTTTGCAAGACAAAGGAAAAAACTGTAATCAAAGGAAAAAACACAAAGGGTAAATAGGGACCATTTCTTTGCGATTTATACTACAGACAAGTGGCTAATCTTCCTTATATAAACCAGTCCCACAAATTGAGATGAAAAAAACCCAGTAACTCAACAGAATAATAAGCATAATGTATAAATAGATGGTTTACCAAAAAATGCAGATGATTCTTAAATACAAAAAAAAATGCTCCTCTTTTATAAAAAGCAAAATTCCAATTAAAACTAGACTGACAAATCTTTTATTACCTGTGAAATTGGCAAAATCCAAAAGTATGAATCTATACACTGTGGAGCTGAGGGAAAAAGATGACTCTCTTGCATTGTTAGTGGAAGTACAAGATGGTACAATACATATGGGGGAATCTGGCAACACCTAACAACAATTAAGTACATATTTTGTCGACTAAGCAATTTTGCTTTCAGCAATCTAGTCTACCAATACATAGGAATAAAAAGACATGTGTGCAAGGTTGTTTGGAAATAACTTCAAGTTCAGCAAGGGAACAGATTTAATAAAAAATCCATAGAATAAAATACTAGGCATCTGTCAAAAAATGAGTATGTGCTTAGTAAAGTGATTTGAGAAATCTCCAGAATATATTTTACGAGGAAAAAGCATAATGTTTAGGTAAAATACAAGGTGAGAATGGAACATCTATTTGTGCCAAAAAAAGTAAGACCGTATTCAAAGACTAATGGAAATAGGTGAACTGAATATAGGACCAGGTCAAATTTAAAACATCAAAGTTTGAGCATCAGAAAGAATAATGACAGTAATGGACTACAATATATGAGTTAAAAACATCCATGGGACCGAAATGTTACTAAATTTAATAGTGTGTATATGGAAGGCAGCTCTTGTTAGTAAGAATTTTAGCTAATAATTGTAGAAGGAATGACAGAATTCAAAAACTACTCTTTTCCCACCTCAATGCGATAATTAATTCAGACAAGAATCATCAAAGAATAGTAAGAATTATTAGATGAAAGTCCGGGCCATGGGAAACAGGATAATCATAGAGTCTTAAGGGAAAAGTTAAAAAGGGAAAGGTGACCTTTACAATGGAGAAATTTGGTGAACAACCTCAACCAAGTAATCAAATGTAAGGAGATCAATAAAGGAAAAAACTGGTTCAGGATCTCCTGATGTGCTGCATGGGAAGGACATAACATCACCTATGTAGTAGTCTTACCAAAATATCTGTCCTAAATGTAAAATGAGAAAACCATCAGACAAATAGCATATGAGATGTTCCACCAAACATCTAGTATAATATCAGGAAAGACAAGAAAAGTTGTGGTAAATTTTTCCAGGTAAAAGGCTACTAAAGAGACATAAAACTAAATGCGGTTTGTGATTTCCTGAATCAGAAAAAACATAGAGGACATTTGTGGCACGATTGGGGAAACCTGAATAAGGATTTTTATTAGAAGTTATTGAATCAATATTAACTTTGCAAGGTATAAAAAGGTATTCTGCTTGCTTAGAAGTTACACACTGATATATTTAGGAAAAATGTGTCATATTTGCAACTTACTTTCAAATGTTTCAGTAAAACAACAAAAAGGATGACTAGACAGAGAAAGGTAAAGGTAGCAAAATGTTAAAAACTGGAAAATCTAGGTGAAGTAGATATGTGTTTATGCTGACATTCTTTTCTGTTTACTGATTTTATATTCTTTCAAATAAACACTGAATAGTGAATATTTAAAACTATGACTCTTTTTTAAAACAAATTGAACAGTATATCTAAAATGCTGCCTTTGTGGCAGAAATAAAGAGAAACAAAAATATTCGTATTTGCATAAAGAAATCTTGGAAATATAAATTTTAAAATCTAATAAAATTTTTTTTAATAGGGAGGAGAGAAGAGTGTGAGGATAAGATTCTCAGTATATCTCAGTATATAACTTTATATTGTTTGCTTCTTTAAGTATGTAAATGTAATACCTATTCGGAAAGAAAATTAAATGTAAAATACAATAAATTATAGAAGAAAGAACATGGACTCTGAAGTCAAACTTCTTACGCTTCATCCAGTTCAATTACTTACTGCTTCAGGCAAATTTCTAAAGTCTTGCTTCAGTTTCCTTATCTGTAAAATGAAGATAATAATACCCAGCTGCTAGAGTTGTTTAAGTATTAAAGTACTTAAACATGCCTGGTATTCAGCAAAGGAAGTTTCTCGAAGGAAAAAGAGTCCTCAAGCCACTAGTAGATAAAATACAAAATTAGTATCCTAAAAGAAAAAACAATTCTAAGAT
This sequence comes from Pongo pygmaeus, assembly GCF_028885625.2. Lineage (NCBI taxonomy): Eukaryota > Metazoa > Chordata > Mammalia > Primates > Hominidae > Pongo > Pongo pygmaeus. Next base: position 47,729,999 of record NC_072387.2, read on the forward strand.
TTTAGAGTTTCCACACTGGCAGGGGCTGCTTCATGGTATGAGTTTCCTAGAATGATGGAGTGATGAAGCTGGAAGTATCTTTAAATATCACAAAGCCTACCCATTCTTTAACAAAGTTCCATGGATGGTGGCAGAGATGGGCCAAGAACTCGGACGTGGGTTTCTCTGTTCAGCATCTTGTTATGTGTCACCGGAGTCACTCAGGCTGAGAGCACACTCTTTCATTTAATAAATGGTTTTTGAATGGCTACATGCTAGGTGCCTGGATTTAGTGATGAATAAAAATGTCTGCCCTCTGCGGAGAAGTGAGGGGTGGGGAAGGGGAGAAGAAAGAGATTAAAAGATCACAAAGGGGCATGAGGAGGCTTTTGGGGGTGATGGATATGTTCATTATTTTTACTGTGGGGTGGTGGCTTCACAGGTATATGCTTATGTCAAAATACATGAAAAATACGTCAAACTTAACACTCTAAATATGTGCAGTTTATACCACAATAAAGATGTTAAAAATAAAAGTAAATAAAAAGAACTACCAAACAAACCAACAATAGAAAAAAAAATCACACTGTCCAAAATTCAGTGCCAAACAGTATTTGGGAATGGAATATGAAATTGACGGAACACTAGAGACATGACCTTGGTCAAGTTGCATAACTGCTCTAAGTTTCAGCTTGCCTATCTGCAATGGAAAAAATAATATTAACTCACGAGATTATTAAGCGCATAAGTGAGAGAAAGTGAGAGAAAAATCAGCACAGTTAGCATGGTGATTTTGTTTTCAGACCTCAGTTGTTACACAAGAGTGAATCACGCCAAAGAGAGTCAATTGCAACCATAACTTACTCGGTGGAACTAACCATCCACATTCATTCAGATGCCAACCCACTCATTTAGAGGCAACCATTGCATATAGAAATGCACGTGCAGCCACATCCCATGCAGAGGATTCAGGAAGGAATTTTGGCCCTGGAAACTTCAAGTTTTATTTGCTGAAGAATCTTGCGTGGTGAAGTTTTGCCTTTTTTGATAGCTCATTTAGAAAGGCATTGTGATCTCCAAGAAGACCTATCATCTTTGCTTTCCACCTGGGCTAATCATCACACTCAGCTTTATCACATTCAACAGATGGTCCTTTTAGATCCAGAACCTACCATCTTCAGTAACTCACAGGTATGCACCTCGAGGCCGTGCATTTGATTTATCTATCTTACAATAACCTTAACCACAGTCAATACCAGTGATCGTACAAGCAAGACGGCATCACAAAGTAAATCTGTGTGCCCATGCCTCCCATCTACAAATGCATGGGATTGATTTTTTTAAGTCACTATAGAGATAAGTGATAAAATGCAGGACATGCTTCCTCATTATTACAGAAAAATGAGTGCAAATGGCTTAAATAGTAGTGGCTAAACAACATCATAATTATATTCCAATTACATCTGGAAACATATCCTCTGCTCTGGAGGCTTGCTTGTTTTTCTTATTTTCCCAGTCTTATGATCATTTACTTCAGGGGTTGGAAAACTTTTCCTGCAAAGGGCCAAGTCATAAATATTTTAAGCTTTGCTGGCCAAGCATCACAATCAAAGACATTACGAAAGTACTTATGTAACCATTTTAAATGAAACCATTTAAAAATTTAAAAGTCATTCTTAGATCATGGGTCATAAGAAAAAAAGAATAGGTGCAGGCTGAATTGGCCCTCTAGCCATCATGTGCAAATCTCTGATTTAGTTGCATGCGATTTGGCTTCAGAATTTAACACTAGTTGAATCCAGTTTTAAAGAGTTCTTTTTTCTAAATTAATTAGAACATGACAACATTTTGCTATGTCTTTGTTATTTATTTTAGGATGAGAAGGGGTTAAACCTCTGACAAATCTTACTGGACTTATTCCAGTGGAATTACTGGGAAATGGGAGTCCCTCTACTGTTTCTGTTGGGAATGTTTGTTACTTCAGTATTTTTGGTTTTCTTCCATAACCTATTTAACAGAAAACACATTTTCATCAGTGCCTTTAGTCTTTCCCATACTTGGCATCCTTTTAGATCTTAAAAAAATAAAAAATTGTTGGGATAATTAATTATAACTATTTTGTGAGCAGATAGAAACCAGCATTCGTTGGTGGATGTTGGCCTAAATTATTAGAATTCTTTTAACATATTAACATTTCTTAGATGAGTAGATATTTCTTTAGAGAAACGCCTTTTTGATATCCAGACTTTTCTCGAGGGAGAAATGTTCACAGGGAAATTTGTTTTTTTTAACCTAAGTATTTAAAGTGAAATAATTTTGTGTTCACTCTTTTTCCATATTTGGATCTCTACTCCAGTGTTTATTAATTCTTATTAATTCCCCTATTAATGTTTTCCCTTTTTGTTTTGTTTTGCTTTGTTTTGCAACCTGATTTGTTTAAGAATCTTTCCTATTCCAGAATCTTAAAGTTATTATCTTCCAATGACTTGTAATTTTCTTTTTAAAAATATTTTGGTCTTCAATACATTTAGAGTTTATTTTTCTGTATCATATTAGTTAGGTCCTAATTTTATCTTATTTCCCCACATGGAACTTGAATTATACCAACAGCATTTATTGAACAGCTTATTATTTTATTTTGCTCAGATTGTCTTCTCAATTCTACCTTAAGGAACTAGATATGTTTGGGTCTATTTCTGGACTCATTATTCTGTCCTAATTTTCTGTTTGTCTATTGTTAGATGATGGTGCATTGTCTTAATTATAATATACATCTCTATATTAATAAATTTTTGACATCTGGTAAGGACTGTCTCCCTTCCCTATTTTGCTTTTAAATACTTATCTTGGTTATTATCTGACTTTTTTTCTTCCATACATATCTTAGAATATCTGCTTTATTTCATGGAAAGCACATTTGGAATTTCTATTGGAATGACATTTATTTTGTCAATTAAGCTAAGGAGACTTATCTGTATGATACTGAGTCTTTGTGAAAATGGTATATTTTTCTACTTATTTAGAACTACTTTTATGCGCTTCAATAATGTCTTATAATTTTCCCCATAAAGGGTTTGTAGTTTTAGTATTAGATTCATTTTTAGATTTGTTTTTTAATTATTCCGTATTACATTTTCTTACTGTTTACTGCTTGTTTATAAGGCTGTTAATTTTTATGTTGATCATATATCAACTGGCCTTGATTAAATCATTAGTTTTGATAGTTTGTACATATAGATGATCCAAGAGAATTTACAATCATCTTGTCAGGAAAAAAAAAATGTCAATTTTTTCTTCCCCTTTGCAGCATTCTATAGCTTCTGTGTTTTCTGGTATTATTGCGCTGACTAGAAAAACCTATATATTGAATGGCAGGAATGACAGTAGACATATTTGTCTTTTTTCTTACTTTAATGGGAATCTTTTTATGGTTTCATCGTTAAAATTTCTGTTTACTGTACATTTGGGAAAAATATACTTTATCAAATAAGTGAAATTTATGAAATTTCCTTCAATCCTAGGTTTCTAGGAATTTTTAATTTTTTTTAGGTTTCTTTTTCTTTTTTTTTTCTTCTATTTAAGTTCTGGGATACATGTGCAGAACATCCAGGTTTGTTACATAGGTATACACGTGCCATGGTAGTTTGCTGCACCCATCAACCCATCATCTACATGAGGTATTTTTCCTAATGCTCTCCCTCTCCTTGTTCCCTACCCCCTGACAGGCCCCGGTGTGTGATGTTCGCCTCCCTGTGTCCATGTGTTTTCATTGTTCAACTCCCACTTATGAGTGAGAACATGTGGTATTTGCTTTTCTGTTCTTGTGTTAGTTTGCTGAGAATGATGGTTTCCAACTTCATCCATGTCCCTGCAAAGGACATGAACTCATCCTGTTTTATGGCCACATAGTATTCCATGGTGTATATGTGACACGTTTTCTATTTTATTTTTTTTTTTTTTTGAGATGGAGTCTCGCTCCATCTCCCAGGCTGGAGTGCAGTGGCACAATCTTGGCTCACTGCAAGCTCCGCCTCCCAGGTTCACGCCATTCTCCTGCCTCAGCCTCCCGAGTAGCTGGAACTACAGGCGCCTGCCACCACGCCCCGCTAATTTTTTGTATTTTTAGTAGAGACGGAGTTTCACAGTGTTAGTTAGTATGGTCTCGATCTCCTGACCTCGTGATCTGCCCACCTTGGCCTCCCAAAGTGCTGGGATTATAGGCGTGAGCCACCGCACCCAGCCAACATTTTATTTATCCAATCTATCATTGGTGGACATTTGGGTTGGTTCCAAGTCTTTGCTATTGTAAATAATGCTGCAATAAACATACGTGTGCATGTGTCTTTATAGTAGAATAATTTATAATCCTTTGGATATATACCTAGTAATGGGATCGCTGGGTCAACTGGTGTTTCTAGTTCTAGATCCTTGAGGAATCGCCACACTGTCTTTCATAATGGTGGAACTAATTTACACTCCCACTAACAGTGTAAAAGCATTCCTATTTCTCCACATCCTCTCCAGCATCTGTTGTTTCCTGACTTTTTAATGATCACCATTCTAACTGGTATGAGATGGTATCTCATTGTGGTTTTGATTTGCATTTCTCTAATGACCAGTGTTGCTGAGCTTTTTTTCGTGTGTTTGTTGGCCACATAAATGTCTTCTTTTGAGAAGTGTCTGTTCATATCCTTCACCCACTTTTTGATGAGATTGTTTGTTTGTTTTCTTATAAATTTGTTTAAGTTCTTTGTAGATTCTGTATATTAGCTGTTTGTCAGATGGATAGATTGCAAAAATTTTCTCCCATTTTGTAGTTTGCCTGTTCACTCTGATGATTGTTTCTTTTGCTGTGCAGAAGCTCTTTAATTAGGTCCCGTTTTTCAATTTTGGCTATATGTGCTGAGGCTAGAAGATCTTCAGCTAGGGGAAGAATTACTTTTCTAATTCAAACCAAGGAACTATTTGAAACAGTTTGTCTACTTCTTTCCTTAAACCTAGTAAAAGGATGATCAACAGGAGTACTCTGAGTGTTTGCTATGTATCACCCGAAGTCAGCAGGACAGAGTAGGCTAATGTCTCATTCCCACCTAAAAAAATCTAAGGGACTAAAGATGGGCTGGCTTGCTGCTGACAGCTGAGGCATCCAGGATCAGCCTTCCTGCAAGAGTCAGTCAGGGTGAGCCCTGTTGTATGCAGGAGAGAGTTGATGTGGGATTACCTTAAGTGATGCAAAACAGGACCACCTGAAGGGCACACCTGAAGCAGAAAAAAAGCTTAAGGTATGACAAGATTCCTAGGGCTACAAAAGGAGTAAGTGAAAAGCTGAAATAGAGACGTGTCTATCTGCACCAAGAAAACTGCAGACAAGACGTCTCTAGCAATAGGTAAAGGGAAGGCACTACTGAACACACACACACACACACACGAAAACCTCACAAGACAAAGCGTTAGCTTTAAACATCCCTTACGTCCAGAGAGCACATGGCCAGGTTACAACAGTGACATGCATAAAAAAGAATGCTAGGGTTCTCCTTATCTCTTCTTCTCACCCTACTTTCTCAACCTCAGATGAGCTATTTAATTATGTAGGTATGGAAGAAAATGAATAAGAAAAAGAATGAGCCAATTCTGTCTCCCCTCCCAAACCTTTGGTTCCTTTTTTTTTGAGACGGAGTCTCGCTCTGTCGCCAGGCTGGAGTGCAATGGCACGATCTCGGTTCACTGCAACCTCCGTCTCATGGGTTCAAGCGATTTTCCTGCCTCAGCCTCCAGAGTAGCTGTGACTACAGGCACCCACCACCCCACCCCAGATAATTTTTATATTTTCAGTCAAGACAGCGTTTGCCATGTTGCCCAGGCTGGTCTCCAACACCTCAAGTGATCCACTGACCTCGGCCTCCCAAAGGGCTGGGATTACAGGCATGAGGCATGGCGCTGGGCCAGATTTATCCTTAAAGTTTGAGTTTTAATACAAGACTTAATATCCAAATTTCTGAGTTGAGACAATATCCAAATTTCTGAGTTGAGATTATGTTTGATTTAGGGTTTTTAATTACCAAGGAATAATCAGAAAAAATCATCAGATTGCCTGAGTTTTTATCTAGGGAATGTTAAGCAATCCATCTCTCCAAATACACTTTAAAGGAATAGAGGGGAAAAAAGTAAAGTTATTTTATGATCACATCCTATGATTCCTGCTTGTTTCATGTACTGGTTATACCAGTACTATGTTAAGGATTTTTACATTTATGTTCATTGATAATATTAATCTTCAGTTTTCCTTTCTGATAATGTCTTTATCTGGTATCTTATCAAAGTTATAGTAGCCTCATAAGAGAAGGCAGGTAGCTTTTACTCTTTTTAAAAATGTTCTTAATTATATAAAAGAAGCATTATCTGTTTCTTGAAGATTGGGCATAGTATTTTTCAGTGGGAGAAAATTCTTGACTACTGATTCAGTATCTCTAATAATTTTGGCTATATTTAGGTCCTTTATTACTTTTTAAGTCAATTTTAATAATTTATGTTTTTCTCAGAGTTTGCATTTCATGTAAATGTTTATCTTCATTGTCATAAAATTAGTTATAATTTGGGTAGGCATTATTAATGTTTGTCCATATTTCTCATTCTCTTCATCTCAGTGGGCTTTCAGAGTTATGATATTTCCTCCTACCCCCTGGACATCAAGCCTGGCTGGCTGACTTTGTTTTTCCTGTGCTGTGTGAGAAGGAGTGGTGTATTGTCTCCATTTGCCAGTGGGTAGTTCATAGTGGGTGTATCACTGTCTCCTACAGGGTGATCATGGAAGCAAATGTCAGAAGAGCAAAGCAACGTAGAATGCTCAGCCACCTCAGGAAGAACCCTGGAAAGCCACCTGCATATATTTTTGTGAACGTAAATCAGCTTTTGTTATGTTAAGCTACTGAAGTCTTTGTATTGATTTTACTGCAGCACAAACTACCTTAGCTTGACTAATAATGTCTTTCATTTTCTTGCATTTCATTTCTTTACATTCATACGAGGGCCTTCTCTCTTTTTCTTAATACGTGTTTTTAGAGATTTACTAACTTTTTAATTAGTCTCTTTGAGCGTTTGTATGGCAGGTTAACTCTATTTTTTTAATTTAGTTTTTATTTATTTTTTGAGACAGGGTCTCACTCTGTCACCCAGGCTAGAGAGCATTGGCACAATCTCGACCCACTGCAACCTCCACCTCCCGGGTTCAAGCAATTCTCCTGCCTCAGCCTCTCAAGTAGCTGGGACTACAGGCATGTGTCACCATGCTTAGCTAATTTTTGTATTTTTAATAGAGACAGGGTTTCACCAAGTTGGCCAGGCTGGTCTTGAACTCCTGACCTCAACTCCTGATCCACCTGCCTCGGCCTCTGCTTCCGAAAGTGCTGGGATTACAGGCATAAGCCATGGTGCCTGGCCTGTATTGTAGGTTAACTCTAAATATTATTTTACTCATTGCTTTTTAGTTCTATCTTTATTATTTTCTTTGTTCTCCTTTGTGTTTACTCCATTGTTCCTGCTGTAGCTTCTAGAGTTGAATATTTAACGGGCTTATGTTTAATTTTGCTTGCTTTTTAAAATGTTTATAAACATACCTTCAAAGCTATAAATTTTCTCTTAAGTACTGCTTATCTATATCCTACCAGTTTAAAAAACTTTCTTTGGAAATTATTTTTAAGAAATTCATGGCTGTGGCTCATGCCTGTAATCCCAGCACTTTGGGAGGTTGAGCCAGGAGTTTAAGACCAGCCTGGGCAACAAAGTGAGACCCTGTCTCTACAAAAAATCAGCTGGGCATGGTGGCATGCCCCTGTAGTCTCAGCTACTTGAGAGGCTGAGGAAGGTGGATCGTTTGATCCTAAGAGGTTAAGCCTACAGTGAGCTGTGTTTGAATCACCACTCTCCAGGCTGGGTGACAGAGCAAGACCCTGTCTCAAAGAAAAGGAAAAAAAAGAAAGAGAAAGAGAAAAAGAGAAAGAAATTCATAGTTTCCACTGTGATTTACTCTTTCCCATCTTTTATTGACTGATAATGAATCTAATTGCATTGTAGCCAAAGGACATGGGCTATAGGTTACAACCTGGATTCTTAAGAGCTTAAAACAGTCATTTTCAAAACTTTTCATGGGTGTTTGAAAGGGACATATATTCTCTATTTAGTAGTTCCATAACTTACAGGCAACATTAGATTAAGTTTGGGACTTGAATTGATTGAATCTCCTGTGCCCTTACTAAATGATCCTACTTGATCTTAATTTCTGAGAGAAATATGTTTAAATCTTCCTACACAACTATAGATATATCAATTTCTCTTCTGTGTGATTTTGCTTTATGTATACAATTTCATGAGAACTCTATTTTGGCAGATTGTTCCTTTTATCATTAGTAGTGTCTTTCTTTAACTCTAGTAACACTTTTGCCTTTACTTTTCCCGGATAATAATAGTTATATCTTTGTCTGTGTTCCAGATATGTCTTTTTTACATATCTTTATTGCCTTTGTTTTATTTTTCCTAAGTTTGATAAAAAGCATGGTAGAGCAGGATTTAAAAAAAATCATCTGAGAGAATTTTCCCTTTCCTATAGACTTGCTGTTATTAATTTTAAACAAAAATAAAAGTGGTATAATGAATCCCACAAGCTCATCACCCAGACTCAACACTGATAGGTTTTCCATATTGTTTCATCTATCCATTCTACATACTACTTTCTTTCTTGTCCTTATCCTTCTTCACTTTCTCATCCTCATCCTTCTTTTGTGTGAGTTTTTAAAACAAATTCTACTGCTAACTAATAAGGATTTTTCCCTCAAGCATAACCTTGACACCATCATCAAATCTGGAAAAAGAAAACCAATTATTTTTAAACAATATGTAATAATCAGTCTGTATTCAAATTTCCCAAATTGCCTTGAATTTGTTTTAAGAATGTTTATTAAGGTTGCCAAATAGGAAATTACTTTATGAAAATTAGCAATATTCATATATATATTTATTTATATACATGCATCAGCTACAACCAATATTTTTGTCAAAGAAAACAGTACCTATGAAGAACCAGACCTAGAGAAAATGAAGATGATTATGGCTGGAGTGCATGTAGTGCTTTGACAAAGGGGATGATAGTTGATTGGGCTGGAGGGAAAGGTAAGTGCCACATTATCAAAGAGCCATGCCAAGTCATACCAAGGAGTGTGAGTGTAGTACTGAAAACAACCTGGGGCTGGGTGTGGTGGCTCACGCCTGTAATCCCAGTGCTTTGGAAGACCAAGGCAGGTGGATCACCTGAGATCAGGAGTTTGAGATCAGCCTGGCCAACATGGTGAAATCCTGTCTCTATTAAGAATGCAAAAAATTAGCTGGGCATGGTGGTGTGTTCCTGTAATCCTGGCTACTCAGGAGGCTGAGGTAGGAGAATTGCTTGAACCTGGGTGGCCAAGGTTGCAGTGAGCCGAGATCGTACCACTGCACTCCAGCCTGGGAAAAAAGAGCAAAACCCCATCTCAAAAAAAAGAAAGAAAACAACCTGATATCCACTGAAAGGTATTAAGGAAGAAGCAAATGATCAGATATATCATTTTAGAAAGACACATTAGGCTGAAAGATATAGGATTAGAAGAGTCAAGACTGAAGTTAGAGACTTATGAGAAGGCAGGTAAGAAATGATGATGGCCCTAAAGTGGACTGTGGAAGTGAGGGAAAAATGGGAGGGCAACTACTGGAAAACTGTAGAGGAGGTAGAATCGGTTGAGAATGAAGTAAGGGAGGAATCACAGGTAATGACCAAGATTCTGGTGTAGGCAATTGAAGGAATGGTGGGGTCACTCCCAGAGAAGGATCAGCATCTAGTTTGGCACATGTTGAATTGGAGCATCCTATAGGACTACTGGAGGACAATTTAAAGAGAAGCTTGATACGTGGAGCAGAAGCTCAGGAGATGGATGTGGATTTTCAAACTCATATTAGGAATAACTGTACACAGATGGTGCAGTGGATAGAAACTGGGCCTAACATAGATGAAAAATAGTATATTTGCAAGACAAGAAGAGAAAGAGCTATCAATAAACCATTTAAAAATGGGAGGTCAGAAGAATTGAAGCAAATCAAGGAAGTTCATGTAACTAAAGCCAACAGAAGGAAATGCTTCAAGACTTATTTTTCTCCCCTACTGTATTCTCAGCACACAAATCAGTGTTTGTCTCTTAGAAGGTAATCAAGATATATTTGCTGAATAAATGAATAAAGAAAAGACTCATTAGTGTTTTCAGAGGCTGCCTAGAGGCCAAGTAAGATAAAGACAGAGAGATGTACACTAAATTCACTACCAAGAATTTTGCTGGTGACTTTGGCAAGAATTGTTCCTGTGGAATGGCGAGCGCTGAGTCCAGCCTGCAGGTGTGTTGAGGGGTGGTGAATACCACTGAAGTGAAGGTGGAAAGTACAGGCAATTATTTCCATAGAAAGAAGGAGGGAAATAGCAATGCCTGGAAGGTATTGTGTGTTGAGAGACATTTTTATTTGTTTGATTTTTAAGATCTGGGACATTTGACTATTTAAGCGCTGATGGGATAGAGCCAGTGAGGGATAGATCTCAGATCATGCAAGAGATAAAAAATGAAGACTGAAGATCAGAACAAAGAAAAGGATAGTCCTTCAATATTATAGTCCTAAGATGGTTGAGGGAATAGAGTTCAAAGAACAGAGGAGGCATCAGTCTTAGACAAAGGAGGGGGCACTACATCCCCTCCAGGTAAATGCAAGCCAGATATGGTGCAGGGAAGCTAATGAAATTCCCATTTAATGATACCTCATTTTTCTGTAAAGTGGGAGTCAAGACCATTTGCTGGGAATTAAGGAAAATGATTAATTTCCTGGGTTGCCTGGAATTTCTTAATTTATATTTCCATAGAACATATGTCATACCCTTAGGACCTCCCAGGAACCATCACTAATTAAGGCTTTTTAATAGGCCAACTGTAAGTGCTGATTTTCATTATTTCCTAATTTATGCTGCTCTCCAGCAAGAAAATTGTCATGTTATTCAGCAAAGAAGACATTCATCCCTCTCCTTGAAACTGTTGGATACGGAAGTTCCTAAACTGTTTACCACCAGGGATGACTTTTAGAATATGTTTTTAATTAGCCCTTAGGTATTTGAAAGATGCTGTCTAGCAAACAAATCATATTTATAAAGTAAAAAAAAGACTTCTATTTTTTATTAATTTGATGTAATATTTGCTCTTAGCCTTAAAAATTAACTGATCACCATGCACGATCATGTTTGATTAATTGAATTCCAATCAAAATCAAAGGAATAAGACATTTCAGTTATTCTGTGAAATCTTACTGAGGGGGAATGTATGATGCTTCTTTCTTTTTAAACAATATTGAAAACAACTTTTGGACTCTCATTATTTCTTAAAAGAATCTTGGGGAAAAGACTACTAGTATACTGCAACCACTTGAGCCTTGCTTTTCATTGCATTGTTAATTGCAAATCTTAAGGCATTCAATACCAAAGTGTTTTCTTTCCCAAGCCAAGAATGAGAACCCCCATTTTTCTTCATGTATATTAACACTTTAAGTGGAAATTTTGATTTATGAGTCACAACCCTGAAAATAAATGGTTGATTTGGTACCTTATTCAGCAAATCAAACCATCATTTACAAAATTACTTTGTTCTTGAAAGAGGTATGTCAACAATCCCAATACCTAGAAGTAATTGAGAGTGTTTAGTTTCTCTTTGAGAATAACAGTGAGTGACGTTATGAAAAAGCTACCAAGCGTGTTCTTATCTACCTAAATTCTAATGCCTTAAGATAGAAGATATTAAAATTATGTAGAAAAAAGTCTATTTAATAAACATATCTTGAGCTTCATCTAATGAGCCACAGAACATTCTGAGATACACGTGGGGACATGATAGATGCAAACCCTGTCTTGTGTATATTACATGAAACAAATAATAATACAAATAAGCATGGTATAAATTGCCACAATATATAGGAAAATTATAACAAATTGCAACATGAAGGGAAAATATAGTATGCAATGAGGGATTATAACAAGACAGCCTAATTTAAATAGATCAGAAGGCCCCAAGGAAATGTCATTTAAGCAAACGTTTTAAGTGGTAGTAGATTTTAGTTGGAGATGGACAGGGGTGGGAGGGATTTCCAGGCAGAAGAAATAGAGCCTTTGAATGCTGCATGGTGCAAACAAGCTTTCTTTACCCGCTCTGTGCCCTCACCTAGAGCACAAGAGCCAGATGGGTATTTAGGGAAGCTCGAGGATATGAAACAATTACAGTGAATTTATTTCTGTTAGGGTTGTATTTGCCAAAATGATTTCAGCAAAGGGTGACTCATTTACAGTAAACATTTTCCTTTTGACAGTATCTTAAACTAGATTCTGAAGAAGGAGGTGACAAAAGAAGACTAAGTGACCTGCTTTGGCCACAAAGAATGCACCAACTCCTTAGTGCACACTGTGTTACAAAAGCAAAATCCAGTAGCTTCAGGAAAAACAGAAAACCAATCATGATGATAAAAAATTTAAATATAACTATTTCTTTTCCTCGTATATTACTAGTGAGCCACACAGGTATTCACTTTCAAATCATCACTATCAGAAAGGTCTCATGATTCATTTGTGTGTTCATTTTCATTTCTTATTTTGACTAAGGAAATGAAATGAAAACTTTTGGTTGTCAGCTTCATTCTGGTTCATCATTGCCTCTGGAGTACTCTGAGGATGACGTAGTTTTCTTAGCACCAACTAAAGCACCCTCTTTAGGAAGGACATGACCCTAATTATAGATGTCACATATCTTCAATTTAAAAGTTAAATTACAGAGATCAGTGCTAATATTTATAAAAGAAAAGCAGCACAAAGCTAATGCAAGTAATATTTTCAGTGTATGGTATTTAAAAGACACTTCCTCATCCTGTAAAAACCTCAATAGACTTTACTGTCCCACACTTGAGCCATTTATAGTGCACTGCTCACTTCCTGAGAGGGGAGTAACTCTGCTAAGCCATAGAGGTATTCCCTGGTTAAGGAATCGTTTACTAAAGAGAACTTTCTGAAATATATATGTGCTCTCTAGTGGGATTCAGTCTTACCATTCTTCACACCTCACTTTAGACAGTTAATCTCCTCCTTTTTAGACAAATAAGTTGCCAGATATATTTAAGGCTGGGAACCTAAGACCTTATAAGGCACACAGAAAGAAACATACTTCTCAACTGTTGCTATGCTGTTGTTGAACTCCCTGGGGAGTTCATAAATTAATTGCAAAAAATCTACAAATGTAACATAGGCAAAGTATGTATTTTGCACATAGATATGCACTATTATTTTTCCAATGTTCATAGGCCACAGTGATAAAATACATTGCCATTTTCAACAATTACTGAATTCATAATATTCTATTTTTTTCAAACAATAGGTAGAAGGAACATTATTATTATGTCATCAATTCTGATGATCCAAATATTTAGAAATTAGTACAGTACTATATGTTGAGTTGATTGATTATAGCAGTATTTTTTTTCAGGTTTTGATCACACAGCACTAACAGTTTAAAAAAAAACTGAGCTCATACAACTTAATATATGTATATTAATAGACAACATACATGTACTGCTATACATATATATTATATAATATATACACATACATGTTGCATATACACACACATATATATACACAGCCAATAATATTTTGGACAACAACAGACAGCACATGTGATGGTGATCCTATATGATTTCAGTGGAGTAGAAAAACTTATTGCCTAAGGATGCCATAGCCATCATAACATTGTAGTATAACACACAACTCACATGTTTGTGGTGGTGCTGGTGTAAACAAGCCTAGTGCACTGCCAGTCACATAAGAGTATAGCACACACAATTATGTACAGTACATAATACTTGATAATAAACAACTGTGTTACTGGTTTATGTATCTATTAGATTGTTTATCATTATTTTAGAGTGTACTCCTTCTAATTTTATGTATTTTAAGAAGTTAACTCTAACACAGCCTCAGGCAGGTCCTGCAGGAGGTATCCAGAAGAAGGCATTGTTATCATAATAGGAGATGACAGCTCCATGCATGTAATTGCCCCTGCAGACCTTCCAGTGGGACAAGATGTGGAGGTGGAAGACAGTGATATTGACGATCCTGACCCTGTGTAGGCCTAGGCTAATGTGTGTGTTTGTGTCTTAGTTTTTCACACACAAGTTTACAAAGTAAAAAAAGAATAGAAAACTCCTAGAATAAGGATGTTAAAAATATTTTTGTACAGGTGTACAATGTATTCGTGTTTTGACCTGCTATTACAAAAGAGTAAAAAAGTAAGGCCAGGTGCAGTGTTTCACGCCTGTAATCCCAGCACTTTGGGAGGCCGAGGTGGGCGGATCACGAGGTCAGGAGATAGAGACCATCCTGGCTAACACGGTGAAACCCAGTCTCTACTTAAAAAATACAAAAAAAATTAGCCGGGCATGGTGGCGGGTGCTTGCAGTCCCAGCTACTCAGGAGGCTGAGGCAGGAGAACAGTGTGAACCGGGGAGGTGGAGCTTGCAATGAGCCAAGATCGAGCCACTGCACTCCCGCCTGGGCGACAGAGTGAGACTCTGTCTCAAAAAAAAGGTAAAAAAAAAAAATTAAAAGTTTATAAAGTAAAAAAGTTACAGTAAGCTAAGTTTAATTTATTATTGAAGAAAAAATATTTTTATAAATTTCATGTAGCCTAAGTATACAGGGTTTATAAAGTCTTTAGTAGTGAACAGTAATGTTCTAGGCCTTCACCACTCACTCACTGACTCACCCCAGAGCAACTACCAATCCTGCAAGCTCGTTCATTATAAGTATCCAATATAGGTTTACCATTTTAAATATTTTACACTGTGTCTTCACTACACCTTTTCTATGTTTAGATAAACAGTGATGTGCCACATAATAACATTTCAATCAATGAAGAACCACTGTAAGACAGTGGCCCCAAAAGATTATAATACTGTATTTTTACTGTACCTTTTCTATGTTTAGATATGTTTAGAGACACAAATATTTACCATTGTGTAATAATTGCCTACAGTATTCAGTACAGTAAAATGCTGTACAGTTTTGTAGCCTAGGAGCAATGGTGTTTAACACTAGGTGTTTAGTAGGCTGCACCATCTAGTGTGTAGGTATACATCACAGAGTGTAAGTATACTCTATGATGTTCACATAACGACAAAATCACCTAATGATGCATTTCTCAAAATGTACCCTTTTCATTAAGTGATGTGTGATAATATATATATAATATTGTATATATATGTACTTTATAAAAGTTCTGTAAAAGGAAGTTTAAAACAGTTGGCTAAAAATAAATATATGTGTTAAAAATTTATTCCAGCACCCCTGAAATCTGGTGGCCTCATTTTGTAAGATCATTGACAGAAAGAGGGAAAGATATTCAAGGGCTGTCTATAGAAATAAGTGGAATTATGTCATCACTTCCTGGGAGAAACTGTACAGGTCAGTCAGACCTTGTGTAGAGGGCTGTTGGTTACTGCTGACTCATTCAATTTTTTACTGACTCTGGCCTTTAGTACAGCAACAAATCACAAAGTCACACATCCACATTGTCTTACCTGCTAAACACATCAGCACTGCTGGAAAGAATTATATGCTGGAAAAGGCAAAAACTACTGTCCGGGTGCCCCATAAAAACTGACCTGTATTTGGAGCAACCTTGGCAGCCTGCTGCACCCTTTGATTGCTGTTCACACTTGACCATGGCTATGAGGAATGGGTCTGTTATAGACACGGCAGAGTGAGCAATGTGCTTAAACTGGTCTCTATGAAGACACACTAGGGCTGAGAGGGACATGCCTGGCATGATCTCATACTATGAAATTTCTTACAAGGACACTAAATCCAGGTCGGTATAAATTTGATTTATCCATTTTCAAGTTTTGGAGAGAGGGAACTATTTTATAACCTTCAAGAAACTTGACAGTGGTGTTATGGGGGTGCTCCTACCTGTAGAATGCAAGGAGCTATCACTAGATGGGGGCGGGGAGGTTGAAAAGCCAGGGGACCAGGAAAAAGGGAACCTGCTACAGAGGTTAGCTACAGAGGCAGCCAGGAAGATGCAAGTTTTGAAAGCTGATTCACCAGGACAAGTGGACTCTTCCGAAGGGTTTGACCCAACTTATGGACCAGAGGAGGAAAATGACTTAGAAGCAGGAGTCTTAAGATAAGAAGGCTCTTCTTTTTGATATGGACAGGTTAAAGGTCAAAACAATGGGAGAATAAGAATACACAAGTAAGATCCCTAGCTAGTCTTTTCTGGCTGACGTTGGAGCTATGCCAGGCTTGCAAAAAAGCTTGGGAGGACAGGAAGCAAATAGACTTTCTCATGTTGGTTTGTCAGCAAGTAGGGATGGTAACTGCTAATGTTATGGGAACTGTGATCACTAGGGGATACAGCAGGAAATAACTCCTCATTTGTAGATCACAGCCACTGCCACATGCAGCTGACCTCAGACTCAAGGGTGAAAAATTGGGTTTGTCAGGGAAGGCCAAGTTATATCTGCGAGAAAGAGTTTGCACGCCTAGAGATTAGGGCTCCTGAGCGATTACCTAGGTTCTGTTTCACGCCTTCTGGGCATTCTTTAAATTCAAAGAGCCAAGAGAAAGATAAGACTAAGGAGGATAAAAGAACTGACTTGGAAAAGGTCTGGCACTTCACAACAGATCCTGTCCTCAGTGGGAAGTGACAAAATCTCTGGGTAGGCAGAAAGGTTGGGACCACTCCACAGGGGAATCGTAACATTTAGGACAATGAAACAACACATATTAGGACAAAATTGGCAGTCAAAAAATAGCTTCTCAATGCTTCTAAAGAAGTGGATGCAAATTTTCGAATAATTACTGGTTTTTATGTATCAGGATTTAGCCTTAGTGAACAAATCTAAAGAAATTTAATTAAAGGAATTAGATGCTTACAAAACCCTTAAAGGCTGAGTATGGAGGATTAATTCCAAGAATAATACTACAGAGCTGTTCCTCTGGGATAAGCACTACCTCTAGCACCATCAGGGAGGGTGGGAGTCAGGAAGTTGCAAGAGCAACTGATGACCACAAGACCATCATGTCTCAGCCACAATCTAGGAAGCAAGGACCCAACTCCAAAACTGTTAGCTCCAGAATGACACTTAACCTCCCAGATCTACCTCAGAAACACAGGTGCTTCTATGCCTTTTTCTCTTCATTTGACTTGGTTTCCAATTTGAATCATGCACAAGTACATCTGAATGGGAGAAGTCAAATCATTTAATTATAATTAGAGCTTTTAATATTTTGCCTGATTTTTGTAGGAAAAATTATATAAAAGGAATATTATTATTCTGGTAGTGTTATAGTGTTTTAATAACAAATACATTAAAGAAAAATTAAAATGACAGTAACAAAACCACACTTAAAATTGTCCTTAATTAAAAATATGAAAAATAAAGAGATATAAGTAGGGTGTGGGGAATATTGAGTGAGAATTATCAAATAGGGGGATGATTATTTTATAGGAGGTAAAGCTCCAACTAGAATTTTAAAAAGGATTTGTTGAGCTAGTAAATGTTACAGTACCAGTTGGACACACCTTGTGGAGGGGGCATTTGGGTGCAGCTAACAGGTTTTTGTTTTTTTTTTAATTTTTGAGAAGGAGTCTTGCTCTGTCGCCAGGCTGGAGTGCAGTGGTGCAATCTCAGCTCACCGCAACCTCCGCCTCCCGGGTTCAAGCGATTCCCCTGCCTCAGCCTCCCAAGTAGCTGGGATTACAAGCACGTGCCAACTTGCCTGGCTAATTTTTTGTATTTTAGTAGAGACGGGGTTTCACCATGTTGGCCAAGACGGCCTCGATCTCCTGACCTCATGATCTGCCTGCCTTGGCCTCCCAAAGTGCTGGGATTACAGGCATAAGCAACCATGCCCGGCCAACAGGTTTTATCTGTCAATGACTCCGGGCAATGCACTGCTGGCAATAGATCATGTGATTACATATTTGCATCACCTTGCCTGCTTTACTCATCAGATATGGGCTGAAAGGAGTCATGGAATGAAAAGGCAAAAACTTGCCCTTCTGGTATTTGTGGAAAAAAATATATAATAAAAGCATCACTATTCTTCTGGTAACATTACAGTGTTATGTTGTAATGACAAATAAATACAAAGAAAAGTTAAACAAAATGACAGTGACAAAACTATAGAAGCAATTCTCTTTAATTAAAAATAAGAAATTTTTTTGTTATATCTTTATATCTGTCCCTGGGTTTCAAGCATTACATAGTACCAAAGTCTTCAGTATGGCCAGAGTGGGGGAGAAAAAAAGAAAACTCAACAAAAAATGCTTGCCACTTGGAGTGGATGCAGGAGTGGGCCATACAAGTCCCACCTTCTTGATCAAGGCAATTATTCCCCCAGTGGCCAGGAGTATTAACTAGAGACTTCCTCTTTGGGAATTGCCCTCCAGTGAAGGCAGCTGCCTTGCCCAAGGTCCTTTCTGGGGGTATGATTGGCAGTCCACATGCAATGACTGGTAGATTCAGTTACACAAAAGTCTGACCTCCTTGCCTCAATTCTGGACAAATCTGAAAGACCATCCCAGCTCCAGAATTCCCCATGGAATTGGCTGTAGTCTCTGTTGCAACCACCTTGCAGTTTTCCCCTTGCATTCTTCCCTATCTTGCCACCTTACTTTCTTAGAAATATTCCCAAGAGCACCCCCAATAACTCCAGCAATCCGATCTTCAACTCAGTCTGATTCCCTGAGAATCCCATTGAGGACACCACTCAAAACTCAGGATCCTTTTAGTGATGTCAAAGCCTCAAGGAGGCAAAACATGAATCTCAGCACATGGCTCTAGATAATGTATCTTTATCCCATTCAGAAGATTCTATCATATCTGAAGGGCTGGCTGAGTTATCCCACCAGGGTATGTTTAAACAAGAAACAGAAATTGGGAGGAAAGAAATGAGTGAGCACCAAGAAGTCAACTGTCAGCTTCAGATTAAGAGGCCATAGCTCTTTTAAAAACAAGAACTGGCTGGGCACGGTGGCTCACACCTGTAATCCCAGCACTTTGGGAGGCCAAGGCACGTGGATCATGAGGTCAAGAGATCGAGACCATTCTGGCCAACATGGTGAAATGCTGTCTCTACTAAAAATACAAAAATTAGCTGGGCATAGTGCCGCACACCTGTAATCCCAGCTACTCGGGAGGCTGAGGCAGGAGAATTGCTTGAACCTGGGAAGTGGAGGTTGCACTGAGCCATGATTGCACCGCCGAGCTCCAGCCTGGCGACAGAGCGAGACTCCATCTCAAAAACAAACAAACGAGCAAAAATCAAGAACCATCCTCCTATCTATTTTTCCATGCCCTCTCCCCTAGCCTTCAATCTACCAGATGGCGAAGGAACTTAGATGGAAAAGAGATGGGAGAGAGACTTGGGGGGTATGAGATTGGTCGAGGTGAAAACTTCTGAAAGTATTCCTGAAGGCCAGCTGCAGAGAGAGGAACAGCCTGATTCATTAGGGAAGATGACAGAAGCCTAAATGAGAGGACGCATAACTGAGAGTAGTCTCTACTACTCACTAAAATTTCTCATGGAAACTAAGAAAACTTGTGACAACCCAGAGTTTAGTCCTAGTGGTTTTCTCCTTTGATACCACTTCTGGAATTGTTGGAATGGACAGAAGCAACTAGAAACAGGAGAGTCCCACAGGCATCAATGTTGGCACTCACGGCGGTAATAGCAATGCTTCAATCAACTCCATTTGGAACATCAGGACCACTGAACACCAAGAGTATGAGGAATACTTTAGTATTGCCATAGGGATTCAGAAAACTTTGTAGATTTATATAGGACTGGAACTCCAGGCATCTACCCAGATGGGGTAAACCAGGAATAAATTGGTGAGTGCTTATGTTCTTACTTTATTGTATCATTACACTCTAGGACTGCTAGGTGATACCATTTTACCCCTGATAGGAGAATCTTAGAGGTTCATCTCTAACTGTTTTGACTGACCTGCCTGCAAACTTTTGGAAGCTTAATCAGTGTAGACATGGGACCAGAAAGATGATTGTTCACAAGTTCACTTTCTCTCTAAAGCGATTGTCAACATGGCAGTTTATGCTACCTCTCAAATTCCAACCACTCAATGGTGATTCCATTGCTGAAGCCAGGATTAAATTTACAAATTGCATGTTACTGCTGGATGGCTACACCCTGGATGGGCAACAGCAGAAAAAAAAAATTTTTTTTTCTAAGAAAGGATTTTACTCTGTCACCCAGAGCTGGAGTGCAGTGGCATGATCACAGTTCACTGCAGCTTTGAACTCCTGGGCTCAAGCAATTCTCCCATCTCAGTCTCCCAAGAATCTGGGACCAAAGGCACATGCCACCATACCCAGCTAATTTTTGTATAAATTTTTAAATAAATAAAATAATTAAAATGCCAGCCAATTTCTACAGTCCTGGAAAGCAGTGTCTATGACCCCCAAATAGAAGCAAATCTTATCAGTAACGTTTTTACTACTTAAAACAAAAGATCAAATTCCTGACTTGTAAGCAATGAGAAGTGTTACAGAAGCAATGGGGAGTCAGGCAGTTGGCATCACAGGCTCTGTGACTATTTTGGAGCTTTATTACTTGGAACACATTCATCTAATTGCAATCAACTTTCTATAAAATACAAACATAGCTTCTTGAAGAGAAGAGTAAACATCTGTAAGTCGAAGGGGCACATAAACAGAATCAAGAAATACGAAACTTCCTGGGAAGAACAACAAGAGCATCCTACCTGAATGTGTACCCTTGCTCCTGTCCCGGAGCTGTTCCCTGAGCTGCACTGTGAGGGCTGACATCACTCCCTGCATCCTCTCCTTCCCCACGGGTCTTACCGACACACCAAACAAGAGTCATTGCTTGGTGACTCCTTTTTGCTTTCTGATTACCTGTTTCTTTGTGTCTTCTCTGTACCTTCTTGGAGTGCTCAGGGTGTCTCATTAGACTTTTACTTTGAGCTTGTGGTTGTCAGTCCCCTGCTGATGACGACTCACTTTGGGCTGGTAAGGTAGGCCACTATTTGCAAACTCATGGCACAGCAGGTCTGGATAAAAGATGAAGTTCTGTGTGCAACTGAGAAATGGGCACCATGCGCAGAGGAGAGGCTGCTGATAGATTACCTCTCACACTAATTAGCTGGGCAACTTCAGAGAGCACCACAGCACCTCTGGTGGGCCTCAATTTCCTTCTGTCTAAAATGAAAAGGTAGGTCTTTTAGGAGTCTCCTTAGTGCTAACATTGTATGACAGAAGACTGCTTTTTTTAAGTTCTTTTATTATTATTATTATTATTAATTATTATTATACTTTGAGTTCTGGGATACATGTGCAGAACATCCAGGTTTGTTACATAGGTATACACATGCCACGGTGGTTTGCTGCACCCATCAACTGGTCATCTACATTAGGTATTTCTCCTAATGCCACCCCTCCCCTAGCCTCCCACCCCCTGACAGGCCCTGGTTTGTGATGTTCCCCTCCCTGTGTCCATGTGTTCTCATTGTTCAACTCCCACTTATGAGTGAGACATGTGGTGTTTGCTTTTCTGTTCCTGTATTAGTTTGCTGGGAATGATGGTTTCCAGCTTCATCCATGTCCCTGCAAAGGACATGAGCTCATCCTTTTTTATGGCTGCATAGTATTGCATGGTGTATATGTATATGTGCCACATTTTCCTTATTCAGTCTGTCATTGATGGGCATTTGGGTTGGTTCCAAGTCTTTGCTATTGTGAACAGTGCTGCAATAAACATACGTCTGCATGTGTCTTTATGGTAGAATAATTTATAATCCTTTGAGTATATACCCAGTAATGGAATTGCTGGGTCAAATAGTATTTCTGGTTCTAGATCCTTAAGGAATCGCCACACTGTCTTCCACAATGGTTGAACTAATTTACACTCCCACCAACAGTGTAAAAGTGTTCCTATTTCTCCACATCCTCTCCAGCATCTGTTGTTTCCTGACGTTTTAATGATCACCATTCTAACTGGCATGAGATGGTATCTCATTGTGGTTTTGATTTGCATTTCTCTAATGACCAGTGATGATGAGCTTTTTTTCATGTTTGTTGGCCACATAAATGTCGTCTTTTGAAAAGCTTCTGTTCATATCTTTCTCCCACTTTTTGATGGGGTTGTTTGTTTTTTTCTTGTAAATTTGTTTAAGTTGTTTGTAGATTCTAGATATTAGCCCTTTGTCAGATGGATAGATTGCAAAAATTTTCTCCCATTCTGTAGGTTGCCTGTTCACGCTGAAGATAGTTTCTTTTGCTGTGCAGAAACTGTTTAGTTTAATTAGATCCCATTTGTCAATTTTGGCTTCTGTTGCAATTGCTTTTGTTGTTTTAGTCATGAAGTCCTTGCCCATGCCTATGTCCTGAATGGTATTGCCTAGATTTTCTTCTAGGGTTTTTATGGTTTTAGGTCTCACATTTAAGTCTGTAATCCAGACTTAAAATTGGTCTGGATTGAGTATTACTTTATTGTATAAAAATACAATAAAGTATTTTTACTTCAGGCGTGGGCTTCAGAAATCTAGGGATTGAGTAAATTTTTGTATAAGGCATAAGGAAGGGGTCCAATTTCAGTTTTCTGCATACAGCTAGCCAGTTTTCCCAACACCATTTATTAAATAGGGAATCCTTTCCCCATTGCTTGTTTTTGTCAGGTTTGTCAAAGATCAAATGGTTGTAGATGTGTGGCGTTATTTCTGAGGGCTCTGTTCTGTTCCATTGGTCTATATATCTGTCTTGGTACCAGTACCATGCTGTTTTGGTTACTGTAGCCTAGTAGTGTAGTTTGAAGTCAAGTAGTGTGATGCTTCCAGCTTTCTTCTTTTTGCTTAGGATTGTCCTGGGTATATGGGCTTGTTTTTGGCTCCATATGAAATTTAAAGTAGTATTTTCTAATTCTGTGAAGAAAGTCAATGGTAGCTTGATGGGGATAGCATTGAATCTATAAATTACTTTCGCCAGTATGGCCATTTTCACGATATTGATTCTTCCTATTCATGAGCATGGAATGTTTTTTTCATTTGTTTGTATCCTCTCTTATTTCCTTGAGCAGTGGTTTGTAGTTCTCCTTGAAGAGGTCCTTCATATCCCTTGTAAGTTGTATTCCTACGTATTTTATTCTCTTTGAAGCAATTGTGAATGGGACTTCACTCATGATTTGGCTCTCTGTTTGTCTGTTATTGGTGTATAGGAATGCTTGTGATTTTTGCACATTGATTTTGTATCCTGAGACTTTGCTGAAGTTGCTTATCAGCTCAAAGAGATTTTTGGCTGAGATGATGGAGTTTTCTAAATATACAATCATGTCATCTGCAAACAGAGACAGTTTGACTTCCTCTCTTCCTATCTGAATATGCTTTATTTCTTTCTCTTGCCTGATTTCCCTGGCCAGAACTTCCAATACTATGTTGAATAGGAGTGGTGAGAGAGGGCATCCTTGTCTTGTGCCAGTTTTCAAAGGGAATGCTTCCAGCTTGTGCCCATTCAGTATGATATTGGCTGTGGGTTTGTCATAAATAGCTCTTATTATTTTGAGATATGTTCCATCAATAAACCTAGTTTATTGAGAGTTTTTAGCATGAAGGGTTATTGAATTTTATCAAAGGCCTTTTCTGCATCTATTGAGATAATCATGTGGTTTTTGTCATTGATTCTGTTTATGTGATGGATTATGTTTATTGATTTGCATATGTTGAACCAGCCTTGCATCCCAAGGAGGAAGCCAACTTGATTGTGGTGGATAAGCTTTTTGATGTGCTGCTGGATTCGGTTTGCCAGCATTTTATTGAGGGTTTTCACATCAATGTTCATCAGGGATATTGGCCTGAAATTTTCTTGTTTTGTTGTGTCTCTGCCAGTTTCAGTCTGCAGCTCCCAGCGAGATCAACACAGAAGACTGCCTTTAAACAAAGTCTGAGAGGTCGGAATGTTAGACAAAGACCAAAAATAACTGAAGGGAGAAATGCACAAGCAGATCAAAAAGAAGGACAAAACTCAGGCCCCATTCTCTGTTTCTCCTATTAAAATGAACAATAATGGAGAAATGAAGTTCAAACAACACGCAGGTGTAGGGCCAAGGGAAAATGTCCCCTTCACCCTCTGAAGGTTTGCTGAAAATCAACTGACAAAAAGGAGATTAATTGTAGAAAAGACACACAAATTTATTAACATCCACAGGGTGAACCACAGTGATTACCCCATCACACAATGGGGTACAGATGCTTCTATACCCTTCTCCTTAGAGAAAATGGAAATGAGAAATTGTGAATTATTTCCTCATGGTAGTAAGTAACATTTAGGGCAATTCAATGGGCTTAAAAAACATACAATGATCTGGGACAAAATCTGTTGGGCCCATTGAGCAGACAATGGTTTGTGACAAAAGTTTGTCTGGGTGTGTTAACAGACTTTAGTCTTTCTACCTGTAAGAGTAGTTTAGTTAATGAAAACTCAGGGAAGGAACCGAGGTCATTGTTTTCATCTTTGATGGGTCTGGACTTCAGGCAAATGAGGGAACTTCAGGGAACAACTTTATGCTGCACTTTAGGAGAGAGAGGATTGAGAGGCAAGAAGTAGGGAGGTGACAGAGACCTTGTTGTTTCTTCTTCAGTTTAACATGTCAAAACACCATATTTTGGGGGTATGACCTTCTCAGCTCCATTACAAGTTTAAGCAGCTTGTGTAGATGGTCCAGTCTTTGGCCTGTGGGTCCCTGTTTTCATGGCTTATGTGTACTATTTTTTATCGATTAATTGAGCCACTTCTTATTTTTAAAAGTGCTCAGCACCAGGCAGCCCTGTTGCCTGTCACTTTCAGGGGCCCAAGGCTGTCCATTTCTGCATCCTGAGAGTTAGCTGTGGGCTCTGGTTACTACCCAGTATTCTGTCCCTGTCGGAGCATTGTCAGCCTCTATATGTTCTCAAAGCTTGGGCCTGATCCTCGCCTCCATGGGCAAGAGCCCACAGAAACCATGGATTATGTTGATGGTGAGGAATGGAATCCTGCCTCCCTGGAACAAGCCCAGATGATGTCTTTGCATGATTTTAATCCCTAGATTTCTGAAGCCCACGCCTGAAGAAATACTTATCCTAGTAGCATTTCCAGTGTTATTCATTCCCTCTTGCTTCCTTTCTTCCTCCTCTCACAATTTTCTTACCTGTCAATCAGTAAAAAACAATCATATGAAGAAGATATCTTTTCAAAGAAAGGTAGTCCTTTTTTATCTTTTCAGACTAAACATGCAAGCTGGAAGTATTCATGAATACTTCATAAAGTCATTTATACTGAGCCTTCCGTCAAAGTTCTCAAAGGGATTGGTAAGCATTAGCTCACAAATTTTCATCCAAGAACATTATTATTATATCAAAGATGAAAAAAACAAAACAAGAAGTTGTTAAGAGAATGTCTCAATGTTCCATGTTGAAAGAGATCCCAAAATGCTTAAGTACTCTCTGTACCCTTAAGCCATTAAGGCAATGGAGAGAATGGGGTCAGTGCTGAAGTCAGCAGTGCCAGGCTCTGGTCTCTTCAAATGTGGCCTGATGTCCCTACCCATTCACAGCTCACATTCTCTTGAAAGACAAGGTCTCCCTGGAAATCTGCTGCCTCTCCTGAATTCCCTGTCACCAGATAATGGATTTCCAGCCATTTGGGTAGTTCTTTAACTTCTCTCTCTTCCCTCCTCTCCTGTGTCACCAACTCCAATGAATCCTACTTCCAAAATCTCTCTCAAACTCCATTCCTTTTCTTTTAACTTTTGCTGCCTTTGATCAATCCCTTATTATCTTCAATGTGGACATACTATAAATATTCTAATTAATTTTCTACTATTCCTGTCCTCTCTGAAGCATCTTTTATTCCACCTCCTGGAATGACACTTCTAAAATGTAAACCACAGCATGTCACTCCCCTTCTTATAAAGAGGTATAGTCTACCTGTAACCTTAGCAATCCATTGAGCTAGTGAAGTTGCATTAATAATATACACCCAAATATTGCAAGCTTAAAAAAGGCTCTTTCTCTTCTTGTTTTCCGTGAGTGCCTGGAAATGTTACATTACACATATGCATCATGTGGTTCATCTTTTGGGCTACTGCCCACAACACCAGACTTTTCACAACCAACATACCTCTGTTGCCCCAGGCACACCTGCTCCCAGACCACTGTCTAGGCACTGTCTCATCATTCCACTTGGGCCACCACCCATAATGCCTGGTCTGCCATCATTGGCTCGGAATTACTCATACATTTCTTTGCTGTGATATGTATTGGCAAGTGAATTCCTGTGATGAATGTTAGGCTCTGTCATAGGGTCCTATGCTTGTTTTCTGATATTTTAACATTTTTTTGGCTTTTCACACAGTGTTTGTACTCTACTACCTCTAGAGGGCCTGTGCACCCCTTTAGGGTGGCCAGGTGAGGGATACATTTATCATGTACCTAAAACCACTTCTCTCCCATTCTCTCATTCTGTTACTAGTTGGACTCATAGAACCAAATCTTCCTTCTCTTGGGGTGGATTCTCTATCAGGCATCCCTGCACCTTCTGTGGTTAGCTTCCATTGGTTGCCTCCAGTGTGTTAGGCATTCCTATAGATGTCTAGAACCCAATGGTTGTCATTATTTGAGATCTTTTCTCAGAAGTTTCCTTAGCTCCCATTAATTTTAATCAAATCAAGTACGTCTTAAGAGGACTTCCATCAAGGGCTTCGCATACCTTGTTATCTCTTAGGTTCAACTGGGTCCCATATTACATTTTCATTTCCTCAAAATATTTGCAGGATTAAAATCCAAAAATTTATCAGATAATATAGAGTCCTTTAAAATCTAGCTCTTCCTGGCCAGGTGTGGTGGCTCACGCCTGTAATCCCACCACTTTGGGAGGCCGAGGTGTGCTGGTCACCTGAGGTCAGGAGTTCGAGACCAGCCTAACCAACATGGAGAAACCCTGTCTCTACTAAAATAGGAAAAATGAGCCAGGCATGGTGGCATGTGCCTGTAGGCCCAGTTACTCAGAAGGCTGAGACAGGAGAATTGCTTGAACCCAGGAGGCGGAGGTTGCAGTGAGCCGAGATCACACCATTGCACTCCAGCCTGAGCGACAGAGCGAGACTCTGTCTAAAGAAAAAAAAAATCTGGCTCTTCTTGTTTCCTGTTTTGTCTCATCATTCATTGTCACTGTCCTAACTCCCCAGCCTCAAAATGTTTCTCCACTCATCTGACCCTTACTGGATGCAGAGCCTTGTTTGTGTTCTTCTTCGACCTGGAGTGCCTTTCCTGAAACCCTTGTCCACCAAACTCTCACTCCAATTTCAAGACCCAACTCAAGTGTTAGGTCCTTGTGAAGCCCTCTCAGACCCCTCCAGGCGGTGCTCATTGCTGTTCACTCTGCGTTCACTCTCTGTCTGCATCATCTTGTGTTCATCCTAATATGGTGTCAGTATGACACTGCCACACGTCTTGCCCAGCAGCTGTGAGCTCCTTGAGCACAGAGAAGAAATTCAATTTTGGGAAACATCAGCATTGAAAAAAATTGAGAAAGAATAGTCAGAGAAATAATAGGAGAACCATAGAAACGCATCAGCTTAAGTCCTCTGTGGAACAAGGCAGGTATAAAGAAATGAAATATGTCACATAAAGAAACTTTAAAAAATATTAAAAACAGGTTTGAGTATAAACTGGGATTTCTTTTAGCACTTTTAGTAAAAAGATAAATTTTATATAGATGCAAGTGATGGATTAGCAAACAATAGCAGAAAGCCTGCTGGTGATTAATATAACTTCTTCAGGATGAAAGGAAACTGTCTATGCTGATAACTTCTCTCTTCAGACAAATCGTGTGGAATAGAGACTGTAATTACACTGCACTAGTCTTCAAACCAAGGAAACCCGCTAGTAACCAAGAATCTTGATTAAATCCTGCAACAGAAAAAGGGGTGATGGAACTGCATCAAGGCCTCAGTGAGAGAGACTATTCTCCCCAAATCAAGTGTTGGGATGGAGAGACTTGTTTTACTCAAAATCAGATCAGAGAAAGTTCTTTTAGATTAAGATTACTACTTATCTTCATCTAAAATTTTTTATCCCCTTAAATAGTTTTGTCAACTCTAATTTATTGCTATGCTGTGGTTTTAAAAGTTATATTTTGTATGATTGGAAAAGCATATATAGCTAGTGTTTAGTTAATTGCTTCTTTGTGAAAACTACCTTTGAATCATAAGGCCAATAGCCCAGGAGTCACTATAACCTGTTTGAGCATCACATCTCAGGTACATTGCTTAGGAAGGAAAGTCATTATGAAAATGTACTATTTCTGTTTCCAATCCTGGTGAACCCAAAGATCTCCCTTTATTTTTTCTAAAAACCAAGCTTAAGCAACCAGCTTTATGTTTGCTTTGCTTCTCCTAAAACTTCAGTCCTCCAAGGTCAAGACCATCTTTCAAACAGAAAGTAAATTCAATCCAATTTTATACACCAAAATCAGGACACAAACAAGATCTTGAAGGAGTAGAAAAAACCCGAATCTTCAACTCCTTTCTCAAAAACTCTAACCGCACAAGGGTGGGGTTAGAGTTTTCCTTATGACTCTCTTTGCCCCTCGGTGACCACCAGAGTTGGATAGTAATGAAAGTGGCGGTGGCCTAGTGGTGATAACTACCTGTTGAGACTCAGTTATATGCAAGGTATAATGTCAAGCATTTCCTCTTTCGAATTTCTTTTTTTTAATTGACGAGTAAAAATTTTATAATTTTATGGTGCAAAATATGATGTTTTCATGTATTTATGTGTTGTGGAATGGCTAAATCAAGCTAACTAACATAGGCATTATCTCACATGCTTATCTTTCTTTGTGGTGAAAATACTTAAACTCTACTCTCTTAGCAATTTTCAGGTAGTCAATGTATTGTTATTACCTGTAGCCACCATGATGTACAATAGATCTCTCAAACTTATTCCTCCTGTCTAACTGAAATTTTATGTCCTTTGACCAACATCTCCCCAATTCCCTCCTCCCCCAGCCTCTGGTAACTGCCATTTTACTTTCTGTTTCTATGGGCTCAACTTGTTTAGATTCCACATAAAGGTGAGATCAGGCAGTATTTGTCTTTCTGTGCCTGTTTTATGTCACTTAACATATTGTCCTCCGGTCTCATCTATGTTGTCACAAATGACAGGATTTTCTTCTTTTTAAAGGGTGAATAGTATTCCATTGTGTATATATACACCACATTTTCTTAATCCATTTATCTGCTAATGGACACCTATGTTGATTCTGTATCTTGGCTATTGTGAAAAATGCTTCAATGAACATGGAAGTGGAGATTAGCTCCTTAACACACTGATTTCATTTCTTTTGGATACATATATTTAACAGTTGGATTTCTGGATCTTATGATAGCTCTATTTTTAATTTTCCAAGAAACCTTCACACTGTTTTCCGTCATGGCTGTACTAGTTTATATTCCCACCAACAGTGTACAAGGGCTCTTTTTTCTAATGTCAGGCATTTCTAAGACAATAACTCTAATTTTTTTAACAACATTGCAAAGTAGATTTTAGTATCTCCATTTTATATAATACAATCATCTGTGCTTCAAATACACACACACACACACACACACACACACACACACTCTGTCCAATTTAATCTTTACAACAATTCTCTAGGGTAGATACTGTTATTTTTATTTTATAGCCAAAAGTAATGGAGCGTCATCGAGGAGAAGTAATTCATCTTGGCTCATTTAAATATTAAGGAGCGAAATGAGAATTCACACTTAAGTCTCTATGATGACCTAGTCTTGAAAACCCAAATTCATACAGAGTGGTCTCATCACTGCATATCTGAATATGCATCCTCATCCCTCCTTATAAATTTTGAAAGTCCTGGAATATAATTGGAATTAGATAACATTT
Source organism: Pongo pygmaeus (assembly GCF_028885625.2). Lineage (NCBI taxonomy): Eukaryota > Metazoa > Chordata > Mammalia > Primates > Hominidae > Pongo > Pongo pygmaeus. Next base: position 47,760,049 of record NC_072387.2, read on the forward strand.
AGTTTAGATTGTTTTTGATGATGAATGAATTAGTAATAATGGCAAACCAATGAACAACACTATGCCTTTATCTAATTGTCAAAACTTATTTAATTCTGAGTCAATAGAATAAATATTTAGAAGTCAGTTAAGTGTAAGAAATCATTCAACATTTTTATAATTTAGACAAAATGGCAGTTATTATTTGACATGGCAGATGTCCTATGTACCAGGCTGTCTCACCCCTTGCCATGTTCCTGCTTAGTTTTGTACTTGTAACATGTTTCTCCACCTCCTGCCCCACAGTGCTTGGCATATGAGAGGAAATAACTGATCTCTGGTTTTACACCCGTGTTTGGCTGCATGCTTTGTTTGCAGAGGGTCTTGCTTGGCTGTTATTGCCAGTGTTCCCTGGTTTGGTCCAGGGCCACTACTAACTCAGGTCTTCCTTCTGTCATAGCAGGTGTAATATGTTTCTATGACTGCTATAGCAAATTGCCACAAGCTTAGTTGCTTAAGCACTACAAATTTATTATCTTTCAGTTCTGGAGGTCAGATATCAAAATGAGTCTCATTATGTTAAAATCAAGGTATCAAAAAGGCTACATTTCTTTTTTGGATGCTGTAGTAGAGTGTATTAGTCAAGGTTTTCCAGAAAAACAGAACCAAGAGGAAATATATATGTAGTGAAAAATTGGCTCACACAAGTATGGAGGCTGAAGAGTCTCACAATCTGCTGTCTGCAAGCTGGAAACCCAGGAAAGCCAATGATGTGATTCCAGACCAAGTGCAGAGACCTGAGAGCCAGGGTGCCAATGTTGTAAATCTCATTCCAAGGGCGGAGGAAGACTGCATGTCTGCTCAAGCAGCAGAGCAGAGCCAGCAAATCCTTCCTTCCTCTGATTTTTGTTCTACTCAGGCCCTCAAAGGATTGGATGAGGGCCACTCACACTGAGGAGGGCCATCTACTTTACTGAGTCCACCGATTTACATAAATGCTAGTCTCACCTGGAAACACCCTCACAGACATGCCTGGAAATAATATTTAATCTGTGCACCTCATGGCCTCAATCATGTTGACACACAAAATTAACCCTCCCAGAGAGAATCTGTTTTCTTACCTTTTCCAGTTTCTAGAATTTGCTGGCATTTCTTGGCTCGTGGCTCCCTCCCTCATTCTTCAAAGCCAGCAATGGCAAGTTGAGTCTTTCTCACATAAAATCACTGCTTCTGTCATCATACAATTTCTGACTCTGTCCTCTGCCTCCTTCTTCCTGTGATCACCCTGGACCCACCCTGATAACCCAGGATAATGCCCCTATCTCACGGTCAACTGGTTCGCAAGCTTATTTCCACCTGCCACCTGAATTCCCTGTTGCCATGTAACATAACATATTCACAGGTTCTGGGGATTAGGACGTGGGTACCTGTGGGTGTTTGTTATTCTGCCTACCACAGCAGGGCACATGGTCACGCAGATGGAGGGGCTCATCAGGAGTGGGTGGCAGGGTGCAGTTGGAGAGTGTAACATATAGACAGAGCGTATGGTCCCTGCACTCAGAACCGAGCTCAGATGCCAGCCTCATGATTTGCAGCCGCATGACATTCAACAGGTCACCTCACATCAATGAGCTCAGTTCCATCATCTGTGAAGTTGGAGGGGACCATGTTAATAAATGATATGATACATTTAAATTGATTAGCACAGAGCCTGAAACTTAGGAATAACGATTATAGCACCTCAGATTTTTGAGCTCTTATGACGTGCTCAATGAAATTACAACTATGATTTGGATGACGATGATTTTGATGATGTAGCTGAGAGCCTAGGGTAAAGTTTGGCCAGTCAACAGTCGCAACAGGGACTGAAATCAAGAATTAATATAGCAGAGCTCTGGAGTCTGGGGTGGTCTTAGTAATAATTATTCAAAACTGGCCAGACAGCATTTGTTCCCGTTAAAGCCTGGGACAATTTGCCCTTTCTGCTAAATCATCTGCTGTGTCTTATCCTCTTCTACCTGCCCTTTTAGGACTTCAAAGATTATTGTTCACCACTTAGCTGACTCTTCAAAGTCAGTGTCCCCTGGTGGCATTTTAAGATGCATAAAGAAGTTCAAAAGCAACTCCAAATTATCGGGGCTTGGGTCCTGTGTCTTCAGATGTCTCCTTGTTACCTACATGGTTTAGTAGAGACCATAGCCTTGAAGTCCTTAAAATGAATATCCCTAGGTAAAATATGCCCTCTTCATCTTAGAAAGAATAACCTTGTGAAATAGCTCAGCTAATGACACACACATTAACTGACAGAAACAATTTAGCAACTGTCACCACATAAGAAAATAATGACATCCTGGGTTTCAGGGACAGACTGACTTACTAAGGGAGAGTATCTCAAAACTAGACAACGCAGACTGCTTTATACTTAAATCAACTGATTATTACATACACATATCATTTAATAGCTTAATATACTTGCAAATATTTCCAGTTTTGTTTCTGACAGTATAAAATAGGTTTCTTATTTAAAAATTAGTCTTAGGTGCTAAACTATCAACCTCCTCTCCCTGGCCCTGGGATCATTTAAAATAGTGTAACACAATTATAAAGTTTAAGTATCTAAAGCAGAAATGGTCACTGGTTGGCATTTATGCTGTCCCTCTGCTCTCCCAACCCCCATCTCCATGACAATCAACACTGATAAATCAGTTCCAAAATTATAGTCAATGCTCTTCTACAGATAGGCATGAAAAATCAGCTGGAGATGGCTCATGAGATGAAACCTAGCAGACCACCTTGAGCTACAATGTTTTAGTCAGATGGGGGGGGAAGGTTGCTGAACTCTGCGGTTACTGCTACTAAAGAACAAAGAGCCATTCACATCTTACAGAAGCCAAACCAGCAGCTGAAGTCATACAATGAACTAGAATATTCTTTTGAACAATCAATTTTTAATTAAATACATAGACAATTAAAATATTTCATATAAGGTTGAAAATCTCCTTAGCCACTCCTGTAATTTCAATAGCTTCTCATATTTCTTGTGTATCTAAACTTATAAATCTATATACAAGGAAATGTATGTTGTTATATATTAGTTGGAATCCTAAAAACCAAATTGTAATTCTAAAAAGTTAATGAAGAAAGCATAGAGACATAAGTTAGAAAATAAGAAATACAGATGGTCAATAAGCATTTGAAAAATATACAACCTTTTAAAATCAAAGAAATGTAAATTAAAATATTTTCATTTTTGGCATCAAATTTTCACAGGTCTGGTTATACCGTTTTGCTGTGTATTTCATTATGCTGATGAGAGCACAATGAATTGGGTACTCTCATTAAACACTGATGGACTGGCAAATTGATAAAACTTTTCCAAAGGCATTTTACAATAGACATCAAGGAACCAAATATTTGGATCTCAGATTTATTAATTTTTAATAGATATTTGGTAGGCATAGTTCAAAATATATGTACATAAATATTCATCTCACAATTTAGAATAATAAAGAATTACACATCATATATACAGTATTTATAATGCCCTCTTTATATGTTCTGTAATCTTAACAGAATATATAATCACTAAAAAAAGTGGCCTTTGAAGAGTTTTAAATAATATAGGTGAATGGTTAAAAAAAAGAGCTTGATACGAAAGTGAATATGTACATGGTCCCATTATGTTACACACACATACACACACACACACACACAAAAGACTAAAACTAAAACGATAATTGGCTGGGCACAGTGGCTCATGCCTGTAATTCCAGCACTCTGGGAGGCCAAGGAGGGTGGACTATCTGAGATCAAGAGTTCGAGACCAGCCTGGCCAACATGGAAAAACCCTGTCTCTACTAAAAATACAAAAAATTAGCTGGGCATGGTGGCAGATGCCTGTAATCCCAGCTACTTGGGAGGCTGAGACAGGAAGAATCACTTGAACCCAGAAGGTAGAGGGTGCAGTGAACAGAGATTATGCCATTGCACTTCAGCCTGGATAACAAGAGCAAAACTCCGTCTCAAAAAAAAAAAAAAAAAAAAAAAAAAAAAAAAAAAAGGATAATGGTGACTGCCTTTCTGGTGGTGAGAGCTATTGATTTTTATTTTCTTCCTTGGACTTTTCTATTTCTTCTTTGGACTTTTCTAAGTCATACACATGTTCTATAATGAAGAGCTTTTGTTTTATAATTTAAAACATTTGCAAAACTAGTTAAGGTATCTTGTCAAATTTGGAGTAAGCAAAGATTTCTTAAACAGGATACAGAACAAAACACACTGAACAGAATATGAAAAAAATTGATGAATTGAAAAACATTAAAACTAAGAATTTGCACTTATAAAAAAATGTAATAGTGAATAAAGAATGGAATCTACAGTGTGGGAAAGTATATTTTGCAATACATATATCCAACAAAAGAATATATACAGAATATACCCCAGAATACATAGAAGATAATCAGTAAGAAAAAGTCAAAAGGTATAAAATGTTAAAATGGGCAAAAGACTTGAGCAGCTACCTTACATAAAAGGATATTGAAGCTGGGCATGGTGGTGTGTGCCTGTAGTCTCAGCTACTCAGGAAGCTGAGGTGGGATAGCATGAGTCCAGGAGCTGGAGGCCATCATGTACTAAGATCCTGCTTGTGAGTAGCCACTGCGCTCCAGCCTGGGTAACATCGTGAGACCTCCATCTCTTAAAAAAGTATATCCAAATGATTAATAAAAAATGCTCCTGACTGTAGACTTCAGAAACAGGTACATAAAATGCAACAAGGTGCCACAACACACTCACCAGCATAGTTAAAATGAGAAAGATGGAAAGTATCAAAAATCTTTGTAGAGTAACTGGAACTCTCACATACTGCTAATAGAATTGTATATTGGTACAATGACCTTGCAGATGTGTTTGGTAGTTTCTATTAAAGATGACTGCATGCACATTCCATGACTTGGTAAGTCCACTACTGTAATATATAGTCAATAGAAATGTGTATATAAACTCACTGAGATACAAGTGCTGGAATGCTCAGGCCAATACCACTCCAATGTCCTCAACCATAGAATAGATAGATAAATTTTGGAATTCAGCAAAAAAAATAAATAGTCACCCACCACATGGACAAATCTTACAAATGTAAGTTTGATTGAAAGATGCTATTCTCCAAGTAGTATACTGTACGATGCTATATTAGTCTATTTTCATGCTGCTGATGAAGACATACCTGAGACTAGGTGATTTATAATGAAAAATAGTTTTAATGGACTCACAGTTCCACATGGCTGAGGAGGCCTCACAATCATGGTGGAAGGCAAAAGGCACGTCTTACATGGTGGCAGACAAGAGAGAATAAAAACCAAATGAAAAGGGTTTCCCCTTATAAAACCATCAGATCTCATGAGACTTATTCACTACTATGAGAACAGTATGGGGGAAACCACCCTCATGATTCAATTATCTCCCACCAGGTCCCTCCCACAACCATGGGAATTATGGGACTACAGTTCAAGATGAGATTTGGGTGGGGACAAAGCCAAACCATATCAGATGCTATTTACATAAAGTATGAAAACAGACAAAACTAATAATGATGGAGAAGTGATTGGAAAGGGATATGGGAGGTTTCTGTGCTGCTGGTAAAATTATTTTGTGAACTGAGTAAAGATACAATACATAGGTCTTTTTAGACTGGGAAAGTTTATGGAGCTGCCTTTTGTAGTTATCATGTCATGGCTTCAGATCTCGAAAGGGTATTAGTTTTGTTGCTCACAGTAGCTATTCTCAGTCAACTCAGTGACTCTTACTCAGATTACTTGATTCAATTTTACATGTCCTTGGTTCTGAAGAAATGTATAGGTATTTTCTGTCAAAATCTAAAGACCTTTGAATTTGATAGGCTCCTAAGATGCATATGTGTTTTCTATCAGCATGATAAAGAATTTTGAGCCAGATGAGATTTTACATTTTCTCCTACATTGTACATTTTTCCTACATTTTGGGGACCATACAACCCTTCTGTCTTTAAGAGATTAAACAAATAAATTTGGACAGCTCCAAGGGTTTCCATAACTGAAACTGAATGAGAACAAACTTATGTCATAAATGCTTTTGCTTAAAGTAAGTTTTGTCAAAACTTATACTGCAAAGTATTTTTTAAACTAAGTTACTTTGATTTTTTAGAACAGTATATAGTGGTTGTGACTTAAGCTTAACTACAGAAATGGATTCAGCTCCGAGTTCTATTATTCAAGAATTATACAGCTTGGGGCTTTCTTTTTTCTCAGCTTTAACCAAGATTCATCTATTAAATTAGGATAATAACATCATTTTATTTTATATAACTTTTAAATTTTATTTATACATATTTTATATATGTAAATATATTTATATTTATATTTTATTTATTATTTATATACATATATTTATATATTTATATATTACATATATAAAATATGTAAATATATTTACATTTACATAGAGAGAGAGAGACATGGGCTCCCTCTGTCACCTGTGCTGGAATGCAGTGGTGTAATCACAGCTCACTGCAGCCTCAAACTTATGAGCTCTAGCAATCCTCCTACATCAGCCTCCTGAGTAGCTGGGACCAAAGGTGCACACAAATATGCCTGGCTTTTTTTTTTTTTTTTTTTTTTTGTAGAAATGAGGTCTCACAATGTTGCCCAGTCTGGCCTCAAGCAATCCTCTCACCTAGGCGTCCCAAGTAGCTGAGACGACAGGTATTAATGACCATGCCTGGCTAGTTTTTCTTTTCTTTTCTTTTCTTTTTTTTTTTTTTTCTTAAGAAGTGGTGTCCTAGGACAGATTTTCAGCTGAATTCTACAAGAGGTGACAAAGTAGGGCTGGTATCATTGATACTGAAACTATTCCAAAAAATTAAAAAGGAGGCACTCCTGCCTAACTCGTTCTATGAAGCCGGCATCATCCTGATACCAAAACCTGACCGAGGTACAACAAAAAAAGAAAACTTCAAACCAATATCTTTGATGTACATAGATGCAAAATCCTCAATAAAATACTGGCAAACGAAATCCAGCAGCACATCAAAAAGCTTATTCACCTCAATCAAGTTGGTTTCATACCTGGGATGCAAGGTTGGTTCAACACAACCTCAGTGTGATCAATAAATGTGATTCATTACTTAAACAGAACTAAAGACAAAAAATCAATCAATGTGATTTATTACTTAAACAGAGCTAAGGACAAAAACCACATGATTATCTCAATAGATACAGAAAAGGCCTTTGATAAAATTCAACATTCCTGCATGTTAAAGACTCTCCATAAACTAGGTATTGAAGGGACATACCTCAAAATATGTAAGAGCCATATATGACAAACCCACAGCCAATATACTAAATGGGCAAAAGCTGGAAGCATTCCCTTGAAAACTGGCACTAGACAAGGATGCCTTCTCTCACCACTCCTATTCAACATAGTTTTGGAAATTCTGGCCAGGGCAATCAGCAAAAGAAAGAAATAAAGCGTATTCAAATAGGAAGTCAAATTATCTCTGTTTGCAGATGACATGATCTTATATCTAGAAAGCTCCATTTTCTCAGCCCAAAAGCTTCTTAAGCTGATAAGCAACTGCAGCAAGGTTGCAGAATATAAAATCAATGTGCAAAAATTGCTAGCATTCCTATACATCAACAACAGGCAAACAGAGAGCCAAATCATGAATGAACTCCCATTCACAATTGCTACAAAGAATAAAATATCAAGGAATATAGCTAACAAGGAAAGTGAAGGACCTCTTCAAAGACAACTACAAACCACTGCTCAAAGAAATCAGAGAGGATACAAACAAATGGAAAAACATTCCATGCTCATGGATAGGAAAAATCAGTATTGTGAAAATGGCCATACGGCCCAAAGTAATTTATAGATTCAATGCCATTACCATTAAACTACCATTGACATTATTCACATAATTAGAAAAAAAACCCTATTTTAAAATTCATATGGAACCAAAACAGAGCCTGAATAACCAAGACAATCCTAAGACAAAAGAACAAAGCTGAAGGCATCATGCTACCCAACTTCAAACTATACCACAAGCCTACAGTAACCAAAACAGCATGGTACTGGTACAAGAACAGACACATAGACCAATGGAACAGAATAGAGAATTCAAAAACAAGACCACACCTACAACCATCTGATCTTTGACAAACCTGACAAAAACAAGCAATGGGGAAAGGATTCCCTATTTAATAAGTGGTGCCCAGAGAACTGGCTAGTCATATGCGGAAAATTGAAATTGGAGCCCTTCCTTTCACCATATACAAAAATTAACTCATGATGGATTAAAATTTAAATGTAAAACCGCAAACTATAAAATCCCTAGAAGAAAATCTAGGCAATATCATTCAGAACATAGGCACAGGCAAAGATTTCATGACAAAAATGCCAAAAGCAATCACAACAAAAGCAAAAATTGACAAATAGGATCTAATTAAACTAAACAGCTTCTGTACAGCAAAAAAAAAAAAAAACTATCATCAGAGTCAATAGACAACCTACAGAATGCGGAAAATTTTTGCAATCTGTCCATCTGACAAAGGTCTAATATCGAGAGTGTACAAGGAACTTAAACAAATTTACAGAAAAAAACAACTTAAAAAGTGGTTGAAAAGACAGTTCTCAAAAGAAAACACACATGCGGCCAACAAACATATGAAGAAAACTCAACATCACTGATCATTAGAAAAATGCAAATTTAAATCACAATGAAATACCATCTTATGCCAGTCAGAATGACTATTATTAAAAAAGTCAAAAAACAACAGATGCTGGCAAGGTTGCAGAGAAAAAGGAGTGCTTTTACACTGTTGATGGAAGTGTAATTAGTTCAACCATTGTGGAAGACAGTGTGGCAATCCCTCAATGACCTAGAGGCAGAAATACCATCTGACTCAGCAATCCTATTACTGGGTATATACCCAAAGTAATATAAATCATTCTATATGTTCACTATAGCACTATTCACAATAGCAAAGATGTAGAATCAACCTAAATACCCATCAATGATAGACTGGATAAAGAAAATGTGGTTCATATACATCGTGGAACACTATGCAGCCATAAAAGGCATGAGATCATGGCCTTTGCAGGGACATGGATGGAGTTGGAAGCCATTATCCTCAGCACACTGACACAGCAACAGGAAACCAAACACTGCATGTTCTCACTTATAAGTGGTAGTGAATGATGAAAACACATGGACACATGGCAGGGAACGACACACACTGGACCCTGTCGAAGGGGCCGGGGGAGGGAGAGCATCAGAAAGAATAGCTAATGGATGCTGGGCTTACTATTTAGATGATAGGATGATCTGTGCAGCAAACCACCATGGCACACATTTACCTAAGTAACAAACCTGCACATCCTGCACATGTACCTATGAAATTAAAATTAAAGTTGAAAACAACTCCTGCCTTGGCCTCCCAAATTATAGGATACAGGCATGAGGCACCATGCCTGGCCTATATGCCTGTTTTGATGATTAAATGAATAGCATAATTTTGGTCCACTATGTAATCTTAATAAATATTAGCTATTATCACTATGATATTCTCATTACAGAAAACTTGGTAGAACTGTTTTCTAAAACAGATAAAGAAAAAATTATTTTTAGTTCCGTGATCATAGATCAGTGCAGCTACAGCTTTGATCATTTGCCCAAGATGGCAGTAACCATTTCCAAGACCCCTTCATTTGTGTTTTTCTTCCTTACACCCTCAGCTGTATTGTACCTCCTCCACCTAATGACTATGACTGCCAATGTGATATTGAGTGGTAACTACAGGATGGGAAGCCTAATCAGGAAATCCAAGGCCTTCTTTGGTGTCTCAGAAAAGTACAAGTTCAAAGCTGGCCAAGTCATTCATATTCTTGAAACCCCTTCCAATTATGACATTCCTTTATTCTGTCTCCTCATCCATCAGTAACTTTGCCGTAGAAAAGTCAACTTATGTCCTACTCAAATCAGTTCCCTGGCATTTTCAGACTAAACATGTATTTGATGGATGGAATCCCTTTCCATGATGCCAGACACCTGGTTAGAAGCATTTCGTGTCTGTTTGTTTTGGCTTCATGTATGCATGGCCTGAATTAGTCACTTTGTAAACTTCTTTTCGTTGAGGGATTAAGAAGGGGATACACTTGAATGACTAAAAAGGTAAGGCTCCTGAGATATTTATCTCGTATTTTCAACAAGATGTTCAGTATCTTAGCCTATTTTTCCAGAAACTAAAAGTCTTAGATAGTAAACATCATGATAAATAACTATACTTTAGTTTATGTTTTACAAGGAAATTTTCTTTTTTATTCCTTGATTCAGTCACCCTCTTGTTATATATGCTCTTGGCAATCTGCATATCTGCTTCCTAGCACTTTATTAATTTTAAAAATGTTGAGCAAATTTTGGATTTTGTTCTTGTCACTAGACTGTGGTTCCAGGAGAACAGCAATTATGTCCATGTGTTTATTTTATCTCCAGAGCACATTACAGTACCTGGCACATAGTATAAAGCTGATAAATAGTGTCTCTTTCAATAATATTTATAGTCCTCTGTGCTGAGGATACAAAGATAAATCATGAATAGTACCTGTCCTCAACAAACTCACAATAGAGTGGAAAAACTGATCATTGTATTGATAGAAACACCCATAGGGATTATAAGAACACAGAAATGGAGCATCCAAGACACAGACAGAAATGTAAAGAGGTGCTGGGGAGCACTTTTTCGAGGCAGTTAAAACCTGAGTTAAGTGTTTGTTGCAAACTGAACCACGTCAGTTTAGTCACGTACAACTCTTAGGTACTTTTTGGTAGATATATGTAGCTACCCAAAAAGTCTGAGATGGGAAGTGTTAGCCACCCTCCCTCACCCTTGCTACCAGCTCAGAAAGCCTCAGAACAAATTCAACCACAATTTATTAGACACAACACTCAAGAGCAACACAGATACAAACATACATACAAGTATCCTGTAAGTCGGTGAAGTTCTGAAAGTTTCATTCCAGGAAGACAGGAAAATCTTCCTAGAGCAGGATTCCATTGCTTTTTCTCTGTACCATTCAGTCAAAACACATCCTAAACCAATGCTGGATAGAAGGCCACTGGAAAGTACCAAGGGTACCATGCCTAAGAATACAGATTACAAATGTGCTGTTTACTTAGAGCCTGTTCAGGCTAGTGCAGAGAGTGGAGCTCAACTCTTTTAGCGAATCCACTTATAATTAATACTGTTAATTTTGTCAGTGAGAGCTCATTTCTAACAGTCATCATGGTAATAAGTCACTAGCTTTTCTTGACACTCATCGTGGTAAAGTAGTATCACTTATGGATTAAGATAGCCCACAGCAGGCTTGTAGTAGCTTCCCCAGGGAGGAAGAGCTACTGACCACCCTTAGCCTGGGCGTTTGGGTGACGTGTTAGCTCCCCATTCCACAGTAGAAGCATAAACTAACTGGCACATACATAATATCATTTTGATAAACTGAAGCATTTTAAAATGAATTTGTGATACTGTAACAATCTGTCCAATGCTAGTGTTAAAAAAAGAGTAGGAACACCCTGGGGTGGGGGAAAGTAGTGCTGTCCAGGCAGAGAGGAACATGTGAGGTGCCTCAAATAGCCCAAGCTCATTCCCACGGCAGAGCCCTCCCACGTGCTCCTCCTCCTGCCTGGAATGCTCTCCCTCTATGCGTTCTCATGGATCCCTCTCTTACTTCACTCAGGTATTTGCCCAAAAGAAAAGGATCCCAGTCTTTACTATTGTAAATAGTGCCGCAATAAACATGCGTGTGCATGTGTCACGGACACAGGGAGGGGAACATCACACACTGGGGCCTGTTGGGGAGTAGGGGGCGAGAGGAGGGAGAGCATTAGGACAAATACCTAATGCATGCAGGGCTTAAAACCTAAATGATGGGTTGATGGGTGCAGCAAACCACCATGGCACATGTATACCTGTGTAACAAACCTGCACATTGTGCACATCTATTCCAGAACTTAAAGTAAAATAAAAAATTTTAAAGAGAAAGGGATCCCACAGAGAAGCTTTTGGTGATGAATAAAAAATTTTTCCTACCATAACTCTATTCTTGTATCCATTTGCATTTTCTTCAGATCACTTTTCCTATCTGAAATTACCTAATTTAAAAAATTGTACTTTCGTCTATCTCCCGCTCCAGGATAAACTTCATGAAGGAAGGAACTTAGTCTTGATCATCTGTGTCCTCAGGGCTCAGAATAGTGGCTGGGATACACTAAGTGCTTAATAAAAAAGAATCTATGCCTCTATCCTCTCTGAATATATGCATAGAGAAGTGTCTAGAATGGTGATCATCTAATGTCAATGATTCTTTTGGAAAATATATTTAATATATTGAAATATAATATAATACATTGTTGATGCAGTATATTAAAAATGTCTATTTAAGTACCTTTTGCTGTGGTTTTAAATTGATATAAAATAGCTTTCATTTCTGAGAGCAACATCTGAAGATCAGGAAGTCACTTACATTTTTATTATTTTAAAGATATTTTTCATTAAACCATATAGCTGTGCTTTGCCATTAATTAGACATTAACCAAAGAACCCATCACATTCAAGCAAGAGCTATACTTAGCAAAAATCAATATTTTAAATCCTAGCCTCCAGCTCTTCATGTAGAAAGGTCTTGCAATGCAAGCTGCCTTACACTGGAAGGAAAATGGAATGCTGAGAGAAAAATCAGAACTAGCTGTGAAACGGTTGCTGCTACTTTTCAAAATCTTTAATCTTTGTAATACAGTTGACGCTTGAACAACATGGGGGTTAGAGGCACAAACCCCTGCACAATCAAAATCTGAGTTTACCTTTTGACTCCCCAAATAACTACTAATAGCTTACTGCTTACTGGAAGCCTTACCTGTAACATAAATTGTCAATTAATACACTTTGTGAGCTGAGATTGCGCAAATGCACTCCAGCCTGGGCAACAGCAAGACTCCATCTCGAAAAAAAAAAAAATACATATTGTGTATGTTACATGTGTCACATGCTGTGTTCTTATTATAAAATAAGCAAGAGAAAAAAATTATTAAAATCTTAAAGAAAAGAACATATGTTTACAGTATTGTACTGTATTTATTGATACCATAAGTTTATGTTGACGACAAGATGAATGAATCATCTATCTGAAATGGTGGCAACTACAGTTGCAGATCAATCTACAATATGTATCAAGCAATTAAACTTTTTCTTGTAATGTCATGACTTTTCTCTGCTTCTTTGGAGCACTGCAAGCATAACTTTGTATAGGTCCCATGTTGTCACTCAAGGTGTAAAATATGAAAAATATGTGAGAGCCACAAAAGATCACTTTTGTTTGTTTGTTCTTGGTTTTGTTTTGGTTTTGGTTTTGGTGACAGAGTCTTGCTCTGTCACCCAGGCTAGGGTGCAGTGGTATAAACATTGCTCACTGCAGCCTTGCCCTCCTGGGTTCAAGTGATCCTCCTCCCAAGTAGCTAGGACCACATGTGCACATCACTTACAACACTTGAGCTCACTGCAATAGCAACAGGAGGTAGCCATAAAATTCTTAGTAGTACAACATGGACTACAGTTAATTTTGTGCCATTTTCATTTAATTCTACTTCTTCATGTTTACATTTCTCTTGACTGTGAATAGAGCCCTGTACAGTCTATAAGGGTGTGTGTAAATTTTGATAAATTTTAGCTTTTTGTATAAGATTTGTGTTTATTTTATGGTAGGAGATGATAAAATAGACTCATATTTGCATTTTCTACCTCCCCAGCTGCAGCTTCAACCTCCCCATCTCAGGTGATCTTCCTACCTTGGCCTCCCAAGTAGCTAGGACTATAGGTGTATGTCACCATGCTCGGCTAATTTTTGCATTTTTTGTAGAGATAGGGTCTCACCATGTTGCCCAGGCTGGTCTTGAACTCCTGGGCTCAAACCATTCTCTGCCTTGGCCTCCCAAAGTGCTGGGCTTATAGGCATGAGCCACAGCACCCAGCCTAGTATCTGCATATTTTATGCATCTGTGACATACTTAACTTAATTTTTTTTGACATTTCTAGGCTACCTGGTTTGTCTTCAAGTTTTTTCAAATTGTTACAAATCTCCAAAACATTTTCCAATTTATTTATCGAAAAAAAATCCACATATAAGTGGACCCAAGCAGTTCAGAACAAGACTCGTGTTGTTCAAAGGTCCAACGAAATTCACAGAACTGTCTCCATAATGTAGATCTCCAGGGAAGTTGTGATATCTAACATAGACCCAGGTGATCCTATCTTACAGATTCATTATGGTTTTGTTGATTCAATTTTTTTAAAAAAAAACAAACTGACACATATAGTCCAGTCTACTCATTTTGCAGGGTGGGGGCAGAGATAATGCTTAGAATGTCAAGGACCTGCATGAAGTCACACAGCCAGAGGGTTACTAAAATGGTACTAGAACATGCATTATCTACTTATCAGACTAAAATTGTTTCCTCCATCCTGCAAATACTTACGATTTGCATTTTAAAACCCCCAATTCATTTTTAACATTCTAATTTAATTTTTTTCCTAGAGACATTTTGTTCTTGCCATAGTTAATGTTATGCATCAAATTGGCTAGGCTATGGTGCCCGGTTGTCTGGTCCAACAGCGTCTAGATGTTGCTGTGAAGTCATTCTTCTTTAGATGTGATTAACATTTAAATAGTAGACTTTGAGTAAAGCAGATTACTCTCCACCGGGTAAGTCTCATCCAATCAGTTGAAGCCTTTAAGAAAAAACTAAGGCCCATGAAGGAGAAGGGAATTCTCCCTCCAGAGGGTCTTCAGACTTAAGACTGCAAATCAACTCTTGCTGAAATTTCCAGCCCGTTGGTTTGCCTTACATTTTTGAGACTTGCCATTCACAAAAACCACATGAGCCAATTCCCTAAAATAAGTTAATTCCCTCTACACACACACACACACACACACACACACACACACACCCTTTTAGTTCTGTTTCTCTGGAAAATCCTGACCAATACAGTCCCCAATATAGGAACAGATGAGCAGAATGAAAATGCTGTTGGCTGTCTGTCGCCCATGGTTTCCTTTCACTCTTTTTTTCTTTTTAATTATTGTTTTGCTCTTTTTTCACCTCTATACAGAGAACAAAATGAAGCTAAAAAGGGGAGGGGCTTTCAAATTCCCTGCTAGCTCTTGCCTCTCAGCCCTGATGGAGGAATGGGAACCCTCCATCTCCAAACCCCAGCCAGCCTTCTTTATGAGTGAGGGGGCACACCAAGCAGTTTTCTGGGCTCTGGGTGGTAAGAGGACTTCAGGGGTCATCTTAAAGAGTTGTGAGGCAGAAAAGGGACCATGCTGTGGCCTCAGCTTGGGGTGGATTGCTCTGAATGTTATACACTCCACCAGGCAACATCATGAAGAGTGAAGTGGTCCATTTTGTTGCCTTGTTGCCTGGACTGGCAGTCCTCCCTCCCAGACCTCTGGCCATGTTGGGGGTCCTTTAATTCTTATCTTTCTACAGACCCTCTTTACCATCTTCTCAGGATTCTCGGCTCCCTGTTTCTTGATAGAACATGTTCTGTAATTTTCTCCTAGAAACCATCTCAGCTCCAAATTACAACTAAAATTTTTCACTAAAATCCTTCCCTCTCATTATAGTAAGCAGTTTACATAGGTGAATTTAAGCTGTACATTATACATTTTGATGAATACAAATCAGTCCCATTTAAAGATTTTCACAAACAGCAATCCATACACATTTCACAGCACCAAACCAGAGATCAAATTATTCTATAATTCAAGCAATGCAGAAGGGGCTGTGAAGAGCAAGAGTCTACCCCCACTATGCAATTTCCTCATTATTACAATATAGTGACATCTCAACTTAAGTAGAAACTGTTGGAAACCAGCCCATTGGCATAAACAAAGATTTTCCCTATTTGTTGCTTAGGTAGATATAGCATTTGTGAGTCCTGCTAACCTCTTGCAAAACTAGCTTTCCCCAACCTCAGAACTTCAGACTGCTACCCATCCCAGAGATGATCTATAATAAATTTCTGAAGCAAGTCCATTATAGTCCTTTATGCAATGATCTTCCATCAGCACCCCTCTCCTGGGAGACCACCTGTGAAAGTACCCTCTTAGCCCAATTCAGCAAACTTGGACTAGGGATGAAATATGAAAACATTATTTTCCTTAGAGAAGTAGTTTTCTCTCCTCATTACTCCAAGGATGTCAGAGTGACTGATAGCTGCTAAGTCCTAATCAGCAAGTCAATTTATCTCAAATCTCGAAGCAGCCAGCAGCCTGGATTATAAGGTTTACCTCCAGAGAGCAATCTTTTTCCTTGATCAAACTTCCGTGTGATCTACAGACCTGCCGGCGCTCATGATACACAGTGTGATTGCTTGAACTTCACCAGAAATAGAGAGAAAAGATTGTACTCCCACAGGGAAGAAACAGTGAGGATGAAACAGAAACTCACCATTTCTCCTGGTCTATAGTGCTGGTCCTAGATGTGCTCTGCAAACCTTAAATCTGAGCTCACTCACAAATAATAATCCACACACATAGATTTTAGCATGTCTACACTGTACACATGCACATGATAGCATCCAGCCCAGCCTTGCTGCATATAAACATGTACCACAGAGATCTCTACTCCCCTTGGCTAATGGCACCAGTATATGAGTAATGAGGGCTACATGTTTAGATACTGTATTAGTCAGGGTTCTCAAGAGGGACAGAACTAATGGAATATATATATATATAGCAGAGTTCATTAAGTATTAACTCATATGATCACAAGGTCCCACAATAGGCCATCTGCAGGCTGAGGACCAAGGAGAGCCAGTCTGAGTTCCAAAACTTAAGAACTTGGGAGTTCTATGTGTGAGGGCAGGAAGCATCCAGCCTGGGAGAAAGATGTAGCCTGGGAAGTTAGGCCAGGTCTCTCTTTTCAAAATTTTCTGCCTCCTTATATTCTAGCCGTGCTGGCAGCTGATAAGATTGTGCCCACCCAGATTAACAACGAGTCTACCTTTCCCAGCCCACTGACTCAAATGTTAATCCCCTTTGGCAACACCCTCAAAGACACACCCAGGATCAATACTTTGTATCCTTCAATCCAATCAAGTTGACACTCAGTATTAACCATCACAGATACATACATATTTTCCCTAAATGCCAGCTTCTAACACTGACAGCAGATGATTTTATTTCAAGTTTATTTTGTTTCTTAAAAAAGAATTTCTTTAATCTGCAGGAACTTTTTATTTGCATGTGCTACTCAGCAGGAGAAATATAATGGACTGGACATCTTCAGCAGTTATGCTCAGAGAAAACAGCTTATGGTCTTAGAGACACTCAATATTAGGATCATTTGTTATACAGGGTTTCAAATTGAGTTTTTATTATTCTGGTTTATAACACAAGGATACTCTTATTGAAAAACAGTCAATGTGTTGTTACCAAGTGACTACCTAATCCCTTGTATTATTCAGGGTTTATCCAGAGAAGCAAAACCATTAGGTCTTATATATCAAGAGATTTATTGCAAGGAATTGGCTTGTGCAGTTGTAGGGGAGAGCTAGACAGTCTGAAATCTGCAGGCAGGTGGCAAGGGCAGGCTGCAAATCTCAGGCCTGGAGGAGCTGCTGTCCACTGGCAGAATTGCTTCTTTCTCAGGGAAATCTCAACTTTGCTTATAAATTCATTCAACTGACTGAATCAAACTCACCCAGATTATCTAGAATAATCTCCCTATTTCAAGGTCAGCTGGTTAGCAAACAACTTCATTGCAACCTTAATTCACTCTTGTTGTATAACATAACATATGACAGATGGTAGATCTCTGTGGGGACTGTTATTCTGTCTATCACACCGTTTTCTGAGGGAATCTCCCCAGCAAGTTCAAGAACACTACTCCTAGCACCTTTTCTCAAATGTTCCCGAATATGTGATCTTGACTTGTTTTCTTTCTAAGATCTCTACTGAAGATACCACAGAGAACTCATTACTCCCCTTGGCTAATGGCACTAGTATGTGAAGAAATCTGTCAGGATTTTCTCTACCTTTGCTCATTCTGTATGAATGATTACTTCTAGTCTCCTGGGGAAGTATTTTAAATTGTTATTTAATTTTGGAAGAAGACAACATTTTAAAAAAAATGGATTAAATATTGGTACAAAGTTGAGAAATGTTCTGATGTGGGGAGAAATTAAAGCATTTGTTTATTTGGGCAGTGTGGGCTGTAGTTCTTTCAGTTCAAAGTTCAAAATAATAATTTGCCAAGAATGATGATTAAAGGTTAAATTATATAATATACGTGAAAACACTTTTAAAAGGTTAAAATTCTATGATATCTCTAGTCCATGAAAAAAGATTTAAATTTTAGAGTTTCAAAGCAACTAGTGATCATCTAATTTAATTAAAGTTATGATAGATGCATTTTTTTCCACTTCAATACTTTTTTTAATGAGTTTTCTGATATTTCAGAGGAAAGTTTTCTCCAGAGGTTTGAACTTTTTCTAATGCTTCATATCCTAAGAAGTCAATCTTATTTTAAAGGCAAAACAACTTATATATAATTCATTTTTACATTTCTAAAGTAATAAAAATGACTTTTTTGATTTCCAAAGATTAGTAAAAACAAAGTAAGCACTGCGTACATTTCAAAATATCCATGCCTTTTAATGTTCCTGTAAATTTTTATCTCTTAGCCAACTTCCCTCATTTTACAGATAAGAAAAGTGCAGCAAAAAGAAATTTTGGTTTAGGGCTGAGCTGGAGTGCATATGTGACTTTCCTGAATTCTATTTCAGAGTTCTTTTTTATGCCATCATTTTGTGTAAGTATTTATTATTGCTCCCATTGTTTTTCTAGCTCTTCAACAAACCTGCTATATGAGGGAGTTGTGTGTTTGGAGGTGGCCTTTGAATGGCATTATATATTTTTGCTGAGCAATTCATAATCATGCCTGGTCTTTTATGAGCAGAGGGACCCATTTCAAGGTAGTCATTCAACTAACTCTATACGTTCAGAGCTTTAAGACACATCAGAAAAACCCAGGAAGGGCAACATACTGCTGATTCTTAACTTTCATAATCATGTCAATCCCTATTTAAGATCCTTTGTGGCTCCCATTTCCCAAAGGTTAAATTGCAAACTCCCTAGGCAGCCTGCATGCACTGGCCTCACATGCACTGGCCTCTGCTAATCACTCCATTATCATCTTGTATTCCCCTTTCCTCATCCCAACCCCAACCTGTGCTACAACCTCACAACACCACAGCCACGCCTTGCACCTTAGACCTCAATGCCTAGAGTAGCCTTCATTACCACTTGATCACTTGAGATAAGTGCCAGTCATCTTTCAAGTGTCAGGTTAAATGTCTCCTCACCCAGGAAGCATTCCGTGACCACTCTTAAACTGACACAGTTTCATCTCCAGTATGATCCCTCAGCATCCTGCCTTATCTGCCTCATGCCTTATCTGGCCCTTGCCAGTATATGAACATTTCTTTTCTTTTTTTCTGTCTTCTCCACGAGGACTGTAGTATCTTTCTATCCTTAGTGCCCAGGACAGTACGTGGTACATAGTAGGCCCTCAAAACATATTGTGGAATAAATTAGCAAATGAGGAATGAAAGAAGGAGGCATGTGGTCTAATACTCCGGTCCTGTCCATAAAGTTGTCACACCTCCACTTACTTCTCTGCTCCCTCTGAGAAATGTTTGCAAATGCTGCATTCATTACACATGTTCCATAGCCAAGAAGAGTACATCCAGAGACCTGAATTTTGTGTGCACCTCTAGTTTGCTGGTGACTTTGCCCTGGAACTTTCAACATTACCTGTGACTCATAAGAGATACTGAGAGCATGGTACAAGGAGTTAGACGTCATGACACATGGAGCTTACAGCAGTATGCACAGCAGGTAGGGCATGAGTTGTAATTAATACCATCTATAGATTCCCATGAGAAATCAATTTACATAAGGCTTTTTAATAAGCTTAAATTGAGAGAGACCAAAATCAGGATTTGGGTCTTTATTTGAGGAAACATTCTATAGCACCTAAACTGTTTTTACTTACAATGCTTCTGACACCAAATGTATGGAGATTTTTTTTACTATGCCAATCAATTCTCCAACTCTCCAGCACCAAGTGGGTGTCCAGCAATTCAATTCTGTCACTAACTACCGGGAGTCAACACAGTCCTCACAGGTTAATGGCTCAGTCCCACAAGACTGCCCCCTCTCACATGTCAGACACCAGTTGCAAGTCTCAGATTATCACCTGTGCTTGTGACCAACTGGCTATAAATCGGAGGTTCCTATGACTCCCTTTTCAGGATTGATAATTTGCTGGAACAGTCCACAGAACTCAAGAAAACACTTTACTTACACTTACCAATTCATTGTAAAGATTATAACTCAGAAGCAGCCAAATGGAAGAGATGCATAGGGCAAGGTTTGAAAGGGGCTCAGAGCGTTCATGCTCTCTCCAAGAATACCAGGCTCCCAACACCTCAATGTGTTTACCAACCCAGAGGCTCTTCAAACCCCATGACTTAGGAGTTTTACAGATATTTCATTATGTAGGCATGATGGATTAAATCATTGTCTTTTGGTGATCAACTCAATATCCAGCCCATCTCTCCTGCCTGGAGGTCAGGGATGGGACTGAAAGTTGAAACCCCCTAATCTTGCCTTAGTCTTTCTGGCCAGCAGCTCATAACATGAAGCCACCTAGGGGACCCAACCACCAGTCATCTCATTATCATACAAAAGACACTCTTACTAATCCAGAAATTCCAAAAGTTTTAGGAACTGTGTGCCAGGAGCCATGGGAAAGACCAAATATGTATTTCTTACTATATCGCAGAATCTTAGAAGCATCTTCTTTTAAGCAAATTACTGGAAAGAATTGCCATTGTGTGATATGCAATTGCAGTGTTGAATAATTTTGCCCTAAAAACCATTTTCTTATTGTCTTCACAAACGCAGCGCTGGTCCTTAGCAGTTTTTCCTCATTAATCACATTTAGCCTGCCTGGTGTTGTGTTTAACCAGACTCTTGTGAAACACATTCTTCCTTTTCTTTCTACTCTTCCCTCTTGGGGTTAGAAGAAAGAGAAATGTAGGAAGAAGAAATAGATTTGTGTTAGTGATTAATGTAAGAGAAAATCAGTCTCTCCCTTGCTTAATTTGCTAGTAGACTTTTTTTTTTCATCAGTAGCACTGATTTATGTTGTAAACACATGCAATTGTTTCAAGCTTTCGTTCTTGATTTTGGCATGCAGGTGACAGGAAAATCCAAATGACAATTCCCAGAAAGCCTTTCTGAAAATGATCACAAAACTCTCTTTGGTTACTATTTGACCAATACAAATTAGAAAATTTAATCTTCCTGTTTTCTTTCTTCTGTTATTCATCTGTCAGCTTTTGGAGAGATCCTTTATTTATGTTTTTAAAAAGTATTTATTGGGTGCCTGCTCTATGTCAGATTCTGTGCTGGGTGCTGGTGATGCAGCACCTTCTTGGTTACCACATGTAGGTTCTAGTGGTGAAAAGATATTTTTAATCACATAATAACCCAACTAAATCTAAAATTACAGCTTTTGCAAATACTGCAAAAGAGAAATATATGGTGGTATCAATTATTGCTAATAGCAAATAACAAAATACAAATTCTCAGCACCAAGGAATAATAGCCATTTCTTTAGTTCTGTAGGTCAGCTGGGGTTTGCTCATTGAGGAAGGGCTTTGTTGCGGTGGCTCTGCTCTCATGCTTTTTATCTTCCTCTTGGAACCAGTAGGCAGCCTAGGAGTGCTCTTCTCATGGCAAGGGAAGAGGCAAAAGAAGACAAAACTAATTGTGCAAGCACTTTCCAAAGTTCTTCTATGTTATATACGCTTTCATGACACTGGCCGAGGGAAGTCAATACTAAGTCCAACATCAATGGATGGGGAGCTATATTCCTCCCTTGGAAATGTGGAGGGGTATATTTCTGAACAATAATCCGACCTACCACAATGGTTCATGGAGAATATATAGTGGAAAATTTGAGTAGGAACTAAGTCAGACAGAGAGGGAACACTTTTGACTAAATGCTCTGTAGTGAGAAGGAGCATGGTGGGTTGGAGATACAGAAAATATGAGTGGGGCCAGAGCTCAGAGAATGAGCAGCAACATGGAGCAAGCTGAGCCTAGAGAGATTAAGAGGAGCTAAACCACAGGGTGGCCTGCAGGCTATCTAAAGGATCTTGAACTTAGAACAAAAAGGAAAGCATATAACTACTATTAAATAAAAGTACAAAAACTAAATAATAGAAATGTAGTTTTCAATGTATACTTTCCATAAGTGATAACAAGCCAGAATTTTCTTTAGTCATTTTTTTACATTTTGAATTGTTTGTTCTATTTTATACTCCTTCATAAAGGCTAATTCTAATAAACGTAAGATAGTACACATAAATTGAACCAGAAAACTGATGTTACAAAATGATCCCTTTAAAATGATCTGGTATGTCTGAAAGTGTATCACACATTATATCGAGATGGAATATTTGTGCGTTTTGATCAAAAGGC
This sequence comes from Pongo pygmaeus, assembly GCF_028885625.2. Lineage (NCBI taxonomy): Eukaryota > Metazoa > Chordata > Mammalia > Primates > Hominidae > Pongo > Pongo pygmaeus. Next base: position 47,782,672 of record NC_072387.2, read on the forward strand.
AAAGATTACCTGATAGTATATCTGGTAAATATGGGTACTCTTTCTTTGACTGTCCATATTTTAACCATTCACATTTGCCTAGTGGACTCAAATCAGAGGCCTGAATTGGTCTCTTCTTGCCTTATTTTTTCCCTATAGAATATTCTATTTTCCACTCAAAGTTATATTATTTGCATTTCTTGGCAAATAATAATTTTTTATGTGAAATTACTTATCTAGTGTGACTGTATAATTTATGATCTAACCCAGGATAATTCTCACAGGATAATTTTGAGGGTAAAATAGGGAATCATTCTTTAAAATGCATAAATCAGGACTGTTCTGGACAAACTTAGCATCACATTACCCTCAGTATATCCAGATAGAATTAATCCCATTAAGACAAAATGTGGTTCTTTTTACCTGAATAGTTAGGAAGATGGCAACAGTCCAGGTTCTTGGGCATGATACCTGGAGGTGTACTTGAGAATTAGAAAAGCTGAGAAAGGGTTGGTTGCTAATGAGTGGAAGAATAAGGAATCTCCACTGTGGATTATATGAGGCCACATGGCTCACTGTGGATAAGAGAACAGGCTCTGGCACTGGAGCTTGGTGTGCAGCTTAGCATGCACCAGGGACACATCGCATTACCAACCTTTGCCTCCGTTTCCTCTTTAGTGACTCGTATAGACTTTTTTTTTTTCATTATACTGTAAGTTCTGGGGTACAGGTACAGAATGTGCATTTTTGTTACATAGGCATACATGTGCCATGGTGGTTTGCTGCACCCATCAACCCATTGTCTACATTAGGTATTTCTCCTAATGCTATCCCTCCCCTAGCCCCCCACCCCGCAACAGGCCCTGGTGTGTGATGTTCCCATCCCTGTGTCCATGTGTTCTCGTTGTTCAACTCCCACTTATAAGTGAGAACATCTGGTGTTTGGTTTCCTGTCTTTGTGATAGTTTTCTGAGAATGACGGTTTCCAGCTTCATCCATGTCCCTGCAAAGGACATGAACTCATCCTTTTTTATGGCTGCATAGTATTCCATGGTGTATACGTGCCACGTTTTCTTTATCCAGTCTATCACTGATGGACATTTGTGTTGGTTCCAAGTCTTTGCTATTGTGAATAGTGCCACAATAAACATACGTGTGCATGTGTCTTTATAGTAGAATGATTTATAATCCTTTGGGTATATACCCAGTAATGAGATTGCTGGGTCAAATGGTATTTCTGGTTCTAGATCCTTGAAAAATCGCCACACTGTCTTCCACAATGGTTGAATTAATTTACACTCCCACCAACAGTGTAAAAGCATTCCTATTTCTCCATATCCTCCCTAGCATCTGTTGTTTCCTGACTTTTTAATGATCGCCATTCTAACTGGCATGAGATGGTATCTCATTGTGGTTTTGATTTGCATTTCTCTAATGACCAGTGATGATGAACGTTCTTTCATATGTCTGTTGGCTGCATGAATGTCTTTTTTTCAGAAGTGTCTGTTCATATCCTCCAGCCACTTTTTGATGAGGTTGTTTTTTTCTTGTAGATATATTTAAGTTCTTTGTGATTCTGGATATTAGCCCTTTGTCAGATGGATGGATTGCAAAAATTTTCTCCCATCCTGTAAGTTGCCTGTTCACTCTGATGATAGTTTCTTTTGCTGTGCAGAAGCTCTTTAGTTTAATTAGATCCCATTTGTCAATTTTGGCTTTTGTCATTGCTTTTGGTGTTTTAGTCATGAAGAATTTGCCCATGCCTGTGTCCTGAATGGTATTGCCTAGGTTTTCTTCTAGAATTTTTATGCTTTTAGGTCTTATGTTTAAGGCTTTAATCCATCTTGAGTTAATCTTTGTATAAGGTGTAAAGAAGGGGTCCAGTTTCAGTTTTCTATATATGGCTAGCCAGTTTTCCCAAAACCATTTATTAATAAGGGAATCCTTTCTCCATTGCTTGTTTTTGTCAGGTTTGTCTAATATCAGATGGTTATAGATGTGTGGCATTATTTCTGAGGCCTCTATTCTACTAAATATCTGTTTTGGTACCAGTACCATCCTGTTTTGGTTACTGTAGTTTTGTAGTATAGTTTGAAGCCAGGTAGTGTGATGCCTCCAGCTTTGTTCTTTTTGCTTAGGATTGTCTTGGCTATGTGAACTCTTTTTGGTTCCATAGGAAATTTAAAGCAGGTTTTTCCAATTCTGTGAAGAAAGTCAATGGGAGCTTGAAGAGGATAGCATAGAATCTATAAATTACTTTTGCCAGTATGGCCATTTTCACGACACTGATTCTTCCTACCCATGAGCATGGGATGTTTTTCCATTTATTTGTGTCCTCTCTTACTTCCTTGAGCAGTGGTTTGTACTTTTCCTTGAAGACGGCCTTCACGTACCTTGTAAGTTGTATTCCTAGGTATTTTATTTTCTTTGTAGCAGTTGTGAATGGGAGTTCGCTCATGATTTGGTTCTCTGTTTGTCTGTTATTGGTGTATAGGAACGCTTGTGATTTTTGCACACTGATTTTGTATCCTGAGACTTTGCTGAAGTTGCTTATCAGCTCAAGGAGATTTGGGGCTGAGACGATGGGGTTTTCTAAGTATACAATCATGTCATCTGCAAACAGAGACAATTTGACTTCCTCTCTTCCTATTTGAATATGCTTTATTTCTTTCTCTTGCCTGATTGCCCTGGCCAGAACTTCCAATACTATGTTGAATAGGAGTGGTGAGAGAGGGCATCCTTGTCTTGTGCCAGTTTCCGAATGGAATGCTTCCTGTTTTTGCCCATTCAGAATGATATAGGCTTTGGGTTTGTCATAAATAGCTCTTATTATTTGAGATACGTTCCATCAATAACTAGTTTATTAAGAGTTTTTAGCATGAAGGGGTGTTGAATTTTGTGAAAGACCTTTTCTGCATCTATTGAGATAATCATGTGGTTTTTGTCATTGGTTCTGTTTATGTGATGGATTACGTTTATTGATTTGCATATGTTGGACCAGCCTTGCATCCCAGGAATGATGCCAACTTGATTGTGGTGGATTAGCTTTTTGATGTGCTGCTGGATTCGATTTGCCAGTTTTTATTGAGGATTTTTGCATCGATTTTAATCAGGTATATTGGCCTGAAATTTTATTTCTGTTGTTGTTGTTGTGCCTGCCAAGTTTTAGTATCAAGATGATGCTGGCCTCATAAAATGAGTTAGGGAGGATTCCCTCTTTTTCTATTGTTTGGAATAGTTTCAGAAGGAATGGTACCAGCTACTCTTTGTGCCTCTGGTAGAATTCGGCTGTGAATCCATCTGGTCCTGGGCTTTTATTGGTTGGTAGGCGATTAATTACTGCCTCAATTTCAGAACTTGTTATTGGTCTATTCAGGGATTCAACTTCTTCCTGGTTTAGTCTTGGGAGGGTGTATGTGTCCAGGAATTTATCCATTTTTTCTAGATTTTCTAGTTTATTTGCATAGAGGTGTTTATAGTATTCTCTGATGGTAGTTTGAATTTCTGTGGGATCAGTGGTGATATCCCCTTTATCATTTTTTATTCTGTCTATTTGATTCATCTCTCTTTTCTTCATTAGTCTGGCTAGTGTTCTATCTATTTTGTTGATCTTTTCAGAAAAACAGCTCCTGTATTCATTGATTTTTTGAAGGGTTTCTTGTGTCTCTATCTCCTTCAGTTCTGCTCTGATCGTAGTTATTTCTTGCCTTCTGCTAGCTTTTGAATTTGTTTGCTCTTGCTTATCTAGGTCTTTTAATTGTGATGTTAGGGTGTTGATTTTAGATCTTTCCCGCTTTCTCTAGTGGGTATTTGATGCTATAAATTTCCCTCTAAACACTGCTTTAAATGTGTCCCAGAGATTCTGGTACATTGTGTCTTTGTTCTCATTGGTTTCAAAGAACATCTTTATTTCTGCCTTCATTTCATTATGTACCCAGTAGTCATTCAGTAGCAGGTCGTTCAGTTTCCATGTAGTTGTGAAGTTTTTGAGTGAATTTCTTTATCCTGACTTCTAATTAGATTGCACTGTGGTCTGAGAGACTGTTTGTTATAATTTCCATTCTTTTGCATTTGCTGAACAGCGTTTTACTTCCAATTATGTGGTTAATTTTAGAATAAGTGTGATGAGGTACTGAGAAGAATGTATATTCTATTGATTTGGGGTGGAGAGTTCCATAGATGTCTACTAGGTCTGCTTGGTCCAGGGCTGAGTTCAAGTCCTGAATATCCTTGTTAATTTTCTATCTCATTGATCTTTCTAATATTGACAGTGGGGTGTTAAAGTATCCCACTATGATTGTGTGGGAGTCTAAGTCTCTTTGTAGGTCACTCAGGACTTGCTTTATGAATCTGGGTGCTCCTGTATTGGGTGCATATATATTTAGGATGGTTAGCTCTTCTTGTTGAATTGATCCCTTTACCATTATGTGATGGCCTTCTTTGTCTCTTTTGATCTTTGTTGGTTTAAAGTCTGTTTTATCAGAGACTAGGATTGCAACCCCTGGTTTTTTTTTTCTTTCCATTTGCATGGTAAATCTTCCTTCATCCCTCTATTTTGAGCCTATCTGTATGTCTGCACATGAGATGGGTCTACTGAATATACCACACCAATGGGTCTTGACTCTTTATCCAATTTGCCAGTCTGTGTCTTTTAATTGGGGGCATTTAGCCCATTTACATTTAAGGTTAATATTGTTATGTGTGAATTTGATCCTGTCATTATGATGCTAGCTGGTTATTTTACCCATTAGTTGATCTAGTTTCTTCATAGTGTCAATGTTCTTTACAATTTGGTATGTTTTTGCAGTGGCAGTTATTGGTTGTTCCTTTCCATGTTTAGTGCTTCCTTCAGGAGCTCTTGTAAGGCAGGCCTGGTGGTGACAAAATCTCTCAGCATTTGCTTGTCTGTAAAGGATTTTATTTCTCCTTCACTTATAAAACTTAGTTTAGCTGGATATGAAATTCTGGGTTGGAAATTCTTTTCTTCAAGAATGTTGAATATTGGCCCCCACTCTCTTCTGGCTTGTAGGGTTTCTGCCGAGAGATCTGCTGTTAGTCTGATGGGCTTCCCTTTGTAGGTAACCCGACATTTCTCTCTGGCTGCCCTTAACATTTATTCCTTTATTTCAACCTTGGTGAATCTGATGATTATATGTCTTTGGGTTGTTCTTTTCAAGGAGTATCTTTGTGGTGTTTTCTGTATTTTCTGAATTTGAATGTTGGCCTGTCTTGCTAGGTTGGGGAAGTTCTCCTGGATAATATCCTGAAGAGTTTTTTTCCAATTTGGTTCCATTCTCCCCGTCACTTTCAGGTACACCAGTCAAATGTAGATTTGGTCTTTTCACATAGTCCCATATTTCTTGGAGGCTTTGTTCATTCCTTTTCATTCTTTTTTCTCTAATCTTGTCTTGTTGCTTTATTTCATTAAGTTGATCTTCAATCTCTGATATCCTTTCTTCCACTTGATCAATTAGGCTATTGATACTTGTGTGTGCTTCACGAACTTCTCATGCTGTGTTTTTCAGCATCACCAGGTCATTTATGTTCTTCTCTAAACTGGCTATTCTAATTAGCAGTTCATCTAACCTTTTGTCAAGGTCTTAGCGTCCTCGCATTGGGTTAGAATATACTTCTTTAGCTGGGAGGAGTTTGTTATTACCCACCTTCTGAAGCCCACTTCTGTCAATTTGTCAAACTCATTCTCCGTCCAGTTTTGTTCTCTTGCTGGTGAGGAGTTGTGATCCTTTGGAGGAGAAGAGGCGTTCTGGTTTTTGGAATTTTCAGCCTTTTTGTGCTGGTTTCTCTCCATCTTTGTGGATTTATCTACCTTCGGTCTTTGATGTTGGTGACCTTCGATGAGGTCTCTGAGTGGATGTCCTTTTTGTTAATATTGATGCTATCCCTTTCTGTTTGTTAGTTTTCCTTCTAACAGGCCCCTCTGCTGCAGGTCTGCTGGAGTTTGCTGGAGGTCCACTCCAGACCCTGTTTGCCTGGGTATCACCAGTGGAGGCTCAGCTGGAAATGCAGAAATCACCCACCTTCTGTGTTGACCTTGCTGGCAGCTGCAGACCAGAGCTGTTCCTATTTGGCCATTTTGCCAGCAAATCCTCCACAACTTGTATAGACTTATTGTGAAATTTTGATGAAATAATACCTAACACATAGTACTCAACAAGATTACTATATGCATGAAATGCAAAAGGATATATAAAGGATTATGAAACCAATTTCCACCTCCTTATTTGTAATAAATCTGGTGATAACCCTTAAGTGACCAAGAGACAATAGTCTCTGGTATGGCCCCCTGGGTACCCCATTCTCTTTGTCCCCTGAATCATCTGTTTGGAGACACCTGCTTCTTGATCAGAGGTCTTATCATTCATTTCAGGAATTGCCTGTTCTTTATATTGCAGATGTTCCAAGTAGACACTGTTCACTGAGTCTTCATGAATTGCCATTTCTTCTCTCTAGCATGCTCTGTAGAATACTGGCTCCCTATGCCACCTGAGGATGGAACCATTGCCCTTTCTACTAAGATCAGAATTTGTTGCAAGGTGGAGCTGCAAGAAGGTTTTCAAACCTATTTTGAAGGATATTTTAGGCTTAGATCCACTGAAAATGGATTCTCTTATACAGCTCCATGATATCTCCTGATAACACATTAAATATGCTCTAATGACAACAGCTCAAATATATTACTGTTTACTTATTTCCTGCCTCTACCTTTAGGGCTAAATTATACCTACACCTAATTTTGTTATCTAGTCAGTCTCAAGGTGTTATCAGATACTCAGATGGCTGCCAGGATTTCTCCTAGAGGTACCATGCTGCTCTCTGTAGTGATGTTTCCAATGTATTCAACAGAGCACTACCTTCCACAGTGCACCCACTTTCAAGGTCAGATGAGGTTGCTGTATAGTATAGCTTCTTCTAAGAGATTCATAAATTATTAGCATATGAAAAACCGATATTTCTCACAGTAAAGAAATCAGTTTAATTTTGTTTGACTCCGCATTAACACATACATATTTGACCATGGGACCCTTTAGTCATCAACAACTTTTAACACCCATGGTACTAGTATTTCAGGGAACACCTTTTGGAAACTGCTACTCCATGGGATATATTTCTATTCCTGTTCATTTCAGATGTTGTTTTTGTGAACATTCTGCTTTTGAAACACCATGCAGAGGTGATCTGCTTTATTCCCCCTAGAATGCATATAAGATAAGTAAATTTAGCTCCTAAGTGGTTTACATGATTATGTGATAAATCTGAAGTACATGCAAATTACCCTGGAGTCTGTACAGCATTAGACCTGTCATAAAAGAAATCATGCTATGGGTGAGCAATTAAGTAGTTTAATAAAATTTGTAGGTAGAATGGATAGCACAAGGCTACCAATCAGTACTCAATTCATCTATTACACCCTTGTCTGTATGCAAGGGATAAGCATGATGTAAATATGAAGTCACAATACATATCCCTCTTACCATGAGACAAATTTGTAATTTAGGAGACTGAAACTGGGAGTGAGCTGGTCGAGTAGATGAAGTTAGAATAATCATAGACCATGGTCACACTCTCAGCTTTGCACGTTCAGAAACTTAACTTTATTCATTTCTCTAGGAGAAACTAAATTCCAAGGGATTTATGCAAATTCATGTGTCTTATAGACATAAATCTAAATATAAACGTATTCATTCATAATTGGGGTTATTTATTTTAAAGACGGGAGTTTTTGTATTATAAAGGTAAAATTTGTAGAGAGTGAAATGCACACGTCTTTGGCATACTGTTGGATGAGTTTTGATAAATATATTCCTAATTAAACCTGAATTCAGGCTTCCTTTCTCTACCTCTTCCTTTCTGCCCCCATTCCTTCCTATCTCCATCCCCCATTTAGCTCTCCTCCAATTCTACTACAAAGAACAATTCAACATGTTGTAGTATCTAAGCAGGGGAAAGAGTAAAGAGAATCTTGTAATCTTATAATTTACCTCAACTATTGCAAAATCCAAGAAAATATCACTTATTCACTTTTTTAGTGACTCAAATGTCAAATCTTCCATATAGCATATCTCTTCACTGGAGATGGATAAATAACAAAAATTCCTTCCTATGACATTTTATTTTTTTATTGTCCATGCAGACAGACATCAGCCTCACCCCTCGACACATCCTTTATTGCAATTGATGATTTCAGAAACTCCCAGTTTCATCAGCAACACATTTATAAATAATTTCAGATGATAACACTGTCATTTATTTACTTATTTAATTGCTCATTTTATTATTGTTTACACTGGCATCAAGCTCTCAGGATATATCCTATGGTAGACTTGAAGACCCTTAAGTAGTAACTACAGTAATGTTCTCTTTTATTAGTTAGAACATTCTCTTGCCAATAATGAATCCTAAATCAGGCACCTTTGTTCTACTCAGGTCATCTGATGTCTCTTTAGAATAATTTTTTTAAATTTTAATATAGTTTATTAGAAGATTCACTGGGAGTGAATCTAGGTGGCTTGCTGCAAATCTAACTTGCACTCACTCAGTTCTTTGAAGAATCAGACTCTGATCTGACGTTACCTTTACTAAAAGAACAGATCCCATATTTCAACAATTAGCATCACAGAATTTAAATTCAATGAATAATATCACAAAATTTAAACCGAATGAATATGTAAATGGTGATTGGAATTCACGTGTGAAACAAGCAGAATTTTGAAATGCCAGTGAATTTTAAGCATTATTTGGTTAATTCATTTGAATCCTTGGCCAAAAGTGAAATATATTCTAAAGACCCATTATTAATGTACTTTATGTCATTTCTGGAAATGGAATCATTTCAGGCTCTAATGTTATTTAATGATTTGTCAAAGGAGATAGCCAACCAGGATTTTTTCCAGGCAAAATAGAAGGAGTGCAGGGTTAACAAGTAACCTTGTCCTTGTGTTACTGATACTTGGTCTAAGGATGAGAAATAACAGCTGCTTGCATTTTAAAAATGTTTATTATTTTTGTTTTAATTTGAGATGGAGTTTCGCTCTTGTTGCCTGGGCTGGAGTGCAATGGCACCATCTCGGCTCACTGCAACCTCCGCCTCCCAGGTTCAAGTGATTCTCCTGCCTCAGCCTACCCAGTAGCTGGGATTACAGGCATGCATGACCACGCCCAGATAATTTTGTATTTTTAGTAGAGATGCGGTTTCACCATGTTGGCCAGGCTAGTCTCGAACTTCTGACCTCAGATAATCTGCTCACCTCGGCCTCTCAAAGTGCTGGGATTACTTGTGTGAGCCACCGTGCCCGGCCTTAAAAAATGTTTCAAAGTAGATGCAGGAGCTGGGCAATGTCTGGCATCCACTTGTTTATAATGTTACAGCTGTGCATTGTAATTAGGAAATCTTTGGTGGAAAGTTAGTTAAGGCTTTTCCAGATGTAGTAATGACATTTGTCCAATGAGAGAAAATTTCCCCTGTACTTTTGAGAAGTGTAGGAGAAGATAATTCCCACAACCGTGAGATAGAAAATGGCTTTATTCTATTAAAGCCTCCTTCATTTCCTTAAGGAGCATATTCAAAGCACACAGCAGCTACCATCTCCAGCGTAAGTGAAGGCTAGGATACAACAAAAATAAAATACGTAAGTCCGAAGAGCATTCTTAGCACTCTCAAAATCAAAATAGACAACAAAGCACATTTATTGTGTCCTGTTTTAAAAAATGCATTTGAATGGATTACAGGTGGGACTATTGAGGCCATTTGTGTGAGCAAATCTGTACTTCTATGGAGGAATCTAAAATCTCACATGCCGCAGAGTGCACGTCTGAATTGAGAAGACATTCAAATTTCCTTTCTCAGAGCCCAGGAGAGAAGATATTTAGAGCAGTCATTGCAGGACAAGCTGCCCGACTTTGCCTTTTTATGATTTACATTGATTGCTGGCGTTAAATATGGTTGGCCTGTTGATTCTGGCAAAACTAAAATTATTTGGACTGCCAATTCTGTCAAACAGGTTTAATTCATACAGAGATAAAATTGACCTCTTCTTAACTGTGATGTCAGGATCATGTGATCACATGATGATAATTCCTTAAAAGTATATAGTGCTTTAAAAGTTACTGACTGCCTTCACACCTTCTTATTTACTCCACTTCCAGTAAATCAGCATAACCAGTAGTGGGCACCAGGAGGAGGAGAACATCAATCCTTGGCATGTTATAATATTCTTGGCCCACAGTGACCTGGCCTTTGCCAACCTTCCCAACATCATCTCCTTTTACTCTCTGTAAACACCTATGTCTCAGAACTGCTAAATCGCTCATGGTTTCTTTAGCAGGCACTGCTCTCTTTGGTTTTCCTTCTGTGCATCTCTGATAATGATGTTTGTCTGGCTTACCACGATATCCCAATCCCTAACACAGGGCCTTGCACACCACAGGAGCTCAACAAATATTTGTTGAAAAAAATCAATGAATAACTGCTTAGAATATACTTCCTCTCCTGGTCCTTTAAAACTCAGCTGAGATATTAGCTCTTCAAAGACTCTCGAATCTCCCTCGTTTCTAATCAGGCACCCTGCTCCATGCATAAATTTAATCTAGCTCACAGGGCACTATGATGTCATTACTGATTTATTTCTCTCTATTTATGTCTCTCTCTCTCTCTCTCTCTCTGTGTGTGTGTGTGTGTCTCTCATTCTCTCTCTCTTGCAGATGTGACTGCCTTGTGAGCAAAGGTTGTATCTCATGCACATTTGTAATCTGCAGCACCTAAAAAGTCAAATAGGAGGCTCCTGAAGACAGGTTGCTAATGGAATATGGACCCCAACAAGTAGCCTTTGGTTTATATCCCTCTATTGGTGAAATCACTGAAACTTCAGCATCCCAGGTCCCAGTCTTTATAGGGGTCCCCAGAATGAGTCACGGGTGCCACTGGGTAAACTTTACTATTTACCTCTTCTCCTCCTTTTAAGGGCACTTGCCTCCCCTCTGCCCTGATGTGTACCAGGGCTGAGCGCTTTGTAATGTACATCTTCTGGGCCTGGCTCTGCATCCAACAGTTTTTCATTATGTCATTGGTGTTGATTTTGTCTTAATCAATCTTTCTGCCATCTTTTACTGCACAGACTTGGAAATATGCTGAATCTCACCAGTGTTCAAAACCTTTTCCTTCCATCTCGGCAACGGGACTACCACGTGAAGTGTAGCCTGTTCATTCGACTCAGTTTATTCAAACTTTTTTCTCCAGGACTTTGGTGAACCTTCCATGGGTGCTGGGCTCCATGTGTTACTTCATTTAAATCCACATGCCTCATTCACATTCTGGTTTCCTGGACCTGGTGAGGACAATGACCTCTTGCTCCCCTGAGGGTGAATTTTGCTTCCATAAAAGTTTGCTGCCTGAGAAGTTAAATGGCAGCCCCTTGTACTCTTTTTACTTGAAAACCTTAACCCTGTGGACAACTCATCAATGAATCCAATCACTGCCTCTCCCATGAGACTCATTTGTCCTCACATAATGGGAGCCCCTGTCAATCTTTCAGCTGGTTGGCACAGACCTGCCTGTACATGCCTGATTTCACAGCACATAACCAGCTTAAGTCCTCACTCAAGGATCCTGGGTAAAACGGTAAGGAAAATATTTAGCTAGTTATGGTTTCATCATCATTAATTACAGCATTGATAAAATTTGGAATAAAGTACTGAGAGGTTCTAGGGCAATAGCTATCATACACAATTTCTTCCCCAGAAGTAATTAATTTTAGACATAGTCAAGTGGATGGGTGTCAGTTTTCTCTATACACATATAATAGCATGTATGACATAGCTTTGAAACTGAGTTTTGTGTTCCCCTAGTGTGCTGCAGAATAAAAGATGAATTAAGCCACTTTTACCTGTCTTCATTTACAGCTTTCATCTTCTGAGTCTTTTCATCTTATTCTTATCTCTTCTTTTCACCCTGTACATTTTGAATATGAAATTGTGTGTTTCTGAAGAAGTTCCTAACACAGCTGTAAATTAGCCACACATTGTGACTATGCAATAGTAAAGTAGGAAATGTAAGTTTATTTTCTAGTGTGAGACATTACCAAAAGCATGTAAATGCAGTGCATGAAGACAAAGGGCAAGTTTTTTGTGCAAATATGGAGCTCACACATGTGAGTCCATGTGCGAGAGTAAAATATAGCTATTCCCATCTTCCTGGGAAACACATTAGGCATCCCCATGCAGGTGTCCATGCAAAGAACAGGACAATCAGGTGTGAAAGGATCCCCCAAACCAGCCCCACACCAAGCTGACCTACAGCTTCCATCCCCATTTTGAAATAGAGCTGACCTTCTGGGGTCTGCCTTTACCACCAGCACTACTGCCCACACCGCTAGGTCTGAAAAGCTACTTGGGGTCAATGATCAAGGCTTATTCTGTAAACTTAGGAATAATTCAGGCATAATTCAGAGAGGTAAACTGAATCAGTGGCCAGTGGTAATGCATAGAGTTCTGGTCAGGAAATCTGAAAACCCCGGTATTCTTACAAGTCTAATTAGTCAAAATTTCCAAATACTTCTCTACTAGATTGAGGTTAGGAATAAACAAAAAAGAAAAGACAGTCCCTACCTATGAGGTGTTTCTACCAGTGGCTACCAAATGATTATTTTATTTATCACCCACTGTATCTAGGCCTGAATTGACTCATCTGTTAAATGGGTTGCACTATCCTATCCTTCCTACCTTGTGAAGTAAGGTGACTAAAGAGTGAATAGGTGTAAAGTGCATGGAGTGTAATGGAAAAAAAGGTGCCAATAAATTTTACTTTGGATATAAAATGTTTACAGCAGCCCTTCTGCTCCCAGGAAAAAATATAAGAAACTAACCATTCCACTTATAAAATAACTCGATTGCAAGCACAGTAATTGAATATTTTGTATGATCTAGAAAATTAACCTCAATTCCTACATTATGAATACAGCATACTTAGTGATGAGAAGTGGCTAACAGGCCCCCAAGACTTTCAAAACAACTAATAGACTTTATTATCTGAGTGAAAAAAAAAGTATGTAATAAACAATAAAATGCCACTAAACACCTATTAGAATGGCTAACGTCCAAAAGTTTGACAATACCAATTGCTGGCAAGGTTGCAGAGCAACAGTAACTCTCAATCATTATTGGTGAGAATGCAAACAGTACAGCCACTTTGAAAGAGAGTTTGGCTTTACAATAGAGCTAAACATAGTCTTACCATATGATCCAGCAATCATATTCTTAGGTATTTATCCAACTGATTTGAAAACTTATGTCTACACAATCTTGCATGTACACAAAACTAAACAAAAATGTTTATAGCAGCTTTATTAATAATTGCCAAGACCTGGAAGAAACAAATTCTTCAATAGATGAGTGGACAAACTGGTACATCCATACAATGTAATATTATTCAGCAACAAATATATGAACTACCAAACCACAAACATATACAGATGAACCTTAAATGCATATTACCAAGTGAAAGAATCCCATCTGAAAAGGCTGCATACTATATGATTCCAAATATATAACATTCTGGAAAAGGCTAAACTATAGAAATAGTAAAATGGTCAGTGATTGTCAGAGAAGGAAGGAGGGCTGAATGGGTCAAGTACAGGGTGTTTGAGGTGGTGAAATTATCTTGTATAATACTATAATGGTGGATATATGACATTATGTATTTGTAAACACCCATAGAATTTTGCACCAAGACAACAAATTTTAATGTATGAAAACGTTTTAAAAAATTATTTAGGGGGCCAGAAATCCCAGGATGGAACACAGAATGTGCTAAAATAGTCTAACTTTATTGCAAATGTTTGGAACAACTTCACTGAAGGGAGAGTGGCCAATAATTGTGATATACTGTACATGTTTACTGAAAATTAACAATTAATCAAATGGATGGCAGATGGTGGGAGCCATGTTTCTCACTGTTGCAGTGTGAAGTTATAGGTACACAAGGGGAAATGGCTAGAATGATCTCTGGTGATGGCTTAGGACTGAGACATTAGAATGAACTCACGTTTAGCTTAATATAGATATGGAAATATTTACAGATATGTGTGTCTACATATATATATACACACACACACACACATAGGCACAGGTTAGTATACACAGGGCCTAGAAGCAGCCATACCCCAATATCAACAAACAAACCTACCACACAGATCTTTGTTTCTAATGCCATTCTGTAATAAAAGAAACCAGGGTTCTTTGAAGAAATGTCTAGGATCTGGGCAGGAAATACATAAGATGATCCTAGAGCATCTTGTAATGACAGAAAAGCTAAAACAAACAAAAAACCAACCAGACAAAAAGCCACACGCTAATCGGAGTATAACACAAGGACACAAGAGCCAACTAAAGGATGTCCCAAAGGCCAAAGCTAGAATAATTTGACCAACAAAATAAAGTATTATTGGATTATAACTCAAACTCTAAAATAAATGTCCATGAATCCATACTGGTGTAAATAAATGATTGAATAAAGAAATATGTGGCAAAGAAGAGACACATCTCTCATATAGAATAATTCCAAATAATATATGTAATTGCTTTCCTTCTCCTTAAGTGTGCATTACACATAGTGACTTTCTTCACAGGAGTACACTCTGGAAAGGAGAACAAACAACTGAACGGTTGAGAAACTCCAGGCCAGACGCAGTGGCTCTTGCCTTTAATTTCAGCACTTTGGAAGGCCAAGATGGGAGGATTGCTTGCGCCTAGGAGTTCAAGACCAGCATGGGCGATAAAGTGAGACTCCATCTCTTTCAAAAAAAAAAAAAAAGAAAAGAAAGAAAAGAAAAAAGAAAAATTAGCCTGTGTTGGTGCGTGCCTGTAATCCCAGCTACTCAGGCAGCTGAGGTGGGAGGATCGCTTGAGTCCAGGAGATCAAGGCAGCAGTGAGCTGTGACTGCCCCACTGCACTTCAACGTGGGCCACGGTGAGATCCCGTCTCAAAAAAAAAAAAAAAGAGAGAAGCTCCACAAACTCTACCTCAGTCAAGCGATCGAGGTTAACATTATTACATCAGTCACGTTGACTGCACATACCCTTGATAGGATGTAACGTGGATGGCGTGGATGGCACTTTTCTTTTGTGGTCTTCTTCCCCAAAATTTACAGCCTGTTTAATCAGGAGAAACACATTAGACAAATACCACTTGAGGGGCATTCTACAAAATACATAACTAGTACTCCTCAAAACTTTTAAGGAAAGTCTGACAAACTGTCACAGCCAAAAAGAACTTAAGGAGACATGATTACTAACTGTGATGTGGCATCCTAGATGTTTCCTGGAACAGAAAAAGGACATTAGTTAAAAATTAAGAAAATCTGAATAAAGTATGGAGTTTAGTTAATAATAATCTATTAATATTGGCTCACTAATTGTGACACATGTACCATATTAATACAGTATGGTTAATAGGGGAAACCGTGGTGTTTACGGGAGCTCTCTGTACTATATCTTTAATTTTTCTGTCAATCTAAAACTGTTCTATCACAAAAATTTTATCCAAAAAATATATGTATATTTCTTCTGGTGCCATATGCGGTGTCAGAAAAAAATCACCAGTTACTTATATATTTTTTTCAAGTAAGAAAATGAAATGGGGGTCGGGGTGATTGTTTCAGACAAGCAGGAATAGAAACTACGGAGTCTCATGGCTGGCAAGAGGAAGGATACGCGCTGAATGCAACATGCACACACACGGCCCTGAAAACCAAAATCAAACGTCGTATGACATAAACGCGCATGGCAGAGGAAAAGGAAGCAGATCACCCCCGTGCCGAGTGCATGATGTCTGCAGCTTCTCGATGGCTCCAGGAACTTTCCAGACCTCCAAGGCAGCGGATGACAGATCATTTCCATCACCACAGAGCATTTGGCAAAATCCAAAGAGCCCGGATTTGCACTTTTTAAAAGTTGTTTATCCACTCAAATTCTTCCCATTATTCTCAGAGAAAAACTTGGAAAATACTAACATTCTCATAAAATATTTAATTATATGAAATTAGATAAAATATTTCATTCTGATTGGCAGAGATTTGATATATCCCTGCTTTCCCCATTTCTGTAACTTTAAAAGGAAAATTTAAAAAAAAAAACAACAGTGCCTTAGAAATGCTCCAAAAATTATAACTCTGATTAGAGTAGAACCATGTGTCCCTGCATGAATGAATGTTGGATCATTAATGGCCACTTCTCTTCAGGGCTATTTTTAAGCCAAGATAGTGAGGGGTTGTCACTGCAAATACATCACAGTGTTGTCCTTTACCCTCTAGCTCGGCCTTAGGCACACTGCTTGTGAAAACTGGAATCTCAATCAGAGCATTTGTGTTCCATTTGAGTGAGTTTGGTAGAACACTATTTAACTCTACGGGCTAATTACTAAATATCTGTCATGTAATTGGTGGAGACTAATCCATCTATGAATTCAGGTCAACTTGGCAACGAAAAAAAAATGAAACAAAAAACACATGAGAGTCTTTCAAGGTCTTTTTCTAAGAGGTCTTGGTAAACCACTGAACACAGCTTCAACTTCAGGCATATTGTCAATGGTTCATGCAACATCACCAGTCATATTCTGGAAACAAAACAGAAAACCTTCAAGATGGGGTGGCAGAACTCCTAGGCTGTGGCCCTGGCTCTGCCACTAACTTTGCCTATTTGGACCTCAGAATCGTCAACTGTAAAATAAGAGGGTTAGTTTACATGGACTATAAGAGCTTCACAAACCTCACTCCCTAAGACGAACATGAACATTTATTCCCAGGGTCCTAGGACTTGTTGCCTAAGGGAACCTCAGCAAGTGGATAAAGTCTGGGAATTCTTAGGTTTTGTTTGAAAATTTGTGCAGTTTATATACTCTTCATAGTATATATCAATATTTTTAATATAAAAATGTTTCAAATTGGTTACTATTAAACTAGCATCATTAAATTATTTGCCATTTTCCTTCTACATAACAGAGTAAAATTGATATTCATGGGAGATCCATGCCATGCATACTCTACGGCTCCTCCAATGCTTACGGTCTTTCTATTCCAGTTTGAGTCAGCAGGACCAAGGATTTCTCTAGCTCATAATTTCCCAACTCAGTAAAAAATTTTAATGATGTATTACATTCTGAAATCATGACATCATCAGACTTGCAAATTACAACTGTACCAAAGAACAGATGAAGATGTGTCACAATGTCTGTGCCCACCATCAGAGGACATGAGTAGTCTGAGCCTCATAGGTTCTAAGTGCCTCACCACCTTTGAATGCAAATCAATGAGACTTTTCATCACCTGATAGCCAGAACATTACCACTTCAACAGTTTAAATGGCATTGACCAATGTATTTGAATCAGGTACAAGTTTAAAGAGTTTATGGTTATTGAAAAGTTAAAGAACAAAAAAGCCCAACTTATTCAGTCAAAACATCCCAAGCCATCCTATTAAGCACCGCATTAAATTTCAGAATTTATCATTCCTCTTTTAAAAAACAACAGCAAAAGAGCATCAATTAATAAGTGCTCTGAAGTTGTGCAGAGGGCTTCCCATACAGAGTCTAAACTGTTGGGCCAACAGCTCTTAGTCCTTTGAGTGGCAATAATGATAGTATTAACTATTTGCAAAAATTTTAAAGTACTGTTTATGAGCCTTGTCTCCTCTAAACCTTACAATAGCGATAGGTTGTGCATAGGATGGGTTGTCTTTCTTTCTCTGACTGATTTGTAGAGTCTATATTTCAGGATAAGAGTCCTTTGAGAGATATATGTGTTCCAAAAACCTCCTCCCAGTTTACAGCTTGTCTGTCCATTGTCTTAGTGGATCCATTCTCTTAATGTTCTTCAACAAACAGAAGTTCTTAATGTGAATAAAATCTAATTTTCCTATATTTTCTTTTATGATTAATGCTTTTTTGTGTTCTATTTAGGAAATGCTTGTGTGCTCCAAATTCATGAGGATGTTCTTCTTTGTTGTCTTCCAGAAGCTTGATTCATTTACCTCTTATTATGACCCATGTTGAATTAAGTTTTGTGTATGGTGTGAGGTGGTGTCAGTATGTATTTCTTTCTACATGGACATCCTGTTGATTCAGCACCTTTTATTAAAGATATTGTGATTTTCCCCACTGAATTACAATAAAGCATTAGTAATAAATCAGGCGCTTGTATATTCACGTATGGAGGCTTCTCTCTGTTACGCTAGTCTATTTATTTATCCTTAACCCAGTATCACAGGTGTTAATTTAGAGTCAATAATAAATTATATAATTTGCAGCAGGTAGATTTATAATAACTCCTGATTTTGAAGTTTGTTTCATTTTTTAAAATATTGCATTGGCTATTCTGGATCCCTTGTTAGGCTACGAAAATTTGAGAATGAGCTTGTCAATTTCTACAAAAGAGCCTGTTGGTATTTTCCTTGGCATTGCCTTAAATCTATAAATCAATTTGGGAAGAATAGACACCTAACAATATTGAGACCGTCCATCACTGATTATGGTATATATTCCCTGCATTTGTTACTACTTTATTGATTTTTTTCTCAGTAATATTTTGTAGCTTTCCATATCTTGCATACCTTACACATCTTTAGTTAGATTGAGTCCAGATAGCTGATATTTTTTAATGTCACATGCACAGGATTGTTAATTTCTCTTTCATTCCTAATTTTACCATTTCCATTATTGTAAAACATTCAACTTAATTCAGAATTTTTATTTTCTGATTAATGTTATGATGAAGATGTTATAGTTATGGAGCTGCAAAGTTAGAGGCTCCTGGGGAAAAAACTTGGGACCTCCACTAAAAGCAAGCAATAGAAGGTAGAAATATACATTTCAATGGAGGGTAAGACTCAGGATTATGGAGACATCTGAGCTTATTTTTCCCCTGGGGACATTTATTTTCATTCCATAAAATTAGAGTGAGAACCCAGGATCCTCACCAAAGAGACTTTAAGGAGAGGGGAAACAGCTGCCTCTCCTATAATAAAAATTAGGATTATTTTCTTTCAGGTTTCCTCACCTACAATCCCCTTTATGCATTTGGCTGTCATTTTGTCACACTAGATATAAGAATTGAGGCACAAGGGAACCCTAAAATTATATGCCATAAGTAAATAATAATAATATTCTTGGCTCCAGAAAGCCTTGTTTCTGCATTCAGGTTCATATTAATAAATTGGATATTTAAAACTTAATAATAGGTTTTTTTTTTTCATGAGGATAAAGTACTTGCCTGGTTTTGATTGTCACGGTGTATTCCCTGACATCCCTTAGCACACAGTAGGAACTCGGTAAGTATAGGGTACGTGATGTATTAGTTATCTATTTCTGTGAACAAATTACCCCAAAGTTTAGCATATGAAAACACAAACATTTATGATCTCATCATTTCTATGGGTCAAAAATCCAGGGACAGCTTATCTGGGTTGTTCCGGTTCAGGTTGTCTCATGAAGCCCCAGGGTTTCTTGGGGCTGCAGTTATCTGAAGATTGACTGGGGCTGGAGGAAGCACTTCCAAATTCACTTATGCAGCTGTTGACCAAGGCTTCAGTTCCTAACCACGTGGGCCTCTCCATAGGGTTATTTGTGACGAGGCAGCTGGCTTTGCCAAGAGAAAGTTATGAGAGGAGAAAGAGAGCACACTGTTTTATGATTTAATCTCTGAGTTATGTGCATACCACGATTTCTGCTTTATTCTTTTTATTAAAAGCATGCCACTAAGTCCAGCCTACATTCAATAGGAGGAGATTACATGATTAAACAAAAGCAGGAATACTGGGAGGCAGGGATCACTGGGGCTTTCCTAGAGGCTGACTACTACACATCAATAAATGAAGTACAAGATGTGATATTATTTATCTGTTTGACTAATTATGCACCTCCTGCTTCAGCTCTAAACTCTGGATTGAGTAGAATTTACATAGGCATGGAAAAGAACAAAGGGGTTCCCACTGGAAGAAACACTGTACAAAATAACAGAACATAAAAGGGCATGTTCTCCGCAGGGAACTATAAGTAGATCTCTGATGGAACACAGGATACTGAATAGCACTCCTCCATCAGAGGACGTGTGTAGTCTGAGCCTCATAGGTTCTAAGCCACTCACTAACTTTGAATGCAAATCAATGAGACTTTTCATCACCTGGTGGCCAGAACATTACCACTTTGATAGTTTAAATGGCATTGACCAATGTATTTGAATCAGGTAGAAGTTTGAAGATTTTCTGGTTATTAAAGAGTTAGAGAACTAAAGAGCCCAATTTACTCAGTCAAAATATCCCATGACATCCTATTAAGCATAGCATTAAATTTCACAATTCATTATCACTATTTTAAAAGATGACAGTAAAGGAGTGTCAATAAATAAGTGTTCAGAAGTTGCGCAGACTGCTTCCCATACAAAGACTAAACTATTGGGCTGACAGCCAAGGTGTTTGACTGTCTCTGCCCGTGACATCTAACCCCTTTGTAATCTAAGATGGGATCTGTCCTGGGCAGCACGTACCCAAGGAAACGCACCTCAAGGGGCATTTTCCTTGTGCTGATTCCCTCTTACTGCTGTTTTTTCATCTCTGTTACCCTAATGCCTTTGCTTTTTTTCTCAATTTTATATTCTAAACTATTGATTTCTGCCGCTAGGTCTTTTGGATGCTAAAACACGTTTAATGAATCTACAGTTCCTGCCTATCATTCCTGGCTTTTCCTGGCTCAAATTCCTTCTAGCCAAAACTGCAGTCTAGATTTAGGCAGCTCTCTCTTTTTAGGTACCTAGGAGTGGGAGATGGAACTGATCTTCCTTTCTCCATGGAAATCCAGGAACTCTGCAGAAGATAACAACGGCTTCCATGATATGTATAAAGTATGTGTGTGTGTGCACGCGCACATGTGTGTGTGTCCTGCACAAGTATAAAAGTATGACTTTCCACTTTTCTTGGATATCGTCTACCTGGTTTATGTCTTTAGTACCTCTTAGGACTCACTCAACAATTTAAGTGTCAAGGCAATGTCACCAAAAACTTTATTTAATGTCGCAACTCTGGCAGCTCCATTCTTGAATGATGAATCTTGTAAAGGCACTCCAAGCATTTTTCAAACAGAAAAAAGAAATGGAAAAATCTCAACTGTGCCTGCATAGAGGACTCTAAAGTCCAGGGCTAGGCCACAACATTTACTAAAGTCTACTGCGTGCTGGGCATTGTGCTAGGTGCATGGGGAAACTAATAATGCCTTCGCTCAAGGGAAGTGAAGTCCAGGAGAAGACTAGACATTAGTGAAACAATCACACACATAAACATGTAAAGTCAGACAGCCACAAATTGTACAAAGACAAAATACCCTCATAGGAATGCAGAACTCTGCACATTACTGCAGCCTCTCAGAATACATGAAAATCATGTGTGTGTGTGCCTGTAGACATGTGTGAGCCTACGTGCCCACTTGAAGTTGTACTGGGCCAGGAATGAGAATAAAAACATCGCTAACTCAAAGATTCTCTAAGAGACAAGGAATTGGGGCCTGCTTGGGGCCTTCTTTTTGCCACTTGTTTGAGTACTCCTCCATGGTATGAATAGAAATGCTGGAACCAGAAGCTAATTCAGAATTTCTTTGCTTGGGCTTGGCATGTGCTTGTAATGATAGTGAAATTAGTAGCAGAGGATGTACAAATAAGTTTGCTCTCCATCAACCTCGACTTCCCAGTGCATAGGCAATAATAAAGTCATGGTGAAGGAAGTTTATAACAAAATTACTTCTCAAAACAGGTACGTTTGCTAAATAATGTGCCATTGAACCAGTTTTGTTGAATTCAATTAAGTGGTATTAAGTCGTGTGCTGCATGCAAGGAAGGCCATGTTTTAAACATTCCTGTGAGCAAATGCAGAGGTTTACAATCACTCTCTGCCCTAAAGAAGCAATGATTTGAAACAGAACTGGCATCAGAACAAATTACTGTAAAGAACAATTCACCCCTACCAGTTTTAATAAATGTGTTTATCAAGTTTTTAATGGGGCCAAGTGGAAAGGCAGTGCCTTATGTGCAGCCTTGTGACATAATGGAAAATATAATTTTATAATGAGTTAATAATAAATATGTATGGGCTAAGCCAAGAGCACAGTTCATTTTAAAGACTCATTAAGTAGAAGATTTGACTGTATCTCTGAAATGAACGTGTGCACACACTGTTTCAAAATGAAGTGGAGTTGAAAGCCTGGGATTGCATTGCTTGATCAACTCTTCCTGGAAAATCTACAGAATTTGTAGCTCTTGTTTTGTCACTCTTGCTTTACTCTTTAGAGAGTGATAAAATTATTAATGCTCTATTTTTTTTAACTAAACAGAAACTTCTGTTTAGGACAGACTACATGGAAATGTTCAGGAAACTGATTTCTGCATAAGCATATGTGGCTGTCTCTAGGGCAAGAAGACTGGCGATATCACCATGGGCTCAATGTTCATTGTGAAGAAGCCTCAGGGAATTGTACCTTATGATTTAAATTTTACAAATGACATATTTCACAAATTATAATGTTGCAAATTAAATGTACACATTTCTATGCAAACATGCATTGCTTTAGTTGTTCTAAGCTCATACCTTTACAGCACTGTGCATATGTGTACTTGCAAATTTGAAACCAAGTGGTATTTCAAGGATAGAAACTACTCACGAGGTGCAATTAGAGGGCTTCTGTTGCAGGGAAGGCTTCCTGAGAACTTAGTGAGCATGATGTTTCTTAGGGAGAGCCCTTAGTAGCCACACCTGTGGAAGGTGGGTAAAGAGGCAGGCAGAGGGAGAAGTGAGTTGTAATGCAGGCCAAATGAGCTTCAGATGACCTCACTGGAAGCTATGAAGGTCAGATAGCCCATCAGAGTTACTTTTGAGTTGAGTCAAAATAGCCAATGTTTATCCCTCTGCCTTGGTCAGTCATTGGATGCAGACCACCTGGAAAAGAGATTTGACCTTGAGTGAGGGAGTTGTCTGCAGCCAACTGAGGCAATCCCAGAAAAGCCTAACAGGGGAAGCCTGTCAGCTGACAGCATGCCCAACAGGTGGAGGAACAAGTCCTTGAAGTGGGATCTAGGCCGTGTATCACGGTGTCCACAAAAGACCAGAGGCAGGTCCTGCTAAACAACATGTGATCCCCTGAAGCTTTTCTCATGATTTAGCAGATCAGATCCCACTACTGCTCACTGGTAATGCAATATCCCAAACAGGCGGCTCTCATTCAAGGCCTCCTCTTCTACTGAGAAACAACATGCAATCTTGGAAAATTTCAAATACAACACATCCAATTCAGGGGAGCACCAGAAAACCAGCAAACCTGCAGTAACCGTGATGTAACTACAGTGTTGTACAAGCCACGACTCATGCATTGAGGTCAAAACACAGATTTATTTTTGTCACTCCCTAACCCTTCCCAAAGTCTCCTCATAGCTCCAGGAACAAGCTCCACATTTATCCCACATTATCTCTTCCCTGCTCCCAAGGGTCTGTCCCCTGACCAGGCAGTGCTCTCTCACACTCAAGGGTGCAGTGAATCTCAATCAGTCCGCAGTCAGCTTTAGTTTTCTCAGGCAAGAATTGGGCCTCCTGAGGTTGCTACTGAGGAGAACACATTTCAAAGCTCTCCAAGTGGCTTTCCTAAAACTCTCCTCCCTAGGCTTGGAGCTGAACCACAGCACCCATTGCACAGCACAGAAAGGCTTTAGCTTTCTTCAAAGAAGTCTCTCTACGAGTCTCGTCTGAAAGTTCTCCCTGGGACTTCTATCTCTGGTCTGGCTGAGGCAGCCAAGAGTTGAGTTGTGGAAAGGGGTCTTAAAACCATTTGCTTTGGGTATCTGAATATATATGGTGGAGGCCTGTTGTATTCTGACTTTGATATCTTGATATCTATCCTGTGATGCCTTGGTATCTCCTGAAGCAGGGAGGAGCCCCAGTAACACCTCCTTCTACACTATAATGAGTAAAGTTACCAGTGGAATCTGGTGGTCAGTGAAGGGCTGTTGGACAGGCTGAGAGCTTGTGTTCAGATCCGGCTACCACATACAGAGTCTCTCCATTGCAATCTCCTTTCCGAGGATATGGGGTTCTTAGCTTCCATGCCAGCCAAATATCTTCTAAAAAATAATTTTCACTAAGTTAACATAAATAATCAGAGAAATTAATTGAATGTTTTCAAAAAGGAAATTGTGATATTTTAGAAGTTTCTTTGAGCTCAAAGGTACTTTACAGAACATCTAATTACACATCTTTATTTTATAAATAAGAAAACTGGTCTCCCAAGAGGTTTTTAAATCGTCACTCATTTATTCAAAATATTATTTAGTGTGTACTCTTTGTCAAGTATGATATTGTGATATAAGAAATATATTTCACCTATAAGTGAGATCATGCAATGTTTTTCTTTCTCTGTCTGGCTTATTTCTTTTAGCATAATATCCTCCAGGTCCACCCACATTGTGCAAATGGGAAGCTCTCTTTCTTTTTAAAAGCTGCATAATATTAAGTTGTGTGTAATGTACGTGACATTTTCTTTATTCATTCTTCCATCAATGGACATTTAGGTTATTTCCACATTTTGGCGATTGTGAATAATGCTGCAAGGAACATAGGAGTGCAGGTATCTTTACAAGGTGGTGATTTTATCTCCTTTGGGCATATATGCAGAAGAGAGATTGCTGGGACTTTTGTTAAATAAGTAAATTTTAGCTGTTCTTGTCATTTTGTTAAATAGATTTTAGCTGTTTTGTGTGTTCTTGCCATACACACAAAAGTAACTATAGGAGATAATATGTTAATCTGCTTCACTATAGTAACCACTTTACTATCTATATGTCTCCCATAACATGTTATAGCCCTCATATATATGAAATAAAATTAATTTTAAAAATAACATGATAATAAAGAAGAAAAAATAGACACGTTTGTATGTATTTTGGTCTTGGTCCCCAGCTCCTGGCCTGAACTCCTAAAACCCTTGTAACTTCCTAAGTGATAAGAGTGATACGAATATCTTTTACTGTATTATTTGTTTTGTTTTGGAGTTTTTTTTGCCTCCAATTTCTGAAACAGCTCTGGGGAGATAAAGGTGAAAGGAACAGCCTCTGTTGTTCTAACAAGCTCCTTTCAACCACATCTGAGGTTCTGTTCATCAGGCAACATCTGGAAAGCCCCTAAGCATGAGGCAGTGAGGAGGGGGTGGTTGCCAGGGGAATCAACCATGATTAAGGGGTTGGAAATTTCAGTGACATCCCCTGAACCCTGGGGGGAGGGAGAGGTGTTGAAGGCTGAGCTGATCACCAATGGCCAATGATTTAATCAATCATGCCTATGTGATAGATCCTCCATAAAAATGCTAACCAAAGAGGTTCAGAGAGCTTCAAGGTTGATGAATTAGAATGCGTCTATTTGTGAAGAGGGTGACACCCCCAAATTCCACAGGGACAGAAGCTCCTGGACCCTTTTGGGCCTCACCCTGTGTATCTCTTCATCTGGCTGTTCATTTGTGTTCTTTAAAATTTCCTGTTTAATAAGTGAGTAATGGTATGTAAACTTTCCTTGGATTCTGTGAATTATTCTGGCAAATTATCAAATATGAGGAGGAGGTTGTGGGAACCTCTGATTTGTCGCCATGTCAGACAGAAGTTTGTGGCAACGTGGGGACTCGCTACTTGCAACTGACATCTAAAGTGGGGGGCAGTCTTGTGGCACTGAGCCCTTAACCTGTGAAGTCTGGGCTAACTCTGGGCAGTTAGAGTTAGAATTGAGTTAAACACTAGGACATCCAGTCAGGGTCACCAAGACTTGTGGAATTGATTGGTGTGGAAATAAAACCACATACTGGGTGTCAGATGTTTGAGAAAGTATAGAAAAACAGAGTTTTTTCTTTTTACCAGTTATTACCAAAATGCTTGTGCTATGACAGCACAGAAGGAATTCCCCGCTCTTCAAAGAATGTGTTGTCTAGTGAAGACAACAGTCACATAAATAAGCTAATAAATAATCAGAAAGTTCTTAACTGAATCTGTGTAAGAACCTGGATTTCTTGGTCGGACACAGTGGCTCAC
The DNA here is from genome assembly GCF_028885625.2 of Pongo pygmaeus. Lineage (NCBI taxonomy): Eukaryota > Metazoa > Chordata > Mammalia > Primates > Hominidae > Pongo > Pongo pygmaeus. Next base: position 47,808,756 of record NC_072387.2, read on the forward strand.
ACCTGTAATCCCAGCACTTTGGGAAGCCTAGGTGGGTGGATCACCTGAGGTCAGGAGTTCGAGACCAGCCTGGCCAACATGGTAAAACCCCATCTCTACTAAAAATATTACAAATTAGCCAGGTGTGGTGGCATGCACCTGTAATTTCAGCTACTCAGGAGTCTGAGGCAGAAGAATCGCTTGAACCCGGGAGGCAGAAGTTGCAGTGACCAGACATCATGCCATTGCACTCCAGCCTGGGTGACACAGCAAGACTCCCCCTCAAAAAAATAAAAAAGAACCTGGATGTCTTATTAACCCAGGGACCTCCCCCAGTCAACTTTCTGGGATGACTGGGAGGCATTTTAGAATGCACTCTTTACTGGGTAAGGGCTTTGAAACTCTGGGCTTACTATTCAGAATAGTAATCTCAACTGCAACCTATTTGTCAACTGCCTTTAAAATGTGTTACATGGAAGAACTGTAATCTTTACAGAATGGTTTACAACTGTTGAGTAATTACCAGTGTAATTTTTCTTTAAGCTTTAAAATTAGAGCACTTTTTGATAAACTTCTATTTAGAGAGATTCCAAAAAGTGGAGGCTAATTACCTCCAAGCTTGTAATTTTGATAATCCTGAAGACTAAGCTCTGATTTTTTTATCTGGCCCAAATTCCTACCTAAGGGGTCTAGGGAGTCATGCCCTACAAACCATAAATTCTCATGACATGGGCTTTATTTGACCGTATGTATCATGACTTACTTTTCAATCTGACTCTGGCATAACATTACTAGACAAGGAAAAAATATTCAAACCCAAAATATATTTCCTTGACATTCCTTGAAATTGCCCTTCAAAGTCTCTTGTGGGAAAAAAATCCACATCCTATAGAGAATCCACTTTCCCCTTTGTTTTCCTTCCTTCCTTTCTTTGCAGATCCATGAGATAATCAAATAAGAGCCAGCCACCATTTTAGATCGAATAAGAAATATTTTACAACATGCTCTCTCTGTCTCTAAAGTCTGCTATCTGAGAGATTCCTCCGCACAATAAAACTTGGTCTCCACAATCCTTTATCTTAACCCGAACATTCCTTTCCATTAATCCCAGGTCTTCAGATAAACTCAACCAATTATCAAACAGAAAATGTTTAAATTTCCCTATAGCCTGGAAGCCCCTGCTTTGAGTTGTCCCGCCTTTCTGAAGCAAACCAATGTATTTCTTAAATGTATTTGATTGATGTCTCATGCCTCCCTAAAATGTATAAAACCAAGCTGCACCCCAGCCACCTTGGGCACATGTTCTCAGGACCTCCTGAGGGCTGTGTCGTGGGCCATGGTCACTCACATTTGGCTCAGAATAAATCTCTTCAAATATTATACAGAGTTTGACTCTTTTCGTCTACAATCCTTAGCTTCAAGATGTCAATTCTTGGTATTTGATTGAAATTCCTAATTAAGGAAAGACACATTCATTTCAGAACTTAATTCTTAGCTGAATGCCACCTTCCAGCAGACATTAAAGAGAAAACTCTTAAAACTCTATAATACTGAGAAAAGTACTAGCAGAGATGAAGTGGTTACCTCAGATTCTGAAAATATTTTCTATTTAAGATACATTTTAAACTTCTTAGAAAATATGAATCACCAGATTTCTACATATTGCTATTGTTTATCAAGGCATCTGGAGAGGACTTTGTTAAAATCTTCTGCTTCCCTTAGTATTGTTAATATTAATTGAAACTTATTGCAGTAAAGTGCCAGTCATGAATATGTATTAGATGAATGTATATATGTCAATGGAACTCTGTTAGAAATGCACTTTTTTTCATTCATTGCCTGCATTGGATGTTGTATAAAACAGTTTTCTGGGCTGATTCTATGTAACATATACTGAGTTGATGAAATTGATTGGTATTTGCTCTTTTTCACAAGGGACTTATTTCAGCTAGCCAGTGAGGGTAAAACTATATGTATCTTTGCAAAACCATCCACATTTACCCTTTGAAACAGACTGTCTCAAGGATTCTGACTTCATCTAAGAATATATCCATATATTTGGAGCTATGCACCTTGGAATGTGTGACTTTCTGTCCACGCTTTGCTGGGAGCACCTGATCTGAAGGGAATGGCTTAATGCAAGTGCAGGCTCAGTGACGTGCACTTGGGAGAAGGGAGGGGTCAGTAGAAACTTCTTGACAATGACAAGATGTTGAAATTTAAAAAAAGGATTTAAAACCACCGAAGTGTCTGGCCTCCTCTCTTAGTGAAAGTTGATTACCACAGATGATAATATTTAGTTATATTTTAGTTAAAATACTACCTATTTAATTATTAATAAAATAGTAAGAAATGTGATTAAAATATGCTGGGATGATAATATATTATTGGTTTATGTTTCATTAATAATAATTTATAAAAATGGATGACTACATCATCTCAAATGAAGATATCAATTCCTGACACAAGAGGTTTCTTTATTCACCTTTGGCTGATTCAAGGTTTAATAATAGAAAGCTAAAGAAACCAAGAGGACAGAAGACTTTTATCACCTTCTAAATTTAGGGCTTTGAATGATAAGGACTTTATGTGTCACAACACTATACAATTTCACCTACAGAGTGCTAAAGTGAAATTACCACTTATTTGGGGTCCGTGAGATAGCACATTTCATTTTTACCTTGTTTTATTTTACCTATTTCCTGGGAGCAGGCTTAGTCCTACAAGGGAAATACAAAAGCTCCCTTCACACTATGATATGAGAACTGTGAATAGCCCTGCCTGGGAAAACTGATCTTATCCAGAAAGTTTACTGGGCAGACATCTGTACTGTTACATTAACTATGACTACATAGAAAAGCTCCAGTCTAAAATGTGTAAATACCATCTGACAAAGGCCTTTGGGCCCTCCTCTCTCACTAACACCCTAGGAGACATTATCCTCCACAGTTAAGATGCTGATTTCCTGATGATGGGATGGGAATGGAAAGAAACATGAAGGCCAATCCGAGGAAGCAGCCCCCAGATGAAGAGAAATCTATTTCCATTAATATTTGCTAGGGCCAGGCTTGCAGGGAAGAAACTGGGTTTTAGTAGGTTTCTTTGATGATCCGTACTCATTATCAGCTGTAACAGACAAAAGATGAAGATGGGAAAAAGAGAAAAAAAAAATTTAAAAGATGCAAAGGCCAACCATCAATACTGAACTTTCAAGATACTACAAACCAGAAATTGTGTGAGGAGCTTCTAAAAGCTGCAGTTTCCTCTCTGATTCTGGAAAGAAGAACAGTTCAGGAAAGATCAGAGTATTTTCTCATTTAAAAATGATGTAGCAGTTGCTAACTCTAAAATATTGCTGGGAAGATAATGATGCTCATTTGCCTCAGAACCAGACAAAGTGAGATTGGACTCCAACAGGAGGACCCCACGGATCCTATACTGCTTTAGGTAATATCACAATTCCTATATTCCCTTAAATTTTATTTTATACTTTAAACACAAATGCCATTGGACGTCATGTCTATTCAGAGCTCACTATTTTTCTGACTCCTCATCAAGCAGCAGAGTTAATGGATTTTTCAAATCAACTGCATCATATGGCAAAAAGATTCCTGAAGTTAGAACCAGAACTAGGCTTGGTTGATTGGTATTGACTATCTTTGTAACCTTTTGTAATTCATATAAACTCATTGAGTCACACATAATATGGTGAATATCCTTATCCACATTAAGGATTTTTTTTTCACGAACATTAAGTTGGACCTGGCATTGAGCAGAATACTTAATAAGTTAAATATATTATGTTATAAAAGTTGGGTCCTCCCTAGCTACAATTTAGCCTATAAGCAAAGGGGGAACATCAGTCACTGACTCTGTCCTAGAGTGTGGGAAAACACTGGGAACATTATCAATCCATCCAAGTGTCTGAGAATAACACAGAAACTCCCACTTTCAAAAAACTCTTTAGAATGAAAAAGGTCACATAGAATCACATCGGCATCTTTGAGGGGAGATTTTTCCTGCATATCCTCTTCTGAACAAATTAAGTAATAAAAAGTAAGGCAGATGGGAAATCAAAATTTCATCTTTATAACTGGAAGCGAAATTGGGAGATCATAGTTTAGTGGGAGAGCCGGATATAGCTGCTGGCTGAACCCACTAATTAGAAACACTTACCCACCCAATCAAAAGAGCACTGAGGCAGATCTTTTGCCCTTTCACCCTTCATGGGCAGAGCGTGTCCCAGGAGGAGCAGAGCAGAATGCATGTTTCCTGTAAATGGCTTGCTTTCAAGAGAAGGGCAAAACTGGGCTATGTATGCTCAATGTAATTGTCCATAATTAACCAATAGAACAAATCACCACACCACTGCCACCTTGGGGTGAAATGAGTAAATGGCAGACAGAGACCAGGAGTGAGCATATTTTGTCCCACAATCTAGGACAGAGTCAGAGTCATTTAACTGTGTTCCCAGCATAGAAAGGAAACATCAAAAGTAGTTGAAGAAAGATCCCTCGTAACAATTCTCTTTTTGATCTCTTGACCCCTTGGGCTTAACTCTCAATCCCCCATGGGAAAGGGACCAACCATCCTTCAGGATATTTTTGTTCCCATCTTGAGGCCATTTCCTCAATAAAACCATTGTTCCTCCAACTGACTAGAGTTCATATTTGTTTACAGTGTGTTTAGATAAAATTTATATACACTACAAACCACTTTTGTTTTTGTATTCTAAATCTTTTTCCGCAACTAAAACTGTTGCTTTTTAAAGAATATCAACAAATTACATTTCTCTTTTCTGCCCCAACTCTGAGTAAATTGAGAAATAAAACAAATAGTAAGGCAGATGGAAGATCAACATAGAGGTAGCTTAGAGATAGAGTCAAATGGGCTTGCCAGATGAACTCCAGAAGTGGGCACAGTTCCTTGCCCAGCCAGTGCCAATCCTGCAGGGAGAAATCCTGTCCTGGAAGAAATGGAGCAGAATGCCTGCTCCCTGATGGCATTTTATTTCCAAGGGGAAGAGGAGCTGAATTGGGCAATGTCTGCAAAGTCAGTCTCCCCAAGTCGATCAATTAGTACATCTTCTAATCCTACCTTTCATCTTGCCTTGGGGTGAGCAAAGGGGCAGGGAGAGTCTAGAAATTATATCAGCTTCCTTCACAGCAAGAAAACAGCAAATACTAGGGAAAAAAGTGCCCCCACCAAGCTATTTTAATACTGTGTTTATTTAGAAATTGTATATATTTCATTTTTTCTCAAATTCCAGTGGTAATTCATGCTACTTGCAACAAGTAAAACAATATAATACAATACTATATAGGGGCAAAGGTCATCACTGCTGTTCCCATGTGCCATTACAGCTCTTCCTAAGATGATCAAACTTATCAACCTTTCAATGTGTGTATCCTTCTAATCGTTCTAATTTTTCCTTTTCTAAAATATTTTCTTCATTTTGTTAATAATGCTTCTGCTATTCATGGGTAGCAAATGTATGTTCCTTGATTTTCTTGCAAGAAACAACCGTTATTTCCCGGTTTCAGTTGGTCAGAAACTCAGGCACACTTTAACTGGGTCACCAGCTTCGTGAATTGTCACAGGCTGCAATCATGGTGTTGGCCTGGGCTACTGCCATCTCAAGGCTCAAGTGAGGAAGGACCTACTTTCTTTTTTTTTTTTTTTTTTCTTTTGAGACGGAGTCTCGCTCTGTCACCCAGGCTGAAGTGCAGTGCTGCGATCTCGGCTCACTGCAAGCTCCGCCTCCCAGATTCATGCCCTTCTCCTGCCTCAGCATCCCGAGTAGCTGGGACTACAGGCACCCGCCACCACGCCCGGCTAATTTTTTTGTGTTTTTAGAGACGGGGTTTCACCGTGTTAGCCAGGATAGTCTGGATCTCCTGACCTTGTGATCCTCAGGCCTCGGCCTCCCAAAGTGCTGGGATTACAGGCATGAGCCACCGTGCCCAGCCAGGAAGGACCTACTTTCAAGCTCACTCAAGTTGTTGCTGGAAAGAAACAGATCTCCGTAGGTTATTTGTTCCTCCCTGGCTGTTGCCTAGAGCAGCACTCTCTGACCTTTTTGGCACCAGGGACTGGTTTCATGGAAGACGATTTTTCCATGGACCGGGATTGTGGGGCATGGTTTTGGGATGATTTAAGCATGTTACATTAATTGTGCACTTTATTTCTACTATTATTACATTGTAATACACAATGAAATGATTACACAACTCACCATAATATGGAATCAGTAGGAGCCCTGAGCTTGTTTTCCTGCAATGAGATGGTCCTTTCTGGGGGTGATGAGACACAATGACAGATCATCAGGCATTAGATTCTCATAAGGAGCAAACAACCTAGATCTCTCACATGTGCAGTTCACAATAGGGTTCATGATCCTACGAGAATCTAATGCCACTGCTGATCTGACAGGAGGCGGAGCTTAGGTGGCAATGCGAGTGATGGGGAGCAGCTGTAAATACAGATGAAGTTTCACTGCCTCTCCCGCTTCTCACCTCCTGCTATGTGGCCTGGTTCCTAGCAGGACACAAACAAGTACTGGTCCATGGCCTGGGAGTTGGGGACTCCTGGCCTAGAGGACTTCAATAGAGCAAGCAAGCAAGAAGAGTCAAAGAGAGCAAGAGTGCTAGCAAGACAGAAGTCACTATCTTTTGTAACCCAATCTTGGAAGTGGTAGCCCATCATTTTTGCCATATATTTAATAAAATTCAAAGCAAATCTCTAGGACTAGCCCAGACTCAAGAGAAGGGAATTGCCCAAGGGTGTGAATTCCAGGAGATAGAGATTATTGGAGACTATATTAGAAGTCAGTCTACCACATAGCCCTAAAGCATTGTTGCTTCATTGTTTAAAGCAGGCATCTTTAGCTTCCAATTTTAGTGTCTTACCATTCAGAGTAATATTTGTTTTTCTTTCATAAATAGTGTTTATCTATTCTTATATAACTTAGAATTTTTACATTAAGAATACCTGTTGCAGACCATTAAATACATTTTCAGCATCTATTCATGTAATCATATACTTTCTCCTTTAATTTAAATGAATTGAGCTAGGTTGACAGATTTCCCAATAATAAAAATAAAATAAGACTTGCATTCTTGGAATATGACTCCACTTGGTCATAGTATATTAATCTTTTGCTATACTGTTGATTTTATTTGCTGGCATTTTATTTATAATTTTTTAATCTACATTTAATACAAATAATTGTTTATAGCTTTCTTTTGTATATTATCGTTATAAAATTTGATATTCAACTTAAGCTGGACTTATGAAAGGAATACTTAGTTTTCCATCTTTTTCTGAAGTTGAAAATGGTTTTAACAAATGATAGAATCATTTGTTATTTTAATGGTTAGATAAAATTCAGCCTTGAGCCCATCTGGTTCTGACATCATCATAATGGAAGTAGTTCTTCAATCATTTTTTCATTCTCTTCTATGGTAATTGATTTAATCATGTTTTTTATGTGTTAATTTAATTTAGGCATTTTATATTTTGTCAAGAAGTTTTCTATTCTGTATTTTTCAAATTTGTTACTCTGGAGTTACACATTATTTTCTAATTCTTATCTTTCCAAATTATCACATTTTTACTTGATTTTCTATTCCCCCTTTTATAATCATATAGATGCCTAAGTTCTTTTGGGAATAAAGTAGTGGATAAGTATACACACACATACATAGATGCATAAATGCATTAATGAATCAATCACAACACCCTGGTCTATGGCATCCAATATGTAGCATAGTGCTTAGCACATGGCAGTTCACTGAGAACTACTGAATACATAAATCACCTCATACCTGCTGTATTAGTCACCTCAGGCTGCCATAGTAAAAGACAACCAACCGAGTGTCTTAAACAATAGGAATTTATTTCTCACAGTTCTGGAGGGTGGGAAGTCCAAGATCAAGCTGCTGGCTGATTTGGTTCCCTAGTCAGGGCTCCTTTTTTGCAGCCTTCCCGCTGTGTCCTCACATGGCAGAGACAGAGAGAGAGGAAGTAAGCTCTGTAGCATTTCTTCGTATAAGGGCACTAACCTCATCATGATCAGGCCCCACTCTCCTGACCTTGTCTAAACCTCATCACCTCGCAAAGGCCCCATGTCCAAATATCACCACACTGGGGATTAGGGCTTCAATATATGAATCTGGGGGTGACACAATTCAGTCCATAGCACTTACATTACTACCTAATCCTCATGTTGTGGGTTTGTGTCTTCTAAAAAGATTTGTTTAAGCCCTAATCTGTGGTACCTGTGAATAGGACCTTATTTGGAAATAGGACCTTTGCACATGTAATCAAGTTGGAATGAAGTCATAGCAGATTAGGGTGGGTCCTAATCCAATGAACGATGTCCTTAAAAGAAGAGGGAAATTTAGATGCAAATATAAATAGGGAGAGAGCACAATGTGACCACAAAGGCAGAGACTGGAGTGCTTCATCTACAAGCCAAGGAACACCAAGGAGTGCCAGCAACTGCCGGAGCTTGAAGAGAGGCATGGAACAGACTCTCCCTCAGTGCCTCCAGGAGGAAGCAATCAAGTCGATATCTTGACTTCAGACCTCTAGCCTCTAGAACTATGAGACAATAAATTCGTGTCGTTTCAAGCCACCTAGTTTGTGGTACTTTGCTATGGCACCTCTAGGAAACTAATATACCTCATATCTATTGTCCTTAATTCTAGCTGTTTTACCTTTGAACTATTCAGCTTAATTCAGACAGAAAAATCTTTCCTAAAAGTTATTCACATGATGTCCCTTCTTTGTTCAAAATGACAAATGATACACCATTTCCTCCAATTATCACTAAATGCTTGTTTGCCGTATTTTCAAGATCTCGAACAATTATATATTTTTCCATGCTTTCCTCTTTCTAACCAAGCTAACATTTTACTGTCCCCAAACACTCTACATTCTCTTCTTTCACAGTTTGCTCCCTTCATGCAGTCTCTCTACCATCCTTCTGTTGAAATCACATGCTTTCTTTAAGTTCAACATTAAAATGAAAATCAATCTTTTCGTTTATCATGCCAACGCTTCTTCTCTTTCCTTTGAATTCAGAGAAAAGCTGTCATCTATACCACAAAATTTGGCTTATTATTAAATATTGTAATTACAAGGGTTTTATCTGTGTTTGCCTTGACGTCTACTCTTTAAGGTGAACACCATTTCATACTTCTGAGCATCTCTCATTCCCAGCATAGTAATAAGATATGCAAGAAAGTGTTTCTAATTAATGTGTGCCCACCACTTGCATACTAAATATTTTTCCCACCCCCACATACATAATAAATATTGCATTTAATCATACATGCATAAGTCCTGGCTAAAGACAACTCTGTTATGACCTACTTCATTAGTAATGCCTTTGTCCTCAATTTTTTTCTATTTTAGGAAAACTCAGAGGAAAAGAAGCTTCATTTAGCCAAAATGCAAAATAAGATCTCAGGTGTGGGGATGATCCAGCAGGTCATTTTGAAAGTGCTCTGGTTTGAGGTAACATAGTGCTTCTTTCACAAACACAATAATCCATTATAGTCAGAGAGCACGATATAGAAACAGAATTTCTCTTCTGTCATTCACAGGAGTTGAGAGCTACCTTGTAGGAGATGTGAACTGTCTGCTCCTATGTCTGGCCCTAGTTTATGCCTTTGACAATAGTTATTCATTATCTGGAAAAGTGATTATCTAGATTTTGCCTCTCCCCATTGACAGTCTAATCACTGGCAGTTTCAAATGAAACTCGGCACCTGTTCTCACGTTAACCACTGCTGCAGCCTCCTTCCTGATGGATCTGTAGTGTTCTCTCTTTGCCCACTCAGCTCTGACCACAGGGCCAACCTGCTGCTCCTCAAACTTGCCCACGAGCACATGCAGTTCTCTGACTGCAATGTTCGTTCTCCACATATCCTTAGTCTCCTTACTTCATTCAAGTCTCTCCTTCAATGTCACCCCCTCTGTGTTAAAATACAGTGTATTAATACAAATGTTGAGGTATTGTAAGGGCAATAGACCAGGAGGTAAATTCCACTGAAAGGACAGTTTTTTACTCACAGTTGCCAAGAACAGGAGCATGACCCACCATGGTGGACCCGGCGGGGAAACACTAGGACCAATCAGGAGGCAGAGGGTTGTGGGGACAGCTGTGGGCAAGAGCTTCTATTACAGTGTCCAGGGGAAGGGAAGCAGGTTTAGGATGGACTAGTTTGAATAATTTCAGTGGGGTTGTCCCTAGTTATCTGGTGTCTGGCCCTGGGGTGATGAGAGCAGATGGATAGTGGACTAGAATATGACAAACGATAAAGGAGGGGGTTAGGGTCTGGGATCTGGATTCTTTGGTTTGGATTTGAAAAGCACATCCATGAGTTGTTTACTGTCTCTAAGACTTGGCTATCCCTGAGAGAGGTAGTCCCTCCAGGGTCAGCCAGGTCCCAGAGATGAAAGCATCAGAATACAGAAAATAAAGGATGCAGTTAAGGCAACCCTCAAAGAGGCATTCCCTTATACCCTAAGGAAGAATCGCACTCCCCACCACCAGTCTCCATCCTCTGCTCTTTTATTTGACTTTATAGCATTTCATGGAATGTATCTGATAAATATTTTTCACATGTCTTTCTTCAGTAGAATAACTTCATCAGAACTTACATTCCAATGCAAGTCAAAACCACAATGAGATGCTATCTCACAACAGTCAGAATGGCTATTATTAAAAAGTCAAAAAACAACAGATGGTGGTGAGTTTATTGAGAAAAGGGAATGCTTGTACTCTGTTGGTGGGAATGGAAATTAGTTTGGTCATTGTGGAAAGCAGTTTAGAGATTTCTCACAGAACTAAAAACAGAACTACTATTTAACTCAGCAATCCCATTACTGGGCATAGACCCAAATAAAATAAATCATTCTACAGAAAAGACACATGCACTCATATGTTCATCACAATTCACAATAGCAAAGACATGGAATCAATATAGGTGCCTATCAATGACAGACTGAATAAAGGAAATGTAAGTACATATATACCATGGAATACTATAGTCATAATAAAGAGCAAAGTCGTCCTTTGCAGCAACATGGATGCAGCTGGAGGTGGCCATCCTAAGTGAATTAATGCAGGAACAGAAAACCAAATACCATGTGTTCTCACTTGTAAGTAGGAGCTAAACATTGGGTACTCATGGACAACAATAGATACTGGGTACTACTAGAGTGGGGAGAGGGACAAGGAACAAGGGCTGAAAAACTCTACCTATTGGGTACTATACTCACTACTTTGGTGATAAGATCATTTGTACCTCAAACTTCAGTATCACACAATATACCCATGTAATAACCTTGTACATGTACCCCCTGAATCTAAAATAAAAGTTGAAATTATTTTAAAAACGCTTTTATTTCAAAAGGTTATTACTGTCTTCACCATAAGAAGAAGACTTACTTCTGTCCCCAGCTCACAGTACATACTCGTCAATACTTGTTAAATAAATGAATAAAAATATAAATGGATACTTATAGCTCAGGCTATAATTTTCCATCCATAATAGTATCATATGTGAATTCTGTTTCACAAAATATTACATGAAAGTAAAGATGAAATACTCGAGAAAAATGTGTTTGATGATACTAAAATGTGTTTAGTAATGACAGATTGTTATAAAAAGTATATGTAAAGGGTGCAAATAAATTTTTTCAGAAAACATAAGAATAAAAAAGCAATATTTCTAAATTAAACAACACTGTGATATATATTATGCAATATTCTATGTGCTTATAATACGGACGTGAACTGCATAACAACATTTCTGTCAATGATATACTACATTCATGCTGGTGGTCCCGTAACATTATAAAGTTACATTTTTACCATACCCCTTCTATGTTTATTTCTATGTTTTGATACATAGATGCCATTATATTACAATTGCTGCAGTATTCAGTATAGTAACATGCCATATAGTTTGTAGTCTAGAAGCAATAGGCTGTATCATATAGCCTAGGTGTATAGCAGGCTATACTATTTAGGTTCATGTAAGTACACTCTGTAATGTTTGCACCACAACAAAATCACCTAACAACACATTTCTCCAAATATGTCCCCATTGCTAAGCAATGCATGGCTGTACATGTTAATTAAACATTATTTTATGTATAATTAACATGTGTACCACAAATTAACACATCAAGCATTGTAAAAATGCATATATTCAACTTGGCCAAAAAGTTATCCTTGGGAAAATTATCTTATCAGGATTATATTATGTTCAGGCATATAAACTATTCTTTGAGTCTACTTAGGATTATATTAATGTTAAGGCATTGTTTTAAAGAATTTTTGCTGGAGAGTCATTAAAATGTCAAAAAGAGAAAAAATTCTTTCCAGAGTAAATGAATGTCAGTCATGGAAACATAACACGTATATAATCAATGCCCTATCTCCTTTTCTGTTCTCATCCCAGAAGTGAACACATCAGTTCTTCTTTGCAGAGCACCAGAAGCAGTAATCACTTGCGAAACAAACTTAAGCTGCTAAGAGAAGAATTACCTTCCCGTCAGTACAGCTATGCAAGTAATTAAGAATGACTTCTTGGGTTTTTTAAATCAAGAAAATTTTTTTTAGAGACGGGATCTCTGTTTTGCCCAGGCTGGAGTGCAGTGGCTATTCTCAGGGGTAATCATAGAACACTGCTGCCTCCAACTCCTGGCCTCAAGCAATCCTCCCACCTCAGCCTCAGCCTCAGGGATAGCTGGGACTACAGGTGGGTACCACCCAGCCCAGCTTAAAGGCTTCTTCTTAAAAGTCCTGGGGGAAAAAAGAAAACCTTTAAATTTGGAGGCTCGATGAAGCCCGAAAGAATGATAGTCTCTTGGTGAAACTGAGATAAAAAAGGAAGGTTTGGGAGATGGTGTGTCTGATAACTGGATCATATATTTTGAGTTTGAAGTGGTGTGGTACAACTAACGGGCCCTGAAAAGGAGTGTATTGAGTGAGACTGAAGGTTCTCAAACTTAAAAGCACATTAGAATCAATCGCAGAACTTTTATTGGTGGCAGCCTATCTCCCTTCTCCAGAAGGGGAATTCAGTGGGTCTTGGGTGAGGCAAAGGCATTTTTTAAGTGTCCTGGCTTAGGGTTGTGAATCTCTTGGATAGATACAGAAGTCAGGTTCAGTCTGTTGAGGTGGAGTAATTATTCCCAGCTTAAGTCAATGTGGTTGGTTGGTTGGTAAGAAAAATGAGAGGGGGTCAGACCCAGGTTTACATTCCATTCTGCCACTTCCCGGGTGTTGGGATCTTTGACAAGGAAACTAACTTTTCTGAGACTCCCTTCCCCTTTTCTGTATTATATAGATAATAATATCTCTTTTATAAGATTGATGTGAAAAGATGGAAGGCTGCTGGCTTATGTCCCCAAATATTTTTCTTTTTCTTTTCTCTTGTTCCTACATTGAAGTCTTGGAAAGGTAGTTATTTTTAAGTCATTTGGATAGTTACTGATTTGTAGCATGTACTTACTTTTCTGTGAAATAAAAGAGTTAATGACCAATTATGATCTTCTGTGCTGACCATGTTGCACATTCTATTTACGGATGCCAAGGGGGCAATGACAGCCATGGTACTGATTAATAGAGTCTTGTGACAGGTGGGATTCGTTTAAACTTCTAAGACAGTAATTGCTTACATTCAACTGTGGAAAGTCTGCATTAAAAATCCAGATGGAACATGGAGCTTACTTTCAATGTGCGTGTATAATGTATACTTCTATTAAACATGCAGACACATACATATCTCTGTGGCCTTCGTATATATCTATGAAGACTCGTGTGTACTTCATTTCCTTGTACACATCATAGAACTCAACATTCTCCATTTTCCAAGTTATGCAGACTATTTTGACAGAAAAATAATAATGTTGTAAGCAAGAAATGGTCTGTGAGCCTTAGTGATGAAATAAAGGATGGAAAGGAAGAAAGGAGGGAGGGAAGGAAGGGAGGGAGGGAGGGAGAAAGGAAGGAAGGGAGGGAGGAAGGGAGAAAGGAAGGAAGGAAGGGAGGGAAAGAGAGAAAGAGAAGAAAGAAAAAAGAAAGAGAGAGAAAAAACAAAAGAGAAAATAGAAGAAGAGAGGGTAGGATGGAGGGAGGGAGGGAAAAATGTAAAAGAGAAAAAGAAAGAAAGCAAGAGAGAGGAAAGAAGGAAGGGAAGGAAAGAAAAAAGCCCAGTGAATTGGACCAGAAAGAAATATCTAGGGAGGCCTTTAAGGTAATTTGTGCTAATGATGTAGTTTGCACAGCTAGCTGAATTAAACATTCAATCTGCCCACTCCCATTTGGAAATGTTTCTACTGACATTGTTCCCTTGGCAAACACCCATCTTCTCTTAATCATTAGAATTTATTAACTACAGTACTACGAAAGAGAGCCAAACGCATGTGGCCACAAAAATGCCTTCTCATTGTTATTCAACTTTAAATAATAATGTACAAAATTACACAATATAATCCAATAATAATTATTATTATTGTGGTTTTCAAACTTGGCCTTCCAACTCCTCATTTTTATTTTCCCTGTCTTGAGTTCCAAAAAAGCAAAGCTAAAGACAAAGTTCATATGAAATTGATTTATTAAAGGAATGCTTATGGGGAGATACTTTTTCACTGGTCTCTCCTATTTCTGTGTATGTTATAAATAGAGACACTGGCTGCATTTATTCTGAATTATTTTTTTCAACGTATTTATATAGTAGAGCCATGGAAGCTAGAGACACTGTCTTCATCTATAACAAAAGGTAGGTGTGTTTATTGTTTAGTACAGTAAAGATAGCATTTCCTTCCAAGACAAAGGTTAGGCAAGTTTGCTTAATTCTCAATATAAAAGATTGAGATTCCCTAAACTCAAGTTTTCTCTTTTGTAATGCAGCCTATCGTGTATCCAAGTGTCATCCGGCTCTCTTTGCATCACCCTGTGGATAATGCCACTTGCCATAAACTGTTCTTTGTCTCTGACACAAGAGTCTCCTTTCTTCTTCTATCATCCATGAAACTGTGGCAGGTTAACTTATTAGCTTGCAAGTAAAAACCAATCTCAGACCTTTAAAGTCCTGACCGCTTTAGCAATAAGGATGGGGTGCTGCTAAAGACGTGATTTCTGAAAGGGGAAGAATGAAGGCTTCTTGAACCAATTAACAGAATGTGAAATACGTTCAGGGGAATCTGTAGTGAGTATCTTGACCAAGTTGTATGGCCAGCCAGGCAAAGAGTAGTCCTCAATTTAATGCCTGGTAATGAAAATGAGGAAGGTGGTTGCAGGTCAAATCCTGGGAAGTAGGTTAAAAGACAGCTGCCAGATGGCACCTTGGTTGTTGCTAATTTTCCTCTGCATGGTGAGACTTCCTCAGCAATTTAGCCGTCAGCCTCAAGTCCACCCCACTGTCAACAACTAGTATAAAAATGGGCAGCAGAAATTTCCAACACTCTACAGAAAACAGTTATAAAGATGCACCCCTACACTAAAGTGTGAAAGGAAAAAAATTCACAACCACTAAGGGAAGAAATTAGTTGACTTGTTAGAACTTTGGCATACATACTGGGAAATTCTTCTAGAAACCAGGAGGTTGTAGAAATGAGAGAATTGCTGAGTGACAGTTCTCTATGGGCCTCTCATGTTTCTCCATGTCCTGGGAGCAGAGGCATTGGTTACCAATGCTCTGGACTACCTTTTACGAAGTGTTTGTATAGTGAACAGCTTTGGAAGACAAAGAGAGTAAATCCTTTCACAACAAAGTGCTGGTTTTCTTACTTCCTGTTATAAAAGATTCAGAATCCTGAAGCTCAGGGTGTTTGTAATGCAACCGCACGTGCGGTTGTCATCTGGTCCTGTTTGAAAATAAGAACTTGGGGAACCTATGCCAAAATAATGATACTCTGGCTACTGCTATTGCTATGTGTACAAAATTGTTCTTTGTTTCTGACACAGGAGTCTCCTGTCTTCTTCCAGCATTGATAAAACTGTGGCAGGCGAACTTAGCTTGCAACTAGGGCAAACCTACCCTTCACAGCCCTTGACAGTGTTCTCAGGAGAAAACTGCAGAGTAGGGAGAGAAGCAGAATGGGGAAGGGGCAAGACAGTGGCCTCAGATGGAATCTGTGCTTATCTCAATGTAATGGTGGACAAGTAGAGTTTAAACTGCACTTCAGAGTTCATCCCATTAGTGGTTTGAGTGGGTCTTTTTTATCCCCCGACCCCAGACAGTCATTGGCTCTCAGCCACCCAGGAGTGATACTGGGGAGAGCACACCATCCAAGCACCGCCTAACAAGAAGGCTGCAACATCCAGGGGCAGTCCTCCAGAGACAGCTGACTTATGGATTAGCAGCAGCACCCACAACAGCCTGTGAATAGAATCCCTAGGCACCAATTGAATCAGGTATACCGACATTAAGTAAATGCTCCTAATGTGGACAGCAGTGTTTTAAGGTGAGTGTAGTTCAAGCCAAGGTTGCACAATGAAAGGAAACAATTCTGGATTAGTATGATGGCTCTAGACAAGGTCAAATCAAGGGAGAAGCAATGACCTGGTGGTTCTAGAAGCTGGCCAGCAGCCTGCCGAAAGACAGTCATATTGGCAAAAAAAGAGAAAAACTAGAGAAACGAAGATTTGTTTTCCTGCCTATGTGTTATCCTTCTGTTCTCCCCCTTTAGAATACAGTCCTTACAAACCATCGAAGAGAAGATGTGGCCTCTCCTAATTTGGGGAGAAGGGCAAGACATATCTTTTAAAAAGAAGATTTTAAAATTACATCAAATATGAATAAATTGCTGGGGTAAACTGTAGGGCCACTTCTGTAGTACTGATTTGTTGTGTTAGACAGAAGTTTTAAATTAAAAAAGAAGACATAAAATAAAAGATTTTTTTAAAAATAGGCATTCAGAGAGAGTTTTTTAAAGCTTCAGAGCTATTCCGGGATAGCACCCCACCAAAGTGATAAGTCATGCTTCCAGAACAAAATAGCATCATTGGATTATGGCAGCCCCATGTACCCAATATTACGTACTTTTGTCTAAATAACTTTTGTAGAGCAAGAAACTCCCCTTAAATCACACTAGTTTCTAGTAACTCTACTTCAGCAGTTACACGAGATAAAAAAATTAAAATGTCAATTGCAAATGTCTCTGCTAAGGGTGCCTTCACAGTTGATCAGCTTGATAGTGCTGTAAAAGGCAGTCTGTGCTTTGGGCCTATTTCGGGTCCGCCATGTGATCATTTGTCCACATTGGTCCAATAAATACAACCTAGAAAAGACTACTTTCTGTGGTAGAAATGAACAAAGAGTGTGAGCAGTTAGAGCAACATCCAGAAAACTCTTCTTTTGTCTTGTAAATCATAAGTTCAATTGGATAGACATAATTGAGAAAAGTTCAGACTTAATAGGACCAATCCAAGTCATAGAACTTTAGGGGACATTCTGAGCAATGACAAACCTGATGGTCATTTATTGAGTTAACTCTCTACAATCTAGTTTGGGCATTTTTTTTATCAATCTGTACTACCTTTGTCCTTCATTTTTGCGGGGAACATAAGGAAAGATCATGATAGCTTAAATAAAGTTTCTGGTAAATTTTTGAGCAAATAAAGCTACATTTTCAGAAATGTAAATATATGGTGATAACTATACAACAAATAGAGAACCCAGAATTAAACTGGATTATGCAAAATAGCCTGGCAGATGCTACATTCTTTGAAAGGATCAAAATTATTTGCCTCTCTTCTCTTTGGCTCAAGGGTATGTTTTATTTGGGTGTTTTATTGACTCTGCAATATTTTAAGTAGTTATTAAATACGTTTGCCATAAAAGCTTAGCAGTCTTGTCCTGTAACAGGCCCTCTTAACTCATTTGTGTTAGTTCCTGGACTCTGAGAACTATTTGGGTTTATAACCTTTGATCTGTTTTTTTCAATATCAGAATCAAATGAATAGATATATCCTAATAAATGATTTCATATGAGTAAGGTCTGAATAGTCTGAATGCTCTATGACTAAGATATTGTGACAACTGACTTCAGGAATAAAAACATGATTTCATAATAAAAATAATTATTATGGAAAAGTAACTCTCAATAATACATTCTTCAGAAAGTATTGTAGCATTTTCTTACTTTAAAATATTACGTATAGATGGAAAGATAGATATAGCATGTATTTTAGATTAACAAATACACGTAGGGTAAAAGTTCATGAAAAACCACGGAGGTCATGAGAAAGAACCTGGGCACTACCCCCATGAACCTAAGTCCCTATAGCCTTGCAAATTATACTCACTACCTGCCCCACTCCCTAAAATGTAACCACTCTTCTAAATTTTGTGACAATATCATCTCTTTCTTTATAGTTTTACCATGTGCAAATGGCATTCATCAAGCAAGAGTTTAGTTTTGCATGTTTCCAAACTCGTGAGATCATACTGCATGTGTGACTTTGTGTCTTGTCTTTTTAACTTAGCATCATGTGTACAATTCATCCATGTTGATGTTTGTAGCTATAGTTTACTTGTGTACATTTTATATAAATTTTATAGATGTATCATAATTTATATATTATGTTGATATATATGGTTTTCAGTTTTGAAATAATGCTACAGGTATTTTAGTGCATATTCACATGATATTCTTCAGGTATGTACTTAGAGTGGATTTCCTAGATCATAGCATGATTTTTCAGTCTTATTAGTTAATGCCAACCTGTTTCCAACTGGTACACGCTCGTACCAATTAACATTCCCACCAGCAGTGAATGAGTATTATTGTTCTACATTCTCACCAATAATGGGTTAGTCAATTTTTTTTTAATTTTTGAAAATCAGTTGAGTGTTAATTGCATAATATCTTTAAGTTTTGTAATAGAAAAATGTTTATAAGCATATAATGCATACAGAAACATATAAATCATAGCTGAACAGTTCATGAATTATGAAAAATAGACCTAACTGTGTAGCTACCACACAGGGCAAGAAATTGAAAATTATCAGCACCCCAGAAGTCTTCTTTCTGTCCCTTTTCCCAAACACCACCCTCCCTTTCCTTCTTCCCAAAGGTAATTGCTATCTGGACTTCTGACACTATCGATTTGCCGAATTTTGAATTTTATATAAATGAATTCATGGCGTGTGTGTGTGTGTGTGTGTATACATATATGTATATATATAGTCTCTGGTTTTAGTCATCCAATAATATGTTTATGAGAGTCTTCCATGTTGTTGCATATAGCATTAATTTACCCTATTCTACTCTATAGTATTCTATTATTTGAATAAAACACTATGTACTGCTTTGTCTTTTGATAGATATTTGGCTTGTTTTTCATTTTTTGGCTTTTATAAAACACGCTGCTATAAACATTTCTGTACACGTCTTTGGGTACATATCTGCATGTGTTTCTGTTGAGCATATACAGACATGGGGTAGAAATGCTGGGCCATAGAACATGCATATGTTTATGCTCAGTGGCTAATTCCATAGAAGTTACCAATTTACACTCTCATCAGCAGAGCAAAGGCTGCCTGTGGCTCCACATCATGTCCTACACTAAGTCTTAGTTACTATATAGCCTTTTTGGTGGATATATTGTGATATCTCATTATATCGTTAATGTTCAGTTCCCTGATTACTAATGAGGTTGCACATCCCTTCACACATTAGCCGTTCAAATATTCCTTTTGTGAAATATCTGTACAATTTTCATGCCCATTTTGCTATTGGGTTGTCTGTCTGTTACAGATCTGTAAAAGGTTTTATGCATTTTGGATATAAGCCCCTTTCATATATGGCTGGATTCATTTTGTTAATATTTTATGTAGAATTTTTGCATCTATGTTAATAAACAAAGCTAACTTTTAATTATTGTTCATTCCAAGTTTTAGAATCAAAATTATGCTAGCCTCATAAAACAAGTTGGAATATATTCTTTTTCTTATCTCTGCAGAACATTGTATAAAATTGGTGAAATTTCTTCTTTAAATGTTTGAAATGATTCACACATGAAGCCAAATGTGACTAGAGTTTTCTTTGCAGGAAATTCTAAATGATGGATTCAACTTCTTTAATAGGTACAGATTTATGCAGATTTCAGATATTCTATTAATTCTTGTGTTTACTTTGATAAGCTATGTTTTCCAGGAATTCACATTTTATCTAAATTTTCAAACTTTTGGGAATGCATTTGTTCACAAGATGTTATAATTTTTGAGTTTATAAAATATATTTTTTCATTACTGATACTAGTTATTTGTACTTTTTTCCATTTTTCTAGAAAAATTCCACTATGAGTTTATCACCTGTATTACGTATGTCAAATGACAAACTTTGTTGATCCTCTGTATTCTTCTATTTTTCTTTCCTTCTACTTTCTTTAGACTTAACTTTTGTTCTTTTACAAACTTCTTCATTTATATGCTTAGGTCATCGATTTTTAGACTTCCTTTTTTTCTAACATATGCATTTAAGGTAATAAATTTCCTTCTAAGCACAACGATCATTATATCCCAGACGAGTTAAGTATTTTTCATTACAATTCAGTTAAAATATTTTCTAATTTCCATTCTTCCTTGACCCATGGGTTATTTAGAAGTATAATACTGATTTCCAAACATATGGAAATATTCCAATTAGCTTTATGCTATTGGTTGTTATCTTAATTGCACTGTGATTAGAGAAAATGGAACACACTCTTTATTATTAAATTCTCTTAAATTTGGTATGATTAACTTTATGGCCTGCCATATGTTTTGTAAATGTTACACAGGTGTCTGAAAATACCGTTTATTTAAAAATCATGAGTGCACTCTTTTAAAGGTTTCCATTTGGTCGAGTTTGTCAACTGAATTGTTGGTATCTTCTGTATTCTTACCATAATTTTGTCAAAAACTCCCTGTTTATTAGTTACTGATACAGTTGTATTAAATTGTCTCACTGTGTGATATGGTTTAAGTGTTTGTCCCCTCCAGATCTCATGGTGAAATGCCATTCCCAAAGTTGGAGGTGGGGCCAATGGCCCGAGATTGGATGGGGGCCAATCCTTCATGAATGACTTAGCACCTCCCCTTGGTGATGAGTTCGTTCACATGAGGGCTGATTGTTTTAAAGAGACTGGCCTTCTCTTCTCGCTCTTTTACCCCCACTCTTGCCATGTGACGTGCTGCCCCCCTTCACTCTACCCTCGTCACTTTCCACCATGATTGTAAGCCTCCTGGAGCCCTCACCAGAAGCCAAGCAGGTGTTGGCACATGCTTCTTGTACAGCCTGCAGAACTGTGAGCCAATTAAACCTCTTTCTTCATAAATTATCCAGTCTCAGGTATTTCTTTATAACAATGAAAAAACAGCCTAATACACATTAATATGTGATTTATCTACTTATTCCTTTAAAGTGTGCAATTTTGCTTTACATATTTTGAGGTTATATATTATATGGATACATATTTAGGATTGTTATATCTTCCTGGTGGTTGATCATAAAACATCTTTCTTTTTCTTCAAGAATGACTTCTCCACAAAGACTATTTGCTTGTTATTAATACACTAGCTTTTTCTCAGTTAGTATTTGCATGGTTTATTGTTTGTATACTTTTACCATCAGTATTTCTGTAACCTTATGTTTTTGATGTCAGATTGTAAGCAGGAAATAACTGGATTTTTTTAAATTTGCATGGCCATCTTTGTTTTTTATAGAAGCAGTCTCTAGTCAATGTAAATTTAATGTAATTATCAATCTATTTGGGTTTAAAGGTAGATTTCTACTCTCGTTGAGTTTATTATCCTTACAACACCCTGTACATTTGCAGTTGAGAATGCTCTCCAAACTTGATTCTGATTTGATATGAAGGATATATGAGAACAGTCCTCAGAAAAAAATGAAGAGAAGGAATTGAAGCCCAAGATGAGCAAAAAATCATGTGATCTGGGCAAATTATGTCTCAGAATACTGAGATCACTTTTTAAAAGATGCATGAAACATTGTCAATGATCTTTCAAGAACTATGGAGAGAGAAGTGCTAAAAGCATAGGCCAATATATGGTTTTGATTTTTCATTAAAAAAAGAAAGATTATTTTCCTCTGGACAGAAATCTTGGAGAAACTTCTAAAATCAATGTCTTAGAATGGTTTGTGAGGCAATCTTCAGAAGAAATGGTGATTATCAAGCCAGAAGATGTTCATTCAAAACATCATGTGAAATTATTTACATTTTCTTTTTGTGAAAGGATAACTAAGCCCACCAAACAGACAGTGATAGATACAATGATTCTGGAATTTAAGCCATCTGACATAATATCCATTGGACAGGCTGGAGAAATTTGGGCATTATGAAATTACAGTTTGGCTAATTAAAACTGATTAATCAGTGCTTGCTAAATGTGCTGATCAATTTCCTTGGATCCAACTGATTCACCCTTGCAAGCAATCACTTGAAGAAATATATAGAAGAGTGCTTATAAGATAGGTGGGTGACATGAAGCTACTAGAGGTGAAATATGTTTTGAATGACAGAACAGGTTTCAAAAGGATCTCTCAAGCCATACTTCATTTATGACAGATAAAGTCAAGAACTTGAATCCAAAGATAAAACTGAGGAGATTGGGCTTAACAGCAGCATGTGCGAAAAGAGTTCTTAAACCCTTTAGGTCCAAGTTGAGAGTAAGTTCAATATGGGGCAGCAGTGCAGTGGAGCTTCCAGAAAGTATTATATAGCAAACAAAGAAAGAGTGGCAGTAGTCAGATATACTTGTAATGTCAGGTTTATTTCACCCCCTCAGTAATCCCATAACACTCACTGAAATGTGGTATGTCTCAGAATTTTAGAAGCCAGAGTCTTCACAAAGCATTGGAAAACTCCAAAGGCAAAGAAATTCCAAAGCAAAGGAATGTAATTTGGCAGTATGCTTGATGAATGATCATGGCATGTGTATCTAGAATACTATCACCAAAGACCAGCTGTTGATATGCTAGAGCAAGATAGGGTTTTACAAAGACCTTCCCATTCCCCCTAGTGAAATTCACAGAAAGTTGCTCATCTGACCGAAAGCAGGGGAAAGAGGAGGAACTGTAAGTCCTTCATGGATAGTGCACTTGGGTTCTTTCTTTATCAAGACTTCCTTTTCCACTAAGCATATATGTAAATAGTTCAAGGACATAGTTTTACATGTAATCCTTTGCAAAGTTTTTTTGTTGTTTTCTCCCTGTCAGAGCAGTTTTTCTAAAAAGGAAATTCATAGATCATTTGTCCCTCAAGAGCCAGGAAAAAAGTGATCTGTGGTCAAATAAGTGGATACATTTAGTTAACAGTGGGTTTTTTTTTTCCGCCTTTAAATTGAAGATTTATTTGTTATCAAGTAACAAAAGAACATAATTTTTAAAATTAGGTACTACTACAGGCTTACATTTAAAAGGCTCTTCATCCCATTCTTCCCCACACCCAATCCCCTTTGTAGGAGATTTGTCATCTACTATTTTTTAATCTGTCTGGAAGCTTTTAGGAATTTCTTTTTGTTCCCTGAATTCTGAAACTTCACATTGTTGTGCTGTAGTTTTGTTCTTTGTTTTTCCAACTAATACATCAGATACTTTAAACTCTTTTTCTGTCTCTTTTGCTACTTACCATATGCAATCTATATGACACACGCCTATCTCCTATTTCTTGATCCTTTAGTTTTAGATATCACCTATTGCTGTCTGTGAAACAGGATATTGCTATACTTTGGATGTTTGTCCCACAAACTTCATGTTGAAATTTAATCCCCAATGTTGGAGGTGGGGTCTGTTTGAAGGTGTTTGGGTTGTGGGAATGGATCCCTCATGAATGGCTTGGTACTGTCTTCTTGACAATGAGTAAGTTCTCACTCTTTTAGTTCCTGCAAGAGATGATTGCTAAAAAGAGCGTGGGACCTCCCCACTTTCTATCTTACTTCTTCTCTCTTCATGTGATCTCTGCATACACAGCCCCCCTCCTCTTTCCACCACCAGTAGAAGCTTCCTGAGACCTCACCAGAAGCCAAGCAGATGCTGGTTCCATGCTGCTTGTACAGCCTGGAGAACCATGAGCCAAATAAACCTCTTGTCTTAATAAATTACCCACCCTCAAGTATTCCTTTATAGCAACACGAATGAACTAAGACATTATATCCGCTTTTGGTGTGTCCCACTCTTCATTTCACTCAGTATACTTATATTGTGGTTTGGGTTTAAATAAATATAAGCAGTTTATCTTACTGTGGCTACACAACTATTATTCACAGTTGAGCCACAAGTACTACCTTTCCTTTATTTAAAATTTATTATATCAACTGGAATTATAAATGACATTTTATGTTTGCTTAGTTTTCTACATCAGTTAATAATTTACTACCCAACTCTCTAACATAACTGAAACTCTCCTTTGAATTAGTTCAAACATTAAATATTCTAACTGTGTAGCTTTCTTCTTGAAGGCGTACCCCTTGGAGCCCTCCGTCCTCTTGTGCCAAGCAGTTCTGCTGCTCTCTGGAACAGCTGTAGCCGTGGGACGTTCTTGTCATCAACACAATCTTCTTTGCTTCTCTGATTCCTGGAGCTTAGAACTCTCTCTGTTTCTTGTTTTACTCCGTTTATTTTGCTGGAGCAGATGTTTCAAGGGTCTCCTGAACAAGCCTAGGTGAAAATATGTTGAGACCTTAAATGTCTACTAGTGTCTTCATTCTAACCTCGCATCTGATTAATAGTTTTTCTGGCTATAAAACTCTAAGTGGAAAAATATTTTACCCCAGAATTTTGAAGGCATTGCTTCACTGTTCTCTAGCTCCTATCAGTACTATGGGGTTGTCATCCTGATTCCCGATGTATATTCTCATTTCATGAGCATAGTTTCATTGGTGGACAGAGGACTTGTCCACTGGGCTGTACTCTCAAGTGATATGGTGGCCATTTCCTTGGAGTATCCCAAACTCTGTCTCTAGGTGTTTCTCGTGGTCTTGTCAGCATCCCCAGAAATGAATACCCCCATCTCCTGCTTGGGGAGTACAGGCCTGGCTGTCAGTATCCTGGCAGCTAAATGTGAAAGAGGGTGTGGAGGTGGACCTCAGTCATCAGTCTCAACTTTCACTGAATCCTTTCATTTTTGTTTTACCTTCTCTTTCTCCTAATGCTTTCAATACCAGATCCCTCTGGCTCCATTTTCCCAGTGACTAAAACACCCATCTTCTGACACAGTGGGGGAAAGACAGTCATTCTGCTGCATGGGGTAAAGGAGGAGGACACACGGGCTCTAATTGCAACTTATTTTAAGCTTTCAAACCTACTTACTACTTGCAGATTTAACCATACCCCTGGCTTCAGATGTATCTTGTGCCTTCAGTTTTGAATCTTTGGGAGACTGAGGGTTCAATTTGATGTGTTTCAGACTTCTCCCCACTGTTTGCTTAGATTTCTTTCTTTGGTCTAGAAATTTTAGATATACATTCTTCTGATTTGCAGCTTCCGATAAAAATTGTTTTCTTGAGACAGGGCCTTGCTCTATTGCCCAGGCCAGGGGGCAATAATGTGATCATAGCTCACTGTAGCCTCAAACTCTTGGGCTTAAGAAATCCTCCCACTTCAGACTCCTGAGCAGCTTGGACTACAGGTGTGTCCCACTACGTCCTGTTAATATTTTTATTTTTTATAGATGGGGTCTTGCTACATTGCCTAGGCTGGTCTCAAACTCTTAGCCTCAAGTGATCGTCTTACCTTGGACTCCCAAAGTGCTGGAATTACATATGTGAGCCATTGCACCTAGCCAGCTTCCAAGATTTTGAAGCCATCTCTTATCTGCACTTCATTTATTTCCGGTCTTCTTTGTACTATGCCTTCTTTGTTTAAAATCCTTTTAACTGACATTTAACACTAGTTCATGAAAGAATAGATGTAAATATATGACTGTTTAATCCACTATGTTTTTTTTTAGTTTTTTTTTTAATGTAAGACTTCTCCGAACCTAAAATATGCTCAGTTTCCTTATGGATATCTGAGAGAGAGATATACTATGCAGCATTTTTACGTGAGTTAATATTGCCCCATAACAAACAACCTCTCAATTTCAGCAGCTTATAACACAACAAAGCTCTGTTTCTTACTCACAACACATGTTACCAGCTGCTGGTCATCACGGCTCTGATCCACGTCTTCTCATTCCAGGTCTCAGGCTGAAAAAAATAGCCGTGTTATAGAACGTGCCAGATATAAGAGCAAAAGGAATGGTAGAAATGTCCCAAGGCATCTTAGAGTTTCTGCCTGGGCATTCACGTTCCACTGGAATGTCACATGCCAAACTCAAAGGTGATGGGGCAAGGGAGGTCTCTCTCCCTCTCCCGCAGGAGGCACTATGCTTCACATGACAATCCTCAGGGATGCATAATTCTCTTATAAGGAAGTGGGGAGTGGATAATTGAGAATAGGAGCACAATCTACCGTCATATTGAGCACTTGTTTGAGTATGGAACCCCTTTTTTGTAACAGTTGCTAACAGTTTATGTTTCAGGGAGCATGGTTTGAGAAAATGTTTTATATGTGCACCAAGTATATTGGTAAGGAGGTAGAGTGAGGTAAAGGGGAAACCTCAGAATTTTAAAGCAAAACTTCATTTCACATGATGGTTCTATCACATGCTTAACCATGTAGCTTTGGGAAATCTAATTTCTCTAAATCTCTTTTCTCTTGTAAAATGGACATAATAATCCCTACTTCTCAGCTATGATAACAGGATTAGATATAATGTACGTAACGGGTCTGGAGTGCCCTAGTAGGCCATCAGTAAATATTTATTATGGTCAGGCACAGTGGCTCACACCTGTAATTCCAGCACCTAGGGAGGCTGAGGTGGACAGGTCACTTGAGGTTGGAGCCTGGCCAACATGGCAAAATCCCGTCTCTACTAAAAATACAAAAAGTAGCCAGGTATGGAGGTGAGCCCCTGTAATCCCAGCTACTCAGGCTGAGGCAGGAGAATCACTTGAACCCGGGAGGTGGAGGTTACAGTGAGCCAAGATTGTACCACTACACTCCAGCCTGGGCAATAAAGTGATGCTCTGTCTTAAATATATATGTGTGTGTGTGTGTGTGTGTGTGTGTGTGTGTATAAAATAAATGAATGAATAGATGAATGAGTTAATGGCTGAATGAATAACTGACAATAGTGTAACAGCCTAGCCTAGTTGAATTTGGGTTGGCTCTCCAATTTTAAACTTCCGATATCTTGAAGAATTATTTGAGTAACCTATTGATGAATCATAGTAGTTAAAATATTTTAATGTTATAAGTGCTTTTAATAGAGTTCCTTCCCAATAAACATTTGCATTCTTCTTCTTGCCAAATTTATATCTAAACCTTGAATCTTCAGGTAGAGTATAAATATAAACTGTTCCCTACATGATCAGAAGTAGATATGTCTCAGCTGATCCAAAGATACCAGGAGACGCCAGGCGCGGTGGCTCATGCCTGTAATCCCAGCACTTTGGGAGGCTGAGGGAGGTGGACCATGAGGTCAGGAGATCGAGACCATCCTGGCTAACACAGTGAAACCCCGTCTCTACTAAAAATATAAAAAATTAGCCAGGCGTGGTGGCGGGCACCTATAGTTGCAGCTACTCTGGAGGCTGAGGCAGGAGAATGGTGCGCATCTGGGAGGTGGAGTTTGCAGTGAGCCGAGATCATGCCACTACACTCCAGCCTGGGTGACAGAGCGAGACTCCATCTCAAAAAAAAAAAAAAAAAAAGATACCAGGAGACAGGAATTCCCTGTGTACCTGTGTCACACTGTTGGCAGATGTCCTCAGCTATATGCTATGGACATTTAGAAGCTGTTTCTTAAAATCTACAAAACTAGTGGAAAACATAAAAAAGCAGGAGTTGCAATTCTAATTTCAGACAAAAAAAGACTTTAAACCAAGATAGATGAAAAAAAAGAAAGCAAAGAAGGATATTACATAATGGTAAAGTGTTTAATTCAACAAGCAGACATAACTATCCTAAATATATATGCACCCAACATAGGAGCACCCAGATTCATAAAGCAAGTTTTTAGAGACCTTCAAAGAGACTTAGACTTCCACACAATAATAGCAGGAGACTTCAGCACCACACTGACAGTACTGGAAAGATCATCAAAGCAAAAAATTAACAAATATATTCAGGAACTAAACTCCATACTTGACCAAATGAACGTGAGAAACACCTGAAGAAGATCCAAATAAATACAATTAGAAACGACAAAGGGAATGTTGCCATTGTCCCCACAGAAATACAAATAACCATCAGAGACTACTGTGAATAGCTCTATGCACACAAACTAGAAAATCGAAAAGAAACAGATGAATTTCTGGACACATACACCCTCCTAAGACTGAACCAGGAAGAAACTGAATCCCTGAACACACCAATAACACTGAAATTAAATCAGTAGTAAAGAGCCTACCAACTAAACAAAGCCCAAGACCAAATGAATTCTCAGCCAAATTCTACCAGATGTACAAAGAAGAGCTGGTAACATTCCTACTGGAACTATTCTAAAAAAATTGAGAAGGGAATTCTCCCCAGCTCATTTTAGGGCCAGTATCATCCTGATGCCAAAACCTGGCAGAGAAACAGCAAAAAGAGAAAACTTCAGGCCAATACCCTTGATGAACGTCAATGCAAAAATCCTCAAGAAACAAAATACTAGCAAACCAAATCCAGCAGCACATCAAAAAGCTGATCCACCATGATCAAAAAAGGCTTAATCTCTGGAATGCAAGGTTGGTTCAACAGTCACAAATCAATAAACATGATTCATCTCTTAAACAGAACTAAAGACATAAAATACTATCTCAATATATGCAGAAAAAGCTTTTGATAAAATTAAACATCCTTCATGTTGGAAACTCTCAATAAATTAGGTATTGAAGTAATATACCTCATAATAAGAGCCATCTATGCAAACTGACAGCCAATATTGTACTGAATGGGAAAAAACTGGAAGCATTCCCCTTGAAAACCAGCATAAGACAAGAGTGCCCTCTCTCCCCACACCTATTCAACGTAATGTTGGAAGTCCTGGCCAGAGCAATCAGGCAACAGAAATAAATAAAGGGCATCCCAATAAGAAACGAGAGTCAAACTCTCTGTTTGCAGTAACCTGATTCTGTGTCCAGAAAACCCCATAGTCTTTGCCCAAAAGCTCTTTCACTTGGTATAAAACTTCAGCAAAGTTTCAGGATACAAAATGGATGCATAAAAATCACTAACATTCCTATACACCAACTGTAGCCAAGCTAAGAGCCAAATCAGGAAGGCAATCCCATTTACAATAGCCACAGAAAGAATAAAATACTTAGGAATACAGCTAACAAGGGAATTGAAAGATTTCTACAATGAGAATTTAAAAACACTGCTCAGATAAATCAGAGATGACACAAACAAATGGAAAAACATTCCATGCTCATGGATAGGAAGAATCGATATTGTTAAAATGGCCATACTACCCAAAGTAATTTACAGATTCAATGCTATTCCTATCAAATTGCCAATGGAATTCTTCACAGAACTAGAAAAAAACTATTTTAGAATTCACATAGAATTAAAAAGAACTTAAATAGCCAAGCCAATACTAAGCAAAAATTACAAAGCTGGAGGCATAACATTACCTGATTTCAAACTGTACTATGGGGCTACAGTAATCAAAACAGCATTGTACTGATATAAAAACACACACCCAGACCAAAAGACCAGAATAGAGAACCCAGAAATAAGGCCACACACCTACAACCATCTGATTTTTGACAAAGCTGACAAAAGCAATGAGGAAAGAATTTCCTAGTCCATAAATGATGCTGGGATAACTGGCTAGCCATATTCAGAAGATGAAGATGAAGATAAAACTGGACCACTTCCTTATACCATGTACAAAAATCAACTCAAGATGGATTAAAGACTTAAGTGTAAAACCCAAAACTACAAAAACTCTGGAAGATGACCTAGGCAATACAATTCTGAACATAGGAATGGGCAAAGATTTCAAGATGAAGATGCCAAAAGCAGTCATAACAAAAGCAAAAAATCCACAAAGGGATCTAATTAAATTCAAGTGCTTCTGCACAGCAAAAGCGAGTATCGACAGAGTAAACAGACAACCTGCAGAATGGGAGAAAATATTTGCAAACTCTGCATCTGTTATAAAGAACTGCCCGAGATGGGTAATTTATAAAGGAAAGAGGTTTAATTGACTCACAGTTCAGCATGGCTGGGAAGGCCTCAGGAAACTTACAATGGTGGTGGAAGGCAAAGAGGAAGCAAGGCATCTTCTTCACAAGGCAGCAGGAAGGAGAAGTGCTGAGTGAAGGGGGGGAAGAGCACCTTAAAAAAACATCAGATCTCATGAGAACTCACTATCATGAGAAAAGCAAGGGGTAAGCTGCCCCCATGATTCAATTACCTCCACCAGGTCTCTTTCTTGACATGGGGGTATTATGGGAGTTACGGGGATTACAATTCAAGATTAGATTTGGATGGGGAGAAAAAGCCTAACCACATCAGTGTCTAATGTCCAGCATCTATAC
The DNA here is from genome assembly GCF_028885625.2 of Pongo pygmaeus. Classification (NCBI taxonomy): domain Eukaryota; kingdom Metazoa; phylum Chordata; class Mammalia; order Primates; family Hominidae; genus Pongo; species Pongo pygmaeus. The sequence goes on from NC_072387.2 coordinate 47,839,340, forward strand.
TGAACTTAAACATATTTACAAGAAAAAAACAAACAACCCCATTAAAAAGTGAGCACAGGACATGAACAAGACTTTTCAAAAGAAGACATACATGCATCCAACAAGCTTATGAAAAAAAGCTCAATATCACTGATAAATAGAGAAATGTAAGTCAAAACCACATTGAGATATCATCTCACACTGGCCAGAATGGCTACTATTAAAAAGTCAAAAAATAACAGATGCTGGCAAGGTTGCAGAGAAAACGGAACTCATTCATTCTCAGTAGGAGTGTAAATTAGTTCAACCACTGTGGAAAGCCATGTGGCATTTCCTCAAAGAGCTCAAATTTAAAGTACCATTTGACCCAGCAATCTTATTACTGGGTACATACTCAAAGGGATATAAACTGTTTTATCATAAAAACACATGCCTATGTATGTTCATTGGAGCACTATTCATAATAGCAAAGACGGAGTCAACCTAAATATCTATCAATGGTAGACTGGACAAAGAAAATGTGGTATATATACACCATAGAATACTATACACCCATAAAAAAGAATGATAGCATGTATTTTGAAGAAGCATGGATGGAGCTGGAGGCCATTATCCTTAGCAAACTAATGCAGGAACAGAAAATCAAATACTGCACATTCTCGTTTATGAGTGGAAGCTAAATGATTACAACTCATGGACCCAAAGAGAAGAACAACAGTCACCGGGGCCTACTTGAGGGTAGAGGGTAGGAGAAAGAAGATGATCCAAAAAAAAATAACCATTGAGTACTAGGCTTAGTACCTGGGTGGAGAAATAATCTGTAGAACAAACCCCTATGACATGAGTTTACCTAAATAACAAACCTGCACATGTATCCCTAAACCTAAAATAAAGGTTTAAAAAACAAAGAAGAGGTTTCTTAAATTTTGAGCCATGTTGTAAAATAGCTTTGTTGTTCGGGTTCATTTTACTGGACAGTTATAAACAATTTATTTTCTTCCACCAAGACATGACTTTGGAGAAATTAACCGTCAACTCCAATTACAAAGTTTTCCCATAATATATCATCTAAAAGTCAGCAACATGCTGGTATAGAAACAGATCATTTGGTTGCATAATGTAATAAGTATTGCCCTCCCAAAATAATTGATTCTTTTTTATCAGATATTTATCTCTGAATAATTGCCAATTGTGTTGGTGAGAAATGCACCTTAAATAATTCCAGTAGTCTTTCAAATGACCAAGTTTGAAATGATGAGCCAATGACGATGAAGCAATCCTCACAGGGTTAACAAGCATTCTGGACAGAAATAAAGTTATAATTTAGCATTAATCAGGCTGCACTTTGATCCACTTCCTTCTAACTGGAAGTCACATTGCACTAGATATTCACCATTTGCATCCCCATTGTTCCTATAGATGAGATTTTGGACTTTAGAATCATAAGGCTTTTGTTTAAGAATTGCTTAAGATGTTTTTCAGATCGCAAATTACAGCAAAACAGTTGACACAAACCAGTTGGAAGACCCCCACAGAGGAACAGAATCAGCATGAGAATACAGCTTCTTGTCTCCCTGTCCCATCACTTCACCCTACGCTCTTCTACCACTCAATGGTCTTCACCCTTCAGCCCACTCCAAAACCCTTAAAAACGCTACCTCCAGACTCCTCGGGGAGACAGATTTATTTGAGGTTTCCTCCTGTCTCCTCGTTGGGCAGCCCTACAATTAAACCTCTTTCTCTACTGCAACCTGGTGTCTTGGCATATTAACTTGCAGTGTACCTTGAGCAACACACCCATTAGGGTTTCAGTGAGACATTGTGTTTTCAGAAAACTTTACACTTCACAAATTGTCACCAACACAATGCCTCTGGTTGAGAACACTCAATTCTGTTTTCTTCCAGACAGATTGAAAGCCTATCCTCTACATGGCTTGCAAGAAGTTGGTTGACTAACCCCACATTTATGCAGATGCCCCATGTGGTTATTTATAGCAAAAGTTCTACTAAGATTCTCTGGATGAAATCATATTAATTTACTTACCAGTTGGTTTGTTTGGGGTTTTGTTTTTTCAAAAAAAAAAAATCCCATTTATTTAATGAGTTAAGACATCCTTGGATGGAGGAAAAAAGTGTAGTCAAAGAGAACAGACATTCAGTGAGAAGTTTCTTTGTAGTGCCACAACTATTCTGGCCTAACTTCACATATTATTGAGGCATGCCATCCAAAAACTCAAAAAGATTGAGAAACACTAACATAATACTAATGTGCAAATTATGTGTTTCTTGTATATATGTGTAATAGGTTTCTCCACCTTAAATGGTTTGAACTAGAAAAAAAAATGTGTTGGGGTCTGCCTTTATAAAAACATTTCAAAGTGCTCTTTATCACTTTGTGGGGAAAAAAAGTTAACAGTAAAAGTAAAATTTCCACAGAATCCAATACCAAAGGGATCTGTTCTTTTATGGATTCGCCTCTGAAAGTTCTCCTGCAATGGAAGGAAATGATGCAGAGTGATCCAATAAATTAAAAGGCAGAAGAACTGGCTTTCTGGAAAAGAATAAATGAGGAAGACCTCATAGACTTGAAGAACAAAGGAAGATGTTTTTATGTGCAATCTATCTGGTATTCTAAAATAGATGTTTCGCTGGTAGGTCAGGCAGCCATGGAGCAATTTTCAAAGCTCTAAGGGTGCAGTCAATTGAATGTATTTGACTCTTCCTTGGTGCCCATTTGGGGACTCCACACTTCTGTCACAAGCTACCTGGCTCATCCTACAAAACACCTTTTTCATCAGATGAGAAAAAATAATCGTGATTACGATTTGACCCAGAAATCCCATTACTAGGCATATACCTGAAAGAATGTAAATCATTCTACCAAAAAGACACATGCACATGTATGTTCATCACATGATTATTCACAATAGCAAAGACATGGAATCAAGCTAAATGTCCAACAATGGTAGACTGGATAAAGAAAATGTGGTACATATACACCATGGAATACTACACAGCCACAAAAAAGGGAGATCATGTCCTTTGCAGTAACATGGATGGAGCTGGAGGCCATTATCCTAAGAAAACTAAAGTAGAATCAGAAAACCAAATATTTCATGTCCTCACTTTTAAGTGGGAGCTAAACACTGAGTACATAAGAACACTAAGAAAGGAACCATAGACACCAGGGCCTACTTGAGGGTGGAAGCTGGGAGGAAAGAGAGGATCAAAAAACTATGTTACTATGCTTATTACTGGGTGACAAAATAATCTGTACACCAACATCCCATGACACATAATTTACTTGTATAATAAACTTGTACATGTACCCATGAGCCTAAAAGTTAAAATAATAATAACAATAATAATTATTATTATTATCTGGGTTTCCATTGAAGCCCAGGGGGCTAGAAAGACGTAAGTGGGAAATAATGGTTTGTAGCCTTTCATCAGAAGACTGCAAATACTTTTTCATCATGATCCCTTTTCATCTTTTCCCAAGTTCTTGTGTGGATCGAGATAATAGGAATGCAATGGTTGCATAACTAGTGGGCCATAATTGACATAATAGTGGATGACTCCAGAAGAGTGAACACACAGTGGGGCAAATGTAGAAGTATACTGTCATCTGTAAGAGTAGAAGTAGCCTTTGTTTTATGATAAACTTGATTTCATTATAGTACTTGATTTCTCTCTCTTTCCGTGAAAGTGAGTTTTGTAAAGGCTGAAAATTGCATGTGTACACTTTCACTGTTCAACACAGAGGATTTCTCAATGCCATTTTTGTTTTAAAGTCTTTAAAAGAAATTGCCCAATGCTCCTTTGGATGCCCATCCAAATGTTCAGAGAAAACTGCACGAAAAAATTGTAAATTTTAAATCTTTCTCCTGTAAAAGACCTCTTTGGATGAGAAGTAACCAGCCATCTAAATATAGGCTTATGCAAAATTTGTTTTTAACATGTGTCTCAAGCATCAGGTATTTTCTCAAGCCCTGTGTTCAAAAAATTAACAAAAGAATATTCTTTGGAAATGTGCTTCCAACTTGTGCTTACTGTAAAATTCAGTACAAGGAGCATGTTGAAACCGTAACTTCTGGGAGGAGTATGATAGTTTGTTTAAGAACTCCAGGGCTAATGAAAGTAGTAAGAATTGGAAAGTCAAGAAAATGTTAAGGTGTTTCATTACAAAAATGATCAAATATTCAGAGTTGATGTAGCAAAAAGAAAATAGAAAATGCAACAACTAATGAATTGGCACAGCCTTTTCAAATGATTTGCTTTTCACCAACAAGCCTGACTGAGCAAGGTCAAGATAGCACAGCATTGTCCAGAAGTGACAAATTTATTAGGATTTAAAATAGCAACACATGCATGTCATGAGAGATGGGCAACTGTGACTTATTCTTTCCCCTAGGAATGTACAATTTTTAAAAAATCTATTGACAGAACAGCTGAAACATGAACATGCAAGTTTTAAATTGCATGCCTAGGCCTATATTAATAAATAAGAGTAGAGGCAGCCTTCTTTGTGATACTCTCTGAATATTTTATGTTGAATCACACAAACAAGGATTACAGGGCTATCGTCACAATAATAGAGAGATGACACAAATGAAAACCAAGGGAAATTTAAATTATGATTTGCCAGTCTAATAACTTGAATATGTTTCTCTTATTTTAGAGTAAGAGGCCATAACGGAATTAGAAGAAGTGGAAAGGCTTTTGTACAATAGTTTAGGGAAGAAGGACATGACAGTATTTTACTTTGGGTCAAAATAATTAATTAGGACAAATTAATTACTGGAGTCCATTTGTTTATAGCCAATTATGAAGTTCCACTATGTGCCAGTAATGTAGTAGGAGTTGGAGATGGAAACTAGCATGAAAATAAATCATTACAATTATAACAAGATACGTACGAGTGCCAGGCAATGCTTGACAGCTCTCAATATGTTTGTTGAGTGGCTGAATGGCTGAACACAGAGAAAGTAATGTCAGACCTAAAAGGATGATGAAAGACTTCTCAACTGTCCTGCGTCAAAGAGTCATTGATGTCCCACAAGCCTACAGTTATACTGCTCCCTTCTAATCAAAGTGACCCCAAACAACTGTTTTTGGGGATGGGCATATGCTGTTTTGATTCCCAATCCCTACTTTGAAGTTGAAATAAGTCCTATAACCCATCATCAAAGGATTGCACCAGGTATCTGTGCATGAGTTGAAACATGCCGATGTGGATTGGGTGCCAGGTAAGTGAACCACCTCTGTGACATCCTCTGTAGTCATTTGCTTTGGTGCCATAATAAATCACCACAGTTTAGTGGCTTAAAACAAAACTAATTTATCATCGCAGTTTCTGTAGGCAGAAGTCCCAGAACTGCAGGGCTCAACTGGGCATCTGTGTAGAGCCTCACAGTGCCAAAATTAAGGCAGGGCTATGACCCACGTCCACATTTTCTTGTTGGCTGTGGACTGTGGACCAGGGCATTCTCAGACACCAGGCCTGCCCATATTCCAAGGCTCATGGTCCCTTTCCTCCATCATCAAAGCCCACAGGTGCAGGTCAAGTCCTCCTCAGGCTGCCATGCCTCTTCTGCCTTCTCTTCCATTAGCGTATCTCTCTGACTGCCACTTCCTTCTTCCTCCTTCTAAGGGCCCAAGCAATCACAAGCTTTACCTCACATGCAAAGTCGTTTTCCAACTATGGGAACATATTCAATGGTCCCAGGGATTAGGGCATGGACATCTTTGGAAGCTTGTTATTCTGCCCACCACAGCCTACTTTCAAACCTCCACAATATCTGTGTTTCATAGCCATGGAGAGTGGCAGCAAGCCACTGCCATTGATCTTTACTTTTTGGTGAACGAAAAGCAAACATACTCCATTTATTACCACTAAGAATGCAGGGATATTTTTCCAATTTACTGTGAAGCTCCCTGATATGGATTGGTTGTGTCCCCACCCAAATCTCATCTCCAATTGTAATCTGAATTGTAATCCCCATGAGTTGAGGGAGGAACAAGGTAGGAGGTGATTGAATCTTGGGGACAGTTTCTCTCATGCTATTCTCATAACAGTGAGTGAGTTCTCAAAAGATCTGGTTGTTTGATAAGTGTCTGGCACTCTCCCACCCCCACCTCCTGCTGCTATGTAAGATGTGCCTTGCTTTCATTTCACTTTCCACCACGATTGTAAGTTTCCTGAGGCCTTCCCAGATATGTGGAACTGTGAGTCAATTAAACCTCTTTTGTTTATAAATTACCCATTCTCAGGTAGTATCTTTATAGCAGCATGAAAACAGAAAATTGGTACAAGGATAGTGGGATGCTGCTATAAAGATAACCTAAAACTGTGGAAGCAACTTTGGAACTGGGTAATGGGCAGAGGTTGGAACAGTTTGGAAGGCTCAGAAAAAAAAAAAAAAACAAACAGGAAAATCTGGGAAAGTTTGGAGCTTCCTAAATATTTGTTGAATGGTTTTGACCAAAATGTTGATTGTGATATGGACAATGAAGTCCAGGTTGAGGTGGTCTCAGATGGAGATGAGAAACTTCTTAGGAACTGGAGCAAAGGTCACTCTTGTTATGCTTTAGCAAAGAGACTGGCAGTAGTTTGCCCCTGCCCTAGAGATCTGTGGAGGTTTGAATCTGAGAGAGATGATTTGAAATTGGAACTTATTTTTAAAAGGGAAGCAGAGCATAAAAGTTTGGAAACTTTATAGCCTGACCATGCAGTAGAAAACAAAAACCTATTTTCTGAGGAGAAATTCAAGCTACCTGCAGAAATCTGCATAGGTAATGAGGAGCTGAATGTTAACTTGCCAAGACAATGGAAAAAATGTCCCCAGAGCATGACAGAGATCTTCAGAGGCAGCCCCTCCCATCACAGGCCCAGAGGCCTAGTAGGGGAAAATGGTTTCATGGGCTGGGCCCAGAGCCCTGCTGCTCTGTGCAACCTCTGGACTTGGTGCCTTGTGTCCCAGCTGCTCCAGCTCCAGTGGTGGCTAAAAGGGGCCAAGGTACAGCTTAGGCCACTGCTTCAGTGGGTGCAAGCCCCAAGCCTTGGGGCTTCCATGTGGTGTTGGGCCTGCTGGTATGCAGAAGACAAGATTTGAGCTTTGGGAGCCTCCACCTAGATTTCAGAGAATGTATGGAAATGCCTGGATGTTCAGGCAGAAGTCTGCTGCAGGGACACAGCCCTCATGGAGAACCTCTACTTGGACAATGTAGAGGGGAAATATGGGGTTGGAGCCCCCACACAGAGTCCCCAGTGGGGCACTCCCTAGTGGAGCTGTGAGAAGAAGTCCACCAACCTCCAGTCCCCAGAATGGTAGATCCACCTACAGCTTGCACTGTGCACCTGGAAAAGCCACAGGCACTCAATGCCAGCCCATGAAAGCAGCCACAGGAGCTGTACCCTGCAAAGCCACAGGGGTGGAGCTGCCAAAGGCCTTGGGAGCCCACCCTTGCATCAGCATGCCCTGGATGTGAGACATGGAGTCAGAGGAGATCATTTCAGAGCTTTAAGATTTAATGACTGCCCCTCTGGGTTTCAGATTTGCATGGGGCCTGTGACCCCTTTGTTTTGGCCAATTTCTCCCATTTAGAATGGGAACATTTACCAAATGCCTGTACCCCCATTGTATCTTGGAAGTAACCAAATTGTTTTTGATTTTACAGGCTCATAGGTGGAAGCAACTGCCTTGTCACTCAGATGAGACTTTGGACTGTGGACTTTGAGTTAATGCTGAAATGAGTTAAGACTCTAGGGCACTGTTGAGAAGGCATGATTGCATTTTGAAATGTGAGAAGGACGTGAGATTTGGGAGGGGCTGGGGCAGAATTACTTGGTTTTACTCTGCGCCACCACCCAAATCTCATCCAAATTGTAATTCCCACATGTTGAGGGAGCAACCTGGCAGGAGGTAATTGGATCATGAGGACAGTTTCCCCCATGCTGTTCTTGTGATAGTTCTCACAGGATCTGATGATTTTAAAAGTGGCACTTTGCCCTTTGCTGTCTCTCTCTCTCTCTCTCTCTCTCTCTCCCCCCTGCTTCCATGTAAGATGTGTCTTGCTTCCTCTTTGCCTTTTGCCCTGATTGTAACTTTCCTGAGGCCTCTCCAGCCATGTGGAACTGTGAGTCAATTAAACCTCTTTTGTTTATAAATTACTGAAGCTCAGGTAGTATCTTTATAGTAGTGTGAGAACAGACTAATACAGGAAAAAAGGAGAAATAATTACTTCAGGAAGATAGCACAGTTTGTACAAAAACATGTAACTGATCAAATTTATCTTACTTTTTGCCAAAGAAGAAAAGAGAAAACATGGGCTCCAGGGAACTGGTTTTGACAACTACGGAAGTGATTGAAACAGGAAAACAAACCAGCAGTGGATCTAAGTCTAGCTGCAGTGTGTGGATGTGTGTGAGTTTAAAACAAATAAAGCACTCAGAAAGTCCAAGTATGAGATTTACTGCAAAATTTGTAAATCTCCCAGAACTCCAGCCAGACCAGAAATTCCACAGGCCCAGATCATCACATGTTTTTTTCTGGTATTTCCACTTTCATTCTTAGCATAATCTGGAATGTCCAGAGTATGGGAGGGGGCCTGGTCTCATTGTCCCCAACTCGCTCTAGCTACTGAAAGTAAATCTCTCTCCTCAGAACTTGTTCTAAAAGAAGCAAAACAACGTAGAAAGTCATTTCTTGTTCCCTGTGACAATCTTGCAGAAAGGCAATATATTAGGTTTCTCCTGAAAAACAGAACAGGATATATACATGTGTATATAGGGAGAAATTTACATTAAGGAATTTGCTCACATGACCATGGAGGCCGGCAAGTCCAAAATCTGCAGAATAGGCCAGAAGGCTGAAGCCCCAGGAAGAGCTAGGGCTGCATTTCAAGCCTGAAGGCCAAGTGCTGCAGAGTTCCCTCTTGCTCAGGAGCACTCTTTTGTTTTATTCGGGCTTTCATCTGATTTGATGAGGCCCGCTCACATTAGGGAAGGCAATCTGCTTTACTCAACATCCACCAATTTAAATGTAAATCTCATCCAAAAACACCCTCACAAAGACACCCAGAATAATGTTTGACCACTTATCTGGGCACTGTGGCCCAACCAAGTTGACACATAAAAGTAACCATCACAGGCAAGTCAGCAATCATTCATCAACCTTGAGTCTCATTATATTTGTGTTTTGCAATCTTTCTTCTATAGGCGTTTCATAAACTAGGTGGAGCTCACAAAATCCAATTAAACTTCTGGAAATGCATTGTAGAGGAAAAATATTGTGGCCTAGAGGCTAATTCAATACATCAGAGAATTCTGTAATCCTAAAATGCAATTAGGAAGAACTCTGGGGCCCATATGATTCAATTTCTAGTCATAGTCAATGAACCTGCTACAGAGACTAAAAGATGAGATACATGAGGCGAAAAGCTGAAGAAACTCATGTTTTCTGAGGACAAAGAGGAATGCAAAGAAAAGAAATTATCTGAACACATTTAAACATTTTCTTATACACATTTCCTGTGTATACATACAAATTCACCTGAAAATGTTTAAAATTTTCTTAAGTAAATACATGTGTGTGGTGTGTGTGTATATATATACATATACCTAGCCTGAGAACTTTCTGTATTTAAATAAATACGTATTTAAATCTGTACATTTGAACACTTCCTTATAAGTTTCAAGCTAGCCTCATACTTGATGCTAAAAGTGCTAGAAGCATTCTTATTGAGGTCAGAAGCAAACCAAGCATGACTATTATTTATCAACACTCTTACTTAACTTTTTTAAAAATGAGTTAACAGATAAGGAATATAAAAAATTAAGAGATAAAATTTTAAATTTATTTTTTAGTTAAGTAAAAATATATATATTTGTGATGTACAATATGATGTTTTGAGGTATGTATACATTGTGAAATGACTAAATCAAGCTATTTAACATATGTATTACCCTTCATATCCATCATTTTTTGTGTGTAGTGAAAACACTAAAACCTATTCTCTGAGGAATTTTTAAGTAGACAATATATTGTTATTAAGTATAGCCATCATGATGTACAATACATCTCTTGAACTTATTCTTCCTATCTAATTGAAATTTTGTGAACTTTGACAAACAATAAGATAAAAAATTTTATTTAAGTTCAAAATTATTTTTTAGATTTAAAAGAACTCAAGAATATAAACTTAATAATATGTAAACAATAAGAGATTTCTATAAAGTGGCTGGGTTCAAAATGAATATATAAAAATAAATAGCCTTACTAAATAGAAATAACCACCAACTAGGAAAAAAAAGGAAGAAAATAACCTACTTACAAAGTAACCACAAACAAACAAACAAATAAGCAATAGGAATAAACAAAGTTATGAGTTAGACCTGTGAGAAAAAAATTAAATACTTCAAAGAAGACTTGAATATAATGTAAAGGATACTGTGTTCTTAAGTAAGAAGACTTAATAATTATAAGAATATCAATTCTGTATAAATTAATCTATAAATTTTCATCCCACTATCAACTGTCACCACACACAAAAAAAGATAGGCAAAAAATTTTAACTAAACTTATTTTAAAATTCACGTAAAAATAAACATCCATGTATAACTAGAATAATTCTAGAAAAAAAAATGAAGACTGGATGTTAAAACATTTTAAAACAAAAACAATTTAAATAATGTGGTATGTAGAAAAAGACAGTCTAAAGGAAGAAAAAAATGGATACTAGAAATGTACAAAAAAACTATATACTTGAATTTATAGTATGTTAAAGGAGGCATTAGATGTAAGTGTGGGAAAAGATAGAATCTTCAGTAAATGAAGTTTTGATAACTTGATAACATTTTGGAAAAAAAAAGTTCATCTTTCACTCCAAAATTTCCAGATAAATCTAATATTAAAATTAAAAACAGAAGAAATTACAAAAGCATTGGAAGAAAACATGGGCGAATTTTTTCACATAATATTGGCAAGGGAAAGACTCCTAAGCCAAAGAAGATTCACAACTTTGACGACATTAAAAAGACAAAAATTGAGAAAAACATTCAAAACATATATCTAACAAAGTTTTAATTTTCTTAATATCCAAAAAAATATAAAGCAAGAAGAGAAAGATTTAATAATTGTATTAAAAATCAAGCAAAGATCTTGGCCGGGCACGGTGGCTCACGCCTGTAATCCCAGAACTTTGGGAGGCTGAGGCAGGTGGATCACCTGAGGTCAGGATTTCCAGACCAGCCTGGCCAACATGGTGAAACCCTGTCTCTATTAAAAATACAAAAAAATTAGCCAGGCGTGGTGGTGCACACCTATAGTCCGAAATACTCGGGAGGCTGAGGCATGAGAATCACTTGAATCCGGGCAACAGAGGTTGTAGTGAGCAGAGATCATGCCACTCTACTCCAGCCTGGGCGACAGAGCAAGACTTTGACTCAATTAAAAAAAAATGATTAAATTAAAAAAATAAAAATCAAGCAAGGGTCTTGACCGTGTAGTACTCAGAAATCTGCAGCTTAAAACTCTATGGAGAGAATATTTTCTCGCTTGTCAAATGAACAAAGATCAAAGTTTGATGAAACATTCCATGTGGAAGAAATGGGCAACAACTCTAGTGCACTGTTGCTTGGGGTGTACATTGGTGCAAATTTATAGCGGTTAACTTGAAAATACCTAATAAAATTCAAAATTTATATTGCTTTGACTCAACAGTTTTATTTCTTGGAATTTATTCTACATATAGTGTCTCACATGAGTACAAAGACATGTCAAAGGCTATTTATTATAGCACTGCTTGCAATAGCAAAATGTACATAAATGTACATCAATAAGTCAACTACAGTACACAGTAAAATACTAACAGGAAATTTTAGAAGTCATGTCTATACCTACTAAAATGGATAATTTCCAAAATATAATAACGAATGAAAAAAATCAAGATATAGAAAAGCATGTGCAATATTCTAATGTGTGTGCAAATTAAAGGGGAGATAGGATATGTGCTTGTCTGGTGTAGGCACAGTGTGCCTATACCATGATGCTCAATAAAGTGGGTACAGTGATGAGAAACCAAGGTTATAGAACAAGATGGGGAGAAAACCTAATTTTCACCACTATATATTATTCTGTAATTTTTAAAATTGTGCACCATATGTATACATTACCTCTTCTAAGTGAATAGATAAATTCAAAGTCATTGGAAATTTTGTGGGCAGCTAATTCACAAAATCAAATTGTAAAAGAAATGTTATAGCAACAGGAGCTAGTGATGATAATATTACATATTGTGCTCATAGCATTCTTGGATAGCTAAAGAGTCAATATTAAAAGTCTTCATATGTACATGTTCATATGTGTGTGTGTGTGTGTGTGTATTTGACATAAGAAAACTTAAAGACAATGGCCAAGCAGTTTCAAAAATGTATTAAACACAACTATATGTCAAACAATAGGAAGAAAATACAAAGAAGAAGAAACATTCCCGGCCCTTAAGCCACTTCATACTTTATAAAATAAATGGGTCCAAGATACTAAGAAAGAAAAAAATTAAAGAGCAGCACAGACTGAAATAACTTAGGGTGGCTCAGGTAACACTAAAAGATGATTGTAGAGATATCTTTCAGAAGGAAAAAGGTAATTAAAATCTTGGCCCTCTCTGACTTCCAAGACCTTAATAACTCCCTTTAAAGAACAAAGTTCCAGCTCCAATCGTCATCAGCTGCCCACAATTGCCAACACAATCTCTGTTAGATGGGAGTATTCTGTTCTGACCCGGCACATAACATAGATGTGCAGCTGTCGAAAAGCCAGTAACTCAGCCGACAGAGACCATGAAGGACACAGAAGGTAGAATAAGTTCCATAAATAGTGTACAAAATGTTTCAGAAAACACTGTGTCATCACTATCAAGAACATCACTTTACAACTCCAAAAGGTTAAAGAAAATAACAACTGACTAAAGATACTCTTATATGTAACGCCCATCTGGAGAACATTCCACATTCTCTTCTAGTTTATTTGTATGCATATCAATCCTCTTCTAGGATTTGTAACTTAGTAGATCAGAAAGAACCTCAAAAATGACGTTTCTAAATCTACATTTTTTTGCTACTGTCTACATTGATTTACACATTCCATTGACTTACACATATTCTGCTGAGTCTTACAAATGTATAAAACCTTGAGCTTTGGTTTAAAATTTGGATCTTAAGAAAGTATCATCAACAGTTCATTGGGATACGAAATTCTTTTCCAAAAACTCAAAAAGACCCAAATATGATCACCTCAGATCTGTAAATCGGGGGTCAGCTAACTATGGCCTGGGAGCCAAATCTAGCCCACTGACTAATTTTGTAAATAAAATTTTTTGGAACGTACCCACTATCATCTGCTTGCATGTTGTCTATGGCTACTTTTACACCATAAGAAGCAAGTGCAGTAGTCACCATGGAAACCATATGGTCTGCAGCCTAAAGTATTTACTGTCTAGCTTTGAAAGAAAATGTTTTCTGACCCCTGATTGAGACTCATGGAATCACGGCCTGAAAATCCAGAGAAACTTTTGTTTCTTAGCTATGTGATTACATCAGCAATAATTAAGATTCTCGCTCAGACAATAGCATAGGCTTTCAAGCTGAACAGCCTCGGGTTTCCATCCTGTATTGACCATGTTTTATATACTTAGCCAAGTCGCTTATTCTCTTGGTGCCTATTTTCTCATCTGTAATGTGAGGATAATAATATACATAGTACAAGATCATTGTGAGAATTAGAAAGAGATGTTATTTGTAATGCCTTTTACAGGGCAAAGTAAAAACACCAATGGACAAGAATTCAACTATCTCAAAGGACATCCTTTCTATGTGTTTGATTATTTATCAGTCTTAAAACAACCCCCATTTTATTATAGCACAATTTTATGGTTAAGGGATTCAGGCAGGGATCCTCTGAGTGAGTCTAGTGTTCCATGTGGTGTCAACTGAATGGACTGGTCTGGAGGTTTCCAGAGAATTAGACTCTACTGTGACTTGATAGGTTGTCCAGAAAGGCTGAGCACAGGCCAGGTGCAGTGGCTTATGCCTGTAATCCCAGCACTTTGGGAGGCCTAGGTGGTGGATCACTTGTGCTCAGGAGTTTGAGACTAGTTTGGGCAACATGATAAAACCCCATCTCTACCAGGAAAAAAAAAAAAAAAGGCTGGGCTCCACTAGGACTATCAACCAGAGTACTGACATGAAGCCTCTCAAGCATGGCAGTCTCAAGGCAAATAGGCTTATTTTAGAGCAGCTCACGGCTCCAGAGAGTGTTCCAAGGAGAAAAGGCAGCAGCGCTAAGACTTGTTGTGGCCTAGCCTTGTGAGTCCCATAGTGTCACTTCCACCACCACACTCCATTGATCAAGCAAGTCTCTGAGGCCAGACTCTAACTCTCAATGGCAGGAGTCACAGAGAATTTACAGCCATCCTTAATCTACCATGACATTAGACTAAAATCAGGGACTCCCAGTTTCAAAATGGCAGAGTGTAGAGGCAAGCTGGCTTCACTTCCTCCCACCCTCCAAGAGAAAAGCAGAAACAAATATACACACCAAGATTATCACCAGCAGTAGCTCTGAACTCAAATAGGAGGATGACAGTTCCTGAGGCCATAGAGAAGTGAATTTTACTGAAACAAACCACCAAAGCAACAGGAATTTGATTCAACCAAAGAAGTGGTGGGTTTAGGATGGCATAAAAATAAGGGCTAGCGTGGTGGCTCATGCCTGTAATCCCAGCACTTTGGGAGGCTGAGGCGGGCGGATCACCTGAGGTCAGGAGTTCAAGACCAGCCTGGCCAGTGTGGCAAAGCCCCACCTCTACTGAAAATATGAAAATTACCCAGGCATGGTGGCACACGTCTGTGGTCCCAACTACTCCAGAGGCTGAGGCAGGAGAATTGCTTGAACCCAGGAGACGGAGGTTGCAGTGAGCTGAGAGTCTGCCACTGCACTCCAGCCTGGGTGACAGAGTGAGACTCTGTCTCAAAAAAAAAAAAAAAAAGAGAGGGAGAATTGCATAAAAATTAATTACACTAATTTTCCACTTTTCTTCACATTGTTTTGACAGTATTTTAACACAACTTATTCATTCGAACAACCAAAATGGCTGGAATTTTCAATGCCCTCATTTTCATTTTGTAGAATGTATCAGATTAGCTAAGCCACCATTCTAATTACACCTATTAAATAACCAAAAAAAGGCACTTTCTTCTTCTGAGGGAAATAAGTACAGTGTTGCTAAAAATATGAAGGATGATAGCTATATTTGAGAAGTATTTTGAGCTATTTGAAATGGAAAGTGATAGCCATCTACTAACCTGTTTCTTTCCTCAAATATAGAAATATAATTTGTATTTACATTTTTTAATCTATGTGTATTGCAGATGTGTTGGGAGGTGGGGGTGAGCCCATGATGCTGAGGAATTGTGTAATGTGTCATTTGCCAGATCCAAGTGGGTAGTTCTACCAAGAAATGCAATGAAACTAAATTGAAAAAGTGAAGTGCAATTGGCCCTCATGTGCTGCACAGATGCTAGATCCAAAATAGATACAAGGGCCCCAGAGCATAGCTGAGGCAGAGCTCTGTGGAACAAGCTTACAGCTTCACTTTCTGTGGCCCCTTGCAAACAGTGAAAACTTCAGAATTGGAGTGGGAGGGAGGGTCAAATATTGAAGTTTTTGTGTGAGAAAGAGTATAATAGTGTAAATGAGGAAAATAACTGAAATCTATTTTAGAAATTCTCTTTTTGTGCAAATAGAAAACTGTCTTTATAAAATTTATGATTTTCTTTTTAAAATGTCACTCTCATATACAAAAGAAAGAGCTTTTTAATAGTGTTTATTGTATTTGTGTCACTTTAATGGACATATCTTGGAGACTAGATGGGAGAATGGCCATAGAATCCTTGTAGTACACTAGGCTAGAATCAAGCTCATTTATTTTAACCACTAGTATTTTACTTGATGGGCAAACCAGCTCTTTAAAGGGATACTTTAAGATCAGTGGCACTGTTTCCATTTCAAAACAATGCTTCCTAAAAGAACATCCATTAATCAGATTAGCAACTAACAATTTTTGTTTAAATAAAGCAAGTTTGTCTTTCTATGTATATTTTTTCTTTTGGGAGTGTGACCCACTGAAGAAAATACACACACAATCAAACATACTACAATATTAACAAGTAATTAATATTGTTATTTCACAATTTAAGCCATTAAATTTGTTAAGTTTATCATTTAAAATATAATAAAATCAACTGGAAATAAAATCAACATTTCTCATTCAACTATCATGGAAGACAGTGTGGCGATTCCTCAAGGATCTAGAACCAGAAATACCATTTGACCCAGCAATCCCATTACTGGGTATATACCCAAAGGATTATAAATCATTCTACTATAAAGACACATGCACAGGTATGTTTACTGCAGCACTGTTCACAATAGCAAAGACTTGGACCAACCCAAATGCCTATCAGTGATAGACTGGATAAAGAAAATGTGGCACCTATACACCATGGAATATTATGCAGCCATAAAAAAGGATGAATTCATGTCCTTTGCAGGGACGTGAATGAAGCTGGAAACCATCATTCTCAACAAACTAACACAAGAACAGAAAACCAAACACCGCATGTTTTCACTCATAAGTGGGAGCTGAACAATAAGAACACATGGACACAGGGAGGGGAACATCACACACCGGGGCCTGTTGGGGGGTGGGGGACTAGGGGAGGGATAGCATTAGGACAAATACCTAATGTAGATAACGTATTAATGGGTGTAGGAAAACACCATGGCACGTGTATACCTACCTATGTAACAAACCTGGACGTTCTGCACATGTATCCCAGAACATAAAGTATAATAAAAAAAATTAATAAAATTTAAAAAATCAACATTTCTTGACATATTTCTTTATATATTTTATTAAATAAACTTTTATTTAATAAAAAGATGTTTTGGCTCTGAGGTTGTTCTTCTCAGTGGCATATCTACATTTGCCATGCAATATATATCCTCAAGCCAAAGGACGCCATTCATGAGAGCCTAAATACACAGGCGTGAAGTCCTGGCTTCTTAGAAAGGAACCACTTTTCAAGAAGAATGAATCACATCCATTAATAATGACCCATAATTATAACACATTGCCGTTTATAAAATGCTTTCACATAAATTGCCTCATCTGATCTTCACAAGATTGTGAGTTAAATTTTACTCTACCCATTCTATAGTTAGAGAAATAGAGGATCTGAAAAGACAGGGTTTTTCCTTTCCCTCACAAGTCTCTGTCCAGCCCCGAGGTGAGGTGGGACTCTGAGTATGCGCTTTCCGCTGCGCCATCCTCTCAGCCTCCACACTAGTCAGCAGCACTTTCTGTTCTGGTCACAGGGATTTTCTTTCTGTCTCCATTGAAACCCCCTCTCCTGCCTCTGTCTGTTTAAATGCCACTTCTCTTGCTTGCCTGAACACCTTCAGCCGAGAAAGTCTTCCCTAAACACTTCAGCCCACACCTATCTCACCTTTTGACAATATCCCACATTACTTACTATCTGTAGTGCTCCACGGTATCCGGCTATGCTATCGCCCCTCTCCTTCTCTAATATATGCAAGTCTTAGAGGCATCCAAGTGGCATATAAATACCTTGAGTTAAGAGGCTGTGCTATTCCCTCTCCTTCCCCCAGGTGCCAAGCACAGTTCTGTGTACAGAGGCGAATATTTGCTATTCAAATGAGCAATTTGAAAATCTCTCTTCTTCAGCCAGGTGCCTGGTGTCATTCCTCTTCCTGAAAAGCCCCCTGTTCTTCAACCTCCCCAACTCCTAATTATCCTTAGGTCTCAGCTCACCTCACCTCCTTTGTGAAGCTGCCCTGAATCATCAGGGAAATTTTAGTCACTGTCACACTCTGGTGAGTATTTACGTTTGTCTCTCCCACCAAACAACCTGGAAAACGCATACAGCAATCGATACCAGCCATAATGTCAAATACCTCCCGTATTCTTCTCCAATTGTTAATGGAAGGAATCCTTAAAACTCCAGTTAGATTGTAAACTCCTTTGAATATGGAGTATGTCTTGGTAGGTATTTGTGGAGTGAATGCAGATCTTGGGAAAAGATTAGGTCTAAAGCAGTAAAATCATCTCCAATGAAACACATTCAACACTGAAGAAGAATAAACTAATTGCACAAAGCCTTTTAAAAATCACACAAATATTTTTTCAGAGGAAATTAGTATATATTTATCAAATTTTATTGTAATAAACAAATCATTAAGTTCACAACACATTTGGCACAAACCTATTGGAAGAAAATTGATGGGAAGCAAAGAAGGCTGTCCTGTGAATCTTGTTTTTTTTTACAAAAAAAAATCGGATACAAATATTTCTTACAACTCTAAGATGAGCTATGTGCTCCATAAAGATTTCGTCTAATTCCTAAAATATATGGAATTTGACTTTCCATAGCACATTTTACATTCAGGATAATGAAAAGTAATGAACTGAATATAGACTATTATATAAAAGTGAATACTGTGATCATTCCGCTTGAACATTAGAATCCATTTTAATTATGTCTTAGTAAATTTAGTCTATTTTAATTATAGCCTAGTGAATTTCATGGTATAAAAAAGTATTTAGAGTTCTTGATCTGGAATGGCAATGCTGTATATTCAAGATTGGCCTTGTATGGGAATAAACATGGGAACAAGAACTCAAACTACTGGATCAGGATCACCTGGGAAAACTTGCTAAATGCTCTGGCCTCGGCCCCAGAGATTCTGAATCAACTTCTCTACTTTTAATAACAGTAATAGTGATTCATACTAAAATTTGGAGACCAATGTCCTAGGGGCACAAACTCAGTGATGCTGAAGCCAGTTCCTACTGGGCATGCAAGAGCTAATTATGCCCATCTCTTCCCAACTTTTTCTCCAGTGATGACACACTGGAGACTAAATCAATCATGGTGGCCATATTGTTAAACATTTACCAGCACTCCACTGGATAAGACATCAGAGTCTCCGGTCTTTCCCAGTAAGAGAATGTTTTGGATAAATTTGGTCCTGCTGAAATTCTCTGATAAGCATTCTGTTATGAGTTTAGGAAGAAGTATAGTAGAAACTCAAATTCCCAAATTGTCAGACTGAGCACCTTCCCTTAGCAGAGTAAAAATGGAAAGGCTTAAAGAAATGAGCTCATAGTCATTGTAAAAGCAAGGAAAAAGAAAATTTCTTGTGGTGGTACAATTTTTAGGGATTTATAGCCCAGGTTTTACTCTGGATAAGGTGAATCCAGGGGAAGAGGGAGAGTGAAGTGACCCACAGATCTGCTTTGCCAACTTTCTTATATTTCTTCAGGTCCAACTACCCTATTGTGTTTCAACTCCAAGCCAACTCTTACCCAAATATGGGGACCTGATAGGGAATATTCCGTGGCGTACACTCTCCCGTCCGTCCTAGACAGGAAGTGTGCATTTATGCTCACCTATTTACCTAAACACAAACCAGACCTTGATAGATGCAGCCTAATTGAAAATGTTATTAAATAACACAGGAAACTCAGAGATTTGAGTTTTGGAATGATTGGGTTGACAATGAAAGTCCCATGACCCTGAGGCATAGTCACACTCTAGAGCCTTATGTGTAATATCTCAGGGTGGAAAAATGCAGTTCCAAAAGAGGAAAAATATCTTGCAGCTTCACTCACTGATGCAAATTGAGTGATAAAAGCCTCCTTTAAAAAATGTGGTAGAGCAGACTAAGCCTTGGTTCACAAGAGAAATACAAAGAATTCATCCTTCAAAACAGTACAAAAGGCACCAAAAATATTCTTAGGGATGATTTTGCAAGCTAAACATTGTGTGAACTGAATCACATACATTGAGCACTATGTTAGATTTTCTGGTACACTTATGATTTTATGAAATTCTATTTTCTCTAATCAAGGCATTTCCATTACTGACTAACTAAATGAGATTAATGTACACCTCATAAAGAGTAAGTCACCTCACGGAAAAAATAACAATCCTTTAGCCAGGGAATGTGTCCCAATTTGAGATTTGGAAACTATGATCACCATGTTTATAGATTTCATGATAATGCTCTCCTTACAGCTAAACGATGTGTCCAAAAATAGTTTCCATCTTTTAAATGTAAGGAAATGCACATGGAAGCTCCCAGCATCTTTGTTTAAGTGTAAAGCTTATTTCTCAGTGCTTCCTCTCCCTTGAGTCAAACCCACTACCTCACTAAGGCTGAAAGTCAATTGAATTAAGGAAAGCAAACAACCTCCAAATGTCACAAAGTTAGTTGATGCTTCTGGGGCCACTGGTTCATCTGTGGAACTAAATGAAGAAAGGAAAAGAAAAGAAAAAGGATAAATAATATAAGTACTGTGGAAGAATGAGAATGTTTTCCTAAATGCTTTACTGCCATTTCCCCCATATTTCAGCCCCTTGTCTCTTAGAGGAGATCCTGAGAATTGAAGGAGTGCTGTCAGGGGCAGACTTACTATGAGGCCTGGAGATTTCAACTCCTGGTGGTCCCTGCCGGGACTGTGAAGTTAAGTTGTACCTAAACCACACAGATGCCAAGGAATATTCCATGCCAGAAATTGCTCCCCTACATCTGATTTTCCATGAGAAACTTGGCAGAATGTCTTCTTGTTTTCCCCCTTAGATGGACGATTTGGGTGATATTAGAATTCAACACTTATGAATCAACTTGTCCACCCCCATGGAACATTTTAAGTTATCATGTCTTAAATATCATTTCTAAACTTAGATATTTAAAATATTTATCTGGAAAGGAGATAGGAAAAAAGGCAAAGGCATAAAAAGTGACCTATATGAGTAATTTCTACAGTACATTCTATTTTGAGAAAACATATTTTACAGTCTCATTTCAAATAATACAGCACTCGAGTGCAATAAATGCTCTGAGATATCCTGCAGTTGAAACAAACATTCTTAGATTAATTTTTAGTTTAACATTTCTCAAACTTTTAAACTGCAGAGCACTGTTTATATCATGCCTCTTGGTTCAGACTGTTACCACAAAGTAACATAATCTGGGTGGCTCACAAACAGAAATTGATTTCTCCTAATTCTGGAGGCTGGAAGTCCAAGATCAGGGTGCCAGCATAGTCGGGTTCTGGTTAGGGTTTTCTTACAGGTTGCAGACCATTGACTCACATGATGAAAAGAGAGTGAGAGAACTCTCTGGGCTCCCTTTTATAGGGGCATTAATTCCCTTCATGAGGGCTCCACCCTCATAAACCAATCATTTCCGGAAGACCCCATCTCCAAATACTATTACATTACAGATTCAATTTCAACACATAAATTTGAGAGGGGTGGACACAAACATTCAATCCATAGAAATCCCTGTTAATATCATAAGAAACTCATGTTTATGGCCCACTAGTTGGAATGTCAGTCAGATTTGCCTTTTTTTTTTTTTTTTTAGAAAAAAAACAAAAAACAAAACACAAAAGCACTGAAAGAGGTCCCTTCTCTTGTTCTGTACATAGCCTTGTACATAAGAATTCTTGACCAGACTCACCTGTTTCTGAAGCCATTGACTATGTCAGTCAGTTAGGCCATGCACATGGAATCTGGGGATTATTGGGGACAGCAGAGCAAAATATTTCTGCTCAGGAGACAGGGAAGCAAAGCTTCTATTTCTAGCACTCAATACTTTGTACTCCAGGGATGGTATTGCTGTTCAGATCTCAAATTCCAAATGACAACTTGTACTTGAAGCCATTGATTTCCTTTGCTGGGGAAGATTTACTATCTACCACATATGCTTCATCTTTGTTGTGTATTTGGCTATTGAATTATTCTTCATAACTGTTTTTCTTACCAAACTATTTCTTAAAGAGCTAAAGTTGTTAACACTTCAGCCCAAATTCTTTGCAGCAATATGCAGAACATACAGGTGCTGCAAGTTTCAGCAATAAAAGGAGAGTTGCTAATGTAGACATAATCATACATTGTAAAGGAGCTGATGGGTTATAAACTCAATTCTGCAGGAAGTGGGACAGTGGAGGCCTTAAGGATTTCCTCACTGGGATTTCTAGAGTTGATGTTACTAACAGCAAACACATCCCTTTCTGTCCAACTGTACCTAAGATTCTTCTCAGATCCCTGGTATTTGAGTTCCTCCCAGTATTCCTTCTATGTCCACCCAGCAAATGTCAAGGAAAAGAAACCACAGAAAAGGGGAGGAGGAGAACAGGCTGTGCTGCAGCTGGTGAGGGAGCCGAGGAAAGGGGGCACAGTCACTATAGTATCAAGCACTGAGCTCTGCAGGAATTTGCGTTCCTTGGGGTTGGTCCAAAAAGGACGTCATTTGGCTTCCTGGTAGCTGTCAGGGCCTCTGTGAGAGGAGGAGGTTCCTACACACACAGGTTTGGCATCATGGTGACTGAACAGGACACAAGGGCCTCGGGCTGGCTAGAGCGACAGAACATGGAGAAGCCTCCCTCTCCAAAGCTTGGTTCTTTCTACCAGCAAACATGATTAGCACCAGACATTCAAGGTCCGTCCTATGGACTCTGCTCTGGCTACCCACTTGCCGTGACTCTCCATGAAAAAGAATTCCAAGGTACTAAGTCCAGGCCACTCTCCTCTTCTATACCACACTCCAAGGACCTGAGATCATGGGTTCCCCATGCAAGGGCTCAAGCCGTGGCCAGGTCCACAAGAGGCTCTGCCCTGGGTGTGTCCTCTGGAGGGCCCTCTTTAGACCTAAGGTGTAGCCAAGGAGCAGCTGTCTGCAGAACAGGAAGGGGGTGGGCTTGGACACAACTTCAATGTGCAGACTAGGATATCACACACTTGTACGAATGAGGCTCCTTGCAATGAGGGACTCCGTGGAAGGAGGAAAGATAGCAGGAGTGGGTGCACGTTTGTAGTCTTGTCCCCAAGCCCTGCAAATGACCGAGGAGGGCTTGCTGACATCTGTCTTGTTAAGCAGCATCAGGAGACATCTTCATATACTTAAAAAAAAAAAAATGGGCCACACTAAAGACTTAAATGTTAGACCTAAAACCATAAAAACCCTAGAAGAAAACCTAGGCATTACCATTCAGGACATAGGCATGGGCAAGGACTTCATGTCTAAAACACCAAAAGCAAGGGCAACAAAAGCCAAAATTGACAAATGAGATCTAATTAAACTAAAGAGCTTCTGCACAGCAAAAAAAAACTACCGTCAGAGTGAACAGGCAACCTACAAAATGGGAGAAAATTTTCGCAACCTACTCATCTGACAAAGGGCTAATATCCAGAATCTACAATGAACTCAAACAAATTTACAAGAAAAAAACAACCCCGTCAAAAAGTGGACAAAGGATATGAAGAGACACTTCTCAAAAGAAGACATTTATGCAGCCAAAAGACACATGAAAAAATGCTCATCATCACTGGCCATCAGAGAAATGCAAATCAAAACCACAATGAGATACCATCTCACACCAGTTAGAATGGCAATCATTAAAAAGTCAGGAAACAACAGGTGCTGGAGAGGATGTGGAGAAATAGGAACACTTATACACTGTTGGTGGGGCTGTAAACTAGTTCAACCATTGTGGAAGTCAGTGTGGTGATTCCTCAGGGATCTAGAACTAGAAATACCATTTGACCCAGCCATCCCATTACTGGGTATATACCCAAAGGACTATAAATCATGCTGCTATAAAGACACATGCACATGTATGTTTATTGTGGCACTATTCACAATAGCAAAGACTTGGAACCAACCTAAATGTCCAACAATGATAGACTGGATTAAGAAAATGTGGCACATATACACCATGGAATACTATGCAGCCATAAAAAATGATGAGTTCATGTCCTTCGTAGGGACATGGATGAAATTGGAAATCATCATTCTCAGTAAACTATTGCAAGGACAAAAAACCAAACACCGCATGTTCTCACTCATAGATGGGAATTGAACAATGAGAACACATGCACACAGGAAGGGGAACATCACACTCTGGGGACTGTTGTGGGGTGAGGGGAGTGGGGAGGGATAGCATTAGGAGATATACCTAATGCTAAATGGCGAGTTAATGGGTGCAGCACACCAGCATGGCACATGTATACATATGTAACTAACCTGCACATTGTGCACATGTACCCTAAAACTTAAAGTATAATAGTAATAAAAAAAATGGGCCTCTTGCTTTTCTGGGTACTGTAAATAAAAGCTACTAGCCATTAATTTGTACTAAACTTTGTGCTGCGAGTTTACACTTATTACCTCATTTAATCAACTATAATATGTGAGGAATAGCATTATTCCCATTTTACAGACAAAAAAATGAAGGAGGAGAGAGGTTAAGTAATTTGTTTAAGTTAATACAGGTGGTAGGTGGTGGCCTGGAGTTGATATCTCTAATCCTGTGCGAGTGATGGGAAGTGGAGAATGCTGAATAAATGAAGGTGGGGCTTTGGTTCTCTGAGATGGAGAAATATCTGCAGACACCCAGGAAGGAGGCAAGAAAGAAGCAGAAACGCTCATAGAAAACAAAGTAGCTTATAGGGAAGAGGGGCAAGTCAGAGGCCAAAGACAAATTGCTGCCAAGAGCTCCAGGCCATGTGAGGGCTGCATAAAAATCCCAACCTTTGCTGTGCAGCACCTGAACCCCACCCAAATCTTAAAGCAAATCACTCAGTTAATTACACAGCGTATCTTATCATGAGCCAGACCAAAAACAAATTCAAAAGGAGGTTTACATTTTAGAAATAAGTGAACTGCTGGCTCTAAATGTTTTTAGTTCAAAGGAGTAGGGGTGTGTGTTTGTGTGTGTGTGTGTGGTGTGTATGTTTGTGCATTAACTAAATATATTTAGAAAATCTATGAGAAGCCCTTGGAATGGGCTTCTTTACACAGTTCCAACAGCTGAAGTTTGTTTTTGCTTGTTGTCTTGTAGCCCTGGGGGATCTGTAGGGCTGAATTTCTGAATAAGAACTTGCAGCTATCAGAACTGCTAGGATCAAGGTAGCTGAGCACAAAAGTTCTGGATGTGAATTTTTTTAATTAAAAAATATTTTTCACTAAGGTCCATTCAAAGTCAGCTTACTGAGTTTTAGGAGAAATTAAAAGTAATAAAGAATAGCGACCAAATTAATTTAAATGTCTCTTCTACCTCCTTTCATAATTGTGGGAAAGGTTTATAAAATATGTGAATAAGGAAGACTTCATCACTTTTCAAAGACGTGCCAAGTTTTAGGACAATAAATGAGTATAAATAAAATAGGTTGTATCAGTGTCGTGTACAACAAAAACAGGAAAAGGTACACAGTACTCTCTCATTACTTTGCACTTTTGCTCTTGATGTTATATCCTGTCTGTTCTCCGTTAATGAGATCTCTACGCAAAAACTTCAGTCTTCCTCATCGGACTAGGCAGACTGACATTTCACCTCCTGGTAGCTGCAAAAAGCAAAGTAAAAATCCCTGCCACAAGAGAAACATAACTTTTTACAGAATAAGAAATGATTACAGCAAGAATGAAGGAGTCTAATCAAAGCGTTCCAGCAGGCCTGTCAGTACCTGCCCACCAGCAATGAAGATTTCAGCTCCGTGTGTCTCTGGGGTTCTGTTCCATTCACTCAGGCACTTTACATAGATTAGTACTGTGGAGGACTCACACAGTCCACTTAGGTTACTACCCCATTTCACAGACAGGAGATGATTTATTGATTAATGTATTTTTACATCATTTAATCGTTTTCTCAATGTTCTTAAACTTGAAGTTTTATTGCTACAATTATAATTATTTTAATGTGTCAGTGACTCAAAAGTCCTTTATTGGCCGGGCACAGTGGCTCACACCTGTAATCCCAGCACTTTGGGAGGCCCAGGCGGGTGGATCACCCAGGGTCAGGAGTTCAAGACCAGCCTGGCCAACATGGCGAAACCCCGTCTATACTAAAAATTCAAAAATTAGCCAAGTGTGGTGGTGCATGCCTGTAGTCTCAGCTACTCGGGAGACTGAGGCAGGAGAATTGCTTGAACCCAGGAGGTGGAGACTGAAGTGAGCCAAGATCGCACCACTGCACTCCAGCCTGGGCAAAAGAACAAGACTCCATCTCAAAAAAAAAAAAAAAAATCCTTTATTAAGGTGTAAAAATAGTCATGAAAATAGAAACAGTCATGTAACTTAGACTAACTTCATAATAAATAGTGAAGAGGTCTCCAATGTAAATAAAGAGTTTGTCTCTGCCCGTGTTAGGATAGTGAATTTACAAGTGAAGTTTTTCACAAGAATCCAATGAATGACAAATATTGGAAAATTTGATTTTATTGGATTGACCT
Organism: Pongo pygmaeus; assembly: GCF_028885625.2. Taxonomy (NCBI): domain Eukaryota; kingdom Metazoa; phylum Chordata; class Mammalia; order Primates; family Hominidae; genus Pongo; species Pongo pygmaeus. The sequence continues at coordinate 47,865,699 of NC_072387.2, forward strand.
GAATCCTTGATGCGTTTTTTTTTTAAATGTCATATTAGGGCATTACAATCATTGATGTTTTTGCATCATTTTTCAAACAAAGAACAGTTGCTTTTATGGTGAACCAACTGAGTTTCTCCAGAACTTTTCAGTGCAAAACTGATGCTTTTGTTGCTACAAGTGGCATGGTCTGATAGGTTAGGGCACAGGCTTTGAAACTGAACATCCTATGTGTATATCTGAGCTCTGTCCCTTACCAGTTTTGTCACTTTAAGTTACTTTGGATATAATGTATCTTTGCCCCACTTACCTTTTGAGTTCAGTGGTACTATTAAGTGTCTGATCTTACAGAGTTGTTATGAGGGTAAAATGCATGTAAAGTGCTGAGATGAATGCCTGGGAAACAATAAACACTCAATAAGTATTAGCAATTATTAAAGAAGAGTCCAAATTCAGAGAAGCCAATCTTGGAGTCGCATTTTTGGGCATACACAGGTACAAATGATTTTTTAAAATTTATTTTCAGCACAATAGTTTATTGAATTCAAAGTAATATGAAAGGAGGAATGAAACAATTATTTAAAGATATTTTCCTTTTTTGGTTGACAAAAATTATATATATATTTATTATGTAAAGCATGTTTTGCTATATGTGCACATTATGCAATGACAAAATCAAACTAATTTACATATGTTTTACCTTGTGTACTTTTTTGTAATGAGAAAAAGAACTATTATCTTAGCAATTTTTCAGTATACAGCACATTGTTATTAACTATAGTCACCATGTCATACAATAGAACTCTTCAACTTATTCCTTCTATGTAACTGAAATTTTGTATTCTTTGACCGACATCACCCTCAACCCCTGCCCCGCTAGGTGCTGGTATTTACCATTCTACTCTCTTCTTCTGTGAGGTTGACTTTTTTAGATTCCACATATAAGTGAGATCATACAGTATTTGTCTGGCTTATTTTATATAGCATAATGTCCTCCACGCTCATCCATGTCATTGCAAATTACAGGATTTACCCTGTTTTTAAGGCTGAATAGTATTTTATCAGGTATATATCTGGTGATATATATATCTCATCTTCTTAATCCAATCATCTGTTAATGAACACTTAGATTGATTCCAGATCTTGGCTATTGTAAATAGTGTTGCAGTGAATGTGGAAGTGCAGGTACTTCACCACACTGATTTCATTTCCTTTAAATATACACCCAAAATAGAATTGCTGGATCATAGTTCTATTTTTAATTTTTTGAGGAACTTCCCTACTGTTTTGTGACTGTACTAATTGACATTCCCACCAACGATGTACAAGGGTTCTCTTTTCTCCATATCCTCACCAACATTTTTTTATTTTTTGCTTTGATTATAGGCAGCCCAACAGGTATGAGATGACATCTCACTAATTCGCACTTCCTTGATGATTAGTGATGTTGTATTTTTTCATAAAGCTGTTGGGCGATTGTATGTCTTATTTTGAAAAATGTCTGTTCGGGTCCTTTGCCCATTTTTTAATCAGGTAATTTGTTTTCTCGCTATTGAGTTGTGTTTCTTATATTATATTTTACATATTAATCCCTTACTAGATATATGGTTCATTTCCTTCCATTCCATAGGTTGTCTCTTCACTTTGTTGGTTATTTCCTTTGCTGTGCATTAAGTTCTTTAGCTTAATGCAATCCCATTAGTTTATTTTTATTTTTGTTGTTGGCGCTTTTGAGGTCATATTAAAAAAAAATCTTTGCCTAGACCAGTATCAAGAAGATTTCCTCTGTGTTTTTAAATGATAATCATCTTGGGCTCAAAGAAATAGCTTAATAAGATATTGGCAAAGGCTTTTTATCAAGTGGACCCATGAAGACTACAAATTATAAACGGCATACCAGCAGGAAGGCAATGACGAATACACACACTGCTGGATGAAGTTGCGTGTTGTATATGAATTTGTCTGATCTTTGTCCTAGGTTCCTGGGATGGAGCTTCTAAACACTTGGAATTTTCTGAGTAATAGGAGTACCTTTGCTATTCATAGCATGCCCCTTATGAGGTTATGCTAACAAGGCAATTTATAATGGACCTTTAGATAGTTTCAGAATGGAGGCTAGCCATGCTGGAAAGGCCAACTCTGCCATGAGAGGGCTGGGGCTTTGAGCAGTCATGTGATATCAGACCTACCTCCTGGGAAGGGCTGGAGGGCTAGAGATTAAGTTCAGTCACTTGACTAATGATTCAGTCAATCATGCCCATATAATGAAACCCCAGTAACATTTTCTTTTAAACACTGAAGCTCAGTTGAGTTTGCCAATTGGTGAACACGTTTACATGCTTGGAGGGTTATGCAGCCTAATTCCATGGGAAGAGAACAGAGAAACCCCACATTCAGGACTATCCCAGATCTTGTCCACTACACCTTTTCTTTTGGCTGGTCCTAATTTGTATTCTTTATGATAAATTGTAATTGTAAGTATGGCATTTTCCCGAGTTTTGTGAGTTTTTCTAGCCAATTATCAAACTTGAGGGGGTTGTGGGAACTCCCAAATTTGTAGCCAGTTGGTCAGAAGTGCAGGAGGCCTGAGGATTCCCAAACTTAACAGCTAGCATCTGACATAAGCACAGTCCTGTTGGGGATCTGTCCTGAACCCGTGCAGTCTGCACTAACTCTGGGTAGTTAGCATCAGAAGTGAACTGCAGTGTTGTGCTGTATGAGTCAGCTCTTGGCACCTGTGTACTGTGTGGATGGAATTGATGGACTGGAGGACGCTTTGACCTATTTGGCACTGAAACCATGTTTTTGAAAAAAGAACTTTTTAAAGTTAAAGATTATTTTATGGTGGTGTAGACTGAAAAACAATGTGTTGATTTCAGTACTGACAAAGCTTGAGCTAAGGGCTCTATAAGGAAGGGTCTCTGACACCACCATCCAGTGAGCACTCTACTCGTGGGCAACAGTTAGCAGTCAACAAATGACTCCTCATCTTAATTCAGTGGTATGGTGAGAGGAACAATTGTGATGCAGTCAAATTGAGCCAACAGAATACATTCATTTTCAGCTTATTCTGCAAATAAATTGGAATATATATCTGCTTTTCCACTCTGAAGTTTTCTGACCATCAAGAAGATGCTCACCTCAGCTATTGAAGTTAAAGTTATTACAAAATCAGCTCACCCTGACACTTACAAGGCTGCCAAAAACCATTTCTATGATTCAATGAAACTTGCTCATGTGTCATAGCTCAACAATAGAACATGAACTCTAGATAGCCTAAAGCTGTCACTTTAGAGGTGAAATTCCAAGATGCTACTGCTGACGCTGTAATATCAGGATTTTATAAGAAAGTCAAAATATGATAGACTAATTGCTGAGAGTTTTCCTTTCTCCAAAAAGTCTGAAGTTCTTCACTCAACCAGAGAATTAGTAGACTTCATATTAGTCAGTTACATTTTTAAACCACCTCCACATGATGCAATAAAAATGGGAAAAAATTATTTTCCAGAGTAGAATGTAATAAGAGAGTAGATTAGGAAACCATAAGCTGCTTTATCCCATGCTGAAACCCTCCTAATCCTGCTGGCTTTACACCTGACAAAGTGCCAGAAGTCATCTTCAGAGGGAAATCTCCCCAGAAATTCTGAGCTCTTGCCTCCCCCTGAAATCTAGTCAACAGAGCCAGCAACCACTTGCATTCTTTTTTACTTAGAAATTTCTAATTTAGCAAAAAAAAAGAATTCTGAAAAGAAACATAACAGACTGCGCAGTGGCTCACGCCTGTAATCCCAGCACTTTGGGAGGCCGAGGCAGGCGGATCATGAGGTCAGGAATTCAAGACCAGCATGACCAACATGGTGAAACCCCGTCTCTACTGAAAATACAAAAATTAGCCAGGTGTGGTGGCGCATGCCTGTAATCCCAGCTACTTAGGAGGCTGAGGCAGGAGAATCACTTGAACCCGGGAGGTGGAGGTTGCAGTGAGCTAAGATCATGCCACTGCACTCCAGCCTGGGTGACAGAGCAAGACTCCGTTGCAGAAAAAAAAAAAAAAATACCAGATGCTGAGTCCGACTTGTAGCTGATGTTATCACCATCACGCTCAATATAATAACTTGGTAAGGCGTTATCCATTTAACTGATACAGATTTATCATTTTAAAATCATTTCCATTAACAATAACAATGGCATTTCTTTGACACTTTTGCAAAACTGACAGCCTGCTTGCTGGGTGGCAATTAACACAGCCCCAAATTTCAAAACTTTATAAATGGCCTAATAGGAGAAGGGACATGGGGAATGAATGGCAATGTGAGGATCTAGGTGAATGCTTTTCCCAGCAAAGCAAGCATTTAACTGGTGAAAGTATAGAAAAAGAAAACAAACAAAAAAACCACTTTACATCTTCAGATATTTTCATAGGAGTATGCAGCAAATGGAAAAAGATTTAGTCAAGTTTTACTAAATCTTAATGCAAACAGTGTGAGTCTCTGGCATTTGAGTGATGGCTGCTCCCATCACCCCATCCCAACTCCAGCTCCATGAGGTGGAAGAACTACTCCAGGTGGGCACAGGTGAAAATCTGGGATCTCCTGCTCTCCCCAGCTTCTACTCTAGGACTATAATTTCACCCTGGAAGGGATAGGCCACTAACATCTCTCATTCTCCACAGTCTCATATTGTGGAAGCACTGTTTTGAGCAGGCATGGCCAATGGAAATGGGGATCCCTTCTCCCACCCAGCTCACATTCACAGGGTGAGAGCTCTGGCCCGGGTGCAGCAAGCTGAGAGCACTGACTGTCTCTACTACAGCTTGCTCATAGGGAGGAGGTTCCACACCAGTGAAGCAGCCAAGAAAGTAAAAGGCAACCATCCACTAGCCCTGCTTTAGAGTGGGTGCCATTCTGGGAGAAGTGGGATATTATCCCTAGCTCTGGTATAATGGCTCTGAGGCTCTCCCAGGGGAAGGAACAGGTTGTAAGAACAGAGAACTCCACAGCTCTGCCTGAGGCGAACAACTTTGGAACAGAGCATGGAGCAGATATTGTCAAAAACAATGGCAGTAGTGGTGACAAGTAATGAAGAGGGGGCTGGTAGTTCCAAGATTCTAGTGGCGAAGAGCAAAAGGGCAGAACAGCCAAAAAATAACAGAGAGAAAGAGTGAAGAAGTCAGCCAAGAAGAGTGCTTCCATGATCAATGTTATCCTTGGGCATCTAGAAGGCTGTGCGCATGCTCTATGCTGCACCCTCTCAGAAACAATTGAAGCAGGATGTGGGGCAGCCTCAGAAGGGTTCCCAAGCCATGCACCAATCTACCTGCAAAGATTCTTTTAGTCTTACTGGATCAAAGGGCTTAAGCACAACTTCTGACCAAATACTGGCTAAAAATAAGCTACTCTGACCCAGGGGTATGACCTAGAAGCCTTGGCTTAAAAATGAAACCATTATCATCCCTGGGGGACTGGAAGTCTGTCCACATGTCCAACACCATGTCCTGTAAGGAGGGACTGGAGAGAATATCTCCAAGCTTCTAGCCCCTGGATGAACATGGGCAAAATGGTAAACTCCCCAAAATGTGAGGGTAATCTGCAAGCCACACACATAAGTAATTTGTGAAAACAGGATGAGAATATAACTGGATACGAGCTTAATCATAATCTTCCACCAATATCTTATTTATGCAAACCCATATGGAACCCCCAGGAAGCCAAGACAAAAGGTCCTGGAAAAAATATCTGAGCAAGACATTGGAGGCTGCACAGTGTGGGGTAAATTGACTCCACAGAATTAGTCCAGCCCCACCTGATAAATAAATAACCAAACTAAAAGAAAAAATACTAAGTTCTCAGAAATGGGAAGGGGAATAACATTCAAAGTGGCTATAATAATATGTTATCTAAGATGCTCAATTTCTAATAAAAATTCGGAGACATGCAAAGAAACAGGAAAGTATAACCTATTCACGAGAGAAAAAAAAAAGGCAGGTAAAAATCACTGCCTTCAAAAGGAGCCAGTTTGGAATTAGCACACAAAGATTTCAAAGCAGCTATTATCAAAATGTTCTAATAAATAAATGAAATCACATTTAAAGAATCAAAGGAAGACATAACAATAATAATTCATCATATAGAGAATATTAATAGAGATAATATGATGCTGAATTGTATGTGTTACTTTCACTGGGCTGATACCCAGATAGCTGGCAAAACACTATTTCTGGGTGTGGTCTTCTGGGAGAGGTTAGCATTTGAATCAGTAGAGTGAGTAAAGATCATGCTCACCACATGAGTGGGCAATATCCAATCCACTGAGGGCCTGAATAGAACAAGGAGCTAGAGAAAGGATAAATTTGTTCTCTCTGCTAAATTTGGGAAATCCATCTTCTCCTGCTTTCAGATATCAGCTGGGCTCCCAGATCTTTGGACCAGGACTGAGACTTATACCACCAGCCCCTACCCAGTTCTCAGGCCTCAGGTTTGGACTGGAACTACACCACAAGCTTTCCAAGTTCTTCATCTTGCACAGGGTAGATCGTGAGACTTCTCAGCCTCCATAATCATGTGTGCCAATCCCTCATAATAAATCTTTCTATATACCTATACATATCCTATTGGTTCTACTTTTCTGAAGAACCTGGTCTAAGGCAGGTAGTAATTACTATTTTAAAAAAAGAACCACATGAAAAATCTGCAGCTCAAAAACACAAAAAGCAAAATGAAAAATTCACTTGAGAGGCTGAACAGTATATGTGAGTTGGCAGAAGAAAGAATCAGCAAACTTGAAGAAAGATCAGTAGAAATTACGTACTTAGAAGAGAGGGAAAAAATTAAATAAACAGCCTTACTGAAATGTAGGACATCATTACATGCATAAACATAAATATAGTGGAAGTGCCCAAAGAGAAGAAAGAAACAAAAGGGATCAGGAGTTAAGCAACTCACCAGTTAAGCAATCCTGGCTGTGTTCATAAACATGCCTGCCATCAGGAGTTAAGTGGTAGATTTGGCCCTTGCACCACTCATAGCCTCATTCCCTCTGGGCCCACTCTCCCGCCATAATGAACCATTTCCATTTCTCCATCAGAACTGACTATTCCTTTGCTGATGCTTTCCCTGTTTCCTGGAGTACCCTCTTTTACCACCCTGCTGAGATATCTATCCATATTTTATTACTAAGAAAGAATTTGATGAATATCCATTTCTTCTGACTGAGAAAGAATTTGCAAGTAATACCTACTATATATGTTACCAACAGTAAGTTAACCAAAATCTGTACCAAATCTTTACAAGTCTAACAATTTTCCCCCCAAAAAACATGACAACAACAACAAGAAAAATACTACAGCAATGAATATTTATGGACTTAACTGCCCCAAAGTTGGGTCCTAAAGAGCAGAACTTTACAAAGACTGAGGCAATTTGTTAAGTATAGTGGCTAAGCATTCAGTCCTGGGTTTCAGTAACAACTTTTTTTCTTCTTCTGCCTAAAATCCTATTCTAAGATTCTAGAGGAGTCTATTTCTTTACTGGTTCTGTGTGTGTGTGTGTGTGTGTGTGTGTGTGTGTGTGTGTGTGTGTGTACATGATTGTAATAAAGTCTGAAAAGTGCTCAATTCAGTTGCTTTTTCTTTAACAGAAATAAAGCTCAAGTGACAGCTCCTTTAGATAGCATTCCCAAACTTTCCAAATAAAATGACCACTTTCTACTATGTTCCTCACAGGACCCTGCACACACTTCTGTAATTGTAGCTCTATTTATTAATATGTCTGTCTCTCTTTAGACTGCTTCTTAAGGGCAAAGACCTTTTGCTTGTAGTGTAGCCTCTCACATACAGCACAGCTTTTCTCACTTACAAATAAAATGGAAGAAAGAAGGAAGAAAAGGAGAGAAGGAGGAGAAGATAAAGGGCAGAAGGGAGAGAAGGAAGGAGGAAGGGAAGAACAGAAAAAAGGAAGGAAAGAAAGGAAGAGAGAAGGAGGAAAGGAAGAAGGAGGGAGAGAAGGAAGGAAATTGTATATAAAATGTTTCATAAAGCTATGTTACTCCTAATACTTTTTTTAATAAGCATTTATAATTAACAATTACAGTTTTCCTTAAAAAATGATAGCCCCAATCATTAAAATACAACAATCTATTCACTTGCTTAACTAGGTCAAAACAATGTTTTCTTATGTGCTGTATCTTCCCAAACAGTCCAACCATTTTCTTTACTAACTGAATAGCTCAAAACCACTTGCCAGAGGCAGAAAAATGAAATCAAGTGCCTGGAAATGTCTGCTTCAGCAACCTGACACTTTTAGCAAAAGCTCATGGGAATGGCTCCTTGAGAGCCTAATCATGTCCCCAAGCAGCCCCCAGTGTCTGAGAATGACTACTGACAACTTGCAGAGGCAGAGGAGGGGAAGATTGGGCTCTAGAGAAATTTCTAAGATCCCGAGCTCAGGAAACAACAAAGAACTCATCTTGGACACCAGCTCTGGGGTCCTTTGCTTTGTGCTGAATATTTCTTCTTCACATCTGTGAATACTTCAGGCAGTGTAACAACACTCGTAGCTTTTCATATATACTATCTCCCAAAGTAATGAAAGGCTTAGTTCTCTAATGCCTGCACAGTGAATCGTGTTCACAGTAGTGTCCCTTCATTACTCCCCCTGTTGACAGATCTCCTCCTCCAGAGCCTGATTGGACACACATAAGCCTGAAGGGTTCCATCCCCAACTGGGAAATGTAATTTAAAGTAAACACCATATCCAGTGTGATGAGTGTTGTGAGCTGTTATTAAAAATATCAGTCCACAGAATAGCTGTGCAGTGTCCTTCATTGCATAATGATCTGACAAAATATGTCTTCAGTGTGTGTGATAATACAATTAGAAACCACTTCATAGACTTTAAAATGTTCTCCAAGGAAGCTTATTGCCAGAGAAATCTGGAGAAGATGAAGAAGCAAATTTCTAATTCGGAGTCAGATGCAGACTTCACTTTATGTAAAAAAGGTGGTTCTACAAGAACCTTAAGTCGTAACAGAGCACTAGTCACTTCAAAATGTGAAAATATTAACAGTGAAAAAATAATACATTTATTGAACACTCACTATTTGCTAGGTACTATGTTGTGAGTTTCCCATTAAGTACTCTTTTCACCTCCAGTTAAAGGTGGAGAAACAAAGTTTTCATGATTTCAACACTTGCCCAGCTAGTAAGTGGCAGGAATGGGTCTCCAATCCAGCCTGTTTTACATTGACATATACTGTTACTGTTCTATGGCTTTAAACTCCAAGCATAGCTAGAGTTTAAAAGAAAACAACAATAAAAGAATGACTTAATCCAAAAAGGAACCAAAGAGGCAAAATCATGAAGCAAGAAAGGACAAAGCAATCTTGTCCAGGACCCTGAGAGTGAGCAAGTGGGAATCCTGCCAGGTCAAAGATGAATGTTCTGGAGAAACTTGCTTATACCCTGCCTCTTCTGGTGTCACCTCCAGAACCGTGGAAGAAAAAACACGTTGGCAACAGCTGGCATATGCTTAGGAAGAAAGAACAAATGTCCCATGTCAGACACTCAGAACTCTATATAATCATTTTGCCTTTGTGACTCAAACTGTTGTAATAAAATCAGAATTTTATTCTCCTATTTGTCTGGCTTAACTTTTGCCTCTAGAAAAATCAATTATAGAGAGAATGAAGATTTCAAATAGCCCAGAGGGAATTACTAGACACCCCTCACTCCGTCCACACAGGGCTATTATCCAAATTAATCAAATCTATACGTACTATTCCCACCACCCATTCTGGTCTCTGAAGCCTGGCTCAGAATTCTATTATATATTTTATTGCCACCCTTGCAAGAGTCAGCTATTTATAATTGAACGTTTTCTGTCATTCCTTTCTGTCACTGTTGGATGTCAAAGCTGAGGAAAATATGGAAATATTGAAAAATACTGACTCTTATTAACCTTATACTGCCTATGCCCATCACTACACTTATGCATGTGTGGGTGCACACATATACTTGCGCACACACATGCATGCACACGTGCACACATGCATGTACACACACATGCAGGCCAGGCACACACACACGCATGCACACACATGCATCCACACACGCATGGACGCACACACATGCAGGCACACAGGCCTGCACACATACATGCCCACACACAGGCATGCACACACATGCAGGCACACATGCATGCAAACTCATGTACACACATGCATACACACACAGATGCACACACATGCAGACACACACACATGCATGCACACACAGGTTTGCAAGTGCATATGAAGGCACACACACATGCAGGCACACACATGTATGCACACACCCATATGCAGGCACACACACATGCATGCACACACACTTGCACACACACATTCAGGCACACAGACACATGCACACACACATACATGCACACACACATGCATGCACACACATGCAAGCACACACAAGCAGGCACCCACATACATGCAGGTACACACATATGCACACACATGCAGGCACACAGACACACGTGCAGGCACACATGCCTTTTCTTCCTGAAAATGCATCCGCTCAATGGTTTTTGGTCAAATTTTTGGAATTTTTCAATTTCCTTTTCAGTTCCAATCTAAGACTCCAGATTCAACTATATTGTAAAAGACTCTTAGTAGCCTCCTCCCCATTTCTCTGGAAAGTTCTGCTCTTCTGAGAAGTCTTAATCCTCCAAAGAAAATGAGGTCCTAGGGAGTCTGACAGCTAAGAGATCTGAATTCTCTCCTGCCAGGTTCCAAAAGATAATTGATAAAGACCTATTTGGCAGCTCAAAGCTATCCACTCCTGGTCACTATTCACATTCTTCTCCTCAGCCTTGATTTCTACCAAAAAGTCAAAAAAACTTATCACATTTCTAAATCCTGACTTCGTTCCAAAATATATGGGTCATGTGTTTCAAATAGCAGCTCTGTTCAAGAATGGCCAAGTGAGCAAAATTTTGTTCTTTTCATTTGAAAGTACATTTACAAGTGGATCTTTCTTTGGAAAGAGGGTGTGTTCCTAAGAAATTTTGAGTCAGAATATTGTTAAGTACATTTATCTAGTAAATGTGTTAGAGAATGCCATTTTAATTATTACCCATCACTTATTTGTTAAAGAAATTCAGATTTTTTTTCTAAAATAAAGAAGTAAGGAAGGCACATCTATGCTAGTAAATTGTACTGAGAAAACAATGCAGTCCACTGCTTGGAGGAGCGAAAAGCTACCTGTTTTTTATTCCCTCACCTGTAACGGTATTCACTTCCACTTACAACTCAAGATGTCCCATTTCCTCAGCAGGAGATCCACAAATACCCTCCAGCATCACCGATCTCTCCCATGGAGAGGATGTCATAGGATGGAATTTTCCACAGTAGATAAAAAGAGTGACCCAGGTCTCTATGAACGAAGAGGATTAATATGTATTTGGTCTATTTTCCCGATGGCTTTCTCTATCTTTTAATGTCTTAACTTATTTTTTAAGTGCTGAATACTGGGCCCTACACCTTGTCTCCTGAATAATAATCTCTATTAGGCCCAAGCATCTGCTTTGTAAATAAACCACACAAGTTGGGAGACAATATATGATCATTTTAATGCCTGAGAGATTATTGACAATCTTTCAATGCATAAATTATCTCTTGTATTGCCTCCAAGACGTTATGGAACAATACCATAAAAGAAGCTCAATCTTCGCAATACAAACAAATAGACTTCTAATTTGTGTTTACTAGAGCAAAGCAGACAAATGGATTTTGCACTTTGTAAGATTTCCCCATATGGAGTTAATTCTTGGCACAGTTTTCAACCTAGTTTGCTGGGAAAATTCCTTTGAGTCCCATTTTAAAGGTCTTCCTGTGGTCACCTTTGACCCCTGCTTTGCTTTCCTAAGAAGGGCCTGAGAAAAAGTGATGAAGAAACTCCTTCCAGACATGATATGCAATTGTTTGTATTCATTCTTGTCCTAAATGTTGTTTTTTCTTCTGAAAGACTGCTAGGAGCCAGCAGATAAGAAGGATTTAAGATTTAAATTTCACAGGACATCAGATGTATGTATTCTCTGTATATGTAGTTTGAGGAATTGATGTGTCATATCATTTTCCAGAGAATATCATTAAAAAGTCAACACCAACACCAATTGATATTCCCAGACATAACTACCAACAAACCCATGTTGCAACAGGACACACAACGTAAGCATGTGGCTGAAATTCCTCAGATACAATATAGCCATTACATTCACTCAGTCATGCAGTAAATATTTATTAAACACCCAGACAAAGGCAGTGCTAAGTGAGTAAGAGAGACATGAAACTTGGCCCTGTAGTGACAATACTCAAGTGAGAAAACAGACAATTCTGTAATTAATTAATTGCAACTTTGTCCTAGGTGGGTCTACCAGGAAGCTCACTTCCTCTGAACTGGGGAGGAGTCAGCAATGTTTCCTTGAAGAATGGGCTTAAGCTGTAACCTCACTTATGCAGAGGATTACATAGGCCAAGAGAGGCGAAGAATGATGTTCTATGCAAGGGAGGACAGAAGTGCAAATGCTACAAGACACAAGATGTCTTGGCAAGTTGAAGGAACAAGGAGGACAATGATGTAATCAGGCCCAATAGATAAGGAGGAGAGTGTCATGAGACAGGGTGGTAAGATACATACAGACCAGTCAGAAAAAGAGAATTGAGAATCACTGAGGCAGAGGAATGAGATTTATGATTTTTAAAATTGATTATTTCACTACTGTGAAACACAGGTTTAGAGAACAGAAAGCCAGGATGCAGGATGACGAATTAGGAGTCTGCAGATAAGGAATATATTGTCCTTAATGAAATTTTAAAATGTGATATATAAATGTACATATATGTGTCTGTCTACACATACCCATGTGTGTATATATGTATATTCTATACATATATATGTATATGTATATACATATATGAATATATACGTATATGTATATTCTACACATACCCAAATATGCTTATATATATACATGTCTATATGTATATAATATACTATAAACATATGTATTTATAATATTCTACACATACCCACATATATATACGTGTGTGTATATATATATATGTATATATGTAGGTACGTGTACCCAAAAATATACCTTTTGAGTATAATTACATATAATATTATATATGTAATTACATACAAATATATGTAAATTCTTTTTAATCTCTACCCTGGAGGAGATTACTTAACATTTAATATATCCTCATCAGACAGGACAGTTACAACAAATGACTTCAAATATCACTGGTACATCTTCACCAGAGCATTTGTTAATTGGTATAAGGAATGCTAGATAGAATATTTCATTACTGCAATGAGTAGCATTTAAAATAAATGAATTGATGCTGGTGAATTATACAGCCACTACATTTGCATGAACAGTGTTCTGAGAATCTGGCCAAGCCCAGTGGCCTCTGAATTTAGGAGTGGTACCCTAGGCCTAGGACCACTTGGTTCCATGTCCCACCACTTCACAGAGAATTCTGATCCATAAGAAGGTGAGCTGCATCCCGTTGCTAGACTATTGCAACTGCTCAATGGAACTTCTCATGCTGGGTACTTTGCAAACTGCCAAAGTACAAACAAATGGAACGGACTATATGACAGTTTCTGTGCTTACTTGCAAATGCCATGTGGCAGCATCTGGTCTGAGACTTGCTTTCATTGTAACATCCCATCTGGCGGCAAGCTTGTGGAGGAAGATACTAGAGTTCTCATCAATCTCCATATGTCTTAAGCTAGTAATACTGTCAACATGAACCTGAAAATGAGATTGATTGGCCAAGTTGGCTCAGGTTAGTTGACAATAACTGGATTAAGATAGCAATGGTGGAGATGGAGGAAAGTGGATCTACTGAAGGGATGGATTTGATGTGGATGAGGGAGAGGGCAGAAGCAAGAATGTCGGTTTTCTAGCATAAGCAACTTGGTACATGGTGGTGCAATATACAGAGACAAGGAACACCGGAGACACAGCTGGTTTGGGAGAAAGATTACAAATTTGGCTTTGGACAGATTGGGTTTGATAGATTTGTGAGTTTGCTAAATGAAGATATTACTCATATGTAGCTGGATACAAGAGGTCTGGGGTTGAAGAAGTACTTGTGGGAGGCTTTAGTAAGCAGAGATAACTAAAGCCATGGGAGGCCATGAGATGGTCTAGGTAGGTAGATAATGATGTAGAAGGAAGGGAAAAGGCCCTGAAGAATGCCAACATCTAGAGGGTGAATATCGGAGCAACATACATACATCAGTAATGATTTTGGTGTTGTAACTCCAGCAAATATGTGTCGTTTTACATAATTTTAAGAACTGATAGCAAAATTTATTTTCAGATAAGTTGGCTTTATTTGGGAAAATGCATCGATAAGCCAACTGAGATAGACTGCACTGAAGTAGGCTCAATGGCATACTTACGCTGTGAAATAACATCACAGAATGTCTATGCAGCAGATGAAGTTCCTTTGTTTTGCTTTTTTAAATATGAAAAGAGGACAGAGGAGGCAGCCCGATGGAGAGATGCCAGGCTGGTGGGGTTACTAAAACATCACAATGGAAGGGCAACTGAAGGAAGTTTGCCTACTGTTCCATTTACAGTTGTTCATGATGCTGCATCGTAACTGAGTTTTTCATTTCTTTGTTTTGTTTTGTTTGAAACCAGAGAAGAAGCTTATCATGAGCGACGTAAGGTCAGAGATAAGCAGGTCCACGTATGTTTGTGTTTTTCCACAATGTCAGACTTCTGTTGATGCTATTTCAATCATGAAAGCCATGCGCTCCACAGAGTTCCCAAGGAGGCAATTCTCCTTAGTACTTCCTGTTCACTAGGTAATCAGAGCCACAGGCACACAAGCGCAAGCCATCTCACAAGTCAGTCAATATTGTAAACCATACATAATAGTATACTTCATCTATACAAAATTATATAAATTAAACATGCCACAACAAACAAAATAACATTTAACATCAAGAGAAAGGGGATAGAAAACAAACTAGTCCAGGAAGAATGATGTGAACAAAAAGAATATCCTGATCTGGCCCTAAAGGTCCCTTGGTCTTGTAAGAAAGAGCCTTTGATATGGGCGGAGTCTTCAGGAGCAGATGGTAGGTGTTTGTCACAAGACAGCAAGATGGTGTCTGTTAACATGGCTATTTGAAGCTGCTGAAATCCTGCTTTTTATGGCCACAGGGTCCTCTAATGAGGACTGATGGTGGAGGAGCATGCTTGGTTGTGTCCTTATGTGGTTGGATGCGGTCCTCATTGATCAGGCAAAACATCTGCTCCCAGTTGGTAGAGTGCCTTTTGAAATGTAAGATGGAGTCTTTTTTCTAATCTGTAGTTACTTATGTCAAGGGTGCTCTATACAAAGCTAAGTTTCATGTTGGGGTCAAAGTGATAAGGAACGAAGGCAGGATATGGATATATAAGAATGCAGTGGTTGAGACAGCCTTTGAAAATAGCACTCCCCACCCCAGGAATTTGCAGAAATTTGGGGACTGGCCTTGAACTCTGATAGGCTGTGAAATTGAAGGGCTTATTTACTAAATATTTTGAAGGATAAGCATATCTATCATCTTAAGTCTGGGTTATATATATTTCATATATTATACCTTATCTCTGTATTATTTTCAAGTAGCTAATAATAGTCACAAGTTCAACAATACAAAGGGCACATAAAATAAGTCTCCCTCTCATCCTATCTCTTATCCAGAGGCAACCATTATCATCTGTTTCTTATTTATCTTTCCAGAAACATGCTATTAGCAGAAAGCAAATACATGTATAGTCTTTTAAAATGTTATCAGAAGCATTGGCATACTGTATAAACTCTTCCACATCTTGCATTTCTCTCTTAATAGGCACTGAGGTGTTTTCCATATCAGTACAGAAAAGCCTTTTACATGACTGTATCATATTCTACATATGGATGTACCATAATCTATTTAAGGAATTTCCAATCGATGGTCATTTGAGTTGCTTCCAGACTTCCACTATTGTTGAAAATGCCTCAATGGAAACCTTGTCCATAATTACTTGGCACATGTGCAAACCAAAATTATTCTTCTTGACAAAATAGTTTAAAATTCCCTTCTCATCATGAAAAGGAGTAGAACAGGGAGGAGGCAGGTGCCAGAAAGAACACAGATAAAGGTTCAGAAAGCTCAGCTTGAAATCTCAGTGAGCTGCAGCAGCAAAATCGCAGCCACATGTTTCTGGGCCATTGGAGGAAAGCAAAACATTGCAGAGAAATACACTAATAAAGACTTAGGACTAGAGATCTGTGTTTTGGAAGAAGACATTCTAAAGCATATCAGACCTCACAGGACAAAGCCATGTGGATCACAAAGAAGATAAACTAAACCAGCAGGAACTATTCCCTTAGCTTCCATGGAAAAGGATGATCAACAGATCTTCAGATGAATTAAAGACAGGGATCAGAAATTGTATTTTGTGTCTAGCTTTTATCGTCAAGTATTGATTTAGTATTTATAACAAATATTTTTAGATACTTTATAAAGTCTGGAGTTCTTCTAGAGAAGCAAGAGCAAACATATTCAAAAGCTAGCAGAAGACAAGAAATACTAAGATCAGAGCAGAACTGAAGGAGATAGAGACACAAAAAAACCCTTCAAAAAATCAATGAATCCAGGAGCTGGTTTTTTGAAAAGATTAACAAAATAGATAGACCGCTAGCCAGACTAATAAAGAAGAAAAGAGAGAAGAATCAAATAGACACAATAAAAACTGATAAAGGGGATATCACCACTGATCCCACAGAAATACAAACTACTATCAGGGAATACTGTAAACACCTCTACACAAATAAACTAGAAAATCTAGAAGAAATGAATAAATTCCTGGACACATACGCCCTCCCAAGACTAAACCAGGAAGAAGTCGAATCCCTGAATAGACAAGTTCTGAAATTGAGGTAGTAATTAATACCCTACCAACTAAAAAAAGCCCAGGACTGGACAGATTCTCAGCTGAATTCTACTAGAGGTACAAAGAAGAGCTGGTATCATTCCTTCTGAAACTATTCTGAACAATAGAAAAAGAGGGAATCCTCCCTAACTCATTTTATGAGGCCAGCATCATCCTGATACCAAAACCTAGCAGAGACATAACAAAAAAGAAAATTTCAGGCCAATATTCCTGATGAACATTGATGCAAAAATCTTCAATGAAATACTGGCAAACCAAATCCAGCAGCACATCAAAAAGTTTATCCAACACGATCAAGTTGGCTTCATCACAGGAATGCAAGGCTTGTTCAACATACACAAACAAATAAACGTAATCCTTCACATACACAGAACCAATGACAAAAACCACATGATTATCTCAATAGATGCAGAAAAGGCCTTCAATAAAACTCAACACCCCTTCATGCTAAAAACACTCAATAAACTAGATATGTTCCGTTTATTCTCAAAATAATAAGAACATATCTCAAAATAATAAGAGCTGTTTATGACAAACCCATAGCCAATATCATACTGAATGGGCAAAAACTGGAAGTATTCCCTTTGAAAACCAGCGCAAGACAAAGATGCCCTCTCTCACCACTCCTATTCAACATAGTATTGGAAGTTCTGCCTAGGGCAATCAGGCAAGAGAAATAAATAAAGCGTATTCAAACAGGAAGAGAGAAAGTCAAATTGTCTCGGTTTGCAGATGACATGATTGTATAGTTAGAAAACCCCATCATCTCAGCCCAAAATCTCCTTAAGCTGACAAGCAACTTCAGCAAATTCTCAGGATACAAATTCAATGTGCAAAAATCACAAGCATTCCTATACAACAATAATAGACAGAGAGCCAAAACATGAGTGAACTCCCATTCACAATTGCTACAAAGAGAATAAAATACCTAGGAATACAACTTACAAGGGATGTGAAGGACTTCAAGAACTACAAACCACTGCTCAAGGAAATAAGGGAGGACACAAACAAATGGAAAAAAATTCCATGCTCATGGATAGGAAGAATCAATATCATGAAAATGGCCATTCTGCCCAAAGTAATTTATAGATTCAATGCTATCCCCATCAAGCTACCATTGACTTTCTTCTCAGAACTGGAAAAAACTACTTTAAATTTTGTATGGAACCAAAAAAGAGCCTGTATAGTCAAGACAACCCTAAGCAAAAAGTACAAAGCTGGAGGCATCACACTACCTGACTTCAAACTATACTACAAGGCTACAATAACAAAAACAGCATGGTACTGGTACCAAAACAGATATATAGACCAATGGAACAGAACAGAGGCCTCAGAAATAACACCACACATCTACAAGCATCTGATCTTTGAAAAACCTGACAAAACAAGCAATGGGGAAAGGATTCCCTATTTAATGAATGGTGCTGGGAAAACTGGCTAGCCATATGCAGAAAACTGAAACTAGACCCCTTCTTTATACGTTATACAAAAATTAACTTAAGATGGATTAAATACTTAAATATAAAACCTAAAACCATGAAAACCCTAGAAGAAAACCTAGGCAATACCATTCAGGACATAGGCATGGGCAAGGACTTCATGACTAAAACAACAAAAGCAATGGCAACGAAAGCCAAAATTGACAAATGGGATCTAATTAAACTAAAGAGCTTCTGCACAGCAAAAGAAACTATCATCAGAGTGAACAGGCAGCCTACAGAATGGGAGAAAATTTTTGTAATCTACCCATCTTACAAAGGTCTTATATCCAGAATCTACAAGGAACTTAAACACATTTACAAGAAAAGAACAAACAACCCCATCAAAAAGTGGGCAAAGGATATGAACAGACACTTCTCAAAATACAACATTTATGCAGCCAACAAACATATGAAAGAAAGCTCATCATCACTGGTCATTAGAGAAATGCAAATCAAAACCACAATGAGATACCACCTCATGCCAGTTAGAATGGTGATCATTAAAAAGTTGGGAAACAAGAGATGCTGGAGAGGATATGGAGAAATAGGAAGGCTTTTACACTGTTGGTGGGCGTGTAAATTAGTTCAACCATTGTGGAAGACAGTGCAGCGATTCCTCAAGGATCTAGAATCAGAAATATCATTTGACCCAGCAATCCCATTACTGAGTATATACCCGAAGGATTAGAAATCATTCTACTATAAAGACACATGCACACGTACGTTTATTGCAGCACTATTTACAACAGCAAAGACTTGGAACCAACCCAAGTGTCCATCAAT
Organism: Pongo pygmaeus; assembly: GCF_028885625.2. Classification (NCBI taxonomy): domain Eukaryota; kingdom Metazoa; phylum Chordata; class Mammalia; order Primates; family Hominidae; genus Pongo; species Pongo pygmaeus. The sequence continues at coordinate 47,884,930 of NC_072387.2, forward strand.
GATAGACTGGATAAAGAAAATGTGGCACATATATACCATGAAATATTATGCAGCCATAAAAAAGAATGAGCTCATGTCCTTTGCAGGGACATGGATGAAGCCGGAAACATCATTCTCAGCAAACTAACACAGGAAAACCAAACACCGCATGTTCTCACTCATTATGGGAGTTGAACAATGAGAACCCATGGACACAAGGAGGGGAACATCACACACCAGGGCCTGTCAGGGGAGTTAGGGCAAGGGGAAGGAGAGTATTAGCACAAATACCTAATGCATGCAGGGCTTAAATCCTAGATCACAGGCCTGGTGCAGTGGCTCATGCTTGTAATCCCAGCACTTTGGGAGGCCGAGGCGGGTGGATCACAGGGTCAGGAGTTTGAGTCCAGCCTGGCCAATATGGTGAAACCCTGTCTCTACTATAAATACAAAAATTAGCTGGACGTGGTGGTGGGCACCTGTAGTCCCAGCTACTCGGGTGGCTGAGGCAGGAACATCGCTTGAACCTGGGAAGTGGAGGTTGCAGTGAGCCGAGATCACGCCACTGCATTCCAGCCTGGGTGACAGAGCAAGACTCCGTCTCAAAACAAAAACAAAAACAAAAAAAACCTAGATGACAGGTTGATGGGTGCAGCAAATCACCATGGCACATGCATACCTATGTAAGAAACCTGCACGTGCTGCACATGTATCCCAGAACTTAAAGTATAAAAGAAAAAAAAAAGTCTGGAGTTCTTTTACCCCTCTTGGTTGTTACAGATGTATACATAGAATGTGTAAGCCTTCCTCGACCATTAGTCAAAATTCTGGGCCCTAGAGTGAAAGGAACCAAAAAGTTAATGATGTTAACAAAAGTTAACATGTATTAAGTTGAGTGCTTACCATGTACTGACAACTACAAAGCGTTCTCCATGGATTATCTTGTTTCATCCTCATAAAACTTTATTAAGAAAAATTATTGTTCAGATTTTACAAATGAACAAACTAAGGTTAAGAAATGTGCCCAGCCTGGGCACAGTGGCTCACGCCTGTAATCCCAGCACTTTGGGAGGCCGAGGTGGGTGGATCACCTGAGTTCAGGAGTCCGAGACCATCCTGGCCAACATGGTGAAACCTCGTGTCTACTAAAAATACAAAACTTAGCCGGGCATGGTTGCACACACCTGTAATCCCAGCTACTCGGGAGGCTGAGGCAGGAGAATCGCTTGAACCTGGGAGGTGGAGGTTGCGGTGAGCAGAGATCACGCCACTGCACTGCAGCCTGGTTGACAGAGCAAGACTCTGTCTCAAGAAAAATAAAAAATAAAAAAAAAGAAAGAAAAGAAAAAGAAACGTGGCCAAGTTTACACAACTAGGGCATGATGGAATCAAGATCAAGATTCAAACTTGGGCACTGGGACTCTAAAGTTTTTAATCACTGGTGTATTCACAAACTTTCAGCCAAACAGCAGACTAAGTTCATTGCTGATAACTAGCCCTGAACTATCCATCTCCCTAGCTTAGCTGTATCCTTAATCTCAAGGTTTCCTTAAAGACCTGCTGTTTGTCAGTAAAGTGGGTTGAAAACTAATGACTTAATAACTCATGTCAAGCAAATAAAAATTCATTAAGTACAGAAAAACAGCCTTTTACAAAAATGTCCCTCCTAATGAAGGCTATTTCTGTTGTGCTATAAGTTAAACATTTATTTTAAAAAATTATTATTGGCATTATGATCTATAATATGCTTAAATAATTGTAACAAAGAGTATTTGTTTTAAAGAATTTAGATGAGTAGAAACATTTAAGGGCCATAGTAAAAGGCAAAATATGTCAGTGGTAGATTCTATCACAGTATTTGATGCATAAAATGTGATAAGTAAACACTTGTAAAGAAGTAAATAACTAAAAGAAAAATACAAGGATATCAGAAGCCATATAACAGAGTTCTAGGTGAGCCAACCTAAACATCTCAGGCAATCATATATAGAAGGTACAGCATAAGCTTCTGAATAGGACAAACAACCTTCCTCCCCATTTCCCAGAGAAGTGGCAATTCTGAAAGTTGTTGAGGAAGCATATATGAGCAGAAGGATTTCCAGATTCAATTGCTCGTGGAAGTAATTAAGCTTATGTGGTCACAGATGGCCTCACAACACTAAGCTCTCTCCTTGCTCCTGTTCATATTAAAAATAATCTCGTTTTTGACTATGCTAAAAATTTATTTTCACATGTAAATATTTACTTTAACCACCACTTGACTACATGAAACTAGGATAGGCACTGAAAATACAGAACTAAAGATGATCTGGATTATAAGAATATTTTTCACATTTTACAAGAGATGTACTTCTCCAGGAAAAAGTCAGTTATTTTCTCATCGACCTATTAGTGCAGTGATCCAGTTCATGGTATCATCTTGCCTTGCAGTGGAGAAATAGTCCAATTCAGTTTCCTCAACAATTGCTGTTGAGGTGAAGACAGTTTCTTCTCGGTCCTGTGGGCTTGCTGGAACCTGGTAACTAGTGGTCTTATCTCCATGAAGGCTGTCTGGGGTTACCCACTCCATTTTATAAGAATCAAAGAAGGGTGTACGAACATTTGCTGATCTGACAAATTCACTCTGGTCACCAAGGATTGCAAAAATGGTTTTTACTCAGAGGCTATTTTTGCTATTAACAAAAATGCAGAATGAATTCCATCTTTTTCCTTCCCTTCACAGCTAAGGTTCTTGAAAGATTACTCTATAATTCTCTGCTCATCTTTACCCCTTATTTACTCTTTTACCCTTACTAATTTCATTAACACCCTACCACTCTACTAAAACCACTCTTTCCTGAGGGCATTATTAACCTTCTAGTTACCAAATCAAATAAGTGCAACTTGGCTCCCTGGAAACATTTTCCATAAACATTCTTAGAACTTTCTTCCTCTTGAAATTCTCTTCCCTTCCATTGGTGTCTATGACAACACCTTTTAAAAAATTTCCTCTGACATCTCTGATTGCTCCTTCAACAAAGATCCTTTTAATGGTCTATTCTTTCAATGATGTTGTTCTCTAAGATTTCTTCTCCTGCATTAATTCCTTCCTGTTGTCTTCATATTCACCAATATCACTTATATCCATTATCTATGTGGTCATATGCTGTAAAAAGACATTTCAGTCAACAATAGATCACACATACAACAGTGGTTCGCATAAGATTATAATGGAGCTAAAAAATTCCTATCACTTAGTGATGTCATAGACATTGTAACATCATAGTGCAATTCATTATTCATGTGTTTGTGGTGATGCTGGGGTAAACAAATCTACTGCATTGCCAGTTATATAAAAGTATAGCAGATATGGTAGCACTCTAGGGTGACTATCATTAACATTTCATTGTATATTTTCAAATAGCTGGAAGAGCAGATTTTTGAATGCTCCCAACACAAATAAATGATACATGTTTGAGGTGATGAATATGATAATTATCTAGATTTTATCGTCATACATTGTGTACATCTACTGAAATATTACTCTGCACACCATAAACATGTATGATTGTGTGTTAAAGATAATAATAAAGCAAAAAGACAAAAAACAAAAAAGGTATAGCACAATTATGTACGGTACATAATACTTGATGATGATAAATGACTGTTTCCGGTATATGTATTTACTATACTCTACTTTTTATTGCTATTTTAGAATATAGTCCTTCTACTTCTTAAAGAAAAAGTTAACTGTAAAACAGCCTCAAGCAACTGCTTCAGGTGGTATCCAGAAGAAGGCATTGTTATCATAGGAGATGACCGCTCCATGGATGTTAATGCTCCTGAAGACCTTTCAGTGGGACAAGATGTGGAGGTAGAAGACAGTGATATTGATGATCCTCACCACGTGCAAGCTAGGCTAATGTGTGTGTGTGTGTTTTAGTTCTTTTAAAAGATTAACAAGTAAAAAAACAAAACAAAACAAAAAAACTTCAATAGAAAAAAGCTACAGAATAAGAATATAAAGAAGGAAGTATTTCTGTACAGCTGCACAGTTTTTAAACAAACTTAGCTTAAGCTAAGTGTCATTTCAAAAGTGTCAGAAAGTTTAAAGTTAAAAAGTTTATAAAGTAAAAAAAGTTACAGTAAGCTAAAGTTAATTTCTTGTTGAAGAAATAAAAATATTTTTATTAATTTATAATAGCCTAAATGTACAGTGTTTATAAAGTCTACACTAGTGTATGGTAATATCCCAGGCCTTCACATTCACTTACCACTCACTCACTGATTCACCCAGAGCAACTTCCAGTCCTGTAAGGTTCATTCATGGTAAGTGCCCTATATGGGTGCACCATTTTTAATTATTTTATTTTAATTTATTTTATTTTTGAGACGGAGTCTCGCTCTGTTGCCAGGCTGGAGTGCAGCAGCATGATCTTGGGTCACTGCAACCTCTGCCTCCCAGGTTCAAATGATTCTCCTGCCTCAGCCTCCCGAGTAGCTGGGACTACAGGCACGTGCCACCATGCCCAGCTAATTTTTGTACTTTTAGTAGAGACGGGGTTTCACCAAGTTGGCCAGGATGGTCTTGATCTCCTGACCTCGTGATCTGCCCGCCTCGGCCTCCCAAAGTGCTGGGATTACAGGTGTGAGCCACCGCGCCTGGCCCATTTTTAATTTTTTATACCATATTTTCACTGTTCCTTTCTATGTTAGATATGTTTAGATGCACAGATACTTGTTATTGTGTTACAGTCACCTACAGTATTCAGTACAGTAACACGCTGTACAGGTTTAAAGCCTGGGAGCAACAGGTCATACCATATAGCCTAGGTGTAGAGAAGGCTGCACTATCTAGGTTTGTGTAAGTACACTCTATGATGTTTCCACAATGACAAAATTGCCTAACAACGCATTTCTTGGAATATATCTCCATCATTAAGCAATGCATGATTATATACCTAAAATTTCTCCTGAGCCTCAGCCCTTAATTTTCAACTACCTGCTAAGCATCTATGTCTGGATATCTCACAGGTAATTTACACATACCAAGTCCTTAATTACACCAATTTTTATGTGCGTCTTAAAAGGCCTTTATTTTTATTTGAAGTTTGTTTTTGTTTTTGAAGGATTTTTCTTGGGTATAGAATTTTATTTAGGTTGATGATCTATTCCTTTATTTTTGTTATTTTTTAATTGACAAAAATTGTAGATACTTACTGTGTAAAATGTGATGTTTTGATGTATGTATGCACTGTAGAATATGTTCTTTTTTCATATCTTGTCTCTATCTGTGGCACCCTCATCTACCCAACTCTCTTCCTTCCCTCTCTCTCTATTCCAAGGACCTATTGAGTTTATCCTGTTCTCTCTAATAGTTTCCCAGCCTCTCCATCTCTATTAATTTGGCCCAGTTTGGCCCTGTCATTTCACACCTTGACATCCCCCTATTTGTTCACTTCCTTTTCCCAATCGCTTAGACCATAGTAGATGCTCTGCTTTCTGTTGGTGGAATGATTACATTGTAACAATTTCTGCCCCACTTCTGCCACCCAGTGTCTCACAATACTTCCTCCAGGGATCTAGTTAAGAAACATAAGTTGTTCATGCCACATCTTCCCCTATGTCAGATCCTCCCACTGCCTCCAATATCCATTTTAAATTTTGGTCCTTTTAGCATGGTACCCAAAGCACTGCCTGCCCTTCTCCCACCTCATCTTCCACCTGCCCAAATGCACCCCAACTGCTGCCATGTGAGATGACCCACAGTTCTATTAACCTTTAAGGCCCTCCATGCTTTTCTCTTTGATTAAGGTGCCATTAGAACACAATAAAGTGCAGTCTTTAAATGCATGTAATCAATGGATTTTTGGCAAGTGTATACATCCATGTGGACACCACTCCCATCAATATGTAGAACATTTCCATCATCCCAGAAAGTCCCGTTTCGTCCTCACCAGTCAATTCCCCCACCCACATAAGAGGGTAACCATTATTCTAATTTCCATGACCATGTATTAGTTTTCCTCTGTGCTTCTTTTGCTCAACAGAATGTCTGTGGGATTCATCCAAGTTGATGTGTATACCATGTGTTCATTCCTTTTATTGCTGAGTAGTAGTCCACTGTCTAAATATATCACAATTCATGTATGTGCTGGTGAACATTTGAGTTTCTCCCAGTTTAGGATTATTATGAAACAAAATTGAAATGAACATTCTTATGCAATCTTTTTGTGAACATAGTTTTGTTTTGTTTTTTTGGCACAAATACCTAGGAAGAGAATTACTATGGTTCACTTAATAAAAATGTACCTATTGCTTTTCCAGCCATGTGTCCACATACTCAGCAACATTTGGTGTTGTCAACATTTTGTTTTAGTTATTCTAGTGTATGTTAAGCAACATTTCATTGTGGTTCTCAAAGTTTCATTTTCTTCTCAACTAATGATGTTGAACATCTTTTCAATGTAATCGGCCACTGGTATATCGTCTTTTGGGAAATACCCCATTCATGTTTTTACCCTTTAAAAATGGGTTGTCCTTTTTATTATTCATTTGAGAGAGTCATGTATGTACTCAGAATACAAGTTCTTTATCAGATATATAACTTTTTCTAGTCATTGACACATCTTTTTATTTTCTTAATGATGATTTTTGAAGAGCAGGACATTGTGATATATCATCTTTCATCTTTTTTATACCTTTTTAATTTGTCTGTGCAGAATTCTTTACCTGGGAGGAACTTCCTCTCTGCCTTTGAGAATTAGTTGACATATGATTTGATAATCACTGATGCTCCTGTTATTTTTTTCCGTGAGCTTATGACTGACTTGAGAGCATGGGCTGTATTTTATTTAGTGTTTTATGTCTAGTAGACTACCTACCAAGTAGCAGGTGTTCAATGACTAGAGTCAATTAAATTTCATCAGTTCACTTCTTTGCATGTCATTTCCTTTTCCTAAAAACAAGGTAAACTCCCCACTTACTGCACAGGCATGTGCAAGCAATGAAAGCTTTTAAGGTTGTGAAAATTGAGCTTTTTATTGCTTCTCATGTGTACATCAGTAAGAATCCTGTGAATATATACTTTTCACTGACTTTGTTATTGTTATTAGCTTATGAATTGTGATTTACATTTCAAAAGCAGTATATGTAATTCTTAATAACTTAGATGTTCCTATTAAAATGCTGGGACATCTTGAGCAAAAAAAAAAAAATTATATGACTAGCCAGAATTTGCCATTGTCATATAAGAGTTTGTCATTTGACTTTACCATGTAGAGTGGCTGATCTTTTATTCCAGTGAGGCTTACTAATGCCTAAAATCACATGAACTACATAAAAATGACAATGTCATCATTAAATCTGTCCAAGGAACTAGACCTTAATGAATTCCCTAGAGAACTCCAACTTGATAATGGGAGCTAAGAAGTCACAACACTACTCTGACAGGAAGGTGCAGTTAAAAGAAATTTGAAAAGCACCAGCTATACATGAAAATAATGGGCTAATTGAGGAAGCAAAGTGCAATCTTTTCTTCTCTGCAGGAAACCACAGAGTGGAGAAGCCCCTGCTCAGCAGACAATGAGACACAATCAAATCACATTCAGCACATTATGAATTAAGCATCTGAGAGTGGAATGACTTTCTCCACACCAACAAAGCCTCAGAGTGCAGAATTTTATTGGTCAGATCCTGTATTGTTCTTCCAGAGCAGCATGGATTCCCATCCTGGAATGATTAAAAGTACCAGAAGCAAGTGGAATAGTCAGCTATTCAAATTAAACTGATAAATGTGTATAGATAGCATAGAAAATATAGTTACACGTATAAATAGCCAGAATGTTCAATTTCCAAATCTGAAAAGTACAATGAATTTAGAAGCTAATTGAAACTGAATTCTTAAGGATTTGTTACAATATCTCAGGCTTACTAAACAAAAGGCTGGATCCAATATTCAGAATGCAATCTTTGCTCCTGAAGGAGCTAGTTTTTGTTATTTGTTATTTATTTTTTTGGTGGGGACAGGATCTCACTCTGTTGCCTAGGCTGGAGTGCAGTGTTGCAATCTCGGCTTACTGCAACCTCCACCTCCTGGGTTCAAGCGATTCTTGCGCCTCAACCTGAGTAGTTGGGATTACAGGAGTGCATGATTATGCCCAGCTAATTTTTTTTTTTTTTTGGTATTTTTAGTAGAGATGGAGTTTTGCCATGTTGACCAGGCTGGTCTTGAACTTCTGGCCTCATGTGATTTCCCCACCTCGGCTGGGATTACAGGTGTCAGCCATCACACCTAGCCCTGAAAGAGCTAGTTCTGTTAAGGGGCCATGTGAGGATCCAAACCTTTCTCTTTAGTGAAGACTTTCTGCTGGAGGGACAGGGCTGTTGAGACAAGCTTTTTAAAATGGCCAACATCCCTGAAGGGCAGTGATATAAAATTTTCCCTGACACAGAAGTACAGAAGAAACCCAGCACTTTGTAGAATATGGAGGAAAAGCAAGTCACCGGCAACTGTAACAGTCGTGTCACCATGCTGGAGACTGTCAGTCCAGTCACCTCCTGAACCACAATCTAGCTCTTGTTGCCCTAAATCACATCTGAATACCACCCACATTCTCAAACTTAATACAAAACAGACCTGAAGTTCTTCTCTCCTCAGAATTTGGTTATGATTGAAATGTAATATGCAGGAAGTTAGTTAGAATTCTGGTTGCAAGGAATTCACGTTGAAAGCAGAAACTGTCTTACTCATCTTTAATACACTTGTGCCTAGAACAGTGCCTGGTTGATTAGTGAGTGAATTAATGAGAGGCCTTAAAAGAGAAAAGGAAATTTTACAGGACTGTAGTAGTTGAAGAGCTACATTGGAAAAATTAAAGAAGCAAATCTGATGACTGAATTAACACTCCATGACTCATCTAGCTATTGATCAAAGAGAGAATTTATTCACAGAGATTTTCAAATACAAACAAAATAGCACTTTTAAATTTTTTACAAAATGAATATAGAAATAAATGTGGTACAGCACAGTACAATAATGAACAAAAGAAAACACGATCCAACGACTGGAAAATGTCTCTCATTACTCTCATATCTTCGGCTGAATTCTCTCCTACAGTGGACAGAAAGTTGCCCCTTTTCTTCATAAGAATATCATAGCAGAAGCTACTCAGAGAAATATTGCATATTGTTGAATAACATGGAAATACAAAGGCTTAACTCTAAAGGTCTGCATAAACACTGAAAATATGTTGAGGAACTAAATTAGAGTTTATGCAGGATATACAAAATACTGATAGTTTGGCTTATTGGTCCATTTATTAGGCTTAATGTATGTTTTATAAAGTGATAATACTGTATTTTAAATGTATATTAAAAAGAAAACAAAGGAGAAATGCACCACTAAACCTCCCATACAGTCTGTGCGATAATCCACATGTTTGTGCATGGGCGTGTGTGGGGATGAGTATGTCTGTATGTGCTTGTGTGCTTTCAGGAGTGCCGTGACCTACAGGGAACATCTTTGGGGGTACCCTGCTTCCCAACATAACACTGTTTCTACTAGCCCTTTTGATTTTCTGAGTCCTCACCTTAAAAAACAAAACAAAACTAAAACCCAAACCCTTGTTTGTATATATAGATTTGTTGTGTATGTGTGTGTTGTACATTAACAATACTCTGTGGAATAGAAACACCCAATGCCCTGCAATATTTTTAGCCTTTGGTCCATTTTTCTCCATCATTCTATACTCCCCTTTCCCCACCCCCCCCTACAAATCTCCTATAATCCTTCCTTCCTATATCATGTTCCTGATTTTATCGGGTTTCATTTTATTAGCATTGTATTGGATTAGAATTACTATTCCACCTTTTGAAGGTAGGTGGATGTTTTGACCTCTCCAAGCCCCTTTGGCCCGTCTTCTCCTCTGTCGGCTGTTGGTGGCTCCATCTCAGTATGGGTAGTGCTTCTGTTTCTTGCCTGAAAAACAAGCCAGCCATGTGCACAGCAGCATGGCGGCAGTGGCACCTGCTCCCGTGCAGTAGTAGGCCCAGCCGATTTCACACTTCCCTAGGGACAGAGGAAGGGGAAAGAAGAAAGTCACAGATGAGGATGATTTTGCAGCAGGCTTTCTTATTGCTTCCAGTGTGTGGGTTCTGAAACACCCTTTAGGAATATGGTATCTTCGCTTAAACGGAATAATAATGTGCTGAAAGTTATCTTGACAGTGAAGAAAGCAAGAATGGCTGGATGTATTTCAGAAGGATCTCAATGTGTACCTCTCACACTGGCTAAGAGAAGTCTATTCTCCTCCACCAATATCCACACCCTGGTCAAAAAAGAGAAGAATGGCAGCAACCAGGATAGGAGATGACGGAGTTAATTGTAACTTACATCACCCAAGCTCACCTGCGTAACAAAGTACTTTAGGGAAAAAATATAAATGTTGATGCAATCCTTCTGCAAAAGGGCCACTTTGAGGAGGCAACCCATTTGAAGGATAATGGCTAATGCTAAGGTGAATACTGCCATTTATGTGGAATCGTCAAGTGACTTACTCTCTACTGTCTGAATCAGAAAACAAAAATTCCCAGATTCTTCTGGGATCAACAGTCATCTTGAAGATAAAGTGTCATTTAAATGAAAATATAATGACAAGCATCCAAGTGGTTCCTGATTTCTCAGAGTTGGATTAGTCTTAATAGTCATAAGAAACCCAAAATATTAAAAATATATAAGTAGATTTATTTATCTATATTATCTTTGTCAATTATTTTATCAACATTATAAGGTGGAATACTAGCTCAACATGGTTGACAAAAAAGCTTCTCAGCATTTAAAGAAGTTGGTGACTTACCCATAGTCATATGCTTATAATTTGGAATAAAGTGAGCCAGGACTCAAATCTAGGTTCTAGATCCCAAGAATAGGTCGGTGTCCCCAGATGGGTTAATGGAATGGATTTCTGCATTCTTTAGCTTTTTCTTAATGACATCCAGGTTATTCTTTTTGTGTGCATAGCAAAGAAGGCCTCTATATCTTATACTGGACACTGTACTTTCTGCTTCAATTCTAATTCATTTTTCAGCTGGTCTTACCATCTTATCACATGACGCTCCAACAGCAACCATGTTCCTCCTTTTGGTTCTTGTTTTGCATTACATTAGATACAAACATAAACACCAAGACATTTGGATTTCACAGTCACTGAACATAAAAGACATAGATTGAAAATCACAGGGCCGGGCGCAGTGGCTCATGACTGTAATCCCAGCACTTTGGGAGACCAAGGCAGGAAGATCACCTGCAGTCAGGAGTTTGAAACCAGCCTGACCAACATGGCAAAACCCCATCTCTACTAAAAATACAAATATTAGCCAGGCATGGTGGTGGCTGCCTGTAATCCCAACTACTCAGGAGGCTGAAGCAGGAGAATCACTTGAACTCGGAAGGTGGAGGTTGCAGTGAGCTGAGATCACACCAGTGCACTCCAGCCTGGGTCAGGGAGCGAGACTCCGTCTCAAAAAAAAAAAAAAAAAAGAAAAGAAAAGAAAATCACATCCCTTCTTTTCACAAGTCAGTCTGCAGGAAAACAGCCTGTTGCTTGGCAAGAATGACACCATCTTGAGGCGAAACCTCAATGACGACCAGTGTTTGACTCCTGCATACCGAGGTGTTCCCACAGCGTAGATAACCTCCCATAAAGAAACAATGCCTATGGCATAGATAACCTTTCATAAAGACGTTTATCTCATCTCCCTAGAGGTCACAAGTTTTGGCAAGAAAGTGTGAGATGTGACCAGCTGCACTTGTCTGTACCCTAAAAGCTTGCTATGTAAAGGCTGCTTTCTGGAGGGCAGGTGCAAAGATCCACCATCTCACAGCTGCCAGAGGCATGGCTTCTGTTTGTAAGTCCCTATTAAATATTTCTTTCTGAGAAACTGGACTTGTCAGCCTCTTTCCTCACCTCTTTTCTCAGCCTCTCAGCCTATTGGGTGGGGTTTGCATAGACCTGCTCACCGCGGAACACAGCCACTTTTACCTTGTTCATTTCTGAAAAATTAATAACTTCCCTGCTGAAAATTTCCAAGACTGTTAGGTATAATGCGCAATTAAACTTTGGATCTTCACTGGACATTTACTGGAGAAGTAGTTAGCATGTGCCCCATGGGCGGATAAAAAGGCAAGGCAAGACAGAGCTAAGGGAGTTATTGGCTTGTGGTCACCATGAGTCAACAGCAGCAAAATTTGATCAAAAGCCTCCACATCTTAAAAGTTCTTAGGCCATTACCTAAGCACACAGACATCAAGCTATGTTGTTCAGTCCTCAACCTAGGTGTCATCCTTGATTTCTCCCTTTCCACATCCAATGAATAATTAAAAAATAGCAAATGTGTATTGATTACCATTTTCTCAAAATTGTCATGGAGCTTTACATGGAGTAGATATTAATGCTTTAATTCTCATAGGAACACAATGTGGTAGATACATGAGTATCATTCTCATCTTTCAGACGGGAAGACTGAGGCCAAGGAAAGTTTAATAACCTGCTCCAGGACTTCTCCTTAATAAGTAGCAAGTCCTCTGCCACTCTCCCCCATATCTATCCTGTGTCCTGCCCCTTCTCAAAGGCCCGATCATCCCCCAGGCAGTCTCATCTGCTGTCATTGCTTTCTTGTCTCTCTGCTTCTACTTATATCATCACCAACAATAAGGTAGGTAGCTGTCTTTTTAAAAATCAATCAGATCAAGCCACGCTCTTACTTAAAACCCTGTAATGACCCAGCACTTTGGGAGGCCAAGGCGGCTGGATCACTTGAGGTCAGGAGTTCAAGACCGGCCTTGCCGACATGGTGAAACTCCATCTCTACTAAAAATCCAAAAATTAGCCGGGCGAATTTGATCAAGAGCCTCCACATCTTAAAAGTTCTTAGGCCATTACCTAAGCACACAGACATCAAGCACACAGAGCAAATTAGTGCAAGTGGCCCACACATAAGAATCACTTGAACCCGGGAGGCGGAGGTTGTAGTGGGCCAAGATTGCACCACTGCACTCCAGCCTGGATGGCAGAATAAAACTCTGTCTCAAAAAAAAAAAAAAAAAAAAAAAAAAAAGCCCCTTTAATGAATTCTCAAAAATCGATGTCCTTCCTGTAGTCTATGAGGGCTTAAATGTCTGCTGACCTCTCAGACTTCATGACCACTCTCTCCTGTGTCTTGTCTCTGGCCACACTGACCACTTTTTCTGGAGCACATCAGCCTTGTTGCTGACAGGAGAGCTTCACACTTACAATTCCTTCCACCCAGAAATTCTACTTCCAGATCGTGGAAATGCCAGGCCTATGGTAAGCACTCAATAAATAATTGTTGAATGAAAGGCAAGGTAAAAGAAAAGCAGAAAGGAAGCAAACCAGGCAGGCAGCTAATACCTGAAAAACAGTATGTCTAGCATTTTATTTTAAGAGTAACTCTTGTCCTGTTTTGGCACTGAAATTTTGGAGAGAACTTCCCAAACCAAGTATGTATTTCCGGCCTCATCTAGAGAGTGTGTTAAATTTAACGGGGTAACAGATTCTGAAAGATCACCTCTCCACCTCTGAGTAGGTCTCACTGGCACAATGACCTCCATTAATACAGATAGAATAAGCATTTTTCATGGGTAACCGAGTCCTCCTTCACAGGTCAGATTTGCTGACAACCATGAACTAATGTGGTTGTGAGTCTTGGGAATAATCTCCATTTTGAATCATTCTTTAGCTGGATTAAATACATCTAGGAGGGAGAATTAATAGGTAGAGAAGAGATGGCCAATAGTTTAGAACATTTCAAAGAGTCGGCAAAATTTGTGGTCCATCTGTTTAGCACTGGGCTCATAATACAGAATACAATCAATTGTTCATTATTAATAATGTATTGACCTATACATAGTTCGTTCCATGACCTAACATGAAAAGTAGAGTATATAATTCTTTATTAATTATTTGGCACTTAAGAAAAAGTTGCTGAGGCTAATTATTTGAAAACAGTATATGTGACAGTAGACACATTTATTAAACAAAGATGGAAAAAGAAGCTAGTAAAGGGTTGGCTATCAGAGGACGATGAGAGAGAGGATAATATTGGTTTTGCTTTTGTTTTTGGCAGAGAAGTCAATAAAATAGCAGAAGTTTAAGCTTCAGGGTCTCATAAGTGGCAGGGGAGCTACAGCCAATGCTGTAGATTCTCCAGCCAGTTCCTCTGTGGCCCTTTGCTGGTTCTGGACTCTCAATCTCCAGCTTCTGTTTGTGTTTTGCTCCTAACAGCTTATATTTGCAATGCTCTTCAGAGGACCCATGAGTGACTGGCATTACTCTGTCCCAGCTCTCTGACAGCTGAAGTGCCCCCTGCTGTGACCCACAGCCAGCAATGGACTTGTACTGGAGTGTGCACACCTCGCTTTCTTCCCTCCAGGTGGAACAAAGTCTGCAGTGTAATGATAATGAATGTTCCCAGCACTGTGAGTTCAGGCTGAGGCTGAACCCTCATGACAAACTGCACCCTGCTGGGTGTTTACCCCTTCCCTACCTTGCTTTTCCACTTCCCCACTGTTTTTTCCTTGGCACATTTCCTCAATCACTTGAACTCAAATCCTCATCTCAGGATCCACTCTGGGGAACCAGATCTAAGGAGTGAATGAACAAAGACTTTCTTGCTTTTCTTTGTCAAGGGATCTGTAAGCTTCTACCATTGTCAGAAGCTAAGCCACCCCACCCACCTACCCAAGCCCTGCTATCCCATGAAAGAGGCAGAGCAGAGTTTTCAGCACCAGCTCTCTCCCACTCTCCCCACACTACCCTCTTCCTAGGGCAAATCCTTGTCTTGCTCTGGTGTGATTGTAATTTCTAGTCATTGTTATCTGGATCCATTCTTGTTCATGTCATAAAACAGGTAGTTAACGCATCAGGCTAAATGTCTATCAGATGAAAACTGGCAGAAAATTAAGCAAAGATCTTTAAAGAGTGTACCATAATAGCAGAAAATGTTTGAGGATATAAGAAAATACAGCCACCAATCAGACATATATGCAAGTTTGTGTGTATGATTTACAAAATTTGGGATTAAAATTCAACAACTGGTTAAGGTCCAAAATGAGCTGTTAATGTTCAATGTGATTTAAGAGGAAAAGAGTCCTTCATTTAAGACATGAAGGCTTTTTCATTTACTAAGTAATTTTTAAAATAATTATTAAATCAAAAAGTGATTTAATATGAATTTGTTCTAGTATTACAAATTATATTGAGATACAGCCAGCCAATCAAACTAGCCTCAAAAAATATACAAAAGTACATATGCATACATGTCTTTTGAGGAAAAATGGTCAAGATCAGTCTAGTTAGAGTAAGGTGTGTCAATAGAATTTAAGCAAATCTGAAAAAACACTGTCATCCGACCCTGATTCTTGATTTTCTTCTTCCCTTCCTTTTTCCTTTCCTCGCTCCCTCTCTCAATTTATTCATTGATTCAACAAACATTCAGTGAGTGCCAGCTCCAACTATGAATGAATCACTGGGTACTGGGAGCTTTGTTGGGAATAATATAGATATAATTCCTGCTATTAAGAAGCTTATTTTCTAGTCAAGGAAATAAGCATTAAGCAATACTGAGACATTTCTATACTGATAATTGTGATATGTGCTTTGAAGAAAAAATCCAGGATGTGAAGGCAGCATATTGCAAGTGATCTATGTAGTGCGGTCAGGTCAGTGAAAGAGAGCCTTAAATTAGAAGTGAGATCTAAGCCAAGACCTGCAGATGTTCAGGAGTGAGCCAAGCGTGAATGCGGGGGGCCAGGGAACAGTATGCTTGGAGTGAGGGGATGGGAAATGTAATGGAGAAATGCAGACAGATTTGGGTCTTGCTAAAGTATTGCTCAAGTAAGAGACAGATCCCATTCTGGGTGTAAAGCAAGGGATGGGTTTGGGTATGACCACCTCTAGAGTTCGAGAGCTTGAAGCCTGAAAATTCCCTCTTTGAAATTGTCATTTGTATTGTTGGATAGGAATATGAGGTGTTTAACAGTCACAAATAAATCTTAAGCTCCTGCTACCTGTTTTGCTATGTTATAGGAGCTGGAAATGCAGCAGGGAACAATACAGACAGTCTTTGCTCTCATGAAGCTTACTTTCCAGTTCATATCACTCACATCAGCTGTATTATTCTGAAACATTCCTTGTATATTACACAAGTTTTGTAGAAATTCAGTTCAATGAAATAAACCAGATACAACGGGATTTTTTTTTCATAAAACTATAAATGTGAAAGCAAAACATCCAGAATTCTGTGAGAGATTAAGGGTTTACCAGGCACAGGCTTGTCACTTTGAACTTCTCCAAAGGAAAAGGAAAAATAGATTTTTCTCTCTGAGCATGATCCTATTGTTAAAACCTATGTGCTCAATAACAAGAAATTAGCACCATGTTTTACAGTCATAGAAAAAAAGTGTTTCTGCATACTTTTCATGAGCAGTAATGAAACTAAATAAAACCAGGAAATACAGGGCCATTCTTCCATAGCCTCTCTCTACCCCTGTCGTGGCAATAAATGCTTGTTATTATAATGCAAACAGAAAGCATTTTTCCAGAGGGCAAGTTTTGTCTGTGATCCTTTCAGGAAATTAGAGAAGGAAATCTGTTTAAACTTTCCCTTTTGCTCTCCTTAATGCTCCATCAAACAGGACTCCAAGTTTGCTTGGTTGGCAAATTACTGCTTTCAACAATGGGGAATACTATTCTTGACAGATAAAATAGAGGTTAATGGGACAGAAAGCAGCATACCATAGCCACCTGCCAAGTCAACAGAAAACGACTGTGGCGGAATTCCAGGGCAGCCCCAAAGTAGAGATAGGGGTAGGGAGGGATATTGCTGACTTCTTAGGGTGGCTCAAATTAGTTTTTAGTATAGCTTTTGGAAATGATAGAGACAGAAAGAGAGGTACAAAGAATCCAGTCTTATGACATATAACAATGGAATTCTGGTGATCTTTTCATCTTTTAAGGACACTGGAGTTTAACCTCTGCCTTTTCATTAATTTGTTCAATTAACATTTTGGAGCCTACCAAGTGTGACTGTCTGCTTATTTCAATGTTCTATTTGGGCACTCAGTACGATGACCAGATTGCAACAACCGATACACATTTGTGGCATGAATGGATATCAGACATTATACTTGTGCTAAGAATAGAAATACAAAATTAATAGTCATATAACAGCTGTCATATATAGACAGCAAGTGAAGGGCTACAAGTTACAAAGGGGTCTCTCCTTTAATCATTTTTGTCTAGGATCCTTGATCTGTTTACACTTTCCAACATTATTCTCACTTTGAAGATGCAGAAACTGAAGGATAAGTAACTTACCCATTATCTCAAATAAATAACAAAGCTTGAACTTGGAACTTGGGTCAAACTGATTCCAGAGTTTTTTCCTGTGCTCAGATAATGTATAAAAAAGATCTTAATCAAATGCGTTTTTCTCACTTGTTAAATAGTACTTGTCTTGGCACTTATATGCCCGAGAAAAAAAATAAAACATATTTTACCTTACCCCTTCAATTTGCCAGTCTTCTTAGAAGACTACATGCTGTTAAAGTGAACTAAATATGGCCTGGGAATAACTCTGTACTTCTATATTTGAGTCCTTGTGAATGAACTATAACCTAGCTTAATAGGCAGACAAGATTGAAAACCTAACTTAGGAGTATGCACCCGTAATAATTGCTGAGTCTTCGCCAGTCCCAGCAGCCATAGTTCAACCACTCATATACTGCTGAGTGTTCAAACTATATTCAAATAAAGCAAACACCAAACTGTACCCAATCCAGTTGTTTCTGTACCTCATTTCTGATTTTTGTATGTTATGTTCCTTTTTTGTCTGTAAATTTGTACTGACCATGAGGCACCCCTCTAGTCTCTCTGAATCTGTTGTGATACAGGGGGACTGCCTGATTTGCGAATTGTTCATTGCTCAATTAAACTCCTTTAAATTTAATTCAGCCAAAGTTTTTCTTTGACAATGCCCATGTTCAATAGCATGGTTTCAATTGCTAAAGGTCTGCACCTTGCAAAGACTTGACAGCCCCAATTCCTGAGCCAATGAAACCACACTTGGCACCTTTGGCAATGCATCTTCTTTAAGGATGTGGAAATGTGATGTCTAAAACAAGCTTGCTTGAGGAACAGATAACTAATGCTACCTGCAGGAGAAACTGCCTCTAGAAATGGTTCCAGACTGAATGTTTTGACCCTACCTTGACTCTGTATGAGCCCTAGCTGATTAAGGGCTTCAGCTCCTGGGTACACTTTAGTTCCACTCCAGAGCTGCTGTCTGCCTATGAACCCTCAGAAGTTTGGCTGGTGCCACCACACCATCCTAACTTTCACCCAGAGACTCCATGGTAGCACCCTCCACTGTGTACTGTATTGCTCTGGAAAGCACAGCACAGGACACTGTAACTCAGGCAGTTCCTGCCCTCTGACTGCATGCCATTTATCACAAAACCTCCATGTTTACAGTGCCTTTTCTTGAACTTGAGCTCCATGGGATCCCCATTTACTTCTCTTTCCCCACAAGGTCACTGCTGAGCACCCATAATGCCTTGTAGCCATAGTGCCTAAGTCAGGATATGATAAGCTGACTGACTTCATTTATCCAGGCAGAATATCTTTTATCTGTGATATTTTGAAAATTTTAACATGTTAATATTTAAATGTAAAGTTTGGGTAAAAAAGAAGCAGGCATATTAGATTGTATCCTTGTTGCTGTATTAATAATGAAGGCAGGAAGGTTGAAGGATCAATGGAAAGAGGGAAAACATTTATATATACACACACACACACACATATATATGCATATATATATATTTTTTTTTTGAGACAGAGTCTCACTCTGTCTCCCAGGCTGGAGTGCAATGGCACTTTCTGCAACCTCTGCTTCCTCCCGGGTTCAAGGTATTCTCCTGCCTCAGCCTCCCAAGTAGCTGGGATTACAGGTGTGTGCCACCATGCCCAGCTAATATTTGTATTTTTAGTAGAGATGACGGGGTTTCACCATGTTGGCCTGGCTGGTCTTGAACTCCTGACCTCAGATAATCCACCAGCCTCCCAAAGTGCTGAGATTACAGGCATGAGCCACCATGCCTGATCCTAAATAAACTTTTAATGAGACAAGTAGTAAAAATGATTTGTCATGTGCCTGTAAAGAGAAGACCACCCAAACTTGGTTGGTGGGCAGAAAATGTAGAAGTAAAATGGCTGAGAGAAGAATGTTTGTGGGGTGTGGTGCTTTTTAAAAGCTACTTTGCAGCCAGGCACGGTGGCTCATGCCTGTAATCCCAGCACTTTGAGAGGCCGAGGCGGGCGGATCACGAGGTCAGGAGATCAAGACCATCCTGGCTAACATGGTGAAACCCAGTCTCTACTAAAAAAAGAAAAAAAATTAGCTGGGCATGGTGGCATGCGCCTGTAGTCCCAGCTACTAGGGAGGCTGAGGCGGCAGAATCTCTTGAATCCGGGAGGCGGAGGTTGCGGTGAGCCGAGATCGTGCCACTGAACTCCAGCCTGGGCAACAGAGCAAAAAACAAACAAACAAACAAAAAAACTACTTGTTTATTTATGTCTGTTTATTACAGAAAGTATAAACTCATATTGATTGTCAGAGCTGTCCTGTACACAACTCCAAGGCGTCTATTTATTTTGCATTCTGTGGGCTTCCTAATGGATGTGCCCTGGGGATGCGGTGCTGCACACATGCATATAATAGGAATAGTGCTCCCTGCACAGTATTCCCCAAAAGAATAGGTAGTGAGAAGGTGTGTGTAATGGTAGAATCTCCCAAATCCCATGCATTGAGTCTATTTTCAAAATATCCCAGGAGGCCATCTTGATGCCTCCTAAGTCACCAGAGCAGCACTGCAGGGGGAGGGACCAGTATTTCCTCTCAAGAACTGCAGCTCTCCACTGCTGCTGTGAATGCACTGAAATATGAAAGAATTGTGCCACTGAGTAAGAACCTATCTGCCAGCCCTTACATGTATGCACCATCCACTGGATTGCAGCCTGAATTACAACACCAAACAAAAATTCTTTCACCACACATCACTGGTGAAGCGCAGGAATCTAGCCACAAATAAAGATCCTGCACAGAGCCTTGGGCCTCTGAAAGCACCCAGAAGAAGCCAATTGACTACACATGACATACACCACAGTCAAACCCTCAGATAAATAAAGAATATAAAAAACAAAAAGCCCCACCCAAGCAACAGCAATTTCAAAAAGATAAAAGAACACCAGCCCTCTCAGATGAAAAATAATCAGGCAAGAACTCTGGCAATTCAGAAAGTCAGAGGGTCTCCTTACTTCCAAATGACTGTATTAGCTCTCTGGAAATGGCTGCTAACCAGATTGAAATGGCTCAAATAACAGACATAGAATTCAGAATATGGATGGGAAAGAAGTTCAACAAGATTCAGCAGAAAGTTAAAATCCAACCCAAGGAAACCAGTAAAATAATCCAAGAGTTGAAAGAAGACACGGCCATTTTAAGAAAGAACGAAACTGAACTTGTGAAATTGAAAAATTCACTGAACGAATTTCATAATACAGTTGGAAGCATTAATAACAGAATAGACCAAGCTGAGGAAAGAATCAGAGCTCAAAGACCAGTCTGATGAATCAACTCATTCAGGCAAAAATAAAGAAAAAGGATGAAAAAGAATGAACAAAACCTTTGAGAAATATGGGACTATGGAAAGAGGCCAAACCTACGACTCATTGGCATTTCTGAGAAAGAAGGAGAGAGAGTAAGCAATTTGGAAAACACAGTTGAGGATATAGTCTATGAAAATTTCCACAATCTCAGTAGGGAGGTTGACGTTCAAATTCAAAAAATTCTAAGAACCCCAGCAAGGTACCATACTAGATGCATAGTGATCAGACTCTCCAAGGTTGACATGAAAGAAAAAAATCTTAAAGGCCATTACATAAAAGGGTCAGGTCACTTACAAAAGGAGCCTCATCAGGCTAACAGCAGATTTCTTAGCAGAAAACTTACAAGCCAGGAGAGATTAGGGGCCTATTTTCAGTAACCTTAAAGGAAACAAATTCCAACCAAGAATTTCATTCTAGCCAAACTAAGCTTCACAAGCAAAGGAGAAATAAAATCCTTCTTAGTGAAGCAAATGCTAAAGAAATTCATTACCATCAGACCAGCCTTACCAGATGTCCTTCCTCTAAACATGGAAATGAAAGAGTAGTACCTGATACCACTAAAACACACTTAAGTACCTAGCACACATATCCTATAAAATAATCACACAATCAAGTATAAAACAACCAGCTAACAACATGATAACATGATCAAAACCTCCCATATCAATATAAACCTTGAATGTAAATGGTACAAATGCCCCACTTAGAAGGTACAGAGTGGCAAGTTGGGTAAAACAAATAAGACCCAGCCATCTGCTGTCTTCAAGAGACCCATCTCACATGTAATAACAACCATGGGCTCAAAGTAAAGGGAGGAAGAAAGATGTATTGTGCAAATGGAAAACAAAAAAGAGCAGGGGTTGCTATTCTTATACCGAATAAAATGGACTTCGAACCAACCACAGTGAACAAGGACAAAGAAGGGCATTACATAATGATAAAGGGTTCAATTCAACAAGAAGACTTAACTATCCTAAGTGTATAAACATCCACATTAGAGCACCTAGATTCATAGAAGAAGCACTTCTAAACCCATGAAAAGATTTAGACAGCTGCACAAAAATAGTGGGGGGTTTCAAGATCCCACTGACAGTGTTAGGCAGATCATTAAGGCAGAAAACCAAAAAAGAAATTCTGGATTTAAACTCAACATGACCAATTAGACCTAACAGACACCTACAGAATAATCCACTTAATGCACATTATTTTCATCTGTGCAAGGAATATACGCTAAGATTGACCACATGTTCAGCGATAAAGCATGTCTCAATAAATTTTTAAAAAGTAAAATCATACCAAGCACATTCTCTGACCACACTGAAATAAAAATAGAAATTGATACCATGAAGATCTCTCAAAACCACATAATTACATGAAAATTAACTTACTCCTGAATAACTTTTGCATAAACAATGAAATTAAGGCAGAAATTTAAAAAATCCTTTTAAATCAATGAAAACAGAGACACAACGTATCAAAATATCTGAGATGCAGCAAAAGAAGTGTTGAGAGGACACTTTATAGTGCAAAATGCCTACATCAAGAAGTTAGAAAGATCTCAAGTTAATAATCTAACATCACATCTGTGGGACCAGAAAAACAAGAAAAAACTAACACCAAAGCAAACATAAGAAAACAAATAAATCACAGCAGAACTAAACAAAATGGAGATGTAAAAATTCATACAAAAGATCAATCAAACCAAAACTTGGTTCTTTGGAAGGATACACATGATAGATAGACTGCTAGCTAGATTAACAAAGAAAAAGCGAGAGGATCCAAAACAGCACAATCAGAATTGACAAAGATGACATTATTATAACCAATCCCACAGAAATACGAAAGACTCTCACAAACTATTTTGAACATCTCTATGCACACAAAGTCAATAATCTAGAGGAAATAGGTAAATTCCTGGAAACATACAACTTCTCAAGATTAAACAAGGAAGAAATTGAACCCTGAACAGACCAATAATGAGTTCTGAAATTGAATCAGAAACTTAAAAAGCTACCAATCAGGCTGGGCATGGTAGCTTGCACCTGTAATTCCAGCACTTTGGAAGGCCAAGGCTGGCAGATCACTTGAGCTCAGAAGTTCGAGACCACCTTGGGCAACATGGTGAAACCCCATCTCTATTAAAAAATATAAAAAGTAGCTGGGTGTGGTTGCATGAACCTATAGTCCCAACTACTAGGGAGGCTGAGGTGAGAGGATGGCTTGAACCTGGGAGGTGGAGGTAGCAGTGAGCCGAGATGGTGCCACTGCACTCCAGCCTGGGCAACAGAGCCACAGCCTGTCTCAAACAAAAAATAAATAAAATAAAACAAAATAAAAAAAGTAAAAAGCTACCAATCAAAAAAGCCTCGTACCAAATGGATGTACAGTCAAATTCTACCAGACATTCAAAGAAGAGTTTTGTACCAATTCTAATGCATGATAAAACCCTCAACAAACTAGGCATCAAAGGAACATACCTCAAAATAAAAAGAGCCGTCTATGACAAACCCACAGCCAACATCATACTCAATGGGCAAAACCTGGAAGCATTCCCCTTGAGAACTGGAACAAGACAAAGATGCCAACTTTCACCACTCCTATTCAACCTAGTACTGGGCTCCCTAGCCAGAGCAACCAGGCAAGAGAAAGTAACAAATGGCATCCAAATAAAAAAAGTATAAGTCAAACTATCTCTCTTTGCTGGTGATATGATTCTATACCTAGAAAACCCTTAAGATTCTGTCAAAAGCTTCCTGGTACTCTTCAATTACTTCAGTAAAGGTTCAGGATACAAAATCAATGCACAAAAATCAGTAGCATTTTTATACACCAATCATATTCAAGTTGAGAGCCAAGTCAAGAATGCGATCTCATTTACAATAGCCACAAAAAGATAAAATACCTAGGAATACATGTAACCAAGAAGTGAAAGATTTCTACAAAAAGAACTACAAAATACTGTTGAAAGAAATCATCGATGACACAAACAAATGGAAAAACATTCCATGCTCATAAATTGGAAGAAATCAGAAACTTAAAAAGCTACCAACAATTAATACCATTATCATTAAAATAACCATGCTGCTCAAAGCAATCTACCAACTTTGTAGGCTGGTAGATACTGCTCAAAGCAACCTATCAACTACTAACATCGTTGTTCACAGAATTAGAAAAAAAATTCTAAAATTCGTATGGAACCAAAAAAGAGCCCGAATAACCAAAGCAATCCTAAGCAAAAAGGAATAAAGCTGGAGGCATCACATTACCTGACTTCAGCTATACAACAAATTTACAAAAACCAAAACAGCATGGTACTGGTACAAAAACAGACACATAGACCAATGGAACAGAATAGAGAACCTAGAAATAAAACTGCACACCTACAACCATCTGATCTTTGGCAAAGTAAACAAAAGTAAGCAAAGGGGAAACGATTCCCTATTGGATAAATGGTGCTGGTATAACTGGCTATCCATATGCAGAGGAATAAAAGTGGACACCTTCCTTAGAGCATATGCAAAAATTACTCGAGAGATTAAAGATTTAGATGTAAGACCTCAAACTATAAAAAGTATAGATGAAAACCTAGTGAACACCCTTTTAACATAGGTGTGGGTAAAGAATTTGTGGCTAAGTCCTCAAAAACAATTGTAATTAAAAAAAAAAACAAGTGGGACCTTATTAAACTAAAGAGGTTTTGCATAACAAGAGAAATGATCAATGGAGTAAACAGACAACCTACAGAATGGGAGAAAATATTCACAAACTATGCATCTGACGAAGGCCTAATATCCAGAATCTGTAAGAAACTTAAACAATTCATCAAGGAAAAACCAAATAACCACATTAATAAGTGGGCAAAGGACATGAACAGAAACTTCTCACGAGAAGATATACAAGCGGCCAATAAACATGTGAAAGAAAAAATGCTCATCATCACTAATCATCAGAAAATTCAAGTCAAAACCACAAGATACCATCTCACACCAGTCAGAATGGCTTTTGTTAAAAAGTGAAAAAACAGGCTGGGCGCGGTGGCTCGCGCCTGTAATCCTAGCACTTTGGGAGACTGAGGCGGGTGGATCACAAGGTCAGGAGTTCAAGAACAGCCTGGCCAACATGGGGAAACCCTGTCTCTACTAAAAATACAAAATTAGCAGGGCAGGCGCCTGTAATCCCAGCTACTCGGGAGGCTGAGGCAGGAGAATCACTTGAACCCGGGAGGCGGAGGTTTCAGTGAGCCGAGATCACACCATGGCACTCCAGCCTTGGTAACAGAGCGAGACTCTGTCTCCAAAACAAAACAAAACACCTAAAAACATAGGTGTTGGCAGGACTGTGAAGAAAAGGGAAATTATACCCTGCTGGTGGGAATGTAAATTAGTTCAGGCACTGTAGAGAGCAGTCTAGGGATTTCTCAAAGAACTAAGAGTTGAAGTACCATTCAATTCAACAATCTCACTGCTAGGTATATGCCCAAAATAAATTGTTCTACCAAGAAGACACATGCACCTGTATTGATCACTGCAGCGCTATTCACAATAGCAAAGGCACGTGCCCATCCATGGTGGATTGGGTAAAGAAAATATACAAATACCCCATGGAATACTACGTGGCCATAAAAAAAATCAACATAAAGGCCATTTTCCTAAGCAAATTAATGCAGAAACAGAAAAGCAATACCACATGTTCTCATTTATAAATGGGGGCAAAATACTGGATAAACATGTACATATGGGAACAACAGATATTGGGGAATACAAGGAGAAGGAGGTAGGACAAAGGTTGAAAATCTACCTGTTGGGTGCTATGCTCACTTCTTCAGTGACAGATTCAATCATACTCCAAACCTCTGCATCACACAATATACCTCTGTAACAAACCTGCACATGTATCCCCAGAATCTAAAATAAACATTGAAAAAGAAAAAAACCCTGCAGCTCTGCTCTCTAATGTGACTCTAACATACAAGGCTCTTTTGACCTGTTCTGTTATTTATTATCAGATTTAGAGGACTGAATGGTAGGATCTGGACTCTCTTAAAAGTTGGATGCAATTCCTCAGGGATCTAGAACCAGAAATGCCATTTGACCCAGCCATCCCATTACTGGGTATATACCCAAAGGACTATAAATCATGCTGCTATAAAGACACATGCACGCGTATGTTTATTGCAGCACTATTCACAATAGCAAAGACTTGGAACCAACCCAAATGTCCAACAATGATAGACTGGATTAAGAAAATGTGGCACATATACACCATGGAATACTATGCAGCCATAAAAAATGATGAGTTCATGTCTTTTGTAGGGACATGGATGAAATTGGAAATCATCATTCTCAGTAAACTATCGCAAGGACAAAAAACCAAACACCGCATGTTCTCACTCATAGATGGGAATTGAACAATGAAAACACATGGACACAGGAAGGGGAACATCACACTCTGGGGACTGTTGTGGGGTGGGGGGAGGGGGGAGGGATAGCATTAGGAGATATACCTAATGCTAAATGGCGAGTTAATGGGTGCAGCACACCAGCATGGCACATGTATACATATGTAACTAACCTGCACATTGTGCACATGTACCCTAAAACTTAAAGTATAATAATAATAATTTTAAAAAAAGAAAAAAAAAAGTTGGATGACACCTTTCCCCAAAGCACACAGTGTGCCTCGATGTATGATGTTCTAGCTTAGAGTATTGGAGCCACTTCAACAAAAAGAGGAGATAGGATTTTGTTTCATTTTTTTTTTTTTTTTGAGGCAGAGTCTCGCTCTGTCGCCCAGGTTGGAGTGCAGTGGTACGATCTCGGCTCACTGCAAGCTCTGCCTCCCGGGTTCACACCAATCTCCTGCCTCAGCCTCCAGAGTAGCTGGGATTACAGGCACCCGCCACCACACCCGGCTAATTTTTTGTATTTTTAGTAGAGACGGGGTTTCACTGTGTTAGCCAGGATGGTCTCGATCTTCTGACCTTGTGATCCGCCTGCCTCAGCCTCCCAAAGTGCTGGGATACAGGCATGAGCCACCGTGCCCGGCCAAGACATTTTTTAAAAGACTCCCTTCATCTTTTTTGTTTGCCCTACTTTTCCCACAGAGCTAACCAGAAGATAAAATGTAGATGTGTTCATCAGTAAGAACTGACACACTCAAGCTATGGCATTAAGCGCTCTCCATAACCATGCATGTCAAAGGGGGCAGAGATTTATGCTCTAGAAAAGATAAAATGTGTATCTGCAAAGAGCTCATAACAGAACAGCACTATGTCTAAGGAAATATGTTAGGGGTGAATTTTGATGGGAAAATATATATCAGCCTTGTCAATTTTATCCAGTGTAGGTTAATCCATTCTGTAGCTGGAGTAGGAGGAGTAAGGAAAGAGCTCTACAGAGACATGCATTAGAGGCAATGACCAGCTGTTCAAACACTAAGCTCAAATAGCAGCACGTTATATGGGCCTCAGATTGTAAGGGGACAAAAGAAAAAAAAAAAAAAAAAAACCTTTCTGAATTACAAATGCATTCTTTTATATTCAATGGTGTAAGTTTCCCTTCTGGATTCCCACAAAAATTTTGCTGAAGAGCCATAGTTTTCATTTGCTCTGTTGGGTCTCTCTTGCCCGCCCCCACAAATGTTTTAGCTCCACTTTCAAGGTAAGAGACTGTGGGCAAAAGAAAATAACAGGTTTGTGACCATTTATTAGTACCAGTTATTGTCCCCCAAAGAAATGGTGCTGGCCATCAACAACACAAGAATTTACCAGAAGATACCTATCTGAGATCTCATACTTGCACAGCTGCTCAAATCGGTGAAAGGGCAGGACACACTGACCAGTAGCTAGACTTGACACAAGGGTCAGCAGTGCTGAGCCCAAATTATACAGCAGAGGATGGAAGACATTGCTAGCCATCATTATTATTACTAATGCTGTCACTATTAATGCTTTTCTGAAATCTTAACAATTTCTAACATCAGAATGAAGTTAGTGAAGAAAGCAACTTTTTTCCTTTCAAATTTTGAGCCTCTGAAGATTTTTATTTTTTATTTTTTTATTTTGAGATGGAGTCTCACTCTGTCACAAGGCTGGAGTGCAGTGGTGTGATCTTGGCTCACTGCAACCTCCACCTCCCAGGTTCATGTGATTCTCCTGCCTCAGTCTCCCAAGTAGCTGGGACTACAGGCACATGCCATGACACCCGGCTAATTTTTGTATTTTTAGTAGAGATGGGGTTTCACCATGTTGGCCAGGATGGTCTCGATCTCTTGACCTTGTGATCCACCCGCCTCGGCCTTCCAAAGTGCTGGGATTACAGGCATGAGCCACCGCGCCTGGCCCTTGAGCCTCTTAAGATTTTAAATATGCTTTTCATTTGTTATATTTTGCAAGTCGCACACCGTAAGCATAAAGAAAGTCCATGACAAACAATACCCAGCACAAGGAAATGAGTTCCATTTCTTTTATTAATAATTCTGTATGTAAAATATATCAGTATAAGGTCTGTAGATTAGATAACAGCATTTTATCAATGTTAATTTCCTAATTTGGTAATTGTATTGCCAGATAAGAGAATGTTATTGTTAGGAATTACTCACTTAGGTATCTACAGTTGGGAGGGCAGCATGTCTCAAAAGGAGGGAAAAGGGCAGGAGGAAGGCAGGGATTGATAAAGCCAGTGTGACGAAATCAAACATTAAGGGAATCCAGGTGAAAGGAATATAGGACTTCTTTGTATTATTCTGTAGCTTTTCTATATATCTAAAATTACTCCAAAATCAAAATTACACAAATATAAACAAGAATTTGAAAATATCTATGTGACATGGTTTGGATTTTTGTCCCTGCTCAAATCTCATGTCAAACCATAATCCCCAGTGTTGGAGGAGGGCCCCCGGTGGGAGGTGACTGGATCACGGAGGTGGGCTTCGTCCTTGCTGTTCTTATGATAGTGAGTGAGTTGTCACGAGATCTGGTTGTTTAAAAGAGTGTAACACCGCCCGCTTTTTCTCTCCTCCTCCTGTTCTGGCCAGGTAAGACGTGCCTGGTTCCCCTTTGCCTTCTGCCATGACTGTAAGTTTCCTGAGGCCTCCCCTGCCATGCTTCCTCCACAGCCTGTGGAACTGTGCACCAATTAAACCTTTTTTCTTTATAAATTACCCAGTCTCAGGTAGTTCTTTATAGCAGTGTGAGAACGGACTAATACAATGGGTGTATGTGTATGTATAAGTATATACAAAATCAGTGGGGACTTTTGTAAGTTTAAGGAGCAAGAAATCAATAAACATATTGACCATATGATATGCAAAATGAGACACCTGCATAATGGCCATTTTTATTCTGTAATTTTCCTCATGAAAATACTCAATGACCTTCTTACACTCCATGTAGCTCTGTTAAGCACAGCACACGGTGAGGCAGCTCAGTTGGTTCCTGCCCTCTGGCCACATCCCATCTAACACAAAACTTCATCCCATTCCTGCCAACCATACCCAACTGAGCAAACAACCTACAAACTGAATCAGTTAAATAAAGATGACACCCCAGCACGAATCATACAATGTTCCTGTGAGACAATTCAGGAGATGGATAAGTGTGCAGGACCTGTGTCCAGCGGGGAAGGAACACAGTGTCATCCATCTTCTCCAGCAGGAGCAGCCCAGAGGACGAGGGACACACATCGGGGCACAGAGCCCATTTTCCTCCACAAAATTTCCCCAGCTTGGCAAGGTAAAGTGGTTATATATTCGATGTGGGGAACAATATTTCCCACTGAAAAAAGGGGTTTTTCCAGCTGATACATTTGAAGGATTTTATACAAGCAAAGCCTGTCTTCCAAAGAGAAAGACTATTTGTGCAATCAAAGTCATCCCCAGGCAGCTCCAGCTGTGAGTGCTCCTGGCAAGACAGGAAGGCAGAAGGGATGGGAGGCAGGGATTAGAGGAAAGGGATTAGACCTGAACAGGACAGAGCCTCTTTTAAATTCAAGCCTTGTCAAAAGCCAGTGTATCACCCCTCTGTTTCTGCATCCTTTTGACTTTATCCTTGTCACTTCTGCCACCCAGAGCATCACAGCATCACAGATTCTAGAGACAGAGGGACCTAGGAGAAGGATCATTTAGGTCATAGGTTGGCAACCTTATTCTGAAAGAAGCCAGATAGTAAATATTGTAGTTCAAAAACAACCACGGTCACCAAATAAACACATGAGCATGGCAGTGTTCCCATAAAATTTTATTTACAAAAACATGCAGACTAGATTTGGCCCATAGTTTGCCAACCCCTGATGTAAGCCATTCTCTGTACTTTCCCAATGAGAACACTGCTGCCGAAGACACCGACAGGGCTTTCCCATGTCTCTTGAATGTGTTCTCTTCAGTAGCTGAGTCCTATTCTTTGTTTATAATTTATAATTTCCTGGCTCCCAGTCTAAAGCAGGACGGTGATGCTGGGTTATTCTTATCCAAAAATGCAGTCCTGACTCTGGGTACTTATACCACATAATTACCTGCCTGCCCTTTTAATTTCACATCCCCAGAACAAAAAGCTATAAAGTTGTGGGAAAAAAACAACTTTTTCATCAATAAACCAGGCCGCTGGGATATATATATACATTGGGACACATATTGCTTAACAATGGAGATACACTCTGCTAATGCATTATTAGGTGATTTTGTCATTGTGCAAACATCATAGAGTATACTTACACAAACCTACATGGTATAGCCTACTCCATTACGTAGCTCCATCCTAATCTGGTGGGTCCACCATCACACATGCGATCCATCATTGACTGAAACATCATTATGTAGTGCGTGACTGTACTTCATGTCAATATAAGTAAACTACTTGTGGAAACGAGATCGATCTAAAACAAAAGGGGCAGGGTTACGCGGCAGGGAAGAGAGTAGAGATGGGCCAATCAGAGAAACCGGCCCTGGAAGATCTGAGAACTAGATGTCCAGGTGATGTTGCTGGGTATGGCTGCACAGGAGCAAACTCTCTGCACTTCCCCTCTTATATAGAGTCCTGTGGGGTTTCCCTTTCATATCACCCAAAACTAATTATTTTTCCTTCCACCAGATCCATCCAGGGTCCTTCCTCCTAAATTCCACTGAGTCAAGGCCTTGTGTCACCCCATCCTGAAATCATGGCAGTAGGAAGCACATGCCATGGAAAGGGTGGCAGATGCTCTGCCTATTTAGCATTCCCCCAATGCGGAGAAATGGCAAAAGAAACAGAAATACCCTGGCTCCTCCAGAAACATAACCACATTTCAGCAGGACGAGTGGAACGGCTTCTGAATTCTTATGATCACACCAGTCAAATGGACCTCTGTTCTGTGGCCTGGTGGATAGTTTTCTTTCTTTTCTTTTCTTTTTTTCTTTCTTTCTTTTTTTTTTTTTTTATTAACTTTAAGTTGTGGGATACACGTGTAGAACGTGCAGATTTGTTGCACAGGTATACATGTGCTATGGTGGTTTGCTGCACCCTTCAACCCCCCGACCCAATATAGTTTTCTTAACATACACATTTGTGCCACTTTCACACAAAAAATGGTTTACCTTT
Source organism: Pongo pygmaeus (assembly GCF_028885625.2). Taxonomy (NCBI): domain Eukaryota; kingdom Metazoa; phylum Chordata; class Mammalia; order Primates; family Hominidae; genus Pongo; species Pongo pygmaeus. The sequence continues at coordinate 47,916,202 of NC_072387.2, forward strand.
TGTCTTGTCTGGTCAGCTGAGTATCTGCTAGCACAGCTGTTATCAATCTTTGCTTTTTAGCACTGAATCCATCCTAAAAGCTTCCGTAGAGATAATGTACTGTTAAGATGATAAAGCAAACATGTTGGCTCAATGTATAGTGGTGGCCTTTGTGTTCACACTGTGAACTGACACAGAATCTGATCTCCAAGTGGGGGTGGCTAAGACAACCAATCGGTCTTTATTTAGTGTATGGTGATAAAGATTATCCTTCAGTTTCTGTCTGTAGCTGCTATTTATGAAGGCTGGAAATACCTGAAATCCAGCTCCTCTGACTTATGGACTGCTCAGAAGAGAGTGTGAAAAGAACCAGTCTGTCTCTAATTACTCCTCCTCCATGTGAACTACGGCTGCAGCCATTTTCCTATAAAACGCATGTGAAGAGGTGCTGCATTTCCTCGTGATGTTATTTATCTGCCCTCCCTGTCTGTACCTGTCATACTTCCATTGGCCACCAAGCAGTCTCTGAATATACTCTCTAGGTATCCAGTTACATACCTACAGAACCGGAACGGAACTGCAGCAAGCACTGCTTTGATGTTTGTTAGCTGCCCTCAATCTAAAAGGTTTTCCTTGATGATCCCTTTTTGCTTGTACGGTAGCTCTTGGGAATGAACCTCATTCAATTTGGGCAAGCATAGCCTTGAGACTCTTTTTGGTAAATTACAATCTGTTGAAAAAGTGTGAGACATGGTAAGATACTCTTCCACAATCTCATTTCCAATTTATAATGAAAGCAAGTCTCAGAACAAATCCTCCTACACATACAGACACTTATTCAACAAATAGCCATCAAAAAGCAGGCACAAAATATCAAACTGACCTGGGAGCTAGTTAAGTCCTAGCTCTCTTTTTAGGTATTTGGACGACCAACTTCTTGAATAAACCACTAGGGAAGATGCAGCAAGGTTCCATGGCAGGATTCTGTTCCCTTTGGCAACAAACAACCAGAAATCTGCCAAACCAGAGACTAGAAACTGAACACTTTAGGGATGATCAAGCCATGGATACCATTCCTAAGAATAGTGAGGGCACAGATGGAATGCATCAGTAAGGCTGTACTGGGTATCAAAATACTAAAATATGTACCTCTGTCTGTAGGTAAACAGCCACTGCCCCAAGTTCTTCCAAAACCCTTTCTTCCCTTGAAAACCCTAGGGAATCCTTGCCTCACATCCCAGAAACCAAAGAGCTAATGCCTGGCAAAGGAGGGCCCCATGGGAGCCTCTGCATGTGGCCAGTACTTGTTTTAGCTCACATTTTTCATAGCCTATGACATATTGATTATTAAATATTTTGAATATCACTCAGACTTAGAGTGATAACACTATGACTGGATGGACGCTTAAATCCTTGTAAGCAAAAATAGGGAGTGTCTCTAACCATTTATGTGGATTCTACCAATCCACAATCTTGAGTATTTTTAATTTTACCAATGAAAGTCCATTTTTAATATTCATCATGCTATTTAATAAGATCTAATTCTACCAATAAAAGTCCATTTTGATTATTGCTGTGCTAATTAGTAAAGCTTCCAGTGTTAGTGAAGATATGAATAACAGAACCACTTGTACTAGCACCCATGAGTATCCAGTCTGGAATATGCACTTGAGTTGTGGTTTCCCTTAAATAATACGCATATATCACTGTCTATGATGAAGTATTTTTCAAGGAACTATAGGCATTGTAACAGTAGTCTTAAGAACTGTGAAGGGTTTGATATTTTACTCTATTTGCAATGTAACAAGTTATACTATCACAATTTTGTGGATGCTGGCAAAAGAGAGGAGACTCCTGGATCAGAGATAAAGGACTGTATTACTCACAGCACAGCAGGCAGCGTGAGCTTCATGTTTATGTCCACTCCCTTTGTTGCCCTCTCCTCACAGGGGCTGATGCAAAACAGCCCAGATGAATGCAGCAAACATAGTGGGTTTGTGTCACAGTTGAGGAACCCAAACTAAGGGAACATGAATCTTTTATAAAGGACTGCAATAAAATCTGCCCAATCTTTATTTACCCCAGAGAAAGGCATTATTTTTATTATAATGGACACTAAACACACCTGTCCTCTGCTCTACTTCCAAGACTGTTTACTACACAAACATCTTTGAAATGATAGTTCAGAATAGAGTGTCTGTGCTGACAAGTTGTGCTAACACACAAGAGATCTGTGAAGAACCATCTCCAACAGCGGCACTAATGAAACTGGCTAAGATCTTAAGTGGAAGCATATTCAATTCACTAGGAAGGCTGAACAATGATTTTCACAGATGTGATTTGGAATTAGAACTGGTGCATGGCATGGATATAAACATGGGAACAACAGACACAGGGGATCACTAGAGTGAGGCAAAAAGGAGGGGTAAGGACTGAAAAACTACATATGGGGTACTATGTTCCCTACCTGGATGATGGTATCATTTGTACCCCAAACCTCAGTGTTACACAATATATCCATGTAACAATCCTGAACATGTATCCCCTGAATCTAAAATAAAAATTGAAATAATAAAAAAGACAAAAATGTCTTTAAAAATAAAAATAAAAAGGAACTGTTGTATGGGAGTATTTATTTGCATAATGCTTCTTGTAAGCAGAGGTGCATTTCTGTATAATATCCCTTAACAAATACTTTCTTAGATAATGAAATCAAGTCAAAGGGGTTCAACTGTGTTCTAGCTTTCTGGGGGAATTTGAGGATTGTTGGGAGGTGAGGTCTAGAGTTCAGATCTCTAAGCTTTCCCATGTAAGACTTCCGAATGTTGTTTACTATAGGTTCTAAGTCTTCAGGTGTCAGGAATCCATTTGAATAATAACAAAAGCTATGAATATTCTCTCCAGAAAAAAGCACATGTCCAAAAGCCTATGAAAATTGCAAAGCATTTCAGTAGATTCTCAATTTCTCTGAAGCCTATTGATGGACTATGAGCCACTTAAACGGTCTGGAGACCTTAAGTTAAAATCAGTCTGAAGATCAAAGGTTACCATAACATTTAACTCTTCTACCAGTGTCATCAAAACATCCAGTTGCTAACCCAAAGTAGCTTACTTAGCCAGATATCAATTAAGTATTAATAACATCTCCACCTATCCAAAACATGACCCCAAATCAGGAAGTTAAAAACTACTAGCCAGAACATATAAACATCAATGCTTCAAAGATATAAAATCCAGCCGGGCATGGTGGCTCATGCCTGTAACCCCAGCACTTTGGGAAGCCGAGGCGGGTGGTCACTCACTTGAGGCCAGGAGTTCGAGACCAGCCTGGCCATCATGGTGAAACCCTGTCTCTACTAAGAATTACAAAAATTAGCCGGGCATTGTTGTGCATACCTGTAATCCCAACTATTTGGGAAGGCGAGGCAGGAGAATCATTTGAGCCCAGGAGGCAAAGGTTGCAGTGGGCGACAGAGGAAAAAAAAAATACAGGCTGGGCATGGTGGCTCACGCCTGTAACCTCAGCACTTTGGGAGGTTGAGGCGGGCAGATAACGAGGTCAAGAGATCAAGACCATCTTGGCCACCATGATGAAACCCTGTCTTTACTAAATATACAAAAATTAGCTGGGTCTGGTGGCGCACACCTGTAGTCCCAGCAACTCGGGAGGCTGAGGCAGGAGAATCTCTTGAACCTGAAAGGCAGAGGTTGCAGTGAGCCAAGATCAAGCCACTGCACTCCAGCCTGGCAACAGAGTGAGACTCCGTCTCAACAACAACAACAACAACATCAAAAAAGATACAAAATCCTCAGAAAAAAGGACTGAAGATTGTTCCTTCATAGTATGATTTTAAAATGATTTATGATCTTTAGAAAGGACACAAATTAGAAGTGAGAGAATAAAAAGAGACAGGTATCATTAATGACTGCAATGAATAATCAATAACTGTGACATAAAACAATTGCAACGCAACAACAAAACCAGAAAGAACAAAAAAATTATTTCAGTCTCGATTTCTTAGTACAAGGGCAACAGCATTCTATAAATGTCCACAGCTCTCAGGAGTGACTATTTGACAACAGAGCCACTAATGATAAAAAGCGGCTTCTTTCTGTTTTATATTTTATATATTCTGGCTGAAATGATGGGAAAGAATATAATGGTTGAGAACACATAATACAAAAAATAATTAGAATGAAACAGCTCAATTTCCTAAATGTCCTTAAGTACTTTACATCTGAAAAGGCAAACTCAGGTACATCATTTTTTTTTTTAAACTAATAAAAGGACAACATTGAAAAAAAAAAAAAAGAAGAATCTTTAAAAGAGAGACTAGCATATTCTCCCCAATAGTTTTGTAACCGTATCTCAAGAAATCTTATTTCCCACAGATTTTCTAAGAGATTTCCTTTTTCCCGCAATTGCTTGAATTTCCCTGCTATAAATCTCTGCAAGTCACTGGATGAAGCTTTACAAAGTCATAAATAAAACAGTAGGAATGATCCACACTGAAATAACCAAGCCACACAGACTTGAGAAAAAAAGAATGTAGAGCAATTTTTTTTTCCACCTATCAGGGTATCTGGTTCTTTAAACGATTACCCCGACTTGGTTTTTTAACTTTTTTCTGGGAGGTGGGTAGGCCATTAGTCCCTTAAAGAGTGATGCCATGATTCTTGGTAGGATATCAGTGGCCAAATATATACAGAAACATGATGGTAGCTGCTGTTTCTGTGATGAAAAATTCATAGTAGGTTTGGTAGGATATCAGTGGCCAAATATATACAGAAACATGATGGCAGCTGCTGCTTCTGTGATCAAAAATTCATAGTAGGTTTCCTTCCTTCCTTCCTTCCTTCCTTCCTTCCTTCCTTCCTTCCTTCCTTCCTTCCTTCCTTCCTTCCTTCCTTCCTTCCTTCCTTCCTTCCTTCCTTCCTTCCTTCCTTCCTTCCTTCCTTCCTTCCTTCCTTCCTTCCTTCCTTCCTTCCTTCCTTCCTTCCTTCCTTCCTTCCTTCCTTCCTTCCTTCCTTCCTTCCTTCCTTCCTTCCTTCCTTCCTTCCTTCCTTCCTTCCTTCCTTCCTTCCTTCCCCCTTTCCTTTCCTCTCATTCTCCCTCCCAATTTTTTAACCATTCAATAGATGGCAGATATATGGCATGCCAGTAAGAATCATGTCTATCTTATTCACAATTTTGTTTGTGGCACCACGTTTGTTGCCCAGAATGTGCTTAATAAATATTTGCTGAGGAAGTAAGTGAATCTATTGAACACCAAACACCAAGCTAGGCACCGAAGTTGAAAAATCTTATCCCACAGGTTCATCTGGGATCTGCAAAGCTGTGTTTAGGGAAGCAGATCAAATTGAATCTATGATTGTACAGAGTGGGGTCCTTTTTCCCAAAGCAGAACAAGAGGTGTTTACTAAGTTATAAAGTAGAGATGTTCCTGCTCTGATTTTGATAATGTGGAACCCACTGGAATGGGCAGGTTGAATGAACGTCCCTGAAAAAAATGTGGCATTCTCCCTACTTCCAGAGTAAAGGCAGAAAACTCTTCATCTGATGGGAAGAGGCCCCTAAGAAAGGCTGAGTAACCAGAAAAGCTTATTATTGTTGCCTTGCGGGTGCCTGAACACTTTGCTCAGTCACGTCATCGCTGGCCAGGGTGGGCTCCCTTGGCCGCAGAAGTTTCCCTGCATCATTTGGAGCCAAGTTCCTGAGCGCCCCCATGGGTTCCTATGCAATTTGGGTCTTTGTTGAATTCACAGCAGCTGCTTGGCTTTCCTGTGATTCTGTGCTAGAGCTCTGGGTGAGGAAATCCAGGCTCATGCTGGACCTTCTAAATGACTTCCAGTGACTTGGATTTCAGTGTCAAAAGCTTAGAAAATATTCAGTTAATAGTCATTTGGGAGGTAGGACATCATTGCTGCATTAATGACCTTAAATTTGCCTACATTTCAATGCATGTTCAATACCTTACTATTAACCAACCTCCCAAATAGCAATCTCATAATGGAATAATCCATTTACTCTAAGCAATGATCAGTGCATCAAGTGTTAGGAGTCTCTTCCTGAGCTGAGTGACAGAAACTTTAACTGCCACTCTCTGCAAACGCTTGCTGCTTGAGTCAGGAGAACCCTGCTCTGGCACACAACTCAGATGCCTGAAGAAACTGCACAGAGCTGCCTGGCCTGCCTGAGCATGAAGCAACCCAAAAAGTCCACAGGAGTCATAGGAGCCTTCTAACTTCTGGCCAAAATGAAGCGAGCCATATTAAATGTCACAGAGACCAATAGCAGGTTCTCTTGCTTGAGAAGCATCCACTAACACCAAGAGCTCAAAATTTTTTTAAAAAATTATACTTTTGTTTGCATTTTTACCCAGCTGACCTAGCCAGAAATTGCAAACAGATTTTTCTCAAGTATGATTAGATTTGAGAGGCGAGACAGCATGAGTCAAGAGTCAAAGAGCTAAAGGATATGTGTCCACAGAGATGTGGGACAGTCAGTGTTCAGATTAGAGTAGAAGAGATTTCTTCCTTTGATTGAAAATTGGAAGAAACAGACTCTCATCTTTATCAACACTGGGAGGCTCTGAGTTTCCAGTTTACAGCACTGCTCTTAAGAAGCCAGCAGCATAATTTCAAGAACAGGAACCATGATGGCTTCTTAATCAAATTAAATAGTAAAATGAAAGCAATAATTACTCAAATTTACTTGGCAAAATAGCGAGACAAATTAATTGAAATGCTACTTTTGATCACAAGGATATAATTAGAAAAGTCTTTGGTGGATGAGAATATCTCTGGGGCATGAATTAAATCAATTGGATAACCTGATTATAAAGCCCTTATGCTTAATGTGTAAACCCAAACTTACTGTTGTGGAATGTAAAAGGAAGAATAAAGATTGATCAACAAATACGCACTTAAATGTTCCTGTCCAACTGCAAACATTACTGGGCTTTTATTATGTGCCAGATGCTGTGATACTATGTATTCTTATCACTTATGCTGTTTTATTCTCTCAAAAAGCAATAAATAAAATCAGCATTGTTAACACCTGCCACGACTGTCCCTCTGTCCACAACCACAGGCTACACTGATGGAAGGACCACAGACAGTGAAGTCTGACAAAAGAAAGAAAAGACTAAAACGCCTTTTCTCCTTTTTATCTCATCTTCCTCTTACAAATCCCACTACTTCTCAGTAAAATCAAATCTTATAAAACTCTAAGTGCATCTGAGCTGAACCATAAGAAGCACGTGGCATTCCCTGGCAGCCATTATCCCTTTGAGTGGACACATGACAAAGTTGGCCCAATTAGAGTGAGGAGAGAGACTCTGACTCCATTCCTGGGGAGAAGCTTGTCCTCTCCTTTTGGCATGAACAAGGATGTTCAGAGCCACAAGTGCCAAACACACTTACAACCATGGGGAGAACTAATGTCAAAATAAAGCTAGCCTACAGATGGCGGATGGTTACAGCCAATCTACAGACAGTTTTCCTGAACATGGGCCCTGGAAAACATCTTTGAGCTCCTGAGTCAATCAAGTCTGTAGCTGACCTTAGCTCCTGCCTTGCTGTAATAGGAGCTCTCACACGTCTTCTTTGTTTGGTCTGTTTGAGCCAGACTTTCATAACCTAAATCTAAAGCATCCTAGTCTATACAAAACATAATGAATGTTTGTTAAGCAAGACAAAGTACAAAACAAAAATACTTTTCTATACAACTAAGGACAATTTTTTTCAAAGTATGCTCACTGACCACTTGCACCTAAATCACATTGGATACTTGTTTAAACTGCAAATGAAAGAATTATGCAGCCTGTCTGAATTCTTGTTTCTCTGTTTTAAAAAATGTGTGGATTCACACCTACTCCTTGCTTCTTCATAAATTAGTGTGATCCAAAAGTAAGCAGAGTAACAGACTTTCATTTGTGAAAGTGAATACTTTTGCAAGATTGCTTCAGAGCCCAGCACATAATAAAATATAAAAATGCTTGAGAAAGAATCAGTAGGATTATAAAATTGTTTTTAAGGCATATAAAAAAATTCTCTCCAATTCTCCTTTCTAAGGAAAAGAGGTATTTTTTAAAGTAGGTTCTTTCAGATTCCTACACATTATACTACAACTACAAATGTGAGGTTTTTATGAAATCCTTCTTGCCTAACTATTACTTACATTTTTGAACTCAGTTTAAATGTTCTGACCTTGGGAGGCTCTTCAAGTACTATTTTGTACCATGGCTGATACTTGGAATTAAAACCTGTCCAAACAGGGAAGCAGTCCATAAAGTAGCCTCCTTCCTGACTTTTCCTCCTGCCCTCTCTGCAACCTACCTCTCCATGTCACCCCAGACCACATGCAGACTCAAACCCTTTACCTACCTAAATCCTACAAGGGCTGAGAGCTCCGCCTATATAATGCTCCCTGAGGAAGCTCCCAGGTGAGGTCTGGTCCCCTTGAAATATGAGATAGCAACTAAATACAAGTCCGGCTACTTTCAGCTGCAAGAGTAAATAGGCCTCAAACATCACCCAATATGGAAACAAATTACTGTGTGTCAGTGAGGCTGGACGTTCCTAGGGAAGGCCAGCTTCAGGGATGACTGCTCCACAGACTGGTTTCTCTGTCCACCTCTACCTCTGCAGGCTGCTTACTCCTGCAGGTCCCCATGGTCAGAGGGGGCTGTCAGAGGGGGTGAGCCAGGAATGTGTGGCCTCTCCCTTAGGCATAGGATCCCTTCTTCCCCAAGATGCCTCTAGACTCACTGGTCCAAATGAGCCTACGCCTTCCCATTCCATGCCAGTGTTAGCAGTGGGCTGACCAAGGCTGGGGTACAGTGCTTGCCACCTTCCTTCCCACTGCCACTCAACAAGAAAATTGTAGTATTTATACAGTGTACTAGGGTAATTGGATGGGGCTGCTCAGTGCAGAGTCTTCAACTATCCTGGGTCCTGACCAGCTGCCCTGAGAGCTGCAGGGATCAATAAATGAGCACAACTGAAATGTAACCATTTCTGGCACACCAGAGGTATTCTTTGCTTGAGATCAGGGATTGTCAAACTATGGCTCCACTGCTTGTTTTTGTAAATAAAGTGTAATTGGCAAGCAGCTAACAAACATGAGAAAATGTTCAACATCACTAATTATCAAAGAAATGGAAAACCACAATGAGAGATACCCTTTCACACCAGTCAGAATGGCTATTATTAAAAAGTCAGAAAACAACAGATGCTGGCGAGGCTATGGAGAAAAATGAATGCTTCTACACTGCTGGTGGGAATGTAAATTAGTTCAGCCACTGTGGAAAGCAGTTTGGAGATTTCTCAAAGAACTTAAAAAAGAACTACCATTCAACCCAGCAATCCCATTACTGGATATATATACAAAAGAAAATAAATCATTCTACCAAAAAGATTCATGTACCTCATATGTTCATCAAAGTACTCTTCACAATAGCAAGGACATGGAATTAACCTAGGCGTCCATCAATGGTGGATTAGATAAAGAAAATGTAGTATTCCACACCATGGAATACTACACAGCCATAAAAAGGAATGAAATAATGTCCTTTGCAGCAATGTGGATACAACTGGAAGCCATTATCCTAAGGAGTAAATACAAAAACAGAAAACCAAACATCGCATGTTCTCATTTATATTAATAAGTGGGAGCTAAACACTAAGTACTCATGGACACATATGTGGCCAACAATAGACACTGGGGACTACTATGAGGGGAGGGACGGAGCGGGGCAAGGGTTGAAAACTAACTCTTGGGCATTATGCTCATTAGCTGGGTGATTAGATCGATCATACCCAAAATCGCAGTATCAAGCAATACACTCATGTAATAAACTTGCACATGTACCCACTGAATCTAAAATAAAAGTTGAAATTATAAAAAAAATAAAAATAAAGTTCTATTGGGGCCATCTATCTTTTCTGTGGAGTTAAGTAGCTGCAATAGAGACCATATAACTCACAAAGCTGAAGATATTATCTGACCCTTTATAGAAGTTTTTGCCAACCTCTGGCTTAGATGCGCCAACTAGTGTGGAATAATGTCAGCAAGTCAACCACAATTTCCATTCTAGCACCCAACACTTTTCCTTTCTAACATACTTCACATTTATATTATCTTTTTGAACATCTGCCTCCCTTGCTAATTTAAGTTCCCTGAGGGCAGTGAATAGTGTCATTTTTTATTCATTGCTGATGCCACATCCCCAGCACCTAGCCCATGGGCTGGCTCATTATAAGCACTCCATAAATATTTGTTGGCTGACTAATTGAGATAAATGCACTACTTAAATAATCTTCTATGTAGGAACAAAAGCAATTATTTCTTTCAGAATGCTCCAGATCAGAGAGTAACAACATATCAAAAACAGCATGTCAACAAAGAGACACGTATTCCTCAATAAGAAGGGCATGAGCTTTAATAACATTAACATTTCACAACCCTTGGGAGGAAGATGTGTCTACGTGCTGTCTCCCTTGAGAAGAGGCAGAAACAAACTTGAATTCTCAGAATCCGAGAGGCAAGGTGTGGCAGAGGCAAGCAGTGTGTTTGCTGGAGCCATCTTAACCAAGAATGCTCACTCATGACCTGTGCTGCAGCTCACCAGCTACAGTTCCAGGTATCCTCCCTATTTAACTTCGTAATTTGTGACTTCACTAGGTCACTGAAGCTCAACTTTCATTAGTGTTCAGGGGAACAGTAATGATTTCTAAAAGGTAGAAAGCATAGAGAGTGAAGAGGGATGGGCCAGGCAGGGTGGCTCATGCCCATAATCCCAGCACTTTGGGAGGCTGAGGTGGGTGGATCACTTGAGGTCAGGGGTTCGAGACTAGCCTGGCCAACATGGTGAAACCCCATCTCTACTAAAAATACAAAAATTAGCTGGGCCTGGTGGCGGGTGCCTATAATCCCAGCTACTTAGGAGGCTGAGGCACGAGAATCGCTTAACCTGGGAGGCAGAGGTTGCAGGGAGCTGAGATCTCTCCATTGCACTCCAGCCTAGGCGAGAGAGTGAGACTTCGTCTCAAAAAAAAAAAAAAGGGAAAGTGAAGTGGGATGGGCCTAGAGATATCTCTATGCCACACTTTCTCTTTAGGTCTTCTTTTCAAAGAATAGGTAACAGAGTCCACAAAGATAACAGTAACCTAGAGAAACAGACCTTGATAAACCCCAAAATCTTCTGCAGTGGACCTAGAACTCATTTTATCTATGGATGATGCCAGTTTTTTTTTTTTTCTCATTAACCAATCTAAGGAAATTTAGAAACACATGATCAGAAATGAAAACAACTTTATAGTTTTTTAAATTGCCAGAATGGTTTTAGAGTGTATAATAACATTAAAAAACAATTACCACTAGTAAAGAGGCAAGTATTTTTCAACGTTTAGTTTGACATTCAAAGTTTTATTCCACAATGCTGGGGACATACAAAATACTGAGGGGCAGTAATGAAAATTGCAATAACAGGACCTGAACTTCATTATAATCTGCTAATTAATATAGCAATACACAATAACAACAGGTCAGCATACACAGGATCATGATCAAGTTGAGGCCTGTGTTGAACAGCCAAGAATGCCTCAAACACCAGGGAAAGAAAAATGCCAAGCACTGTATTAAAATATCTCCCCTAGACACAGTTTGCTTTCCAAAAAAAAGCTGGCAGTCAGCTTTGCACACCAGCATTTCAGCATTTTTTCCCCTTGTCTACATTTATGGCAATCCCAAACTAAACCAGATTTAGGAAAGCCTTGTCATCAAAGAGGGAAGAATAAGTAAAAGGAAATCTCTTATTTGTTTTATCCATGCAAATTAGGTGGTATTTAGAACAGTCTTCTCTACCAGAAGAGCCAGTATTATATTCGACGGAAGTAGGGTGGTTGTCATCCATGAAGTCAAATAAAAATTGCTTCATCTTTTCATTTTCAAATTCACAGACCTTTAATACTTTTTTTCTGTCCCTTTTTCTCAGAATCTAACAGAATTTTTTTTCATATATGCTCTAACATAAAAATTTAAAATTAATATTTGGAATATAGTAATACTGCCATTAGACCAATTCCCTCACAATTTTTCTTCTTAAAGTATTTAATGTAAAAAGTAGATGTCTAAGTTAGTAACTGACTATGTACTAATTATTAGAATCTCAGTCTCTCCATTCATATAGTAGGGGAAAATATATTTGCTATCACTTGGCAATGATGGGCTTCAGGACATGCTACCCTAAAATGCAGCACCTTGACATTTGAGAAAGCAGCAGAAGCAGGAAAGTCTCTCTCACCTTCCCCTGCTGCCCTTCTCTCCTAAAGCAGATCATAAAACCTAGAAAGGATTATCTGACCTTCCTCTGAAGCAGATCATAAAGCCATCATTGGAGAGATGCTCTCACTATACCCAGAAGAAAGGAATATTCTTATCTCTGGCAATACAAGGACACAGAGAAGAGTCTGAACAAACAGGTCTTGCTAAGTTCTGCAGTTCATTACCACTAGATCATACCCTCTTTGTCCAATCATACTTCTCCAGAATAATCCCACTTCTTCATTAAACCTAGCATAAAAAGTATACAGGTTTACCTGCTTCTCCAAGTCTTCATTTCTTTATGAAGGGTCCTATGTCATGAAAATTTTATTTTAAATGAATTTGTATGCTTTTCTCTTGTTAATCTGCCTTTTATTGTAGGAGCCTTAGGTTTGAATCTAGCAATGGAGAAGAGAAAATACATTTCTTTTCCCATACAATGATAAGTGTTTTATGGGTTCATATTCTTTGATCTAGTAATACCAATTCTAGAAAAAGATTCTAAGAAAATATTCAGTAGGAAAAGCACTTATATTCATTAAACTACTCATCATAACATGTCTTAAAACAACAGATACTGGAATAGACTAAATGCCCAGCTAGAAAGAAATACGAAAGTGGTTAAGTAAATGTAGGTTTATCAAGCAAGTGAAATATTACCCAATTATTACAAATTAAAATGATGCAAACCATGGAGTATTCTGCAAAATATTTTATAGATTGCAACATAAGTAAGTAGACTACACTATGGTTACAAGTGAAAACTACCTGAAATTTTCTTATTAGTCTGCAGAAAAACAAATTTGTGAGTTAAGAGCCTTTTATCAATGTGCAAACTCTCACCCAATCATCACATTTATCAGAGTAGCACCTGACTCTTCCTGTTGCTGGAATCCCTGTGGTCTCCTGATGAGCTTTTCCCATTCTTCCCTTGTGCCTTTGCTACACTGTATTCCTCACCTGCAAGGTGCTTCCACCTAATCCTGATAATCCGTATGTAGCACTTTGTTCAAGACTGAACTCCATTCTCACCTCTTTCACAAAGCGGCCTTATTAGACCAACGATATGAAATTGCTTTGAATTGCTTAGCTTGTATTATCATTTCCTTGACTATTTTGTTGTCGCCTCTTCTCAGACTGCAAATTCTACAGAATTATTTTTAGCCCATGCAATGGGTAAAAAATACGTGATTTTGAAAAATGAAGTAATCAATGAGTATAAACTGTTCGGGGCAGGGGCCATTTCTTATCTTTGTATCTACAATACTCATCATAGTACTGAGCAAACAGTAGATTATCAATAACTCTTCACTAAATAAATGGATACATTTTTATTGTTACACGTGACTACTGGCTGTAATACCCAGGTAGGTTTTTCTCATCTGTCCCCTTTCCACTTTCTGCTTCTATGGAACATCAGATAAGGTTCTTTTTCTAAAAGGAGTGCCATCCATGAAGAGAGCTTACCCAGGTCAAACTGGCCGGAAGTGTAGCCACAAGTCTGCCGGACTTCCTCACTGTCCCAGCCCAAGGGGTAGAGGGCACAGCCAGCACCAATCAACAACCCTGCAAAGAGAGAAGACAAGAGGGCTTTACCAGTGCTTCTCTGCATCACTAGATAAAGGTGGTGGGATCAATATTTAGCAATATAACAAGACCATAGCATCTGCTTTTTAGACAGCACCAGCCACAACTCTTTTAAGCAATCTAAGGTCAGTTTGACTCCAACAACAATTTCAAGTCAGCTTAAAAGAAAAAAAAAAAAACTTGACAGCTCAGTTTGGGTCCAACTTTGCCTTTTAAAGCATTAAAAGCCTTGCAAATCATGTTTAGGAAATAGAATTCAGAAGCTTTTTAAATCATTCTTGTAAAAAGCCAACCAATTCCACCATTAATCCATGCAAACAAGTATTTCAAGAGCAAGCAAAAGTTCCTAATAGGTTATGATTTCTTATTCACTAGATTTTTGTTTCCTATTTAAGAATAAAATAGAATGTTTCAGTGTTGTCAAATTTTACTAGGGGCAGAAAGAACATAAAGAGTTTCATGAATGGCCTCAGCACATTCATCAAACCTCTGAACTGTACTGCCCATTATTAGGCGATGTGGAGAATCACTGAGCATCCACGCATCTCAGAAAGACTCAGGAAGACAGACATTTATTATAATCTAAGTACCCCTTGCTGCTAAAACCAAAAGTTTTGATGACTAAACTGAAGAAAGTGATGGTTTTATCTTAATATAAATTAAGTTATCTTGGCAGCACTCTCTGAGCTGACAGCTTTCAATTGGTGAGTCTTTAGTTTGCATCAAAGCCTAACATGGTTTTACAAGAAGCTAAATGACATTTAAGCACTCACTATTTGAATCTGTGGGCCAATCTGAAAGTAAGATCTTGTTGTGTCAATCACAGGTGTTATCAACATTTGTGAGTACCACAAATGTGCTGAACCCATAGGACCAACAGATACGTAGTCTAATGTCGGGGAAGTGGCTTATCAGGTGCTAAATGAGAGAGCCCCCTAAATAGGAAAATCCATTAATATGGTAACGTGGAGGAGGATGGCAGGGCCTGGAACGTATCTAGGAGAGGAGATCTTCAATATTTCTGCACCAAGTCCCTTCCGGGCCTTCTTTTGTCTTTTTCCTCCCTACCCCCATCAGTCACCCCTGGTGGATAAATTGAGCAGTAGTAATCCATACAAATAATCTGTTTCCTCACAGGTAACTAAGGGAGAGCTAGCTACTTTCCATCCCTGTCCTCAACTACCCTGAGGAGCTCTAACGAAAGGCCTCCCTCACCCCCACACCCATCCTGATATATTTCCTACCCTGGTAATGCTTTCACCAGTCTGCCCCTTGGTTGACATGAAGGGCCTTCTATATGCAAGGCAGAGGGCCATCTACTTGTGGGAGTGCTAGAAAGAATCATTGAAACTATGAATCACTAGTCCCAGGATGTCCTACATGCAACTGCATAAATATGAATTATGTTGAAGCTGAAGAATAATCTAGAAAGCAGTTATACAAGTTTTTGCTGACGAGGCAAACGTCCTAGTGGCCAATTTCCTTAGGATTTTTCCCTTAGGATAGAATGTACAGCATTCTAAAGACAATTCCAAACTAGTTTTAGGCACCATTAAGTAAAGAAATTATTAATGAGGATGCCAAGCTTTATGCAAACTGAATTCCATGAATGTTTAATAAACAACGAGGTATCATGTCTGTGATACTCAGGTCTTAAATTAATAGGTAGCACCACTTTCTGAGAAGATCTTGTGAACAATTTTTTTTAAAGGATGACAAATGCAGAAAGGCATCTGGACAAAAAGTATTTAAGTATAAGAAAAATGAAAAATAGTAACATTTAAGCCAGGGGGCCCCAACCCCCGAGCCATGAACCAGTATGGGTCCATGGTCTGTTAGGAACTGGGCCACAGAGCCAGAGGTGAGCAGCAGGCAAGCAAGTAAAGTTTCATCTGTATTTACAGCCACTCCCCATTGCTCACATTACCACATGAGCTCTGCCTCCTGTCAGATCAGCGGTGGCAACAGTTCTTTTTTTTTTTTTTTTTCTGAGACAGAGTCTCACACTGTCATCCAAGCTGGAATGCAGTGGTGCAATCTCAGCTCATTGCAACCTCTGCCTCCCCATCTCTGCCTCCTGAGTAGCTGGGATTACAGGTGGCTGCCACTGCACCCAGCTAATTTTTGTATTTTTAGTAGAGATAGGGTTTCACCATGTTGACCAGGCTGATCTAGAACTCCTGACCACAGGTGATCTGCCTGCCTCAGCCTCCTAAAGTCCTGGGATGACAGGTGTGAACCACTGCGCCCGGCCTAGCATTAGATTCTTATAGGAGCATGAACCCTATTGTGAACTATGCATGCAAGGGATCTAGGTTGCATGCTCCTTATGAGAATCTAATGCCTGATGATCTGTCACTGTCTCCCATCACCCTCAGATGGGACTGTCTAGTTGCAGGAAAGTAGGCCCAGGGCTCTCACTGATTCTACATTATGGTGAGTTGTATAATTATTTCATTATATAATCACAGTGTAATAATAATAGAAATAAAGTGCACACTAAATGTAATGTGCTTGAATCATCCTGAAACCATCCTCCTCCACTCAGTCCATGGAAAAATTGTCTTCCATGAAACTTGTCCGTGGTGTAGAAAAGGTTGAGAACTTCTAAGCCATCAGTAATTTCCTCTTTACCTCATAAATAAATGAAAAACAGTTTTATTTGCTAACGTTCTTTTCATTATGAGTAAAAACTATGTGCCATGAAGTCATGAAAACACCTAGTTTGGCCCAGTCTTACACCAGTCACTTTGGGACACTAAATAGAAAGGAGCTTACATATGGAACACTTAGGCCAGGGGCTCTCCAAGGGGCAGAACACTTGGCAGTCAGGGTCTTTTGTGGAATTCTGGGCTGTTTTTGTGATACTGTAACCAGGGACCTCGGTTTTAAAAATCACCCACTTTCTTTTTCTTCCTTCTCTCCCCTCTCACCCCTTCATTCCTTCCTTCTCTAGACACTCCCCTCCAACAATGCATGCTCATCTAATTGTGTTCTTGCTCTTGAAACAAACCAGGCTGGAGCCCCATGGCAGAATCCTCCCACTTAGGAAGAGTCCACCATTCGTCCACCATCATCGAAGTCAAGATAATGCCAACCAGACTTCTGGGCAGGCAATTACCCAAGATGGCCATCAGAATGTTAAAATAAAACTTCAGACAAATTAAATTTAACAGAGTTTAATTGAGTAAAGGTTAAAAAAAATTCACAAGTCAGACAGCCTCCAGAATCATGGCAGATTCAGAGTCTCCTGAGATACCTTATGGTCAGAGCTAATTTATAGACCAGAAAAAAAAAAAAGAAAGTGATATACAGAAAACAGAAGTGAGGTACAGAAACAGATGGATTGGTTACAGCTTGGTGTTTGACTTATCTGAACACAGTTTGAACAGTCAGCAGCATATGCGTTGTTGAAGTATGGCTGCTGGGATTGGCTGAGATGCAGCTATTGTTACAGAAGCATACTCTTAAATTAGGTTTTCTACTAAGTCTACCTACTTGTCCACCTATTAAGTTAGGTTATGGTTCATCCTCAAGGACTTACGTACGGAAGTATGGAGGTTTTCTTAGGCCACGTTTAGTTCAATTTAACAAGAACAAGATACACAGACTGTGTACCCTGCACTATTCCGGAATGTCTCCTATACCAAGTTTCCCTTTAAAAGTCCTATGGTAAATTTTAAAATGTAAGATGGTATTTAGAACACTAGAATGCCATCTTCTCAGGTTGCTGGTTCTCCGATTAAACCTGCTTTTCCTCCCACCAAACTTTGTTTCTTGTGTTCTGTCTGGTTTTCTACCAGCAAGCAGCCAAACCTAGGGTGGGTTACATTACTTAGTTTTTTGTTTGTTTGCTTGTTTTGTTTTGTTTTTTTGAGACGGAGTCTTGCTCTGTTTCCTGGGCTGGAGTGCAGTGGCGCGATCTTGGCTTACTCCTGGGTTCAAGCGATTCTCCTGCCTCAGCCTCCTGGGTAGCTGGGATTACAGGTGCATGCCCCCATGCCCAGCTGATTTTTGTATTTTTAGTAGAGACGGGGTTTCACCATGTTGGTCACACTGGTCTTGAACTCTTGACCTCGTGATCTGCCTGCCTCACCCTCCCAAACTGCTGGGATTACAGGTGTGAGCCACTACGCCCAGCCACATTACTTCGAAATGTAGATTCAACCATATAAATTAGGAACGATTTTATACACAGGAAATTTGTGGTACATGTATGAATTTTAAAAACATACCATGAACATATGCTCACATGTTTAAAAAGTTGTTCAGTGGAGGGCAACTAGCTTATCTGAATTTTTATATTAATATTTATGTAGCTCTTGTTTTGTCATCTGCTAATATTTGCTAGCAGGAAAGAAAGGGCAGACTCCAAAAATTTGAGAAACATTCTGGGAGAAAAATGTATGTTACAAATCGTATGATCAGCCTAATTGGCTATCACAGTTATTAGGATATGTAGGTAAACATTTCAGTGGCCTCCCCACTAACTTGCTACCACCAAACGTTATGGTAAAAGGGAGTTTCAGACCAAATTTGGCCAAATATGCAACAAATGTTTATTAGTAAGCTGGCATGAAAGAGAGTCAGAAGACCAATTCTGTAAGCTCAGTGAAATCCAGTGATCTGTCCCCCTGCCCAACACAACTCCATCATATAGTCATTGTAACAAGGACCTCACATGAAATTTTCAACACACAATGGACAAATATGAGACAGTTCAGGGAAACTTTAGGTCAGACCAGGCCACAATATTTTCCATTAAATGGAAGTGGAGAGTGAGCACAGGTCCAAATAGAGAGATCTAAACCTGGACTGCCCCATGCAGTAGCCAATAGCCACAAGTAGCCCTTTAAGTTTAAATGTTAAGTTACTTAAGATTAAATACAACTCAAAAATTTAATCCCTCAGTTGCACCAACTACATTTCAAGTGCTCAATAGCCACCTGGCACTAGTGGCTACCATATTGGACAGTGTAAATTAGACCATTTCCATAACTATAGTTCTACTGGAGGATGGCTGTGCTAGATATAAGACACACTTTAAAAGAATGCTGGATTTGTCAGGTTCTCAGGCCTTAAGCCTGATGGTGCTTGTTAAGAATCAAAATCATCACCGCTCTTTAAAGTTCCTCCTTTTAGGTAGGGCTAGAGGCCAGGAAACTATATTTCATAAACTAGTGGGAGTTCTGGGTCATACTCTGTCAATAAGAAGCTCTCATGTGGAATATAAAAGATAAAAGGGATAAACTGGTATTCCACATTCACACCTGCAGCCAGGGGCAAGCCTTTGTGCAGACAGTAGACAGTGACATTTTGGGAGTGATTTCCAGGCGTCCCCCTCCTCATCACCCACTAAGGGTGGATTATCAGCTGTAGCTTCTTTTGATCCCAGCACTTCCTGATTTCCTGAATTCTTCCAAACAGCTTCTCTGACCTTCACTTTCTCAGACCTCTTAGTAGGTCTACAAAAAACGTTAAATCCCTGGGCTACATCCCTTACTGCTGGAAATATCTAGAGTGGTTTCTCTTACTGGTCAAACTCTGACTGGTACATGCCCACTCACACAAGGGCAGAAAAGCCAATACTGATCTTAATACCCCACCGTATTTCTTGAACATCATCCATTTCCTTAATCAAAAATTATCTCAAAACACAATTTATGCTAATTATTAAACTTCTGGGGCAAGTATAGATAGTAATATTCTAAAGCTTTGCCTTTAAGCATGCCTGTGGTATGGTTTCTGGTTAGGAAATGTAACAGGCTAAGTAACCTCCCCTGAAATGTAGATTTCTGAAGAGGACACTTCAAATGTTAACTAATTGTCTTTTGGGGGAGGACTGAAGTCAACTAGCATTTTGTTGTCTATACTGAAGTACTATTTTGTAAAGTAGGGGCAATTAAATGTAAAAGTGAGAACATCTTTTTAATGGAAGAAATTTGCCATTGTTCATTTCCAGCAGTGTTAAATCTTAGCCCATGTTGTGGAAATCAATGTTTGATGGAAGCACAGTTTAGAAATCCCTGAATTAGATACCACTTGGATATTACACTGTATGCAGAAATGGAGCTCAGAAAATTTTCTGGAATTTGAAGTAATTGCCCAAATGATATCTTAGTGACCTGACAGATTTTAATAGCTCTAGTTGCCTGATTTGCTTCTGGGGAGTATATGGCTCAATTAGAATCTCCAGCTCACAAGCTTTAATATTATTTACATGGGTTTTATTAGATTTCTAAACCCTGTGGTTACCACATGGGCTTAATTTCAACCAAATTCCTTTGTCACTGCCATAAAAGACAATATAAAAAAAAGGTGTCAGTTTCACACCTTTTGGAAATTTGTGCATACGAGTGGAAGTGAGGAAAGATGCTGTGAAGAAGTCAGCAACCTGAGGAAGGCGGGAACCAAGGTAGGTTGCAGGAAGAGGTGTGAGATCATTTGCAGCTACAAGCTCATTTGCAATTAAGAAGCAATCTATTTCTGCAACCCCAAAGATCTGCAACTTTTAAGGGGTCATAAGTCAATCACACAAATTACTGCAAATTAGCTCAGTCTTTAGTTTCTACCAGCACTTTGCTACAATCAGCAATCTAGAGGCAAAAGGCCATGGGGAAGATTGTTTTTAAAGAGGTTTTAGGATTGTAGAGAGATGCTGCCTCCTAAAAAAGAAAAAGCAATAATCCAACAGATGACTTGATAATTCTTAAATTTGAAAAAGTTCATTTTAATAATGCATTGACTACTACACCATTTCATCCTGAGTGCCCTGAGGTTTTTGGGCTCACCCTGTTCAAGGACAATTAAAATATTTTAAGAGCCAGGTCAGTGGAATGACCTCTAAGGAGAAGCCAATGGGAATGGAAAAGAGCTGGCATAGATAATTACGAAAAGGTGGGCAATGCTGCTGTGATGAAAGTCGGTTCTTTAGCTCCAAATGGGCCCTTGGGCCCAAACCTGAGCCTGGATACACGGTCTGGCTGTAAACCACCTACAGGAGAGTTCCTAGTAGAAACTCTTCGATTTCACAAAATGCTAGAAATATCAGCCATGATACTAATTGTTTCTTTGAATTTGAGCGTGTGAAGTCTGAAGTCTGTAAAGAGCTCAGTGGTCAGAATAAGAACCTGGGGCTGGGAATCTCCCCTTCTGCAAAACTCTTTCTATTCAAACACAGTACTTAACACTTAGCCAGCGGACTATTAACATAACAATTCAGCTCTTGCCAAGAAGGCAAAACAAACCTCTAGTCAGCCAATGCCAATTACTCTCCACAGGTGGTAAGAATAGAGTCGTCATGTTAAACTCATAAAGCCTTATTTTTCCAGGCCAATCTTGAAAGTTTTTTTAATGTGATCGCACTTTTTTCCAGGACTATGGCTCCATTCTTTTTCCACTGTTTATTTTATTTTTTTAATGGAATGACTTTTTCCACCCTTGGCCCCTTGAGTGGTCACACCAGTGTTTCCCATCAATTCATCTTTTATGTTTTTTGGATACTTTTATCCATCCTCCAGTTCCTTTATCTTCCTTTCTGTGGTAAGCACCGAGGGAAATTGTTTTCTTTACTGTTCTCATGAAAGCTGCTCAATCTTGCAGTCTGTTATCTGAACTTCTCTTTGGAAGAGGTTGGCATGTTTCCATCTCAAATTCTCCATGTGCTAATTGATGTACACGAGTTTTGTCCATTTTCATCCCTAGATAATGGCCCCTTTACAAAATGTAAGAACAAGAAATGTAACAATAAAACAAATACAGTGGTGGGGAAGGAACAAGAGCAGGGGTCAGCAGTGTAATTCTTCAGACCCTGGAAACCCAAGGAGTACATTCTTTAGTCTACAAAAAAAAAGAAGGCTTGGTTGCTTTCTAGTAAACCACACCCCCTATCAAAGTGCTTTCTGGAAACTGAGGCACAGAGGACGTAAGAAGCCTATCCAAGGACACAGAGCTCAGATTAATCCCGGGCCTCCTGGATCCCAGGCCAGGGCTCTTTTTCCACCTATCATGATCTCAATGCTTGGACATAAGTCTGCTCCACGGTCACACACTCACCACCCATAATCTGAGTTCAACCAGAGACATGTTGGATTTGACCACCATCATGTTTTACTAAGTCGGACTTAGTATCTCTAAGTCCAGATTTCTTGTATCTCTTGAATAATAGAAACATATGTCAATACAGAGCCTGCAAGTGGCTCGCTGGAGCCAGGTCCTGGTCATCCTGTTAAACTGACTGGGTGCCCTGGCCAGACTCAAAGGCATTTCTGACTGGGGATCCCTGACTTACTGTACCTACTACTGGTTCTTTGAATACATTTTGAGCTTTTTCATCTCTGAAAGTCAAATCCCTTCTCTCTGACTGAGACACTCTCACTGCTTACCTTAATGCTCAGAAAATACTACCACTTAAGGTCTAGAAGCCTCAACACATTACCTTCCCTGGTCATCCCAGCAGTGAGCTATAGGTTTTGCCTCTCCTGTGAACTGCTATTTTGATGCACTCTCTACCCTTTACTTGAGGCTGACCATTTTACATTGCAGTTATTTGTAAATATTACATGTCCTGGAAGGCCAGACACTCTATGTTTACTTGCATCCAGCTCAATCATTCACAATATTTGTTAAATATTAAATATACTAATATTTACTTAGTACTTTAAAATCCTCAGAAAAATGTATTTTTGTACAGACATGTTTTTGAAGTCCAGATATCGACTCATAGAATATATCAGCTGGGCACGGTGGCTCATACCTGTAATCCCAGCACTTTGGGAGACTGAAGTGTGTGGATCACCAGGTCAGGAGTTCAAAACCAGCCTGGACAATATGGTGAAACTCCGTCTCTACTAAAAATACAAAAATTAGCTGGGCATTGTGGTGCACACCTGTAATCTCAGTAACTAAGGAGGCTGAGGCAGGAGAATTGCTTGAACTGGGAGGTGGAGGTTGCAGTGAGCTGAGATCATACCACTGCACTCCAGCCTGGGTGACAGCGCAAGACTCTGTCTCACGAAACAAAAAAAAAAAAAAAAAAAAAAAAAGAATATATCATTGCCCCTGTTTACTAGGTGAAGGAAACCAAAGCTTGCACAAGCAGGCCTATGCTCATAAATCTACTCAAGTGGTAGATCCAGGGACAAACATCCAGGTTGAGCCCTAAGCCAGTGCTCCTAACCCCTCTTCTCCAGTGCCTCCCAAATCCCCAAGTGTTCACTGTCCCATATCTGGGCTTACTTTCCATAGCCACACACGCAATGAACTCTGTGCGTAAATGGGAAGGAGGAATTGGGTAGAAGATCAAGCCAGATTTCCAGTCACCATTTGTCTAAGACAGACACTGCTTTAGCCACAGGGAAGTCTCCCATTGCTGCCTGTGACTAACGACAAGGGATGGGCTCTTGGAAATCCTGCAAATCCCTTTCCTGGGGGCCGGTGAGTGAGAACCCCAGTTGTGAGCGCTGGCACACAAAAAGCTTCTGTCCAAAAAGAGCACATGGAGGTATAAACATGAGAAATGGGTTATTATCAGAAGCTTAGCCAAGGAAAGCATATCTTATTCAAACACTAAAATATAAAACAGAAATATGATAATTTGACAACCTATCAAAAATATTTTAACAAATCACAATAAGGCTATTTCTTGGCTGAAAACATCCTGCAGAAGAGAGTATACTTTGGGTTTCCTTAAAATGTTTTTCAAAATGGTGCCTTCATTCTCATTCTTCTTTTTTAATTCATGTGACAGAAAACACAAAAGACATGTACAATGTGTTATGCACCAAAATACTTGTCCCTTAGCTCAGAGCAAAAATTCACAAGCTAACTTCAGTCATGAGTGACTGAAGTTTTTATCTTCACTTTTTATCTTCCTGGGATCCTAGGCAATCATTGGGAGAAAAAAAATAAAGTTGTTTCAAACAATGAAAATTTGGGGAAGATTTTGCAATTTCTACGTGACAGTTTTCTGGGAAATTACATCTGAATGAAAGCAACACCTCTCTAATCCCAGTAGTTAAGGGCATCTTAATTCTACCATTTCACTTCTTTAGGACTCAGTTTTCCTTACCTGTAAAATGGGGGAAAATTATGAGAAGGGGGAGGTAACACCTTGAACATTTATTTTTATTTCTATAACAGTGACTTTATGAAAACAAAGTAGACCATCATTACATTAGGATGCACAGTGTTGTGGGAGAGATTTGCAAAACTTCCACTGGAATTGCAGGGCAGATGACACCGTGTGTTTGAAGTCTCACAGGCAACACACCTTCGCATCATGAAGTAGAATGTCATCCTCGGCCACCTCCAAGCCTTCCCCTGACATCTGTACAGATCTTAGATTCCTGTTAGAGCCCTAACTCACAGTTTCCTTCCCAGCAGGCTTGTAGAGCGATTTACACTGGCCATCGGGAATCACATCTTTTCTACCGATTGCACTCATTGTGCGATCCTCTCAGGGATTCTGGGTGAGTTGATATGAGGGGCATTTGTGATGGGATTGAAAGCCAAGCCGTGCATAGACAGAGTTAGCTGGAGAAGAGACTCCTGCAATACACCATCTCCTGCAAAAACTGGAGCAGATTTGGGGGTTGCATCCTGTCTGAATGGAGACAACGATGGAACCAAGTTGCCCGACTCTGTGCAGATCATATGAGGAACTACATTGTTTGTCATGCTAATTAATACACAGCTTCTACACTGGATCCCATGACCTCAGGGCAGGGGCTGACTGGGTGGGGAACTAGTGGGGTGTGAGTAACCAAATTCCCTTGGAAGAAAGGAAGAGTGAGCTTGTGGGTTGAGAAGGGTCCCAGCGAATGTACCTTCTCATATGGCTGTGAGAAATAGTAATTCATTATTTTTTAATCATTACCTAAGGCCAAAATGTATAAAGAAGGGGCATGGCCAAGTTTTAAATCAAATGGGGTCCTGAATTAGGAGCCTGCTGTAGAGGAAGGGCCATAAGCTTTGGAGCCAGAGAGTGATTGGTGTGGAGCCAGGCTCTGCACTGGTGAGTGGTGGCCTAGGCAGGTCACTTGTTTTGAAACTTAGCCTTTCTCTCAGGGCCAGTGTGAACAAAGCCACCTGCACCTCTTGGGGATGGTGTGACCATCAGAGCAATGCACACCAATTGCCCGGTGTGTGGCAGACAGTGGCATGTTATGTTTGCATATGATGAAAGAAGATGTTCTATAGGAGATCACTCAGGAGAAGCACACGCAGAGAAGGCAAACTATTTGAGGGAAAATATCTCCCTCCTTAGTTTTGATATATTAATATCATAAAATTACCCAAGACAGTGCAGAGCTCAGGTAGAGAAATCTTCCAAAGGAGTGATGAGTTCCCTGGGGCTTCCACTTCAGCTTCTGTCCTGTGTAAGTTCTATTGCAGAAATTGTTTCAGTTCTAACATAACAATATTTAGGAGGAAGAGTTAAACCTCTCTCCCCATGAGTGCCCTTAACCAACACATCAAGAGCACAAGCACCAACAGACTCCCAACTACCTTCGTTCATTTCTACTTAACTTTTTTTAAAAAGTTTGGGTAAGAAATAATTCCTCTTCTTACATATTAAAAGGGTCTTAAGTAAATCAGGAGCCCCACACCAACAGTAAAGTAGGATGTCAGACATATTTTTAAAAAGTAGTAAAATCTACATTTGTTGAACTGGACAGTGAAAGAAGGACTTTCTACAAATTTATATAGACTCTGTGTAGTTTGTCTTGCTACAGTGAGCCAACTGAAGACTCTCATACAGATAAATAAGAAAAGTACCAGCCTGGGCAACACAGTAAGACTCCTTCTCTTAAAAAAGAAAAAAAATTAGCCACGCATGGTGGTACATGCCTGTAGTCCCAACTACTAAGGTGGCTGAGGCAGGAGGATTGCTTAAGCCCAGGGGTTCAAGGCTGCAGTGAGCTATGACTGCACCACTGCACTCCAGCCTGGGAGAGAGAATGAGACTCTGTCTCTAAAACTAAAAAAGAAAAAACAAAGGAAACAAGCTTTTACGATGTAATAAAGAGTGGGAAGCAGGTGAGAGATGAAATACCACCTGTCAGGTACAATGTGCACTATTCAGGGGATGGCTACCAGACTTCTCCACTACGCCATATATCCATGGAACACAACTGTACGTGTACTCCTAAATCCATACAAATAAAAACTTTTAAAAAATCCAACCCAAGGCTGGGCACAGAGGCTCACACCTGTAATCCCAGCACTTTGGGAGGCCGAGACGGGCGGACTGCTTGAGGTCAGGAGTTCTAGACCAGTCTGGCCAACATGGTGAAACCCCGTCTATACTAAAAATACAAAAAAATTAGCCAGGCATGGTGGCGTGCACCTGTAATCCCAGGTTCTGGGAAGGCTGAGGCAGGGGAATTGCTTGAACCAGGGAGGTGGAGGTTGCAGTGAGCCAAGATCGCGCCACTGTGCTCCAACCTGGGAGACAGAGCGAGACTCTGTCTCAAAAATAAATAAATAAATAAATAAATAAATAAATAAGAATCCAATCCAAAAACAGTAGTGCAGAAAGTGTCAATTGAAAAGCCTAAGTACTAATGAAAATAAGCATATCATGCCTTGATACAGCACATTTCTTTAAGTCCTAGATATTCTGATGACAGATACTACTTATCCCTAGCTTGCAAACAAGAAAATTAAAGCATGAAACTGCAGAGATTTTTGTCTTGACACACTAGAGGATAGACTTGAATCCAGGTCCTTACTACTGATTTTGATGCCACAGCAAACCAAACACCCTGTGAGTTTCACAAACACTACTGCCATATTATATGGTAATGAAAAGGGTGGCCTTAAAAGTGTGGCTATGTTCCCCTTTGGCGTTGTGATCATGGGCAACTTTCTTGCCTTTCTCTTGAGTATGTTTCCTTATCAGTAAAGAAGGAATAAAATCCATATCATAGAGCTGTTGTAAGGATTGTAAGAATTTATGTGTGTGTGTGTGTATGTGTGTATAAAACATACACACATATACATACATATGTGTGTATCAAACCTTATATATAATCATTCCTTTTTAATAGAATATATAAGCCATTTATAACAGATTTCTACTAACTTCTACTAATTTCTCAGCTTAGGATATATATTGTTTTCACTATTTATGCTCACATAGCAACTTTTTCATCACTAAAAATTTAGAGAATATGAACGTATCATAAGACTGCCGATATGCACCATCAATACAGTGGTACAGGTGGCCAACTCACTTAAAAGAAACAATTCTTTAAAAATATTTTCCCCTTCATCCTTTTTCTGGGACATCAGGAAAGAAGAACCTCATCTATTTTCCTCAGGTCTTTTTAAAATACCATCACTTCCATTGAAAAAACAGTAAAGCCATCTGGAATCGCTGACAGACAGCAGTATGGAAGCAATTTCTTTCAAGACAGCTATCATGATTTTCCTTTCTGTTTTCTTTCTCTCTTGAAATGTCAAGGATAACTGCAACTTTTTACTTTTCCATCTGTGAGGTACTGATCAGTCTCAAACAAGTTTTGAAAGTACTTGAGAATTCTGTTTCCAGTAAGTTCAATACTTTTTTTCCACTTTGACTCAATTTAAATCACCACATCTGTCTTTAGTGTTTTTTAATATTAAAAGATATAAAAACATATCTTGAAATATGATTATAAAGTATTTTAAAAAGGAAGAAGTATTTAAAATACTACCACAAGCGGTCACAATGACTCATATCTTTTCAAATAGATTATCATAACCAGCACAGTAAAATAAAAATAAAAAATACTCCAAAATCGGTAAAAGTGGCTGGGCGCGGTGGCTCATGCCTGCAATCCCAGCACTTTGGGAGGCCAAGGCAGGTGAATCACCTGAGGTCAGGAGTTCGAGACCGGCCTGGGCAACATGGTGAAACCCTGTCTCTACTAAAAATACAAAATTAGCAGGGTATGGTGGCAGGCACCTGTAATCCCAGCTACTTGGGAGGCTAAGGCAGGAGAATCGCTTGAACCTGGGAGGCAGAGGTTGTAGTGAGCCAAGATTGCCCCATTGCACTCCAGCCTGGGCAACAAGAGCTAAACTCCGTCTCAAACAAAACAAAACAAAACAAAACAAAACAAAACAAAAGAGTAAATGCTGCATTTCACATTACAGAACTAGCAGAAGGTAGAATCAGGAATACTCATTTTCAGCCTGATGTTTTAATCATCTCAATATGAATTTACCACAAACAAAAACCTGAATACCAGTTGTATACCCAGGAATCAAAGCACGAGATATATTTTAAGGTATTTTTATGTAGTTATATATAATATATAATAAAGATATATGTGTAAAATATATTTATAAGATACAATCAGCCCTCTGTATCCATGAGTTCTGAATCCATGGATTCAACTAGCTGTGGATCAAAAATATTTTGAAAAAATTTACGTTCACACTGAACACGCAAACTTCTTTTCCTTGTTATTATTCCCTAAACAATATACTATAACAACTACTTACATTGCATTTATATTATATTAGGTATTACAAGTAATCTGGAGATGATTTAATGTATACAGGAAATGTACATAGGTTATATGCAAATACGGTGCCATTTTACATGAGGGACTTGAACATCTGCAGATTTTGGTATCTAAGAAAGGTCCTGGAACCAATCCCCCAAGGACAATAAGGAATGACTGTATATTTTAAAATATATTTGGCAGAGAAAACAATACTGATTAATGTCTGTTTCATGCACTGAGCTGGTGGGCTTTGACTCTGTGTCAAGCATGGGACTTCTTACTGTGGAAACATTCAAAACACGGAAGAAGTGGTCTTTTTACTCTGGCATCTGAGAGGAAGAATAATGCAGAAACAACCCAAAGACAAGGCTATACTTGTGTCATGCTAGCAACAAAACCAACAGATACCAGATAAGTCAGTTCATTTTAGGCTGGACCTGAGGGGAAGGAGGCTGTTAGGGGATGAGTGCATTCTGAGAAGTAGACGTGGTCATCTCAGGTGAAGAGAAAAGGCCGGGAGATGGGGAGGAACAAAATGAAAACAGAACAAGTTAGGAATTCAGGGAGTAGAGGACAGTGGTGGCTAAATGGTGAGGATGGGGTCAATGACCCTCGCAGAAGGTCATTAATTCTGGGCCACGGAAGTTGGCCTTTACGTAGTAGCCAAAAGGAACCTGTAATGTTTGCTAAGACTGCAATCACAAAACACCACAGACTGGGTGGCTCAAACATTCATTCATTCATTTATTCATTGATATATTTCTTTATTCTCATTCTAGAGGCTTAGAAGGCCTAGATCAAGGTGTGGGCAGTTTGGTTTCTTGTGGGGCCTCTCTTCTTGGCTTGCAAATAGCCATTTCTCACGGTATCCTCACACGGTCTTTCCTCTCTAAGCAGACATCCCTAATGTCTCTTTGTAAGTCCAAATTTCCTTTCCTTTTTTCTTTCATAGAGATGGAGTCTCCCTGTGTCATCCAGGCTGGAGTACAGTGGCCTGATCCTAGCTCACTGCAGCCTTGAACTACTTGGGCTAAAGCGATCCTCTGGCCTTGCCTCCCAAATAGCTGGGACTACAGGCATACGCCACCACACCCAGCTAGTTTTTTATGTGTTGTAGAGATGGGGTCTTGCTATGTTGCCCAGGCTGGTCCCAAACTCCTGGCCTCAAGCAATCCTCCTGCCTGAGCCTCCTAAATTGTTGGGATTACAGGTGTGAACCACTGCACCGAGCCCCAAAGCCCCACATTTCCTCTTGTGATAAAGACACCAATCAGATTAGATTAGGATCCACCTTAATGGCCTCGTTTTAACTTAATCACTTCTTCAAGGCCTATTTCCGCATAGTCACTTTCTGAGGTACTGGGGAGTAGGGCTTCAACATTTGAACTTGGGGGGGGGGGCAATGTTCAGCCCATAACAGAGGTTTGTGGTTGAATCCTCAAATATAATAGTTGAAAGGCAGCCTCAAGATGATCTAATCTAGTGCTTCTCAAACTTTGCCATGAAAATATTCCTAAAATCAAAGAGTAGTGAACTCATACCTTAAGTCAGTACTTCTCTGAAACAGGTTTTCCTTGTACCTATTGAAAAATTATTGTGAAGTTCTCCATTCTACTCCATGGGTAGCCTTGTTTCTCATATAAAAATGCTTTCCTCAAAATGATGGAGTAAAATTGATGCTCTTAGAAGATATTTTGGGTTTATCTCGTGGCTTCACATATCTGGAGCCATTTCCCTTTAAGTACATGGATAGCTCAGTTTTAGAAGAATGAATCTAGGCTGCAGCTCAAAGAGATTAGGTGGCATGTTCAAAGTCACAGTTAGTAAAAGAATCAGAAATGGAATGAAATCTTTTGTTGCTCGGTCCAAAGCATTTTCTGCAGCACCACGCTGTCACACAGAAAAGAAGAAAGTACTTGATCTGCCTGGCACAGACTAGATCACATTCAAAAAGGTTCTGAGGTCACCCAGAGCTACCCTAAGCGTGAGACACCGGCTTCCCCAATTTGCCCCATGGACTCCCCACTGCTCCTTCCCACAGGACTGCAAACAGAAGGGTCCAGAGGTGTGAAAGAGGTGGATCAGACCAGCTTCCTCCAGGGAAACTATCATCAGCTGCAAATTCCTAGCTTATTTATGAAGGGAGAACAGTGTCTCAGATAAATGCCTCCTTTTCTCAGCAGAATGAGCAGCTGCTAATCAAAGGTTGTCAAGCACAATTTATACTACCCAGGGCTTCATGGGAGGCATAAAAAGAAAGATCACAACATCATGTTTATCTCCCTTTCATTGCTGTTTCTGGCAATAGTATTACAGTCAGGCAGGCTGAGTAAAAACAATTTTCTAAAAATATGGATCAGCTGAGACCATTTAAAGCCGCTTTTTATGGAGTTATCATTAGGACTTTTCCCCTTGGGCTGCTTTGTGTACTCTTTCCCAGAGCCTCCTCTTCCAGGATCTAGTTATCTAAAAAATATAATTCTTTCTCCTTGCCAGGGAGATCACAGCCTCCCAAAGACTGATAAGGAAGTCTGCATTCCTCCCCGGAGCCTGGGCAAACTATTCCCAAGAGTTCCATCACTCCGGGCGGGAGGAGCCGTGGACCTCAGTCAGGGTTTCTGCTGTGGAGTCATTGGTTTTGTGGGTGGACCCTGTGCTGCTCAGCAGGTAGGACTGGCTGTGACTCCCTCTGTTTCAGTCTTTACAAGAATGAATTTCCCACTTTCCCAGTCTTTATGAAAGGAGGAAGTCACGTTCCAGAGGGTGAGCTATATGCTACCATTCTCCATGGACGTTAACATTTAGAAGGGAAAAATCAGCCCTCAGTCTGTGGTAGGCTTTTCACCCAACTCTGAATGGCTGCTGGTGGCAATGCAAAGGTGACACTGGAGGAAGTTTGCTTTCAGTATAGATTCTATTTCCTTTATGTTAAAACCAACAAAGGAAATGCAATTGCTTTCCAACAAGCCTTATAAACAGACTATTTTCACAATTTGCGCGCCTTAAAGCTGCCTGCTATAAAGGCATAGGGTTTTACTTGAGAAAGGAAACCAATGGAACATCTAGTTTTGCAGCTTTTTCTGTTGTGACCCTTGAAGCTCTGCAGGGTGTGGGGGTGTCTCTGTGGTATCTAAAGAACATGTGCCCAGGTGGGATGGGGTGAGGTGAGCTGGGGGGATGCAGAGCAGAGGTGTTGCCCTCCACTGCTGCCCTTACCAGGATGGGGCTGCTCTACCTGCTTTCTGATGGGGTTGCACCTGATATTTTATATAAGGGCAAGGTTCAGCTCCTCCATAATTTTGAAAACTATTCTAACCTGGTGTTATTGGCTAAACTGCATCCCCCTATCTCCAAAAAAAGAGGTACGTCGAGGTCCTAAGCCCCAGTACCTCAGAATGTGAACTTATTTGGAAATAAGGTTGTTGCAGATGTAATTAGGTAAGCTGAGATCATATTGGAGTAGGGTAGGTCCCTACTCTAATGTGACTGGTGTCCTTACAAGAAGACAGCCAGGCTGGGTGTAGTGGCTCATGCCTGTAATCCCAGCACTTTAGGAAGCCAAGGCAGGAGGATTGCTTGAGCCCAGGAGTTCAAGACCGGCCTGGGCAACATGGCAAGACACCATCTCTACAAAAAATACAAAAATTAGCCAGTATGGTGGTGTGCGCCTGTGGTCCCAGCTACTTGGGAGGCTGAGGTGGTGGGAGGATCACTTGAGCCAGATAAGTCAAGGCTGCAGTAAACTGTGATCATGCCACTGCACTTTAGCCTGGGTGACAGAATAAGACACTGTCTCAAAAAGAAAAAAAGAAGACAGGAAGACAGTCAGGTGAGGACACACACACACATACATACACACACACAGGGGCAGAGTTTGGAGTCATGCTGCTGTAAGTCAAGGAATGCCTAGGGGAACCAGAAGCTAGGAAGAGGCAAGGAGAAACTCTTCTCTAGAACCTTCAGAGGGAGCATGGCCCTGCCAACACCTTTATTTCAGACTTGTAGCCTCAGAACTGAGAAAGAATAGATTTCTGTTGTTTTAAGCCTCATGGTTGGTGGCCCTTCCTTATACCAGCCCTAGGAAACTAAAACACCTAGTTAAAAATATATTCTTCTCTCATTTAATTTGTTTTACCCTATTAGGCAATAAGTTAATAAAGTGAACTGAAAAAAAAAGTAGATTTTCTTAGTTTACTAACTTCTATTTCCCACTCCATCCTCAAAAGTCTTAAGAAAATGGCTCCAAGAAGAGACATAGATAGAGGCTCTGGTTTCTCCAAGCACAGCATCACGGCTCAGATGCCCTGGACTCAGATGCCACACATAACACCATCAATCTCTGTCTTACCACTGTGTCAAAGAAGGGAGGTCGATCCGGGATCCTCACTGCTATAACCTGGAGGAAGCATAACCTACACGTCAGACACAGTTAACCATGCATGCCTGACATGTGAGATGCAAGCTGCATGATCATAATTTATATTTAAATAGCTTCTTTCTCCAAAGAGCTTGAAGAAATTTACTGACTTTTACTTAATTAATCCTTGTAAGTCATCCATGACGAAGGTAAAGTAAGGTCATATATCCCTCTTTCCTCTGGCATCTCAGGGTTTGGCCACTTGTTCTCCTCTTTTTGTTTTTAGAATTGTGGAGTTTCTCCTCTCCAAATGCACAGACTGTTGTTATTCTGAAGCCGATGTTTGTATTTCCATATAAACTCTATTTCTGGGAGCTTTGGAAAGAAGCTCTTCGGAAAGAAACTTGTTCTGGTAGCCACGGAAAGATAATAATTTCTGTTGTCTTCCTTTTGTTGGGGAGGGGGGTTACTAAGAAAGGCCCAATCTATTCAGAAATTGCCATTTATTTAGAGCCGTAACTAATGAATTATTTTGAGATCTAGGAAAGTCAGACTTTGTGTGTGTGTGTGTGTGTGTGCGCATTTGTGTAGACAGAGACAGAAGCAGTAACTCTGCTGAACAGCATTAGAATGACATAAATAGTGTTTTAGGGTGGAGGCAGCATCTCAGCCAAACTTTTGTTCACCACACACATCTTTAGTGACGCTTTTGGCCAGTCTTCAGGGTGTGTTCCGTGGGCAATCCTCCGAGGACTGCACGGCTGAGACACATGGAGACAACATCATCAAGGAAAGGGAAGAAGGAAGGACTTCGGAGGCAAACTCCATTTCAACCAGGGCTGCTTCTCTTTGCCTGTTTTCCTACTGAGTTTCTGAATAAACTCAATGAAAACAAAATTTTAAAAAATTGTAAAATCTCCTAAGGAACTTCCTGGATGTTATATGAAGATTTAAGAAAGAACAGTAAATTTCTTTGAGCTCTTTGAAGAAAAAAGTTATTAAACATTCTGGCATTGAGTTCTCTGGACCTGACTTGAGAGGATCTTCCTTTAATTTACCAAATAGTAAGAAAGATGTATTTCCAGAAACCTGTATTTCTCAACTCCCTAAAGGGTAAAGCCTTTCTGCAAAGGGCAGAGCAATGGTAAGCTGCTTCAGTCTTCACTAGCCCAAACTTGAGGTGACTCTGCAGAAGTGGTACATTTTACCAGCCTTGGAAGCTTTGTTGGCACTAGTTTGCCTTCTTGGATATTGTAAATTTATTGGATTTAACCAAGTGCCACCAGCCTCTAAAACAGGGGTCCCCATCCTCTGGGCCACAGACCGCTACCAGTCCCTGGCCTGTTAGGAACAGGGCCGCAGAGCAGCTGGGGAGCAGTGGGTAAGTGAGCATTACTGCCTGAGCTCCGCATCCTGTCAGATCAACAGTGGCATTAGATTCTCATAGGAGCACAAACCCTACTGTGAACTGTGCATGCAAAGGATCTATGTTGTGCACTCCTTATGAGAATCTAACGCCTAATGATCTGAGATGGAACAATTTCATCCCCCAACCATCCTCACTACACCCTTCTGTCCGTGGAAAAATTGTCTCCACAAAACAGGTCCCTGGTGCCAGAAAGTTAGGGTTTGCTGCTCTAGAACAGCAGAGTACGTTTTATAATCATTCGACACAAGTGTGGCCAACCTACCCTACAACTCCAAGTCTTTCCTAGTGCCACTGATTAGTGCAGGAATTCAAGTTTTAAAAATCCTGTGGTTATCCAGACACCATAAAAGGGGCTTTCAAAGTTTCAACATACATGTTTATAAGCCAAAAGAGCATAGGGTCAATCTGGTTTATTCTGCTGGCTTCTATTAAAATATATAACCGTATTTCTATAGTACTTACAGCTATCTTGTTGAGAAAACACAGACACCACAGTCTAAAGTGGTTTTACATATTCATTTCTGTTTAAAATGGTCTGAAGAATTCAGAGAAAACTAAATTTAGCCTCTTTACACAGAAGAATATTAAAACAGAAGGCTCTAAACCAGCAAGAAAAGTATTTTAATTAGCATTTATTAGAGGAGGAAAATGGTAAGTAGGAAAGAGACAAACTTGGAAGCAAGAGTTGAACAAGCTCTTTCTAAACTCCTATCACAACACTTATGTAGGTGTATCTTAATTGGAAATTTAGGATAGCAGAATTGGCAAATCAGGACAAGAATTATGAACTCTTTTTGGTGGAAGAGGGAGAAGCATGGGACTTGAAAGGATAGCTTTCTATAAAGGTCACGCTGTGGAAAGCAAAGAAATTCACTGAGAAGCCAAAATGTTATGACTAATATTGCCTCTTACATTTGGGGTAAGATAAATTCTAGCATCATCGGCACCTGAAAGGAGCTGAAGGGGATCCAAGATCAGAAAACTTTGACTGCCAGGGTTAAATAAGAAAATTCATAAAACCAGGCCAGGTGCGGTGGCTTACGCCTGTAATTCCAGCACTTTGGGAGACCGAGGCAGGTGGATCACCTGAGGTTGGGAGTTCGAGGCGAGCCTGACCAATATGGAGAAACCCCATCTCTACTAAAAACACAAAGTTAGCCAGACCCGGTGGCACATGCCTGTTATCCCAGCTACTCAGGAGGCTGAGGCAGGAGAATTGCTCGAACCCAGGAGGTGGAGATTGCGGTGAGCCAAGATCGCACCGTTGCACTCCAGCCTGGGCAACAAGAGTGAAACTCTGTCTCAAAACAAAAACAAAAAAGAAAAGAAAATTCATACAACCAAATTTGATCCAAGAAAGCAGCCCTAAGTAAGGTGAAAATTATTAATAGCCAAATTTAAAATGAAGGGTGGCAATAATGTGCACCTCAGCATACCTTCACTTCAAATTGGTATTTGCTGTTGATACTAACTTGGAAAAAACACTGACGTGAGTTCAATCAAAATCTAAGTTTCTAGAAAATAATCAGGTGTTTGGTTTCACAGCCATACAAGCCACATTTTCCTGTTCAATAGCCACATGTGGCTGGTGGCTTCCATACTAGTCAACACAGATGGGAGACATTTTCATCATTTGCAGACAGTTCCACTGGACAGTGCTGTGTTAGACAGAATGGTTTTCAGACATTTCAGACTACTGTAAGAATGGCAAATATTAGTAATACTCTTCTATATCTTCCCAGCACCAAAATGCCTGTTAGCATCAACTACTATGTTTATTCTAAACCTTTATCATTCCTTTTCACTACTAAGTACCAGTTTCAACTATTTTCAAGCTTAATCACCAAAGAAATAAACAAAGAAGTTTTATAGAAAATTATAATTGCAACCATAGAGCAAGCCATCCTATAATTAACACATAGAAAAGTGATTTGAACTATTCCTTGATAGAGCTTATGTGACATTAAATTCCAGTCTCATGACTATGTTGAGCATAACTACAAATATCCATAGTAGACACATTGAGTAGTCTAAGTTCAACAATTACATAACCCCTGAAATCCTTTCACGTGGCTTTGGGTGGTGATTTTACAATGTCTTTTTTAATTTTTAGAAATGTGCACACAGACACCAAAGTCATTTGCATGAACCTGTTACATAACAATGAAAGTAGAGGCTAGGCAGGAAGAAAACAAGTACAGTTTGTTCCTTCCTCTCTGTCTCTCTCCTTTAAAACTGAGAGTTCACTGTTCCCTCTTAAGAGGGGAAATTCATCAGTTTCATGATGATACAGATGAAGGAGACTTGGAGTCAACAGTGGGAAATGATGACCTCACTGTCTCATGCTGTCAGATTCAATAAGGTGTGGAGAGGGAGGCATCCTCCATTTGTGTCTGTTCTTTCCAGTAGTCATTACTAGGCTGGCACTGAAGCAGAAAGATAAGCAACATGAGTATTTATGAGCTTTTTGGAGATACATATGCTCAGTGTTTTCCTTCTGAGTTGTTAAAATTCAGGTTTCACAAAAGTACCATGAGTTCTACCGCTTAATCATTCTCACACCTTTCCTGACTTGCCAATACTCCACTACCATAAGCAATTAGTCTACTTCTATCATTTTTATATCACTGTGAACAATGAACCAAAATGGCTAGGGCATGGGACTCAAGACTTTTACATATTTGAATTTCAAAAAGCCAATTAGCTGCTCTCCAGTAATGCCCTTAACCCTGTCGTTTCAACAATAGGTGCCTTGGTCACGACAACCACTAGGAAGATAGGGAATGATCCAGGCATGTGCTTTACAGAATGAACAATGGGTTATTTAGATAGCAGGTTTCTTAGTACTCTTAGACAGACGTATACTGTCCGATATGGTAACCACTAACCACATGTGGCTATTGAGCAATGGAAATGTGGCTAGTCCAACTTGAAATGTGTTGGAAAAGTATAAAATACACACCAATTACAAAGACTCTATATGAAAAAAAGAATGTAAAATACCTCATAATATTTTTGAACTGATTACAGGTTAGAATAACAATATTTTTGATAAATTGATTTCTATAAAATATAAGTTAATTCATGTTTCTTTTGCTTTTTTAAATTAATTAATATTTTATTATTATTATTTTTTGAGTTGGGGTCTTGCTCTGTCACCCAGGCTGGAGTGCAGTGGCACAATCATGGCCCACTGTAACCTTGAACTCCTGGGCCCAAGCAATCCTCCCACCTCAGCCTACCGAGTAGCTGGGACTATAGGCACGCACCACTATGCCTGGCTAATATTTTTGCAATTTTTTGTGGAGATAGGGATCTTGCTATGTGGGTCAAGCTGGTCTTGAACTCCTGGCCTGAAGTGATCCTCCAGTCCTGGACTCCCACAGTGGTAGGATTATAGGCATGAGCCACTGTGCCTGGCCCTTTTTGCTTTTTTAAATATAGAAATATAGCTCCAAGAAAATTTAAAATGGCATATGTAGTCCAAACTATATTTCTACTGACAACACAAATACAGACCAGGATCACAGGCTCCATCTGTAACATAAAAGAGCTTAGAAAATGCAGACTCATGAAAAGCAACCCTAAAAATGATCTGCTATGAAGGCAAATGAATCCTCTGGCAACAAAAGCCGAAGAGTAGCTGGAAATGAAGAAGGCTTCATAAATATCTCTGCTATTGAGAATGGCATAAAGGCGTAGCCAGCAGCTTAATCTATGTAATCTAGCAGTATCAAAAAGAAATCAAATACAGATTTTAAAATCCCTGCCTTGTCTTTTGAACTGGCTGTGGGAAAGTAGCTCTCACAGTCTGCTAGAGGTTAGGGCTGTGACTCCCACAGTACTCAAGTCCTCGCTTTGATTTTCTCTTGATCAAAGATGGAACCTAATTACTGAAAAAGCACCAAAGGGTCCTCGAAGGAATTCCCTCA
The DNA here is from genome assembly GCF_028885625.2 of Pongo pygmaeus. Taxonomy (NCBI): domain Eukaryota; kingdom Metazoa; phylum Chordata; class Mammalia; order Primates; family Hominidae; genus Pongo; species Pongo pygmaeus. The sequence goes on from NC_072387.2 coordinate 47,954,312, forward strand.
ACGGGATACACAGTGACCCAGGGAGATAACAAGATAATTTAATATTTGTATCAGGAGTTTTGTGATTAATATTTAGACCCCCATCTATGGAGAAATAGGGAAAAACAGGGATCAATACATTGTGTGAGGTATGGGAGAAGCAATGCTTTTGTCAAGTGGCAATTCAAGTCATTCACAGAGCTAGACAATTTGCCTGTTTATAAAAGGGAACATCCAAGCAGCTCTCCATTTCCTACTTATTTCCTTGCTCTCTATAAGCTCTTGTGTTCTATAAATAGGCAAGAAAGAAAGTTAATTAGTGTCAGCTTTCTCATCCAAGAAGAATTTTATCATTGCCTCCTTTCCAATCTTTCCAGGCTCTGAGATGGCCATTACTCTTCTGTTACAGTCTGTAATCTACTTTAAATTACTCCAGTATAATCAATGTGATATTGTGCATATACCAGTTGGTTTACACTTTCATGTTCAGGAGTCATCAAGGCAACGTGCTATAAAGGAGGCAAGACTAGGGTGACAAAGTAACATTCAATCAGAAAGAGCCACACTCCAGAGGCAGCGACTACAAGCCCTTTTATTATCTCTAGATCAATCAAGAGCAGAAACTTCGCCAATAGCCAATAAATATTAACATTAGATTTTTATTGGTGAAAGTAGTGTTTCATTAATTAGCATGATAGATGTAATAATGAAATTTCATTAGGTGATGTTTAAGATATTCAAAGTATGTGCATGGGTAGAAATATGTTAGTCATACCCCCACCATTGTATAAACATGTAAGAATCCAGCCAGGACTGTTATCATGTATCCCTTAGGCTTGAATCCTGTACCTCTTAGAAAAATGGTGTCTGTGGCTTGATACCTAGTTGGATATGTGCCCAGCATTGGTTTAGGAGAATTTCTGATTTATGAGGCCAAGTAGAAGGCCTGGAATCATGCCTGATAAATGCTGTTGTTTTTGCCTCAAGTAAACCTTTGTACAAGGCAAGGTCAGCTTACCTGGACGTATAGAGAGCTGAGACTTTGTGGAGCTCAAGGAACACAGTGTGTGAGCCTGCTTTGCTAATGGCTGCTTATTAAATAAGCACGTGATGGAATTCTGTTTGAAATTTACATGTTTTATAACCTAGTAGCCAGGTGATAAGGGAGTGGCTTTCTCTCACCTATAATACTTTAAACTTCTTAGTTGCTAACTAATAAAATCAATCTAAGTGTGTTCATGACCAAACTGGTCTAGTCAGTAGTCAACAGCCTCATTTTTCACCCTGATCCAACAAGCAAGCCTTCTTTCAGTCCCTTGGGTGTACAGGCCTTCCAACTCAAGAACACTGTATTCCCTCAACATTCTTCACCTGGTCAATTCTGATTCACTCTTCAGGTCTCAGCCTAAATCACTGGCTCTCAAACTCTGCTACATATTAGAATCACCCAGACAGCTTTCAAAAATCCCAATGCCCAGGCCACAGCCTATACAAATTAAATAATAACAACTGGAGGTGGGAGCTTCAGTTTTAAAAAGCAATGTTTTTAAAGATTCCCTAGATGATTTCATTGTGCACCAAAGTTTGGGAACCACTGGTTTCAATGTTACTTTTCCAGCAAAGACTTCAACAATCACTCCAGCTAATTTAGGTTTCTCTGCCATTTACGAGCTCCATCTCATAACTTTCTGTACTTTTCCTTATTTTATCCTTAGCTATGCCATCTTTGTTCTGATCCTCCCTATGCCTCCTAGATGGTACCCTATGAGAGTCAAGACCTAGACTGTTTTATCATCACAGCATCTAAGCATCTGGTACAGTACCTGGGAGAGGACAATATGTATTTGTGCAAAATGAATGGTCAATAAATTCAATATTTACCTTTTCACGGATACTTAATCCCCCAAATTAAAACTAGCCAACTAACCAAATATTTGAGTACTGTGTGATCAGTTTTCTAACAGGTACTGTGGAGTGACAGAGAAAAAACTTGTAATCTCTTGACAAGCATAATTAATGCATATGTAACATAAGAGAGCTGGATAATGCAGAATATACAAAAACAAAGACCAATAAAATTGAGTGTGAGGTGACAAACAGTAATACACATATGTGGACATCTGTCCTCCTTGACTTAAATGAGTGAAACTGAGCATGGACCGTCTAATTTATAAATCTCGTAGTACAGGCTATCTATCCATCCCAACTCTGCCTTCTGTCTCAGCCTTGAATTTCGTTACCCAGCAAGTCTTCCTGAGCTATATGAAACATTTGCATAAGTCAGCAGCCTTTTGTTTATCTGAGTCAGAAAACCAGATTCACTCATAAAATGTGAAAGAAAGAGCTCCATTTTGAAAACTATCATCTTAATTTTGATCAAGCATTTGGGATAATATTTAAATGATTAGCCTGATGAATCGAAGAGCTGTGCTAAAAGAAACAGATTGGTTTATGCGCTCTAAAATATTTACTCTCTTCACATTTTTATCTTCCACCCAAATCCTTGATGATATAAACATCTTCTGGGCTGTCTCCACAAACTACCATTCCTACATCCAGCATGAACAGATAACTTATGAGCAGAAACCCAGACTGGGGGCAGGAGACAAGAAACATTCTTGCTGATTTCAAAAAGCTGTCATACAAACAAACAGACCAAAAGAAGCTCTCAGGCACTTTTACCCAATAACAAAAGCAGGTGCTGCAAATTAAGGTAGTGTTCACAGGCCACATCAGAGACAGAGTACGCATAAATTCTAGGGAGCTCCAGGGTGAAAGCAGGCATGTGGTAAAAGTACTAATGAAGGACACACAAGATTAGTCCAAGTTGCTCGAGGGCAGAGACAGCTCTTTTTCCAAATGAAATCTGAGTAACCACAGGACTCATCCTATTAAAGCAAAGGATGGAATTTGTCCAAGGTATTTTTGCGATGGGTAACATTAAAAGAGTCCTCATGGGTGTGACTGACATTAATTTATTATTCTGTATTGTAGCTGAGCTCACCAGAGTTCAGGATGAATGAGAAAATGAATAAGGAGTCACAGTACAGTTTCGCTCCCTGGTCCAACTCAGTCCTGTGCCACAGAAAGTGGCTGATAACTCTTTTCCAATCAGGGCTTGACCGTAATAACGTGTTAGATGTGAATTGTTACGTAATACAATACACCATTTGAGAAAGAATTGTGTCAGGATGGTATCAATGTATGGCTTTTTGTGCACAGTTAAGATTACCTAGAATTTATTTTTTTCAAAATAAATATTTTCAAAGTTTCTAAATCCAACTTAAAATATTTTAAAATTCTCTTTTGAAATTTAGGAAATATTAACAATTGCTTTTAGGGAATCTTTGATCAATGTCTGGTCTCATGTATTTAATCAAATTCCTTAAACATTTTAAACTTACATTTATAAATTTGCTTTTTAATTTCCTTAATTGCCTCAATTGTTTGAGTACAAACAAATACTACCACATACATAAGTAGTTCTTGTAAATATAACAAATTAAAGTACAAACACGGTGGATCCTAAGTTATCTCAAGTTGTTCAATATTTTTGATAAAACTTAAGATTTCAACTTAAAAACCCAAGTCTGAATAAAATAGTCAATTATCCATTTTAATGTAATCACAGTGTTCAGTGAAAATATTCATACATTAAAATGCCATATACATCCAGATTTATTAATACAAAAGCATTTAATATTATGGGGTGATTTTCTTAAACACTGTACATTTAATTTTAAGTCTTATAGAAACAACTGAATCACCTGAAACAATTCTGTGGTCATGCTGATAAGCAAATGTTCAACCACTGGGAGTGGCTGAGTATCAACTGCAGGTTTTAGCCTAGAGGTAAGTTCTGAGATTGCAAGAGATCCAAGGTAATTTTTCTCACCACCATCATCAACACACCAAGGAAACCCTGTTTGACAGTCATTAGACCAACATGGGTCTCCAGACCATGCCTCGTCTTGCAGCACACATGGCTAGATTAAAGCCGTATCTTTATCTAATTTTCCTCTATTGGCAGAATTTTGCAACCCACATGAAGCTTTGAGCTAATATCCTTCACTGCTTCAGTTGTATTAATTTGTATTTATTTGAGTTTCATAGATAATTAATTTCTCCATTGGATTCCAAGGGTTCCCTCCCCATTTAAAAAAAATTCTGTACTGACCAAGTAATTAATGATTTTCCTAATCTCTCCAATCCTTTTATAGATGCTCTGCCAGAGAAAGAACTCCCAGGGCAGAGTCCGATTCTTCCAGACCAAGCCCTTCTGAGTACCCCCACCTTCTGGCCATACTGCAGTCTGACGTTCACCTTGATGCAGGCTAAGGCATTTGTCTGCAGCAAGTAAGTTTTCCATTTTCCAGACTTTTAGCCACAAACATCTTCACTAACTATTCTTGATCCTTCCCAGGTAAGTGCCAAATGGGACATGGGCCAAACATCTTAGAAATTGAAAACTAGAAGAATTGGGTCATGTCATCAAAACTTGCTATTTGCTAAGGAAAATGACTTAGAAATGCTTTAGAAGATATCTGCCTGTAATGGAAAAAATATGTGAGCCATAAATAGGAGTTAAATGTAATGAACTATGAAAGTGATGCTCTACTACCTAATAAATATTTTTTAAAAGGCTGTTCCACTTTAATATTTACTGAGCCATTCATATACAAGTACACAGAACATATACCTTTGCACATAATTATTAACAATGAATTTATGACCTATCAACTTTTTTCTTCAAGAACCACGTTATAAAAGTTGACTCATTTAATTAGCCATCAATAAATATATAAAAAACAATTTTAGAGTCAGATAAACAGTAGTGGATGATCTTGGAAAGAAACAGGGGAGAGTTCTCCTTCTGAGAATGAATGGAAGGTGGCAGACGCTGTCTGGGACACAGTGTTCAATGCTTCCCTTTCCTTCTGCATAACAGGGTAACCAAAACGGATGCCAGAGACTACTTACTCATCTTTGTACCTGACATGGTCTAAAGCAGGATGTTTATACTCAGCTATCTCAAATCCCTTTTGAAATACAGTGGAAATAAAATAAGTAAATACAACATATATGCATTCCCCAAAGTGTCAAAAACTATTGAAGAAGTTACTCAATTTTGCTAAGAAATAGCTGAGTTTAATGTAAATTTATTAATAAGTCAGACATAAATTGAAATTGCTATTTGATTTATGGAGATATCTTGGCTAACTTGTATACTAAACTTAACTGCCCTAATGCAGGCAGGAGTCTTTCCCCAGATTATCAGACCAGAAGGCCAGAGAATTATTCCATAGGAATGAAGATATCTTTTCATCCTCAAATTGAAAACAATGTTAGAAAGTTCCTGGTATAATCACTTTAATTAAGTGCAATTCATTTGATCGTTACACAGATCTTCCAGGATTACTGCTTACATATAGACAATTATAAATATCCAGAGACTTCCCAGTTCTTATTACAGGAAACTAAAATGACTTAATAATGCATTCTCCCATAATTTGGGCCGATTCTATTTTCATTATAGTGCTTTCATATATTTTGTACCAAACAAAAAACAAACACTTATTCCTTATCTTTGAACTGCTATGGCTTGAGCCATTGAAAATAAAAGTCAAGTTCAAATATAAGCGGACCATGAAAAACAGCCGATGCCCTCTGTCACAATGACACCCTGCCTGTCAACATCCAAAACAGAAAGCAGATCCAGTTTGGAGCTTCCAGCAGCATGACCAGAAATGTAATTTAGAACAAAATTTTTAATAGTAATAGAAGGAATGAGAGGTTTGTGTTGTTATTATTATTCTTTAATTGACTATATTGGTCATCTAAGAAGTAAAAACTCCTTTTTTGGCTTTTTCCAACCCAAAGCCACCTGAACGTTTTGTAAAGAGCCATCACAATCATCAAAGTAGTGGTCCATGTGTGCATAATAGTGGGAAAGTAGCTTAGTGCACTATAAGATATGAGTAATTTGTAGCGTTAAGCAGGTAACTTTGACATCACCTAAATCTACAGGCCAAATGCTTTTTGTTTCATATTTCTAAATGAATTTTTCCTTTAAGACATTCCCTGAGTCATCAGACCTGATATCTATAGGCTTCATAGCTCAAATTGAAATGTACTGCCAGACACAGTGGCTCACATCTGTAATCCCGGCACTTTGGGAGGCTGAGACGGGTGGATCACTTGAGGTCAGGAGTTCTAGACTACCCTGGCCAACATGGTGAAACCCCATCTCTACTAAAAATACAAGAATTAGCCAGGTGCGGTGATGCATGCCTGTAATCCCAGCTACTCAGGAGGCTGAGGCAGGAGAATCGCTTGATCCTGGGAGGTAGAGGTTGCAGTGAGCTGGGATTGCGCCACTGCACTCCAGCCTGGGCAACAGAGTGAGACTCCATCTCAAAAAAAAACAAAAACAAAAACAAAAAACAAAACAAAAAACATTTTAAATGTACTGAGATACTACGCATGACCACCATTGATAGGCATTCTTTGTTGTCACAGTGTTCTCATCCCTGAAGGGTTTCAGGGACTTATATGTCTCTGGGCCAAGCTGTACTTATTGATTCAAATGCTGCCTTCCACAGTACACAATTTTGACATGACAGTTCAATATATGTACTTACTTTTTATGTTTCCTAAAATAACCATTGAATTATTTGGGTAAAATACCAGATGTTACCAGAATGTCTTCAGGTAACAGTAATTACAAATGTCATTTGGTTAGGGAAGATATAATGTGAGACAGGAAAGGAAAGGAAGAAAGAAAAGGAAAAGAAACAATTCCAAAATAAATTGTTCTGTAACAATAGCTTCCTTTTAGCTCAGTCATCTAGAAAAAGAATAATTCAATACCATTCAATGCTATTCAACAATATGGCAAGATCTCTAAGCCAGGTTCTACAGAGTTTATCATTTTTGTTACAGAAGCAATAATCTTTTGTTGGATCATGCCCAGCACAAAATCCCACACAAATGTTTAAAAGGGGAGCTTTCACTTAATATAAAAACTCTTAAAAGACTTACCTAGACTCTGAAACTCATTTGTAAATCATGTGTTAAAATTGTCTACCTATCTTCATTATACATCAGATTTTGGATAACAAAGATATCATCTGAAGAAAAAATTTGCTAGTGGTGATTTGAAAGAAAAAAAGAAACCCAAGACACAAAAACTCTTTCACAACAGTTCAAAAATCTTGAGGCCAAATTTATGCATTCATTTGGCTTTCAGCAGGCAACTGCTTTGTCCTCAGCAGTATTATGCAAGCTTACTTAAGAATGCAGAAGAGCTCAGAGAGCTGAAAATTCTATTCCCATTGCCATGGTGAAAACCACAATGAATGAAGATAGCAGCCCCCAAGCACAAGTAGGGTGGTCTCTAGTATCCCCATGGAACACCACCACTAAACTTGAAAACAATGTTATTACACAACTTAGAAGTGAACTCTCCATCTAGGATCTAAACACATACTGTAAACATCATTTCAGAGAAACAGATCCTCTTTCTCCCCATCCCACCAACAATGACAAAACCAACAAAAGACAGTCACGAAAAACAAGAATTTTTGAGTATCCAAAAAAATGTATGAATAACATTCACAACAGATATTTCTCATGTTCTGGAGAAATGCAGCTCCTTATTGCACAATCTAGGAGTATTTTGTACAAAACTTCCCAGAGGACACCCCCACTGAGATGATCAATCAGCCCACAGTGTCTTCACAATGATTTTCAAAAGTCAACTGTTCGAAGAATGTTAACATTTCATTACTTCCTTTTCCGGAGGTTATTGAATCAAGAAGTCATTGTCCCCTATCAAACTTTGCAGGGAAAAAGAGAAATCTACAACAACTTCCTGATTGTACAGCTGCTTGGCTTACAGACAACATTCCATATTTCAAGCAATTATTACATGTTAAACCATTGTATTATAAATAAGTGGTTTATTATAGGGGAGCCTTCCTTGGTGACGATCTCTGTCAGAGGGATATTTAAATAAAAGGCTAAATTTACCTTTTATAATATTTTGCTGCCTATAATAAATACATGTCTGCATGGGTAGTATGATATATATGCGTGAGTAACCTGTTTATTCCTGAGGGGCAGTGAGTTGCTCTATGTACGAATATGCACGTCAACTGTAGTTGCTAATATTTCATCAAAAGGCCACACTCCAGGGTGGCTGCTACAGATCTGCTTTCCTTATTTTTATGTCCACACCTACCTGAGAATTTTTTCTAATTGGCAAAACGGATACAAGAGGTGGGGGTTTTTGTTAGTAAAATTATTCGTGCTCAATATATGTGGATTTGGATAGAATCTAAAGACATTCTTCCCTTTTATGTGTAACACTAGAATAATCCAGGGAGCTAAGGAGGTGAGCCACTTTTTGGAAGTGAGGTGCTTTTTGAAATGGTTGCTGAACTTGATTCCAAAATAGTGGTATATCCAAGCATGATTCACAGGACTTTGGTTGCCTTATTCCTTCTCTAAGCTTAACCAAGTCCTGCCCTTATAATAGTGTTGTGTTTATCTCAAGAGGACCCTTTCATATCAGCTGTGATTGAAGCACCTACAGGGACAGAGACCTGGGACTTTCATGAGCTTCAGAAAAGGCACTATGATTACTGGGGCCTGGTTGCTATGACATATCTGTGTGGGAATGTTATGAGTATGCTTCTGTATTTGCAATGGAATTGTCGGGAAGTAGAACTATAGCCCTTGCCTACCTCTAAATAATGACAAGCACTGCCAGCTATTTACAAAATTCAATTTCTCCTTCTGAGGCACATACTTAAACTGTATTTCCCAGTGTCTCTTCAGTGGGATGTGGCCATTAAGTGAAATCTAGCCAAGGAATACGGGAGTAAGTGATGTGTGCTGTTTCTCATCATGATTTTTAAGTAGACGGATGCAGCTTCCCACACTCTCTTTCACTTCTGTCAGTGGGACATAAGTATTAGAAGAGACTTAGGGGATGGTATACCTATCAATAGAACCTGGGTTCTGGAATCATCATATGGAAGCTGACTAGTAATATCTACTTGGGCTGTAATGTGAGCTAGAAATAAACTTTTACTATGTTTCAGCCGTTATACATTTTTGGGTCTATTTGTTACCATGGTCCCACCTACCTAACTGAATCAGGAGACTATCGATATTTACAAGAAATAATCTAGTAATTGTTTGTGACCAGACTGATTTAGAACACTTTGAAAATATTCAACTATAAATGATCAGTGCACTTTAAGAACATTTGAGAAAAAAATTGTATTGGGGAATTAGCAGATAGAAATCTTCCCAAGCAATTTTAGATTTTTACATATGACTTTTGACTGACCACTATTTCTATGTCTTTCTAATTTTTTTTCTTTTCTTTTTCTCATTCAGGAATCACAGCAGGAATCTTAATTATACTACTATGCCTAAAAATAGCAGCTAGCAATTCTTGAGCACTAACTATGTTTCGGGAACTGTCCTCAGAGCTTTCTGGCGATTGATTAATTTCACAACACTAAGAGGCAGATGCCACAATTGTTCCCATTTTATAAAGAAGAAACTGAAGTACAGAGAGACTACTTCCCCAAATTTATACAAATTGTAGGCCAGGTGCAGTGGCTCACGCCTGTAATCCTAGCACTTTGGGAGGCCAAGGCAGGTGGATCACGAGGTCAGGAATTCAAGACCAGCCTGGCCAAGATGGTGAAACCCTGTCCCTACTAAAAATTAAAAAAATTGGCCAGGTGTGGTGGCGGGCACCTGTAATCCCAGCTACTCGGGAGGCTGAGGCAAAGAATTGCTCGAACCCAGGAGGCAGAGGTTGCAGTGAGCCGAGATTGCGCCATTGCACTCCAGCCTGGTCGACAGAGCAATACTCCCGTCTCAAAAAAAAAAAAAAGAAAAAAATTGTAAATGGCAGCAAGGGAAACTGAACCCATGTCTAGCACCAGTAGGCACTCTCTTAACATCTTCACTATACTACGCCTGCCTTCTGCAGATATCACAGTAGATTCAAAGATGAAGGAGCTCTAACTCTACCCCAAGGAGTTTATAAAATTAGATATAATATGAAGTGGTACAATATATGCATCACTAAGTGAAATACAACGTATTGTGGACTTTCAAAAGAGGGAGAGATGATATCTAATCAAAGAAATCTGGAATATTTAATGAAGGAAAAATAGCATTTGTTATTCATTTTAATCCAATTTAACATACTTGTATTATGCAATATTTTATGCCAATTCTTCAGAGCCTGTGGTCAAATAATAACTACGAAATGTATCCACATTGATATGCACTCAGGAAAATATCCTCCTCTTTAAAGTAGGAAAATAAGATTAAAATATTCGTAAATTATGTTCTTATTTAAACGTCAAACCCAAAACTACTCAGGATTTTTTTTTTTTTTTTTTTTTTAGGAATTGGGGCTAGGGGGTGGGTCTCACTATGTTGCCCAGGCTGGCCTCAACTACTCTGCTCAAGAGATCCTCCTGCCTCAACCTCCTGTGTATCTGGGACTACAGGCATGTGTCATCACAACTGACTAGTTTTTTTTTTTTCTTTAAGTATGTTTTAAATGAATTTTTCTGTTGTGTTGCTGTCTTTAATAAGTGAACATATGTTTGCATTTGCACAAGTGTATTAAACTCTAACATGCATATTGACAAGTGTACATATAAGGTCAGAGCTCAAAGAATTTTCATAAGCTGAATACACCATGTAACCTTTATAAAAATTAAAAAGAAAGAATCAACCAGCACCCCAGTAGCCTTCCTTCTGTTCCTTTTTAATCACCACCCCTTCCCAAGGGTTATCCTACCTCCTGACAAAATAGATTGGTTTTGCCTCTCTTTGTACTTAAATAAATGGAATCATAAATTATGGACTCTTTTGCTATGGCTTCTTTGACTCAAATTTATGTTTACAAGAGTCATCCATAGTGATGAGTATAATTAGAATTGGTTTATTTTCATTGCTGCATAGCATTTCATTATGTGAATATACCACAATTTATCCACTCTACTGTTCATAGGCATTTGGACAATTTCCAGTGTTTGATTCCTCCAAAAAATAATTCTGGGAACATTCTCATATGCCGTTTCATTCACATATCTATACATTTTTGTATGGACTATATGGAGGAGTGAAATTGCTAGATCACAGGGTATAAAAGCATTTAGAAAGGTATTACCTATTTGGAAATCAAGCTCAGTAAATAATGTTATGTGTTAGTAGTAGCACAAACCAAATGAGAAATGCTTAATAAAATAAGCATTAGCTGTGAGAATATGTGTCAACATTCACATAACATCTTCCTAATTCCATCTTCCATCTTCCTCTTTCCAGTATCAGATTTTAGCCACAGTTCATTAGAAGCTTATCTTGTCATTTTTCAGGAAATTTCTTTTATAATACCACATTACGCTTCAGGGCATGTGTTTCAGGACAATTGAGGGAGTCTTCATGGTGGATTTGGGCTGGAGTTGAGGTAGAGCAAGGACCCCTGCATTTGGTGTTATCAGTCTTCTGGGACTTTCTTGGGGTACTGTTTTCACTTCTCCTTATTTCTAGTTTAGTAAATTTCACATATAATGCTTCAAGCTGCTGTGGGCTTATACTTTTGCCATTTGTGTTAAAACATGCTATGAAATTCTTGCTTACAAAACTTGGATAGAAGGCATGATAACACCAATTATTTGTCTTATCTCTGCCCAACCACCTAAATGATATAATTACTGGCAACTGAGGTTTTTTCCTATGCCTGTTGGCATTTAGACCACTAAGAGTATTATACAGGCTTGAGTAAATTAACCTGAGAGAAAATAGCATGGTAACTTATTTCAAAACATAAATCATTTTTACTAGAACCAGGCCAAATCAATGTCTTTGAGAAGCTCCAGGGTCTTGAGTCAAATTACTGGGGGTGGGCACGGTACTTTTTCTTAAACACACAATGAAAAGGATCACTCTGATTATAAAGTCTGAGTTTCCCTTTCTAACCCTTCTGTGGCACATGACCAGTTTATTTGGTGGAAAACACATTCCTCAGACCCCAGGACAGGCCAACTTGTCCTAGTTTAACTTGTGCTGTGCTTTTTTGTAATAGCAACCCAAGACGGAAACATCTGGAAAAATACCATGACTGAGCTGGTGGGATCAAAGACCAAAGTGAAATGCTCTATTGTTAATTTCCAGGAACTGACACAGAGCGCAGAGTGAAATAACTCAGCTGGGCATGAATCCCGTTGGATTTCTGGAAAGCTTGCATATTACTATATTGCCTCAGCCGATAACTGAAGGAAAAGTAGTTCAGCAAAGTTGAGGAAAAACAAATTTTTGTGCATGTGTATGCATATGCATGTGTGTGCACACGCACATGTGGAAGAACTCAGGTCTGTATTCAACATGTTAATAGTGTATTCCTCTGCTGGCAAAGACAGCTTGCCATAAGAATACTGAGAAAAAAAAAACAAAAGCAAGCTGAAGAAACACTTAAGTCCTTCATGACTTGAAATTAAGAACTGTGCTTGCAAAGAAGCATCCCGGTGCCCCACCAGACTGAACTCCAGGGGGCAGTGGCTTTCTGGCATATCTTTGCTCCCCTTGGCAGCTGGGGCAGTGTCTGGCTCATAGTTTTACAGTAACCGAAGGTATATTGGATGAAGGACTAATGAATGCAGAAATGAATGGGAGAATAAATACAACAAGCAGCAAAGCTTCATAGCCTCAGTGCTGAATTCAGAGTGAGAAGTCTAAACCTTGACTCTTTTCAAGACTTTCTCATTTGCAGCCAGTTTGCCTCCTTGAACTTTGTTCAATACATTACGAAGAAAGAAAGAAAACAATACTTACCTACCTTGAGTAGACATTTGATGCTTAGATATTTGCAGAATTAGGACTAGAAAGGCCCTTCAGACATCACCCCTATTTCTCTGTCCATAGCAAGTGTATAATGACAGATAGAATGGATGTGAATTAAAGAAATGTCCAAGAAATGAGATTATGCAGTCTCTTTGGGTAACAACTGAAGTTAGAGTACTGAGCAAATGTAAATTGCAACAGAAATGGTAAAGAAAATTAATATGAACTGAAGTCTTTGATGAGAGTAAGAGTAGTAAGACTATTTGGGGAAAAATAATCTGAACAATTTGAATCAGGTTCTATTGACTCAATGATCAAGCCCTAGAATATAAACCCAAGGAGGGTTGATATCTTTATCTGTTTTGTTCATTAATGTATCCTAAGGGTTGAGAACAATGCCAGACATATTACAGATGCTTAGCACATGTTTGTTGAATGAATGAACCTTAATATGTTAAAAAAAAAAAAGAGGAGGCATGAAACTCCATTATATTAAGCCAATTCATTCTCTAGTTCATTTACTCTATATTTCCCCCAACTGTGGTGCCACACAATGATACTTTTGATCATACAGTTTAAAGGACAAAAAGGTAGAGAATAAAATGTCTTTTCCCTTCCCCTACCTTGAGCTCCTTTTCCATACAACTTCTGAATATTTGGGCAATAAAGTCAAAAGTCTGCAGCTGGAGAACAGTAGGATCAGTTTCATGTACTTAATGTGTGAATGCAGTATGTAATTGCAAGAGAAAAGAGAAAGTGCTAGCTTTCTCTCTTTTACAGTTTGTGTGAACATAAATCAAATACAGGAAAGTTATAAAGTCATTGTGCAGTTTTTTAAACATTTATAACTCTGATGTCAGAGGTGGTAGAAATAATTTGTAAATGGCATGCAAATCAAATTTTCCTCCTCAAGTTGTTAAAACCTGAGTTCTGCTAGTCCCAGCACCTATTTTTATCTTCTTGTCTATCATAGGCATATGAACATTTGTCACAGGTGCTTGAATAATGAATATGTCTTGTACAATCACATAAGGGTTTTCTTCTTAAACGTGAACATGTTTTTGTTTTAAAATGTCATCTGCAGATTTCTTCTAGCCTGCCGATACATTTAGGTTATTACAAGTTTAGAAGAGCCCGAAGGTGTAGGGAGACTCCTCTTAACTCCAGGAAGAAACAAAGGTGGGATAGGCCAAGTTGCTTTTATTACACTTCTTACCAGTGTCCAGTGTCTTTTTTCTTCTTTGGAATCATCCTGCCTTCTTCATATGCCTCCTGAAACAGGACAGGACTGGACTCTACCGAAAAGACTAACTACCCAAGCTTTTTCCCAAAGGCACTGTCGCTTAACAGACATATTGAAGAAGAATCTGTGTGAAGCCCTCAACTGCTCTGACTTGGGTGCCCCAGAGGCTAAATTAGGTCACACCAGCTGCATAATATTAAATGAGGCAGGGGCGGCCGGAGCAACTCTATGAGAAGCTGACATTCCTCAAAGCATGAATTGGAAGCCAAAGTGGGAGTTTTTGTTTTGCCTTTTGAAAATATATCTCTCTATTTCCCTCTGTCATTTAACTAACGGCTCCTCTAACTTTCCACCTGCTCAAAAAGGAAAAGAGAAGGAGGGAAGGAGTCACATCAATGACCAATTTTCCCTAAGCAAAATTCTTCCTTGTTAGCCATTCTGCAAAAATTCATTAGCTGAATTAACCATTCTCCACGGACCTCATCTTTATTCCTCTCTTCTTTCCCCTCCCCGCTTCTTTTTAACCTTTCAGCACAGAATTAAGTCTTTGTGATATTCAGCACATCAATGAACTCACCCAGCCAGGCGGAGCTCCTGGGCCGGGGCAGGGGCAACTTTGTGGGCTGCATTCCAATTTACTGGGGTGGTGACAAGGAGACCCAGCCCCAGCCATCAAATGGGCCCTGTGTCTGAGTATGATTCATAACACAAACATGTTTAGAAAGCGAAAGAAAGGAAGAAAGGAGCATGGGATTTGAAGTCATTGAGTCAGTATTGTTGCAAGATTTAGAGCATTATGTGGGGAGAGAAAGAGGGTTAGTCTTGTGTCCTAGCACCCAATCCACAGACAGATCTGCATCAAAAGAAGGCATTTCACATCTTCTAAGATAAGCCCAAATTAAAACAAAACCAAACAAACCCCACATCTACTCTTCCCACTCCACCATCCCACTCCCACCCTGTCCTGGTAAAATAAATGAATGCATGAAATAAACAAGTAAGTCCTTTTTGACCATGGTCAATCTTACTTATGTATTTTATCTTATGAATACTGTAGTATGCCAAATTAGCTGCTAATTCTTTACATGGGATTTGAAAAAAATGCTGCAGGAATTTTTAAATATTCAATGAACTTAAAGAACAAATGGACTATAATAGATTCAAAATGAAATGATTGCCTAGAAGTATGCTCTGATTCCTAAAATAAGATTTTTTTTTAGAGGGTAAAGTTTTTTTGGTCTTTTTTTTTTTTTTTCCAGAATGCCATATAACTAATATCTGAGTAAAAGGAATTGGCCATGTCTACCTTTTCTCTTACTCCCTTATTTTTAACAGACTTGTGTACATTTTATCCAGAAATCTCCTAACAATGCAAGTAGCAGCTGGGGGAAGTAAAAGCTGCATATTAAAAGTAAGGTGGAAGAGAATGTCAGCTTGAATGTGTGCAGCCCCTAAAGATTATCATCCACTTTAAATGATAAAGATCAGCAAGGCCCCTCATTAAAGCAGAATTCCTTGAAGCTCCCAAGAGTGGTTGTGCATTTTCTTCATTTATAAAATACAATATCTGATTCAGTCACAGAAACCTCACAATATTGTCTTATCTTTGACAAAATTAAACAGCTTTGCCTTTCCTATCTTCTACTCTAGTAATCTTTGGCATTAACATAAAATTTCTGCTGTGACCAAACAGCCTTGCCGACTTTACAGCATGTAAAGAATCCCATTCATCCTGAGCTGCCTGGGAGATAAAGGTGGAAAGTGGGTGTAATGTTTAGTGATACATAAATATTGCTGCCCAATGATCAGAATATGGATTCCACAGATTCACCTTCCTTAAATGTTTCAGTAATGTTTTCCTTATTTTATGTTATAATATTTATTTTTTAAGAAATGGTTAGCGCATGGATTTAGCTTCCCAATTAGTAAGCAGGTGAATCAGTCTACATTTCAAATGTGGGCTGTACCAGTCCATGTACTTAGCTTTTGGAGACAGCTTCAACAAAACCCAGAACAGGCTGCACTCCCTTTTGTCCTGACCCCAATCTTGCTTATGAAAGAGAACACTTTTAGATGTGAAAAAAATGGCAAATAATAATGAGTTGTTTCTCTACTCTGGACTTCTTGTGAAATACAACTACAATTCCTTCATCTCTCCCTAGTCCCTAAGTTTAAGCTGATGCCACTAGTGTGATCACAGTGGTCTAAAGTCAAAGTGTTTCACCTATCATTGAACAAAGAAAAAGAGAACCATTTCCAGCCAGCTTTGGATGAAATGGTTTCAAAACATATTTGGCATTCCCATCCTCTTCTTTGGATAAGCAAGGAAACAAAAAGTAAAAAGCTTTATAACCAATAAATGTCTCATTCATTATATGTGAAATAAGAGTTGAATTAGTCTTCTGAAATGAATTAAAATGTTTTAGCTTCTACTAAAGCTGTAATATTCCTAACTGAGCAAAGTAGTTTAAGTTCACGATTCTTTCTAAATCTTATTTTTTTAAAGGTTTTAATCATTTCAGAAATGAAGGACAGATGAAGAAATTTTTTTAAAAAATTTAATCATTACGAGTTGTACAAATATTAGGCCCATATAGATTTTTAACAATAATAGTCTCCTGCTTTCAAAGAGTTCATAAGTTATTTTTCTATCTTTTCCTGAGAGTCTTTCCCTAAGGTAAACCTCACCAATATAGGTTATGACTGACTAAATTTTTTTAAGAAATATTTTTAAAAATCCAAGTACTTTTTACAACTGTTAATAAGATACATATTTCTTTTACAGAAGTAAAAATGTTGAGAATAATGATTTTCAATAAAGTGAACAAAGTACAAAGCACTTTTATAGAAAATGCACAGTCTAACAGCCTGTGTGTTCCTAGAAGATCTGGATCACCGGTGGTGTTTGCACCTGCTTAGCTGCCCCTGGCCTTTACACTAACAGGCAAGCCTCCTTCAAATCAGGCTATCTGGAGTCTGTATCCACTCTTCTCCCACAGCTCTCTTCCTAATTGAGGCACATCACACACTCAGAAATAAGGCTTATTTTCCAAAGACTTTGGAGTGTCTGAAGATTAAGGTCTGGGTTACTATATAATCCAAACTTACAGAGTACACCTTTGCCCATCAACATGTAATCCATACCTCAATTTGAACCTCTTTAGGTAGGTTTAGTTAATGGATCATTCATCCTTTGTGTCTTCTTTCTATAAGTAGCAATGAATGTCGCCAGCATCATGGGGGAGAAATAGTAAGACAGGCACTTAAAAGAACTGTTCTAAAAGAAGCAAAGAGGAGAGTGCTTACCAGCCAGAAACTGGGAACAACCACACCGGTTTCCTTAACATATCAAAATGACAAGATTTTTAAAATACATGAGTATAACCCAAGACTCCCTTCTAGAACTGATTTGTAGATACTAAAGGAAGTGGGGTTTGTGACATTTGAGTAGGGAAATTAATATCTCAAGACTTTCAGTAGGGAAGAAGAAGGTGTACTTTGTCAAAAGTTAGAAAACTTTCAAGAGGCTATTTGAAAAGTGTAAATAATTGTATGTTCACTTTCCTTCCTTGTAAGAGATATTTGAGGGATATGAATTTGGTGACAGACAGGAAAAGAAGACCCTCATGGTACACTGCCGCAAGCAACAAGATAAAAACTGTTATAAGTTCTATAGATTGTATTTGCCCAGAAGTTTCTCAATTTGTACCAGAAGTCCTGAAGTTATATGTCCTGGAAAGAACTTCCTTCATATAGTTCCGTTCTTATAGACAGCAATATCATATCTTTAAGTTCTGAATCTGTGTTTCTTCCCCCCTCAAAACTAGGAAATAGTTTGGTAACAGAATTGAAAAGGAGTTGTGCTTTATCATTTCTGTTTTGCCAGGAGGGCATTCTTATTCCTAGTCGTAGCAATATCCAATATCTGTCTATCAAGTAACAAAAAAACCAAATCACAAGTGTGAATGCCCATTTACTCTCCTGTTATATCCCCTAAAAGAAAGCCTTCCCATCATGGAGAAAAGGCAAAAGATTGAAAGTAAAACTCCAAAATTCACCAAAGTGATGCTCAGGTATCATATTTGCTTATTGGTTTAAAATTCTTCAATGATAAAAATGTTTGCTTTAAACTTTTCATAAAATATAACTAATAATTTAAAAATTTCTCAGAGATATTACTAAATGTTGAACTCTACAACTTGAAGTCTTAGGTTCATAACACACCAAACACACACATACTGTGATGAAATAGATTCCAGCGTTATGACTGATCCTGCATATTGAAATAATAAAAAAAAAATTAAAAAAATTCTCATTGTCATTTAGGAGATTTCACTGGGTGGATGACAGTCTACTGTTCCACTTTTTGGTTTACAAGGTATGAAATCAGATGTTTCATAACAAAAATTATCATCATTTCCAATTGAACATTCAAATGGCAAGATCCCACATTAATGGGTGGACAAGTTCAAGGTTCCAAGTTCATTCCCACTGGTAAACAGTGGAGAAATTAATGGGGACTATTTTGGAAATTCACAGCTGTCATCTGTTTCTACTTCCCCAAAGCAGTCCAATAACAGGATATTGGGGAGAGGATGGAAAAGGTTGAAAAATGGTTTCAGACTGTCACAGTAATAATTTGGAAGTTGGCTATATGAAAAAATCTTTTTATATGACATATTTGAATTCTGTTCCTTACCTGGAGAAATGCACACCTACAAAACCAATGTGAGGAATCTGTACACTCATAGAGGATGGTCAGGTAGACTAGTTGTCTTAATACTTGGCTAGCCCAGTAATACAAAGAATGAGGCAATCATAAACAATTGGTTTGGGGTTTTTATTGTTGCTACCATTATTATTATTACTAATGATTAAGTCTTCAGGAGATGATCATATCTCATGCCCTTTTTAGCAGATTCTGTTATTTCATTGTATTGCATTTAAACATCCAAATGTTCTAGCCTTATTTGTTAATCACAGGTTAGTAACCTGGGAGCAAGTACTAGGAAATGACAAGTTATGAGAGAAGCTGTGCTGCTATCATAATCTTCTACGTAAGTGGCAGCAGCCTATATGGTATGTTCTAATGTTAGGTATAATGAATTCTAAAATAATTATGCTGGTGCAGTTAACGTCAAGAAGAAAACACAGGCCGGGAGCAGTGGCTCACGCCTGTAATCCCAGCACTTTGGGAGGCTGAGGCGGGCGGATCATCTGAGGTCAGGAGTTTGAGACCAGCCTGACCAACATGGTGAAACCCCATCTCTACTAAAAACACAAAAAATTAGCCAGGCATGGTGGCACATGCCTGTAATCTCAGCTACTCAGGAGGCTAAGACAGGAGAATCGCTTGAATCTGGGAGGTGGAGGTTGCAGTGAGCCGAGATGGTGCCATTGCATTCCATCCTGGGCAACAAGAGCGAAACTCCATCTCAAAAAAAAAAAAAAAAAAAAGAAGAAGAAGAAAACACAATGGGCAACAGCTACAAATTCCTTATAAAAATACACTCTTTTATCTGGAAAGTTCTCATGACAATTCCCTTCCTTCAGCAGTTTATTTTGGGTTAGGAGCCTCATTTGTGTGGCTTGTAAGGAAGACAAGTGTATTAGTCCATTCTCATGCTGCTAATAAAGACATACCTAAGACTGGATAATATATAAAGGTAAGAGGTTTAATTAACTCACAGTTCCATGGGACTGGGGAGGCCTCAGGAAACTTACAATCATGGCAGAAGGGGAAGCAAACACGTCCTTCTTCACATGGCAGGAGCAACGAAAAGTGCAGAGCAAAAGGGAAAAAAGCCCCTTAAAAAACCATCAGATCTCATGGGAACTCACTCACTGTCACGAGAACAGCATGAGGGTAACAGCCCCCTGTTTAAATTATAATAGCTCCAACCAGGTCCCTCCCATGACATGTGGGGATTACAGGGAACTACAATTCGAGATTTGGGTGGGGACATAGCCAAACCACATCACCAAGAATCAAAGAAAGGATGCTACATGTGTATAATTCTCAACAAATCTCTTGTAGTACTCAGATTATCTAAGACATTACAAAAAGATTTACTTGGTTTGAATATCAACAACACTTCCATGTGCCAAATGGCTTTAGTTAAATCTTGCTTCAGGAGTATTTGAAGCATATATTTTTCAACTACATAATGCAATAAATCTAAAGGATCGGACAGGAGGCATACAGGATGCTTCGCAATGCACAAAGGCAAAGCATCACACGCAGCTTGGGGAAAGAAAGGCTTCTTTTTTTTATTTTTTGAGATGAAGTGCCATTCTTGTTGCCCAGGCTGGAGCGCAGTGGTACAATCTTGGCTCACTGCAACCTCCGTCTCTCAGGTTCATGCGATTCTCCTGCCTCACCTTCCTGAGTAGCTGGGATTACAGGCACCTACCACCATGCCCGGCTAATTTTTCTGAGGGAACATAATGCAAAAGCTGACATACAAAGGATACATGAGAATCATGTGAGGTGAGGAAAAGTGATCCCATGCATAGCAATCAATATCTGTGACAAAGACCTGAAAGAATTTCAATGTAGAAAGAATCAAGCATGAGAAAGGAAACAGAGCAAGTGAGATAAAGTAGTGCCAGGGCACACTGGACCTCACATAAGTCATGTGGAGCTGTCTGGATGCTTTTATCAAAGCAACAGGGAATTGGGGAAGGATCCTCTGCAGTACTGTGACATGATTATATTTTAACATGCTCACTCTGTTAGAATTGGATTAGAAGTAGGAGAAATTGGACCCAGGAAAACCAATTGAGAGACTGCAACAGTACAGCAGGTGAGGGATGGGAGTGGCAGGAGCTACAGTAAAGGCAAGGGGAAGGAAGAAGGTAAAATCTGCTTTGTATTGAACTCCTATGAGCCAGCATATGTATTACTTATATTATATGTGATACACAACACATATTATATATTTTTAAAGAGCACATACAAAACAGTTATAGAAAATTATCGTTTTTCCTAAAGTAGCTCATGCATTAAAATGAAAGTGTAAACCAAATACTGTGAAACTGAATAATAAAAGAGCTTTTAAAATAATTTGACCTTAGATCTGGAAAGTCAATGAAAATTAGAAGTAGATTTCCATCTTAGGGTCTGAATCACACAATAAAGGGATAAAGGAATCACACAATAAAGGAATAAAGTTGTAAGAAAACTTAAATAAATGAAAACTGTGAAAAATGAGAAACACCAGGTAGGTATGAATAGGCTGTTAAATAAAGCTGTCAGCAACTGCGCCAGGAGCTCAGCCTCGTATGGATGATAATGTGGGCTGTGAAGGAAACATCCCTATTGTGTGAATGTGAAGTAGAAGGGCACCCGAGTAAAGGAAATTGCAAAGTGGAGCTACAGAAAAATTTATCACCTGTTTATGTGCCAGTCCACAGTCACATAAACAGGTAGTAAGATAACATCCAATTTAATATTACAGGGATTGTTACAGAGTGAACAAAATGGTACTGCAATTTTTCCAAATGAGGAAAATGTGCTGGCATAATTTCAGAGATCTGGAATCTCTGTGGCTATCATATCTCGTTTCTGTAATATATTAATATGAAAATTAGAGAGAGGGCACTGCACATTTCTAGACTATTTTCCAGAAGTCTTCAAAGTAATAGGGCAAAGAATCGTAGCATTGTTTGAGTACTAAAGTTACAGTTTTATTTTGTACTCTTAAATTGTTTTAGACATTTTCGTTAGGTACAAGCAACATATAATAAATGCCACATATTTGAAAGGTACAATCTGATAAGGTTAGGCATGTGTATACCCAGGAAGCCATGGCCACAATGAAGATAATGAACATATCTATCACTCCCCAAATGTTCCCATTTGTAACCCTCCCTTCCACCCCTGCCAGCACTTCTCCCTCCAATCCACAGGCAACTATGGATTGCTTTCAGTCATTACAGGTTAGTTTGTATTCTCTAGAGTTTAGAGAATATAAATGAAATAAT
This sequence comes from Pongo pygmaeus, assembly GCF_028885625.2. NCBI lineage: Eukaryota > Metazoa > Chordata > Mammalia > Primates > Hominidae > Pongo > Pongo pygmaeus. Next base: position 47,976,402 of record NC_072387.2, read on the forward strand.
ACATATGTACTCTTCATCTGGCTTCTTTCACTCAGCATAATGATTTTGAGAGTCACCCTAATTGAGCATATATCAATAGTTCATTCATCTTTATTGTAACAGTCCATTGCATGGGTATATCACAATTTGCTTATCCATTCGCCTGTTGATAATGTCTGTGTTCTTTCCAGTGCTTGACTATTGCAAACAAAGCTGCTATAAACATTTGTATACAAGTCTATGTATATATGGACATATCTTTCCTTTTCTTATGGGATAATACCTAGGAGTGGAATGGTTGAGCCATACGCTAAGTGTTTAACTTTTGAAGTCACTGCCAAACTGCATTAGCAGTTTATGAGAACTCCAGTTCATCCTCGCCCATATTTTGTATGGTTTTCCTTTCTAATTTTAGCAGTTCTAATACGTGTGAAGTGGTAGTGTATTGTGGTTTTTGATTTGCATTTCCCTAATATCTAATGACGTGGAGCATCTTATATGCTTATTTGCTGTCCATATATTGTTTTTGATGAAGTGTCCAAATCTTTTTCCCATTTTTGCTAATGGATTATTTTATTATGAAGTTTTGAGAGTTCTTTATATATGCTGACACAAGTCCTTTATCAACATACAATATGCTAATATTTTCTCCTTATCTGTAACCTGTCTTTTCATTCTCCTTTTTTAAAAAAAAATGAGACACGGTTTCACTATGTTGCCCAGGCTGGTCTCAAACTCCTGCCCTCAAGTGATCCTTCAGCCTTTGTGTTCAGAGTAGCTGGGATTCTAGGTTTAAGTCACCATGGCCCACTGTCTTTTCATTCTGTTAATAGTCTTTTTTAAGATTGTGGTAAAAAATATATATCATAAAATTTGCCATTTTCACTATTTTTATGTGTACAAGTGAATGGCATTAAATAGATTTGCAATATTACGTGACCATTACCACTATTTCCAAAACTTTTTCATCACCCCAAACAGAAATTCTGTAACCATCAAGCAATAACTCCCTATTCTCCATTCCCTCCAGCTCCTGGTAAGCTCTAATTTACTTTCTTTTCTTTTTTTCTTTTTTTTTTTTTTGAGATGGAATTTCACTCTTGTTGCCCAGGTTGGAGTGCAATGGCACCATCTCCGCTCACTACAACCTCCACCTCCCGGGTTCAAGCGATTCTCCTGCCTCAGCCTCCCGAGTAGCAGGGATTACAGGCATGTGCCACCACGCTCGGCTAATTTTGTATTTTTAGTAGAGATGGGGTTTCTCCATGTTGGTCAGGCTGGTCTCGAACTCCTGACCTCAGGTGATCCACCCACCTCGGCCTTCCAAAGTGCTGGGATTAAAGGCGTGAGCCATCACGCCTGGCCTAATTTACTTTATTTTCTATAAATTTGCCTATTCTAAATATTTCAGGTATGTGGAATTATACAGTATTTAACCTTTTGCTTCTGGCTTATTCCACTTAGAATAATATTTTCAAGGTTCACTCATGGTGCACCACATATTAAAACTCCAATCTTTTTTATGGCTGAATAATATTCTATTGTATGTATACAAAACAGTTTGCTTACCCTTAGAAATATTTTAGTGAAGATAAGTTTTAATTTTATTATGTCCAGTTTATCCATTTGTTCTTTTATTGATTGAGCATTTGGTATCGTATCTAAGAAATACTTGACTAACTGAAGGTCACAAAGATTTTCTCCCATGTTTGCTTATACATTTTTATCGTTTTAGGTTTTACATTTAGGTATTGACCAATTTTGGGTTAATTTTTGTATATGCTGTGAGATATGGATCAACTTTCATTTTGTTGCATTTAAACATCCAATTGTTCTAGCTTTATTTGTTTAAAAAAAATTCTTTCTCCACTGAATTGTCTTAATTGCCTTTGCATCTTTGTAAAAAAAACAGCTTGCCATATATGTGCTTGTTGATAATATATAAAAATAGAAATACTTTTTGTGTAAAGTGATTTTGTATCCTGAAGTTTGCTAAATTCATCTGTTAGTTCAAGAGGCTTCTTTGGAGGCGTCCCTCTTGTTTTCTATGTGGACGAACATGGTGTCTGAGAATAAAAATAGTTTGCCTTTCTAATCTGGGTTTGTCTTCTTTCTTTTTCTTGCTTTATTCCAGTGGTTAGAATCTCCAGTTCAATGTTTACTGAAAGATAGAGAGGACATCTGGCCTCGTTCCTGATCATTGGAGAAAACATTCAGTCTTTCACTATTAAAAATCATGTTAACTATAGGTTTTTCATATGTGTCCTTTATTGAGCTGTGGAAGTTCCCATCTATTCCTAGTTTGCTAAGGGTTTTTATCAGTTATAGCTGTTGGATTTTGTAAAATGTTCTTATTGCATCTATTGAAATGACCAGATGATTTAATTTTTAAACTTCTAAAAATACTGTCACTTAAATTGATTTTTTTTCAATGTTAAATGAGCCCTGCATTACTGGGATACATTCTACCTCATCATCAATATGTAAAAAAATTTTTTTACACATTATTGGATATGATTTGCTAAAAAGTATAAAGAAATTTGGCACTGGGGTTCATGAGTGATACTGATCTGTAGGCTTCGGATATGTTTCAGATCCATGTCCCCACCTAAATCTCATGTTGAATTGTAATCCCCAGTGTTGGAGCTAGGGCCTGGTGGAAGATGACTGGATCACAGGAGTGGGTCCTTCATGAATGGTTAGCACCGTCATCTTCGTTAACTTGATAGAGTTATCAAGAGAACTGGTTGTTTAAAAATGTGTAGCACCTCCCCGCTCTCTCTTCCTCCTGCTCCAGCCATGTGAAGTGCTGGCTCCCCGCTTCACCTTCAGCCATGATTGTAAGTTTCCTGAGGCCTCCTCAGAAGCAAAGCAGATGCTAGCATCGTGCTTCCTGTCCAGCCTCTTTGGAACTGTTTACTTGGCTCATTGGAACTATAAGCCAATTAAAGTTCTTTTCTTTATAAATTACCCAGTCTCAGGTATCTCTTTCTAGCAGTATGAGAATGAACTAAGACAGCTTCATTTCTTGAATGTCTTTGTCTGGCCTCATACATAATGCTGGCCTTATCAAATGAATTGAGAAGTATTCTCTCCTATTCAATTTTCTGCAAGAGATGTAGAATTAATATTACTTTTTCTTAAAAGTTTCATAGAATTCATCAGGAAAGTCAACTGGACATGAAGTTTCTTATAGAGAAGGTATTTTACTACAAATTGATTTTTAAAATAGATATAGAATTACTGATATTTTCTGTTTCCTTTTGTTGTTTGTGTTTTTCAAGGAATTTTCCACTTCATCTAAGTTGTCAAATGTATTGGTATGCAGTGATTCATAATCTTCCCTTATTATCATTGTAATCTATAGCATTTTTAGTGATATCACCTTCCTCATTCCTGATATTTATAATTTGTATCTTTTCTACTGTTCTTTTTCTTCATCAACCAGGATAGAGCTTTATTATTTTTATCAATCTTCTCAACAAACAAGCTTTTGGTTTCATCAATTTTCTCTATTGTTTTTCCTGTTTCTATTTCATTGATTTCTATTGTGACATTTATTTCCTTTACTTTGAATTTCTCTTTCTTGTTTTTAAACTGCAAGTTGATTTGAGACACTTCTATTCTAATGGAGCAATACTCTTTTAGAGTGAATTTCCCTCTAAATATTGCTCTAGCAGCATCTCACAAATTTTGATGTATTTCTCTTTATTTTCATTCCATTCAAAATACTTTCTAATTTCCCTTTTGGCTTCTTTGACTCATGGGCTATTTAGAAATGTCTTATTTCATTTCTAAATAATGCAGTACTTTTCAGATATCTTTATAATACTTACTTCTAAGTTAATTCCATTATGGTCAAACAACATGACTTGAATCTTTTAAAATTTACTGAGACTTGTTTTATCATATATGTTCCTCTTGCACTTGAAAAAATGTGTATTCTGCTGTTATTTGGGAGATTACTGTGCAAATGTCAATTAGATCAAGTTGACAGTGTTGTTCAAGTCGTCCATATCCTTACTGTTTTTTTTTTCTATTGTTCTATCAATTCCCAATAGAGGAATATCAAAATCTCTGACTATAATTGTGGATTTCTCTATTTTTCCTTGCAGTTTTATTAATTTTTGTCTCATGTATTTTGAAGCTCTATAAATAGGTACCTATTCAGGATTATAAGGTATCCTGATGAATTGACCCATCTATCTTTACGAAATCTTCCTGATAACAATCTATTTTGTCTGCTATTAATATAGCCATTCCAGCCTTCTCTTGATTAGTGTTAGTATGGTATATCTTTTTCCATCCTTCTATTTGTACCCTATTTGTGCCTTTAAATTTAAAGTGCATTTCTTATAGGCAACATATAGTTAGGTCTTACATTTTCATACAATCTGACAATCTTTGCCTGTATTTGTATTTAATGTGATTACTGATATTGATTTTTCAATATCAATATATTGATCATTTATATTTAATGTGATTATTGCTACTATTTTTTCTAATCCCCTTTATGAAAAAAACTCCTAAAAAGAATTATATACACTCACAGTCTCCAAATCCTCTTCTCCCATTCTACTTTGAACCTGTTTCAGTCTGGTTTTCATTCCTACTATTCTATTGAAACAAGTCTTTGTCAAGGCCACTGACTTCCTCTATCTTGCTAAATCCAAAGGTAAATTCTCAATTTTCATTAAACTCGACCTCTCTGCAACATTTGACATAGGTGATCACTGTCTCCTTAAAGCATATTTCTTTCCCTGGCTTGTAGGGCACCATACCCTCCTTGCAATCAATCAGCAACACTAACTATTCCTTCTCTGAGATCTTTGCTCTTTCCATCTTATTACTTCAACTTCATAACTTAATAATGCCGTAGGGCTCAGGGCTCGGCCTTTGGGCATCTTGTCTAAGCACACTCATTTCTTCAGTGATCTCATCCTTCTCGTGGATTTAAATACTACTGCAGTGTATGCTGGGTGTACCACTCAAATGCCTGCCCTTTAGGACTGAACCACTCATTACCCCCACTGCTGAGAATGTTAACGGTTGATTTCTCAAAACTTATTCCCCGTCTTCACCAAGCACCTGCCATCAGCTGAAGAAAGTTGACTCACTCAAGGTCACAAGCTTGGGCATCAAGTAACTGATTGATGTAGGGGGTATAAATTATGACAATTCTGCAAGGTTTTTCCAACTCTAGAGCTCTCCATGAGATTGGTGGAAGGATTTATTTCTGATCTTATTGCAGCCCAACTTTTCCCTCTGTCCATTCCTACTTCCTTTACTCCTCACAGTTATTAATCTCAAAAGTCCTTGCCAATACATGTCTGAGTGCAAATCTTCATCTTAGTATCTGCTTTCTGGGAAAGCTAATCTGAGACATCATTTACATGCTGACACTGAGAGGTGAAGCCAGCTAGACTTCCTGGGTTGAGTGGGGACTTGAAGAACTTTTCTGTCTAGCTAAAGGTTTGCAAACACACTAATCAGCACTCTGTATCTAGCTAAAGTTTGTAAATGCATCAATCAGCACCCTGTAAAAATGCACCAATCAGTGCTCTGTGTCTAGCTAAAGGTTTGTAAATGCACCAATCAGCACTCTGTAAAAACGGACCAATCAGCACTCTGTAAAATGGACCAATCAGCAGGACGTGGGCAGGGTCAAATAAGGGAAGAAAAACTGGTTATCCGAGCCAGCAGCAGCAACCAGCTCAGGTCCCCTTCCACGCTGTTCAAGCTTTGTTCTTTTGCCCTTCACAATAAATCTTGCTGCTGCTCACTCTTTGGGTCCGCACTACCTTTATGAGCTGTAACACTCACTGCAAAGGTCTGCAGCTTCACTCCTGAAGTCAGTGAGACCACGAACCCACTGGGAGGAACAAACGACTCCAGACGCCCCACCTTTAAGAGCTATAACACTCACTGGGAAGGTCTGCTGCTTCACTCCTGAAGTCAGCAAGACCACGAACCCACCAGAAGGAAGAAACTCTGGACACATCTGAACATCTGAAGGAACAAACTCCGGGCACACCATCTTTAAGAACTGTAACACTCACTGCAAAGGTCGGCGGCTTCATTCCTGAAGTCAGCGAGACTACAAACCTACCAGAAGGAAGAAACTCCACACATCTGAACATCTGAAGGAACAAACTCCGGACACACCATCTTTAAGAACTGTAACACTCACCACGAGGGTCCACGGCTTCATTCTTGAAGTCAGCGAGACCAAGAACCCACTGGAAGGAACCAATTCTGAACACAACACCTACAAACTCATACTTCCAGCACATACCTTTTGTCTGAATCCCAAGACTGAAATATCCATTGTTCTTCTCAACCTTCCAACTTTTCTTATTACTTTGATGTCTAATGGAAATCTCAAACTTAACATAGCAGAAACTGAATACTTGATCAATACCACTCCCTCACTTAAAAAACTACCCATACACTGTCTTCTCCATCTAAGTTGATGAAAACTCCAAACTCCCATTGTTTATTACATAAGCCAAAAGCCCTGTAGAATTGTAGGGGGGGGGGGGGGCTTCCTCTCATATTCCACATCAAATTTGTCAGCAAACCTGTTGGTTCTATTTTAAAAATATTTAACCATTTCTCACCACCCAGCTATCACTCCGGCCCAAGTCACCCTTATCTCTCACCTGGCTTAACTGCAATCCCTCCCATTTTTTTTCTTTGTGTCTGTCCCTGCCCGCTGTTATGGTCTGAATGTGTCTCCCAAAATGCAGGTGTTGAAACCGAATCTCCATTGTGGTGGTATTAAGACGTGGGGCCTTTTGAGAAATGATTAAATTAAGGGGGGCTCCACCTTCATGAATAGATTAGTGCCTTATAAAAGGGCTGGAAGGAACCCAGCTTGGGTCTCTTTTACCCTTCTATCCCTTGCACCACGTGAGGACATCTAGATGAATGAGTCTGTACCAGACACCTAACCGCCAGTGCCTTGATTTTGGACTTCCCAGCCTCCAACTGTGAGGAAATGAGTTTCTTTTATTTCAAAATTACCAGTCTGTGGTATTTTGTTATAACAGCACAAATAATTTAAGACATACCCAATACAGTCTTTCTAACCCAGTGGCAAGAGTGATTCTATTAAAACATAAGGCAGATCACTTTACACTGTGCTCAGATTTTATAATGGCTTTCCCCTCTGTCCATTCCCTCCCTCTTCACTCCTGTCTCTGACCTCACGTTCTACACATGCTACCATCCCTGCTGTCTCCCCTCAATGCCTCTGCATGGGCTCAGCCCTTGGCCTGAAATGCTCCCCTCCTCTGCAGGGTTCAACCTCTCTCCCTTCCTCTGCAGGGTCCACCCTCTCTCCTATGTCATCTTTGTTCAAATCTCACTCTCAATTAAGTCTTCCTCAACTGCCCCATTAAAATTGCAATCCACCTCCATCCCCGGGCAGTTCTTGTTTCCTTTCCTGGCTGTATGAGTTTTTCCTTCCTTTGCACTTAGTATCTTTCAATGTGCTTTATGATTTACTTAAAAAAAATTGTTTCTCCCTCCTCCCACTCCACTCCCAAAATTTAAGCCCCACAAATTCAGATATTTTTATCAGTTTTATTTATTGCTGTTTCTGTAGGACCTAGAACACTGCCTGCCACATAATAAGCAGTCAATACATGGTCACTGAATCAATTAATTAATCAGTAAATGAATCTATCACTGAACTGATGACTAAACATTTTTGTTATACCCCAATTTTATGGCTGAAGTATAGAATACATACCTTGTTAATATGAAAACAAATACCAAAACAGAAAATAAATTATTTTCAAGTTATCCTCCTATGAGGCTAAGAAATACATACGTAAAAATCCATTCAAGCTATCCAGTCACTAGATCTTGCCTTCTGATGCTAAAATCAACAGATTGGAGCCTTATGCCAATTTAGAGGTAGGAGAACTAAGCTGGCCAGCTAAGCTCTTCTACCTCTAAATTGTTATAAGGCTCTGATAATTAAGTATCTATCAGTGAGTTGTTGAGAAACAACTAATTTGGTGAGTAATGCTTTTATTTCTAAATAGCACCTAACTTTCACCGTGATGTATATTTAACTCTAGCGAACAAGTCAACCAATCAACTAAAAAATAAAACAAAAGAAATTCTAACAAAGCTAAGTACTGGAAGTGACTGGCATTTTTCAGGGATCAAGAGCTTTATAACTTATATGATAGATGCACATGTGCAATTCTATCTTTAATACACTTTATATAAAGTAAAGGGCATGTAATACCCATAATCCTTTGATGATCCATCATGTTGAGGAGTGCTTAATAAATATCAAAAAGCACCAGTTAAGCCAGAGGAAACTCCTGACAAGGTTGCAGACATCTGGACATGTACATCTGTTCAAAGTCAGTGATCTGTACAGAAAACCCCAGAGAAAGAATTAGTGTCAATCTGATATTCAGTGATAAACAATTATTACCAAGAATCCAATATGACACTGGAAATAATAACAAAACTGGCAAGTTAAGTATAAATCGAGTGACCTCAGATGTTGTGGAAATTTGAAGCCCTTGATTGCTGCTCAAAGCTGTCATGTTGGCAAGAAAATTCTTATTCAGCCTAAAAGTATAAGAATTCCTATCCATCCCACCCTGGCCCTGTAAACCAGCTCTCTCAGCCAGGAAGTCTGAATAATCCGGCAGTCACCAGGAGCCTCCTTTGGGATGAAATTTGTTTCCCCTACTCCCTTCAACCCATCGATTTTCTGCTCCTGTTTCCCTGGCTCTCTGGGAGAAGATAGCAAAGAGCCTGCTATCTGTGACCCTCTTTCTGTTTTGATGACTCTTACAGACTCTTGTATCAGGCTTTTGGATTCCTATTTTTCTTCCCACCTCTTGCAACCACATCTACCAATGGATTCCTTGATTTGCATGCTCAGAGGCAGCATGGGTCTAGATAAGAGACCTCTTGGCCCCAGCCCTTGATATGGGGAGATCTTTTCTCATTAATAAAAATATAATAGCTTCTAGTTAGGGAAGATTTACTACATGTTGGGTACTATATCAGGCGCTTTCCACATAGTCTTGTTTTGCCTTTACAACATCTTTGTAAGAAAATATATTATTGACATTTTACAGATGAAGAATGGGAAATTAAATGACATGTCCAAAGTCATACAGCTAATAAGCATGCAAAGAAGGCAGCAGAATTCTAACTCCAGAATCCATGTTTTCCGCTCCGATGCTGTTTCTCTATCAAGCATTTGCAACATGAGTGATTCCAATTTCATTTTTTCCTTTGCATATTATATAGTAGTCAAATTGTTATAAATATGTCAATCATTTTGGTGCCAAGTTAAATTGTTTTTAAACTTGCTTTCATAGTAACATTGCAATGTTATTATCCATTTTCACCAAGCTGACATCCTCACTGATGGCCCAAATGAAATGGTGGGTTAAATTGCCTGGACCTTACCATGAGTCAAGGTTGCAGCACCAAACTGTACTACTCCTGGCCATGTAGACTTCACCTCTATGCTTGCAATAAAAAAATGCCAATGTTACTTAAGAATATCCTTGATAAAGAAGTAAATCAACCTCAGCACATATCTTTTTCATATTCTGTGACAAAATGAGAAATATGCACATAGAAAGATGATGGCTATCTTGAGATATAGCACTTGTGTATTGAGTTTTTGGGTTTCAAGCCAAATTAACGTTTTTTTTAATGAAAATATTTCACTTGAAACAACAAATGACAAAGTATTGTTGTCCAGACTTGAGCATTGGGCTAACGTTTTATCCAAGAGGAAAGTGAACTCACATTGTCAGTTGTTTGTTGCCAATGGTAAAATTTGAGCTTTCAAGCAAATATAAGAATTTTGGAAGATTTGTTTCTGTCACAGTATGCTTGGCAGCTTCTCAATACTTAAAGACCTTTAGATGAGGTCATTAGTGGTATTAATAAATATGATATTTTATATGTTATAAAGTAAAATGTATCAACATTTAGAAGTTCTATATAATTCCGAATGTAATTTTCCAAATGACTAATGTACAATGTTACAGAATTAGCATGGGTAAATTCTCCATTGAAAATGCAAGACAGGATGGTGGATTTAATGAATACATATGTATATACTGCATACATAGACAGTGAAATACGAAGAACTCATGGATTCCACATTTCCACCAACCTTTAGAAACAACTACCTGTCAAGTTTTGGTGTGGCATAAAAGAAGAATATTCAAAATTATCTCAAAATGCTATTAAAATACCACTTTAATAACTACATATTTGTATGAACCTGTATTTTCTTCATATTTTCAATCAAAACAACCTATTGAAACAGGTCGTATGCACACATATGAGAACTTAGCTATTTTCTATTAAACCAGTCACTAAAGAAGTGATGTTCACAAAAAACTGGAAAACAATGTCACTCTTAACTATTCTTTTGTTCCGGAAAATATATTTATTTATATTAACATGTATTAGGTTTAATATTATTTTTAAATTAATAAATATATAAATATGTTAAGCTTTTCTCAGTTTTAATTTTCACTAAGGTAAATATCAATAGTATAAACCAGAATCCTTTGGAGTCCTCAACAATTGTTAAGCACGTAAAGGGGTCCTGAGGCCAAATCATTTGAAAACCAATAACATAAGAAAATTTTGTGCAGCCACTGAATATTCTAGAGGCGTACATGCAGAAAGATCCCAAAATAAAATATAACATGCGGAGAAAAATAGCTGAAGAAAGATGTACTTCAACGTCAACTATATCAGTAAAGTTGTGAAATTATGAGTAATATAATTTTTATTTTTGATGTCCTGTTAAAATTTTTTAAATGAGCATAGCTTGCTTAAATAAAAAGTAACAAATTAACAAACAAATGAATAACTGAATTATATCATACATGACAACAGCTTTAGTCTAGAGAAACATCAGTTCCTTTTTCATTGCCCTATTCATTTTTATTCAATCCTTTCCTTTCTTCCTGCTCTGATGGCAATTCTTGATATACATATTTCTTCTCCATATCCCCTGTCCCCTGTCAAGAGTTTTTAACCTTCTAGTTCCTACCAATACTTATAAACCATACTACCTTATAAAACAACTTTTCCCCTCATCTGCAGGTTATCAACAAATATTAAATCATTGTTCTCTAAAATTATGTATTGTGAAGCACAGCGATGTTATGGTTTGTGTGGTCACACCTGTTGCAGGTTACACATCAATATCACATTGATCACTGTGTTTCCTGAGTTAGTGTGACTTTTCAACATCCCAGTGTGTGCCTAACAATAGCTGTTAAATACAGCTATGGCCCCAACAATGGGAGGTGTATGTGGATCATAAGAGTGACCTACATGTTGGGTCCACTCAACCACCTGATCGCACAGTAGCTAAGCCACTGGAACTCAACAGACCTGTGATGAAATCCACAGCTCTAAATCCCCAAATATATTTTATAACCTGCCTAGACCTCTCCTCATTCCAAAGGTGAGAAATTTTACAGACTTATTATAATATAAAAAGGCTTACATATTCTGGTAGATGGTAAGTGCTCAAAACATGTAAGCTGCTATGCTTTTATAATCATATTATTAGTACTGTTGTTATTAGTGTAATTCTAGATTTTACCTCTCCATTTAATCCTGCTTTCCTTAGACATCATTATAATGGGTAATGAATATGGTTTGGATCTGACTCCCCTGCCCAAATATCATGTCGAATTGTAATCTCCAATGTTGGTGTTGGGGCCTGGTAGAAGGTGATTGGATCATGGGGGCAGTTTCTCATAAATGGTTTAACACCATTGCCCTTGGTGCTGTACTCATGATAGTGAGTGAGTTCTCATGAGATCTGGTTGTTTAAAAGTATATAGCACCTCCCCACTCCCTCTTTTCCTCTTGCTCTGGCTATGGGAAATGCCTTTCTCCTCATTTGCCTTCACCAGGATTAAAAACTCCCTGAGGACTTCCTAGAAGCAGAAACTTCTATGCTTTCTACACAACCTGAAGAACCACGAACGAATGAAATATTTTTTCTTAATAAATTATTGAGTCTCAGGTATTTCTTTATAGCAGTGCAAGAATTAAATAGGCCAGGCACGGTGGCTCACGCCTGTAATCCCAGCACTCTGGGAGGATGAGACGGGTGGATCACAAGGTCAGGAGATCAAACCATCCTGGCTAACACTGTGAAACCCCATCTCTACTAAAAATACAAAAAAGTAGCTGGGCGTGGTGGCAGGTGCCTGTAGTCCCAGCTACTCGGGAGGCTGAGGCAGGAGAATGGCGTGAACCCAGGAGGCAGAGCTTGCAGTGACCTGGGATCACGCCACTGCACTCCAGCCTGGGTGACAGAGCGAGACTCCATCTCAAAAAAAAAAAGGATTAAATAATATAAAAATTTGTACCAAGAAGAGGGACATTGCTATAAAGATACCTAAAAATGTGGAACTGGCAAACAGGCAGAGGCTAGAACCATTTGGGAGACCCAAAAGGAGACAGAAAGATGAAACAAGGTTTGGAATTTCCTAGAGACTTATTAAACTATTGTGACCAAAATTCTGATAGTGATATAGACAGTGAAGTCCAGGCTGAGGAGGTCTCAGAAGGAAATCAGGACAGGAACTTATTGGAAACTGGAGTAAAGGTCACTTTTGCTATGCTTTAGCATAGCCTGGCTGCATTGTGCCCCTGTTCTAAGGATCTGTGGAATGTTGAACTTGAGATTGATGATTTAGGGTATCCAGTGGAAGAAATTTCTAAGCAGCAAAGCATTCAAGATGTGACCTGGTTGCTTCTAACCACCTATGGTCATATACATAAGTAAATAAATGAACTGAAACTGGAACTTATATTTAAAAGGGAAACAGAGCATAAAAGTTTGGAAAATTTGCATCTTGGCCATATGGTAGAAAAGAAAAGCCCATTTTCAGGGGAGGAATTCAGCCAGGCTGTAGAAATTTGCATAAGTAAAGAGGAGCCAAGTACTAATATCCAAGACAATGAGATAAAGGCCTTGAAGGCATTTCAGAGACCTTCAAGGAAGCCCCTCCCATCACAGGCCCAGAGGCCAAGGAGGGAAGAATGGTTTGTTGGGCTAGGCCCAGGGCCTCACTGCCCTCTGCAGACTCAGAACCCTGCTTGCTGCATCCCAGCCGTTTCAGCACCAGCTGTGGTTCAAAGGGGCCCAGGCAAAGCTTAGGCCACAGTTTCCGAGGGTGAAAGCCTTAAGCCTTGGCAACTTCCATATGGTATTAAACCTGCAAGTATGCAGAGTACAACAGTTGAGGTTTGGGGGCTTCTACCTAGATTTCAGAGGATGTACAGAAAAGCCTAAATGTTCAGGTAGAAGCCTGCTGCAGGGATGGAGCCCTCATGGAGAACCTCTACTAGGGCAGTGCAGAGGCAAAATGTGGGGCTGGAGCCCCCACACAGAGTCCCCACTGGGGCACTGCCTAGTGGAGCTGTGAAAAGACGGCCACCATCCTCCAGACCCCGGAATGTTAGATGTATCAACAGCTTGCACCATGTGCCTGGAAAAGCTGCAAGTACTCAATGGCAAACCTTGAGAGCAGCCAATGGGGCTGAACCCTGCAAAGCCTCAGGGGTGGAATGGCCCAAGGCTTTGGGAGCCCACCCATTGCACCAGTGTGCTCTGGATGTGAGACATGCAGTCAAAGGAGATTATTTTGGAGCTTTAAGATGTAATGATTGCCCTGCTGGGTCCTGGACTTGCCTGTATCCCCCTTCTTTTGACCAAATTTCTCCTTTTTAGAATAGGAGTATTTACCCAATGCCTATATCCTCATTGTATCTTGGGAGTAACTAACTTGTTTTGATTTTACAGGCTAATAGTTGGAACGGACTAGCCTTGTCTCAGATGAGACTTTAGAGTTTGGATTTTTGAGTTAATGCTGGAATGAATTGAGACTTTGGGGGACTGTTGGGAAGGCATGATTGTATTTTGCAATGTGAGGGGGACATAAGATTTGGAGGGGTCTGGGATATAATAATATGGTTTGGATCTTTGTCCCTGCCCAAATATCATGCCAAATTATAAATCCCAATGTTGGAGATGGGGCCTGGTGGGAGGTGATTGAATCATGGGGGAAGTTTCTCATGAATGGTTTAAAACCATCCCCGTTGGTGCTGTTCTCATGATAGTGAGTGAGTTCTCATGAGATCTGGTCTTTTAAAGTCCGTAGCATCTCCCCACTCTCTCTCTTCCTCCTTCTCTGGCATGTGAAGTGCCTCCCTCACTTCCCCTTTGCCTTCCACCATGATTAAAAGCTCCCTGAGGCCTCTGCAGAAGCAGAAGCTGCCATGCTTCCTGTACAGCCTGTGGAACTGTGCATCAACTAAACCTCTTTTCTTTATAAATTACCCAGTCTTAGGTGTTTCTTTACAGCAGTGTGAAAATGATCTAATACAGTAACAGTAGCTACTGTCTTCTCTAGTGCAACTTCATTAAGTAACTGTTTTTAAGTTTAATCAGTTAACACACGGAGCCTGAATGGTGAAGTATGTATTAGAGGAAGAAGTCTCCTCACGGTTTAAAAGGGCAGAGAGAGAGAGATCACACAACTGTAGCTCAGATGAGCAGAAGATATTTTAGAGAGTTATCTGGAGAGATTGTGCAAATCATTGCACATCACATCTCCTAAGGAAGAGTTAAGTATAAGGACTGGGTGAAGGTGGTGGGTATAAATTTAAAGATAAATTTAGTCAACTCCATAGTTTTACTCTGGGTTGGCTCAGAGCCCAGAGCTTTGGTGTGGTTTACACTCTGTTTAAAAAACTGAGCAGGTCAGGTGTGGTAGCTTATGCCAGTAATTTAAGCCCTCTGGGAGGCCAAGGTGGGAGGACTGCTTGAGACTGAGAGTTCAAGACCCACCTGGGCAACAAAGTGAGACACGGGTCTTTATATAAAATTTTTTAAAATGCAACTCAAACAAACAGAAAACAGGCTTTAGGCCCTTTCTTTGACTTTATAATCTCCAGTTACACAGATAGGCCCTTTCTTGGAGCTTGATATGTGCCTTGTTTTTGTTGTTATTGCTGTCATTTTTGAGACAGGGTCTTGCTCTGTCACTCAGGCTGAAGTGCAGTAGTGCACTCATGGCTCACTGCAGCCTCGACCTCCTGGGCTCAAGCAGTTCTCCTGCTTCAGCCGTGATATGGTTTGGCTGAGTCCCCCACCCTAATCTCATCTTGAATTGTAACTTCCATGATTCCCATGTGTCGTGGGAGGAACCTGGTGGGAGATGATTGAATTACAGGGGCAGATCTTTCCTGTGCTGTTCTCATGATAGTGAATGAGTCTCAAGAGGTCTGATGGTTTTAAAAATGGGAGTTTCTTTGCACAAACTCTCTTGTCTACCGCCATGTTAGATGTGCCTTTTACCTTCTGCCATGATTGTGAGGCCTTCCCAGCCATGTGAAACTGTAAGTCCAATAAACCTCTTTATTTTGAAAAATACCAGTCTCAGGTATGTCTTTATCAGCAGCATGAAAATGGACTAATACAAGTCTCCCAAGTAGCTGGGACCACAGGCATGAGCCACCATGCCAACTAATTTTTTTTTTTTTTTTTTTTTTTGGAGAAAGGCTCTCTCTATGTTGCTGTTGCTCAGGTTGGTCTTAAGCTCCTGGGTCAAACGATCCTCTTGCCTCTCCCTCCCGAAGTGTTGGTATTATAGGTGTGAGCCACTGTACCTGGCCCCTGCCTTGTTAAATGCATTGTTTATTAGGCTATTAGTTGATCAGGAAGTCAAAAATACCTAACAAAACACCTAAACTACCCTAGCCATTGGGATTTAAAATATGGCTGGGGCAGCAATTTATAGGACCACCATGGAGGAAAATGGAGGAAAAAGTCTACCGCCTTCCCGATATATTGCTTCAATGTTCTCATCAATTAAATTCAGAATTTCTGAAAAAAAAAACTTTATTATTATTATTATTTTGAGACAAGGTCTTACTTTGTCACCCAGGCTGGGGTGCAGAGGCATGATTATGGCCCCCTGCAGCCTTGACCTCCTGGGCTCAAGTGATCCTCCCACCTCAGCCTCCCAAGTAGCTAGGACTACAGGCACATGCCACCATGCCCAGCTAATTACTGTATTTTTTGGTAGAGATAGGATTTCAGCATGTGTCTCAGCTGGTCTTGAACTCCTGGGCTCAAGCAATCTGCCTGACTCAGCTTCCCAAAGAGCTGGGATTAAAGCTGTAAGCCACTGCACTGCACCTGGGCTAAAACTTTTTTTTTTTTGAGACAGAGTTTCACTCTTGTCGCCTGGACTGGAGTGCAATGGTGCGGCCTCGGCTCATTGCAACCTCCGCCTCCCGGCTTCAAGCGATTCTCCTGCCTCAGCCTCCCAAGTAGCTGGGATTACAGGCATGCACCACCACGCCTGGCTAATTTTGTATTTTTAGTAGAGACAAGGTTTCACCACGTTGGCTAGGCTGGTCTCAAACTCCTGACCTCTAGTGATCCGCCTGCCTCAGCCTCCCATAGTGTTGGGATTACAGGCATGAGCCACCGCCCACAGCTGGCTAAAACTTCTTTAGGTGTCTCTACATATCAAATAGTCTTCTATGATCATGGGAAAGAACTGAGTTTTTAAAAAAAAAAAAAAATTACGTAATTGAAAAATCTGAATATGTCAATAAGTATTCTGTTAAATTGTTATAAATGTCATATCACAAATTCTTTTTATTTCTTATCAGGGTATATATTTTTAGCATTAAGAGATGATGTGTAAGTTTTTCAGTATAAGAAGCTCTTGAGCAAACCTTAAGAAAAATATGTTTAATACTTACACTGCCTCAAATAAGTTTCCATGTATGGAGAAACTTTCTGGTGAGATTCATGTTCACATTTAAAATATCACTATAATCAAAACTTTGGAAAGTGCTAAAGGGTCTGATGGGCACTGACTAGCTACAAAGGGAAGGGAAGGCATGAAAGAAGAAGGCATAGGCTGGGAATCTGGAGACAGAACCGATCTGGGAACAATTGCTGATTAGCTATGTAACTCTGCCTAAGTGTCTATCTTTCTTGATCTTAGTTTTCTGGTGTGTATTGTATTAATGAAGATCTCAGAGGTTCTGTGGGCTCTGTAATTCTATTCTTTTTTTTTTTCTTGCACTGTGAATTTTTGCCTCGTCTTTATTCTCCCTCTTTTGGACTTCTCTGTATCATTTGGCAATACTGAGAACAATCTCCTTCTTAAAACTCCATCCCTCGCTTTTATGGTGAGAACAACTCAGGGACTCATTTCAAATACTACTGTCCTCAATCAGAGCCGGCTCTCATGGCTCAGTTCCTGAGCTAACTGAAGCTTGTTCTCTCTCTCTCTCTCTCTCTCTCTCTCTCTTATTCTCTCCTTTTCCAGAGAGTTGAAAATATCTAGTGTCTTCCATTAGTCCCTGCTTGGCTTCAATGCATCCTCCAAAGTTCATGTGTTGGAAACTGAATCCCCAAGGCAACGGTGTCTAGAAGTGGGACCTTTAAGAAGTGATTGGGTTACAAGAGTTCTACCCTCATAAATGCATTAATGATGTTATTATGGGAATGAGTTAATTAACACGGGCATTGGTTAGTTATTGCTGGAGTTGGTTCATGAGAAAAGGATGAGTTGTGTCCCCTTTTCTTCCTCTGTCTCTCATATGCACTCTTTTGCCCTCCTTGCTTTCTCTCATGTTATGACACAGCAAGAAGACCCTCACAAGATGCAGTCCCTCAGTCTTGGAATTCCCAGCCTCCAGACCATGAGCAGAATAAATTTCATTTCTTTATAAACTCCAAAATCTCTGGTGTTGTGTTATGGCAGCACAAAACAGACTAAGGCAGAAAATTGGTACAGAGAATGGGGTTGTTGCTATAACAAATAACTGAAAAGTGGAAGCAGCTTTAGAATTGGGTAATGCATAGAGGCTGGAAAAATTTGGAGCAGCAGGCTAGTAAAAGCCTGGATTGCTGTGAATGGAGTGGTAAGGGCAATTCTGGTGAGGGGTCAGAAGAAGACAAGAGCTGTAGGGAGAACCTAGATCTTCCTGGGGATTACTTAACTGGCCATGGTCAGAATGTTGGTAGAAATACAGAGTGTAAGGGCCATTCTGATATGGTATCAGACAGACATGAGAAGCAAGATATAGATGGTCCCCAACTTAAACAATTTTTTTACTTTATGATGGTGTGAAAGTAATATGCATTCAATAGAAACAGTTCTTTCAGTACCCATACAACCATTCTGTTTTTCACTTTCAATATAGTATTCAATAAATTACATGAGATATTCCATACTAGATTATACAATAGGCTTTTGTCTATAGGCTAATGTGAACATTCTGAGCATGTTTATGGTAGGCTATCCTAAGCTATGATGTTCAGTAGGTTTGATGTGTTAAATGTATTTTTGACTTATTGTATTTTCTACATACAATGGGCTTATCAAGATGTAACCACATCATAAGTCAAGGAGCATTGGAAAGTGGAATAAAGGCCATCCTTTATCCTAGTTATACAGTTGTAAAGAACTTCATGGAATTATGTCCATGTCCTAGAACTTTGTGGAAGAGGGGACTCAAGAGTGAGGAACTAGGATATCTGGCAGAAGAAATATCTAAGCAGCAAAGTGTTTAAGCTGTGCATGGCTTCTTTTAGATACTTATAGTAAAATGAAGGAAGAGAGAAATGATATAAAAATGGAATTTATAATTAAAAGGAAAGCAGAATGGAAAGATTTGGAAAAATATCAGCCTGACCATGTAAAGAATAAAAAAGTTTGTTCAGCAGAGAATACTAAGGGTGCGGCCAAGAGACGTTTGCTAAAGAGATTCATATGGATAGAAGGAAGCCAGGTTCTACTCATCAAGACTATAGGACAATGACCCTGAAGGCATTTCAGAGATCTCCAAGGCAAGCTAGAACTTCAAGGGCAAGTTTTCCAGAGAGGCACCTACAAGACCTCAACATTCACTGCCCTACACTGCCTTGGGACTCCACTCCTGGAATTCTGGTACAGCACCCCTCAGCTGCTCTGGCCATGGTTCAAGTGAGCTAAGGTGTGGCTTCACCTGCCACTCCGCAAGGTACAAGCTATAAATCTTGGTAACATCCATATGGTGCTAATTCTGAAGGCACACAGAATGCAAGAGTTGTGGGGCCATGGCAGCCTCCATCTAGGTTTCAAAGGATGTTACAGACAGTCAGGGGCCCAGGCAAAGACTTGTCACAGGGGTGGCGCCACTGGAGACAGTCCCTGCTAGAGCAATGCCTAGTGGAGCCATGGGAATGGTGTGGCCCCTGAGACCATGAACCACAGGGTCACCAGTGTGCAACTCCAGCCTGGAAAAACTGCAGGCACAAGACTTTAACTTGTGACAGCTGCTGGGTGGACTGAGCCCAGCAAAGCCACAGGGGCAGGGCTGCCCTTATTAATTGAGTTAATGTCATTACCTCAGGAGTGAGTTTGTCATTATCGCAGGAGTGAATTCAGTCCTCTCTTGCTATCTCTTGTGCACATTGTCATCCTGTGATGCTTTCAGCCTTATTACGATGCAGCAATAAGGTCCTCACCAGACACGTCCCCTTGATCTTGAACTTCCCAACCTCCAGAACAGCCCAGTAAACTTCTATTGTTTATAAATTACCCATTCTGTGGTACTCTATTATAGCAGCATGAAATGGACTCAGTCCCTTTACCTTGATAACTTATAAATCTCTATCTCTATGCCATATGACATCACATCACACAATGGAAAGAACATGAATTTGGGGCTTTAACAATACTTAGGTTCTTTAACTCAGGACTTTGTGAAGATTTATTGAAAATAACTTTTCCAGTTTTACAAATTAAAAAACACAGAATGAGAGAGGTCAGATGAATTTCTCACCCAGCTCCTAAATTGGACCTGACCCAAATTACCAGGAGAATGCTCAGTCTTAGTATAGAACAGATTTCAATAGACATTTATTAAAGTACTCTGGAATCCCTGCCCAGGAAGGGTATTAAAAGAAACAAATTCTGAGCTGAGTAAGTACTCGGGTTGGTGGTTATCTAATGTTTGCTTTTCATAATTTATTTAACAATTCTTTCCAAATAATTATTCAGTTGTCCATTAACTACATATTTGGTACAGCAGAATAAAACAAACAAAAAACAGTGGTACATCAGAATAAACTGGCCTCTTCAAATAGCAACTCAGAGTCTTTCAAGTAGACATCCTACCTTAGAGGACACCAAAGTTTGTTTGAAATGGAAACAGCCTCTCCAAAATGAGTCTTCAAAGGTTGCAAAGTACTACAGAAGAGCTTTAAATTTAGGCTTTTTTTCCTGTGGTACTTTAAGTATAACAGATGGATCTTCATAATTAGCATCACATTTGCATTTTTCTCTCCACAAAAAAGAGCTAATAATCTTAGAAGAAGAATTAAAAAGCATCATTCCATCATATTTTTATTGATCTTATTTATAATTTGTATGCCAAGTCTTCTTTATGATACCTATTACTTTCAACTCTCTCCTGGGAGATGAACAAATTTACAAATGAGGAAATGAGCAGGGTAGTTAGGAGCACAAACTTGAAAAAGACTTTGGGATGATAACTCACTGGAAGGCCCTGATAAAGTGGAAGAAATACGAAGATTCAGATACAGCCTGAAGCCCATCTATGTAATCTCCTCCAACAGAGTAGGCCTACTTATCTTTTGTGTATGTATCTATGAGACTCCCATCCTCTCCTGTGCACTGTAACTCCTACCACTCAGAAACATTTAGTTGAAAGGTGCTATGAAATAAGAGGAATCATTGAACAAACTGTCCTCATAGGCCAAGCTCTCAAGCTCTCCCGATGTACAGCTGGAGACAGCTATTGATGAACTATGGTGGGTGTAGAAGTTAAACAGATACCATCTGCAGAGCACAGAGTAAGCAGAGGCCCTAGGACATTCAGCATGGGACAGTATACCCTGAGAGAACTGGGCCAGTGTAAACAAAGATCATGTCCCAACTGTGTACCACAACCAACATTGTATCTGAGGATCTCGGTGATCCTCATAGCTTCCCTATGAGGCTGATACAATCTTCATTCTGTAGCTAGAGAAACTAAGATTTAGGAAAGTAAACCATATTGCCCAAAGTACTCTAGTTAAGTGGCAAAGCCGGTATTTCATTTAGGTCCCGTCCAATAGCAAACTTCACGATACTAAGTGGCATGCCATTTTGACCTGTCAACCATATGCAATAAATTTGCTACGGTAAAGGTTTTGCTTTAATTTGTCCATATCCAATCCCTCATAATCAATAATATAACTTTGTAAGTCACCTGAA
Organism: Pongo pygmaeus; assembly: GCF_028885625.2. Lineage (NCBI taxonomy): Eukaryota > Metazoa > Chordata > Mammalia > Primates > Hominidae > Pongo > Pongo pygmaeus. Next base: position 47,997,716 of record NC_072387.2, read on the forward strand.
TATGGATAAGGAGTGTAATCAATGACCAAGAAACAGAAAAGATAAACTGGTCCACAGGGAGATTGAGCCCTTGACCTTAAGCTCTCTAGAGCTGAATTCTAACCAACTCAGTTAATTAGCCACAGACTATTAAATGAACAAATTAGAGCCCAAATCCTTTCTAACCACAAACCTAAGTTGGCCTTGTATAGGAAAACAGAGTTAAATATGCACTGATTTTTTTTCATATCAGATGGGTAATGTGCCAACATCCTAATAAGGCTGAAGAAGGCACATCTCACACATTACTGTGAAACCCAATCATCACGCTTATGAACCACAAAAGGATCAATATGCACTGAATTTGAGTGTGCCCATTTAGTACAGTGCAGACTCTCTTGAGTATCCCCAAATAGATGAAATTATAAGGGAAATTTTTATAATCTTTTTTTAAACTTTCTCTTGCTGTTCATAATGCCTATACTTCACGACCTTTTTTTTTAAATTGATATATCTAACTTAGGAATCAAGTCTTTAAGAGGATCCTGGTTGAACTGCCAATTTTTCATCAGATTCATTAAACTCCACCCCATAGGTAAGATCAGACCTGGAATTCTTGAGTTGGAGAGTACTCCATGAAAGATCCTGTGTGTCCTAAATAAAAAGCAGTAATACTACACATCTAACTGATAAGATCTGCAAGCCCAGAGAGCCTGAAAGAGGAATTCCCTTTTGTTGCTACTGGACTTAACGCCTCTTCAACAACACATGGAGTATATTCTGCACCCAGGGCTCAGCCTTACTCATCCACTTCTCAGTGGCACCAAGGTCACTCAAGGGTTGAGTTCTCACACAGCAAGAGAGGAAAAGGGAAGGATGCAAGAAGAGGGAGATCCATCCCCGACCTAGTATAGTATTTGGGCCATTGCTTTTCTCTACCCTTCATAAATTACTGATAATTTTGAAAAGTCTGGAAAGTGAGAAACAGGAAGGATAAGGAGAAACTATAAGGAAAAAGGAGGGAATTCATCTGGGGATGTTCTTCCATTCCTCTTTCCTCATCCAGACCCTTCACATAGTCCTCCCATCTTCATTCTAATTCCTTGACCCTGAATATTTGTGCTACCCTCTTCCCAAACTCCTAATCTCCTTCATTGTAGCCAGGCACCAGGCCAAATCAATCACACATTCAGAACTGTGGGAGTCTCCTCCCAGTTCTCAGGGGTGGTGGGAAGGCACAGATCTCAAAGCTACAGAGTTTCAGTGAGAGCAGATTTGTTGCTTGCATTTAAATTTTTGGAAGCCTCACTTTTCATGGAAATAATGTTCTTCAAGATGACTCAGTTTGATAGCACTGTTATTCAGGGTACATTTTGTGTTAAATATGCTCTTGTCTATTGGCCTCAGATCCTACATATCATAATACAATATTCTGAGGTCCAAACAAATACATTATGGAACACGACCTGCTTCTATGCAGGAGCTTTGTCTGTACTGCACATTTATTCATCAGGTAGGAAAGTGGGGAAGTTTGCAAAATAGAGAAGGATTCTTTAAAGAGGCAGGAATAAGGTTATCTAAAGAATCTAGCACATTGGCTAAATTATATAATTATGAAAAGAGCAGACATTAGGCACAAGAGAAATTCATCATTTCTGTATCTCTACTTTCATTTTCTGTAGACAATGTACAACTTAATGTACAAAATTGCTATGATCAGGTCTGGTGGTAGTTCTAGATTTAAATATGGAAAAGACTCATTAACAGAAATCACATGCCTATAATTCTTTTTAACAGAACTTTTGGTTATCCAAACCATCATTCATGAGAGAACTCTAAATTCAGACAGGTGAAATACACTTTTAATTTACTGATGTTAATCCAACAAGATCATTTGGAAATATTTAAAATGTCTATAACAGGAAGCATTTACTGGAAGACTATAATGAATTACTTAATGTGCTTATTTCAGGACAAAACTAAGAGTAATATTCTACTTTGTAAAGGGGATTAGATTTGCAATGAAAGGAACTTACTGGGGAACCTGGCCAATTGAAAGCTGGCAAAACAATGTGAGCAGATGCATTAGAAGTCATCTGATCTGGGGAGCTAATCCCAATGCTGTCAGACCTTTTAAAACTGCCTCAACCATGTCAATGCACAAATGGAAACTTATTGCTAGTCTGCAGCTTTAATAGGGCAAGGGAGGTGCTACTGGCCTCACAAGTTGGGGGAAGCTTTTCCACTCCATCTCCGCTGCATGGGCCTCCAGCACTCACAGATACAGATGTCCACATCAACTGTAAACTGACCCTCTGTTCTGAATGACCAGTGATATTCCTCACTACATTTCACGACAGTTACTTGGAATATGCACTAAACACATATGTGTAAAATGTGCTTAAATGGTAAACCAAAGAATTAACACCTAATTCTAAATCTGACAAATTAATAAAGTAATATTTACTTATACAGTTCTAAAAGGTTAGCGTTATAATAAAAAATGTCCTAATTTGTCCTGGTCAAGGGTGTGAATGGATATGAAATAAGAAAATATGAAAAAGTAGTATGTAGTATTGATAGGAAAAGTATTTTCCAACATTGCAATTGTTGTGATTTTCCCACAATATTATTTACAGAAGTAGATTTATAATTTTGCCATTTGAAAAATATTGTAACTGTGAAATAGTTAACATTCAGTTTAAAGTTTGGGATTTAAAATGAGCCTAAATTGACACAACAGACTGCCTTACCTTTAATTTATATGATGGAACTTGTTTTCAGGACAGAACATAAGAAAGATATACAGACTGAGCCAAATCATCTAAGCAGTTAAGATTTCATTATTGTGGATACCACTGGAGCCCACACTGGAAACTGAGTGCTATTAACCTGAAGATTTAAAGTCACAATATCTGTGACTCAGTTGCCAAGTCCATCCTAGGTCAATGGTTAAGAGTTCAATGATTCTGAAAGTAGCAAAAAAAAAAAGGGGGGGGAATTTCAAACTAAGATTGAATAGCTTGCTAATTTCCACAGCTCTGCATCAGACTTACCTTCCCTGGCTTCTTATAACATCTCCTTTATCCACAAATACTCATCTGACAATCTCATATATTTGGAACACAACTGAGAATCAATTAGCCAAGTCACAAAAGTCAAGCCATAAAACTCTTTGCTCTGTCTTGGAGGAGAAACTCATACACCATCAATTTTACAGATTATTTGCTTTTACGCTTTACCTAAAAATATTGCAAATTTGGCGACCTGTTTTCTAAATCTCTAAAGAGTCTAAATTTCTAAAGAATGTTAGAAGCCATAAATAAATTGGGTTAGTATTTGTTATAGGTTCTATGAGAGCAGAGATACAATAGTAGACAAAATAGAAAATCTGTCAAAACTGACAAAAGCTTAAAAAGCACAATAGTCTGGGGATACTGCAGTGAGAACTAATATAACTCAATAGGTCCTGCTGGCGTCATGGTACTGCATTCATAGTAGAAGAGTTGATGTTCATTCTGATGTCTGATTCATTCAGAAAGTTCCTATTTTATCTGGTTTAGTCAGTTTAATGAGTTATAAAAGTACTAATTCATTTTAGAAAGCTATCCATTTAAAAGGCTTAAAACAATATGTATAATGTATGTGTATGTGGGTGTGTGGGTGTGAGATATCTACCTAGATATGGCTATATAAAGAGATATCTGTGTCTATCTCTATCTATCCATGCTTAGATTCTAAGAACTTCAAGCTGATTTTGCCTACACTCAGTGGGTGCTGCTAGTACACCCAGGTGTACTAAGTGGGTGGCTTCTTGATTTGAACCATTAAATAGTGGGGTTTTGGTAGGTCTGAACTAAGTGAATACCGTTTCTGTAGGTCAAGAACAGTCAAATATCAGTCATTTCATATGGCTCCAGCTAATGTTATTATGGGCCATTTTGTGATATGTATAATTTTCCCATACAGTATTTTACTTAGCTGAATTATAAAATTAAATTAGACTATAAACATACAGTAACTGAGCAGTAGGGACCCTGAACTGGAAAGAAAAATGTGATTAATGTCACAATAGAAGTCAAAATAATAAAACAAAACTTGATATTTAAGAGGTCACATATTAGGACCCTCAATTACCACAAATTTACCACGAAGAGTTTTATTCTAACTCACAATAATACTAGGTAATATTTTATTTCTACTCTCTGGAAGATAGCTGGATTGTAAACACCAGTTGCTGGCTTATGATTGCCCAGGAAATGTGCACTGAAGCTAAAATGGAAACGTGTCAGGTTTTTCTCCCAGTCATGAGATCCATTTTGTTTGTTTATTTATTTAGAAAGGGGGAGATGTGTGATTAAAAATACTTTACAGAGTCAATGGAAGGTACTATTAAGTTTGTTCATATTTCTGGTAAAAACAAGAAAACCTGAACTTTTGTTTTATTCTGCAGCAACTAAGATACTGGGTGATTAACAATGGGTAAAGGAAAAACATCAATTGGCAGTATGATTTTATTATAAGTAAATTTATTTCCAAGCTGGGAATATGCTTTGTGATTTCAGAAGATCAGGTTTATAATCATTGTTAACCTTTTCTGAGAAACAATTGGCCTGTAGCCAACCTATTACACAACCTAGCCAAAGAAAGAAAACTGTTTCACAAAAAGCCACGAAATCAAACTCGCACTATTGTAGGCTATTAAATGAGCTTGTTTTGAACTCAAATGTATGTTATTCAGAAGATTAAAGTAGTATGTTTAGAAAGTACATAAAAGCTGTTTATAACAAAGCATGGTCTTATAATGATAGTTTAATTCCTTACATGTCCTATCAGCATATGTCTCTACTGTTAATATTTTCTTTTTAATAAGTCTCATAAAGTAGGTTGAGCCAAATAGATTCTCCTTTCCTGGTCTTTTTTAAAGCATTATTTAAAGTTACACCCTTTACTAATATTCCTAAAGATCTAAAGATTCAAGTATATATTCAAGTAATTCCTGTTAAATATTGTGAGAAAAATCCTAAGCATAGTAATAAAACTATAGAAAGCAGAAGTGTAGAACTACAGGAAATATGTGTGTGTGTGCGTGTGTGTGCGCATGCACGTGCATAAGATGAGCTTAAAAACTATTTTTGGACCAGGGCCATGAACTGAATGAATATGATCTTCATCAAGCCTCAAGAGGAACCCTACACTGTAAAGGAACAAAAACTTTCTATGGACAATTTGTTATGTACAGCTACATCAAGGTTAAAAAAAAAAAGAGTATATAACAGAGAGTTTAAATGAGGTCAACAGAATTACACCAGCTGGTCCCACTCCCCACTGGGCTGCGGAGGGAAGTGAAGCAATCCACAGGACACAGGTTTAATCCAGACAAGGCTTCACAGAAAAAGAAAATCAACACAGCACATTGCACTGAAAAACAATCTTCAGCCAGTCCAGATTATGGAGTACTAGGAGGACTCAATATTTGAAATGTTTGCCCTTCAAAGAGAAACTCTTACATACTAAGCCAGTTAGCCCAGGTTTTGATACAAATCACCAAATTCAGAAATACAGACTTCAACTTAAAGAAGAGAAAGGGAGGAGGGGGTCATACATTTTGGTGAATGCAAATGTAAAACCACAATTGCCTATGTTACGATAATGCCTTAAAAATGCAAAGTGGAGCAGTAGGGAGATGCTCCACCCTTTCCTCACAGATCCCAGTGCTGTCTCACATGGAGTGTGGGGTGACAGGAGGACTTTGTGCGGGGCTCTGCTAGGCTCATTATGATGATACCCAGACACTGGGCGTCTCACACACATTCCTCTTCTGCTGCCTCATTCAAACACCACAATGAAGATGCTGAAGACTGTAATTCAAGCTAAAGGAAGAGCTGCAAGAATAATGGCCAATGCATAAATTTAGATGTGTAAAACAGACATATCCATTGATAGTATTATTGGGACAGCCACTCCATTTAAAAATAGGGCATCCTAGTCCTTTTCCCTTTATAATGCTCTCCTCTTGCTTAGCTGGCTCTGTTCTCTATAGTTCTGTACCATCCTCTGGTTCTGTCCATCTGTCTCAGTTTCCTTCCCCTAGAGATAGTGATAGAGATTGCTACTTTTGCCAGAGGCAGCCTGGAATAAACTGAGATGCCAGGAACAAAGAGGCCTCCCTGGAATCCTGACCTTTCAAAAGCTTTTTATGAACACTTGGGATAGAGAGAAGCCTGCTGACTTCACTCACCTGCATATACCAGACAGAAGAACACAGAAGGCCATTCTTTTTTTGGCCTTACCCTGAGAGTTCAGGTCATTCTTCCACCTAATAGAATACATTTTCACTGGCTCTACTTGAAGAACTACATTTAAGTGATGGCATGGCAGTCACGGCCAAAAATAAGCCTAGTTTATTCAAATAAAATAAGCAACATTTAATTGAATTTACATTAGAGCAAAAAAATAAAATAAAATAAAAGGTAGCATCAGGCAAATTAAGAGGACAAATGAAGCTATATCAATTTTAGGCTTATGTAGTATTTCTATTGTGAGTAGCCTTGAAGTATATCATGATGGGCATTTAACTCATGCAGTACTTTTGCCTAAAAATAGAGAACACTTTATGTCAAAAAGCAAATAAAATACTTTGTGTTATGTTTTTATAATGTTGAGATTTTTAAAAACTTACATTGATTATCTCATTTAAATTTCATTAAAATATTCAACATTGGCAAGGCAAGTATTAGTACCCCAGCTAAGGAATCCAGACTGATAGAAGCAGCAGCTAAGTGAAAATCAGGCCACGCTATTGGTAAGGGAGTGTTTCTACTTCTAACTCATGAAACTACCTGATATGAAGTGGGTCCCTTGCCTTCCCTGAGCAGGTAGTCCATTCATTTGTTCTTTAACTCAACAGCATGGGTGTGAGTTGAACAAGACAGACAAATTACTGCAATGTGTATCATGACTGGAGAAAGAATTCAACAAGCAAGTCGTGTGTGATATGGTTAAGGAAAAGAAGAATCTAACTTTCTCTTCAATCCAGTTCTAGCCCATTGGCCACCTGAGAGCAATGGGATAAGGCCAAAGTCAAGGTCAGGCTCAGGGGTTTTGAGTGTATACATGGACTTCCTAAGATACACTTTGATTGAGTTCTTTTATTGCATCCCCTAGGCAAATGCAATTGATTTCAGAATTATTGATTGCTTTGGATGGTCCAACCCAGTTTCCCTTCATCCCTGGGGATAATCAAGAGCTGATTTCTGATTCTCAAGAAAAATGGAGAATTTAAGGAATATTAGATCTCAAACTACCAGTATAATCTTCTAATTTGTCTCATTATAAAGTATTCTATTTCTATAGGACAGGTTAATAATCCAGAAAAATGTAACCAAGATGATCAAAACCTGTAGTTAACACTTTAAAATACAATCCAACACCATTTAATCTTCTGAGTTGGTGACACTCCAATTTCTTCTCTCTAACATTTCCTTAAGAGTTGTAATAAAGGATGCCTGGGTAAGAGCTGGGTTCGGTTTTGGTACTTAGGTCTTTCGGTAATTCCATTTTAGCACCACTGAATTATCATTAGTGCTTTAAAGAGCTGCCTTTTGTGGATAGAATGAATTTATTATTACACATATTCATCGTTTTTGTCTTCCTACTGATACATTTAAGGAGTGGAGATACAATATTTTCATCCAGTAGGTCACAATGCATATAATTGCTGACATTTTAAACTCATCTGGAAAAATAAATGTTACCATATTATTGTAGATTGTAGAGTGTCCCTCACTTTTTTACTTTTATTATTTTCACTTTGGAGATTCTGTCACTAAAAGTCAAGTGCCCTTCCACCCTGTGAGGGTATAGGGAGAAGAAACTGTCTTTCAATCAGAAAATGGGTCCTCACCAGACACTAAATCTGTTTGTACATGGGTCATGGGCTTCCCAATCTCCAGAACTGTGAGAAATAAAGTTTTGTTGTTGAGAAGCCTCCAACTCCTTCGAAAAAAACCAAGTCAAGTGGTTTCAGCTGTTTCATGTTTAAATCATTTAACAAAATGTTCTGGGCACCCAGAGCACGCAGAACACTCCCTCTAAAGCAGCTACAGCCGGGCCAGCGGCAGCCCCTCACCCTGAGCTGCAAACTGGGTTAGTCATGGAAGAACACAGAGAGTGAAAAAGTTGAAATTTCACAGCATGCTCTGAAATAATGGAATATAAAGATACACACTGCTCCCATCAAAGGAGAAAAGGTGTGGCTTTATTTCCACATGCCATCAATATTTTTAGCATAAAAATACATAAATCATTTGAATACCAAATCCCATCTTCCATTTTGTCAAAAATAATGACCTTTATTCTAAACTGCCAAGAGTTTCATTAGTTCTAGAGAGAGTAGACATGCTTAGCACAGCACCAGTGACTCCTGCTCAGAAGCCTAAGGAGGAGAAATGCCTTATGAGGACAATAACCTGATTTTATTTCACTAGGGAACAAGGCTTTTGAGTCTCTTGTTGCTTCTCACAGTCAATGTAATGTATTTATCAAATGCTGCAAAGCGATTACTTCATCTGCTCCAGCCATCAGAGGCAAATAAGATTACCATGTGAGACAGCAGAGAAAGAGGAGTTGTTTTTTCTAACCACATTAAAGTCACACAGCCTATGTTGTTTAAATGAACAAAACACATAGGAAACAAATAAAAAAATCAGAAATTTGATTAAATTTCGGATGAACCATGTTACGAATATGGAAACACATACATTTACTTGAAATCCATATCATTGTCATCTAAACAGGACACGAATGTATTGACTCTTAGAGTTTTGACTGCCAGAGGCTGGAAGTGATAAGAGCTGGAATGTGTTGCTCAGAGTGGTTAACAAGGAAATAGAAACAATCTAGTAGCAAGCAAGAGAAGGAGACAATCTTCCTGAGGGCAAAAGCCATTGCTAACTTATTTGGACTCACATCTAGACAAGTGTCAGTTTCTTAAAAGTGCCTATTAACCAATCTGGGCCACGTCTTCCTGGGGATAATCTGCAGACTGGCAGAAAATGGACTCTTTTGGAGATAAATGTATATGCTCTTCCAAATTTCAGAGGATTGTTTAGAAAATAACTATTCAAAGATTTGACTTTACTCCCAAATCTGTAAAAGGCTAATATTAGATAGCAGAAATACAGATTTTCACTTTTGATAAATTGGGAAAAGTCAAGAGACCAATGTATTTCCTGGCTTGAAGGAAATTAAACAAAAAAAACTTCTTTACAAAATATTAATATATTGAATGCAACAATATAAAATTAGGACAATATATTATGACAAAGTGGGGTTTATCCCAGTAATGCAAGGCAATTAATGTAATCCACCATACTAATAGATTTTTGACAAAGATGCCAAGGAAATTGAATGAGAGAAGAGATAGACTTTTCCACAAATGGTGATGGATCAGCTAGATATCTGTATAGAAAAATACAGAAGAACCTCAGACTGCATTCAAAAATTAAGTTTAAATGAATTATGAATCTCAATATAAGAGCTAAAATGTTAGAAGAAAACACAGGAAAAATGTTTGTGATATTGAATTAGACAAAGATTTCTTTTTTTTTTTTTTTTTTTTTTGAGACAGAGTTTTGCTCTCTAGCCCAGGCTGGAGTGCAATGGCGCGATCTCAGCTCACTGCAACCTCCACCTCCCGGGTTCAAGCCCTTCTCCTGCCTCAGCCTCCCAGGTAGCTGGGACTACAGGCATGAGCCACCACGCCCGGCTAATTTTTTTTGTATTTTTAGTAGAGGTGGGGTTTCACCATGCTGGCCAGGCTGGTCTCGAACTCTTGACCTCAAGTGATCCACCAGTCTCGGTCTCCAAAAGTGCTGGGATTACAGACATGGGCCACAGTGCTCGGCCAAATTAGACAAAGATTTCTTAAGCACAAATTATAAAAGAATGATAAAATGGATTTATCAAAATGAAAAATCTTATATTTGAAAAAACACAGTTAAGTAAACAAAAATACAAGCAACATACTAGGAGAAAATCTTTGCAATACATATGTCCAACAAATAGCTTGTATCTGCAATATACAAAGAACTCTTACAATTTAAGAAGACAATCTAAAAATGAGAAAAAGATTTGAACAGACACTGCAAAAAAGAAGGTATACAAATAGGCAATAAGTACATGAAGAGAAGTTCAGCATCACTAGTTATTAGGGAAATGTGAATTGAAATCACAATGAGATATCACTACACACCTAATAGATTGGCTACAGTCAGAAAGGCTCACAATATTAAGTGCTGGAAAGGATGTGGAGCAAGTAGATCTCTCATACATTGCTAGTAAAAATGCAAAATCGTACAGGTACTTGGGAAAGCAGTATGGCAATTTCTTATAATATTAAAGGTACATTTACCATAAGACTCTGCAATCTATTCCTGTTTGCACAAAGGCAAAACCACAATGACAAAAATCAGGTATGTGGTAAAAGGAGAAGGTGACTTGGTGACTTTTCAAGATGAGGAAACTGTTGTATGTCTTGATAGTGGTAGTGGCTAAACAACTGAATAGCCAAAATTCCTCAGGCCACACCCTTAAAATAGGTGAATTGTATTGTATAAAATAATACCTTAATAATAAATAAAAGTAAAAATTACATAAATGTTCCTATTTATCCACTGTTATGTTCATATAGAAAAGAACATAGAAAATGGCCACAGAGTAACACAGTGAAATTAAGATTTTGAGAAAAGAGAGATCAGAAATCCGGATCCTAAAATGTCAAGTCCAGCCCAAAGAAACTACCTTTCACCACTATGAATATCATCCAGGAGCTTTTATTATATTTTTGGGAAAAGTGTTATTACCTGTAAGACAGTAATAACAGCTGATTCTGGGTACATTCAATTACATAATGGAGAAATAGCTTCATCCTGTAACAGATTTCCATGACAGTTTGCCATTAGTAAACCTTGAAGAAGGGGAGAGAAAAGGATGGAAGGGGTAAAGAATGGAAGAAAGAGAGCTAAAGAGGAAAATGAGAGAGGAATGCCAACCAGGAGAAAGAATAGCTGACCAAAAAAACAAAACAAAACAAAGCAAAATAGTAGAAAAGTACAGGCTAAGAAAAGAGGTTACGGGAAAAACAGAGGAAGAAGTGAGCAATACAAATGCATACACACCTAGGAAAACAAGAGATGTGAGAAAGAATGTTGAGGTCAATGAAAGCAAGCAAGCCGGGCACAGTGGCTCATGCCTGTAATCCCAGCACTTTGGGAGGCTGAGGTGGGTGGATCACTTGAGGTCAGAAGTTCGAGACCAGCCTGGGCTACATGGCAAAACTCCTTCTCTACAAAAAATACAAAAAAATGAGCCAGGCATGGTGGCCTGCATGCGTAGTTGCAGCTACTCAGGAGGCTGAGATGGGAGGATCACCTGAGGCCGTGAGAGGCTGCAGTGAGCCGTGATTGTGCCACTGCACTCCAGCCTGGGCAATACAGCAATACCCTGCCTAAAAAAAAAAAAAAAAAAAAAAAAGGCAAGCAGAGTCAGAGTCAGACACCAGGTACAATGGGTGGACAGAGAAAAAGTAACTACAAATGAGGAAAGAAAAAAAAAAAAGAGGCTTAGGAAGTCCACATTTGGATGGGAACATGAGACATGAGACTGCCAATGTATTATTTTGTTGTAAAATTAAAATATTGTAAGGAAATACCAAAGAAATAACTTGAAGAATTACTTTCTAGATGTTTTCAACACACTTTTTTTCCTTCTATGAACTGTATCCTTCCTGGAGCCTTTTAAAATCTTACTTGGCTCTCTTAAATGTAAATACCTCAATTTAAGGCATGGTTTCCCTTCCAAGGACTTTTAATCTATACATTTTAATAATTCTCTTCAAGGCTTTCAAAATGCCCATGAAATGACTTCCCACTATGAAGCACAGGGACAAGAGGGAGATAGATTATAAAGACCTGCCTGTGTTCTGGTTCCAGGTCTGTCAGTAACAGCCGGGCAAGTTCCTTAATATGTGTGTGTGTCTGTGTGTTAACAAACCAGTTTTCCAGTTCCATTTATTTCACTCCCTTTTCTTTCTCCCTTACTCTTTCCTGTTTTCCTTCCTTTCCTTAATTCTGTTTCGTGGTTTTTCCTTTCTCCCTCCTTCCCTTCTTTTTCTCCCTTCCAACAACCCTGAGAACATGCTGAAGGCTGATCACTGTGCCAGCTGCCAGGGACACAAAGCCACAAGCGGTTCCACCCTGCTCAGGATCCGGGCTGGCTGGAAGGTAGCTCACTCTTCAGTAATTTTCAATACTTTAACATTAAGGAGAAACAACTATTGACCGTTCTATCCTCCAATATTAGTTCTTGAAAGCAAGACTTTCTTTCCCATGGGAATTTAAACCTTTGGGATACAACATTTTTCTTGGTTATACACTCTTATTTATCTCCCCGTTCCCTAATGTCATGTCTTTGCAATTCAGTTTGGAATTTTAAAATTCAGCCTGACAAGACAGCCGGAGGGTCCCGCAAAGTTGAAGCTATAAACATGATCATGTGGACTTAGGGATAATAATTTGTGGCAACAACAAAAACTCCAGCAACCTAAAACATAAACATCTTCAGAAAAATGTGCCTCATTTTAGCAGGGATTTTGATGTGTAAGAAATCACTAAAAATAGGTTTGAAAATATCCTAACTGGTGTTGACATATCAGCATACCTTACAACTCTTCTAGATTTCCACAATTATTACAAAAAATGTGGAATAAGAGGATCTTTTCTTAAAAAAAAAAAGATATGTCTTTGTATCTTAATCCCTCCCCTTCTTAACTTACTTTACAAAATTTAATTAATGCCTCGAATATCTATAGAAATTTCTCTTCTCATGCTATGACTAATTGATCTCTACAAATTAGCAAGTGTTTCAACCAAAAAGCTCACACCATAGGATGCTTAGGAGTTTACTTGATACAACCCATAAAACATGACAGGCTCAAGAAAGAGCAAAGCTCACATCCACCTTAATACAAGTTAAGGTTCAAGAATACAATGGTTTATTACCTAAAGTAAGATAATTAAAAGAGCTCTGATCAAATTACTCAATAAGAACTCCAATCATTTCCTTAGTCTCAAGAGGCAACACAACAAGAACCAAGGTGGAAATGGTTAATTATGGTGGCACTATTAAAGGTGCTTTTGACACAACCTGAGCATTGGTCTAAGCTTATAAGAGAACAGAAAACAACCCAAACAAGCAGCTGGCCCAGGATTCACAGCATCCCCTTCTTAGCAATTCTGAATTATGATTTCTTCAAGAGAAATAGTGGGTTCTTTCAAGTTACTTGGTACAGAACCCAGAACATGTGTGCATACTTAATAAACAGTATTTGATGGCAAAACAAACGCAAACAGTGTTGGCTATTTTGAGAGTCATGCTCCTTAATGACTTGAACTCCTAACAGATGCTCTATGTAGGAGTTAACTAGCTCCCTTGAAGCAGACATTTCATTTGCTCTTTGAAAATACTAATAGGGAGAAAAGACTTGCTCTGTGTTTCTGCCAGTGCTTTAAAACAAGACGTCCTTTCATCTGTGCGTGTTTTTTTCTTTTTTTCCTTTCCAACTTTTATTTTAGGTTCAGGGGGTGCATGTGCAGGTTTGTTACATGGGTAAATTACGTGTCATGGGAGTTTGGTATACAGATTATTTTGTGACCCAGGTGATAAGAATAATACCTGATAGGTAGTTTTTCAATCCTCACCCTCCTACTACCCTCCACCCTCAAGTAGGCCTAAGTGTCTATTGTTCCCCTCTCTGTGTCCATGTTTACTCAATGTTTAGCTCTCACTTAGAGGGGAGAACATGCAGTATTTGGTTTTTCTGTTCTTGCATTAATTCACTTAGGATGATGGCCTCCAGGTCCATCCATGTTGCTACAAAGAACATGATCTTGTCATTTTTATGGCTGCATAGGAGTCCGTGGTGTATATGTACCACATTTTCTTTATCTAGGGTACCACTGATGGGCATTTAGGTTGATTCCATGTCTTTGCTAGTGTGAATAGTACTGTGATGAACACACGTGTGCATGTGTCTTTTTAGTAGAATGATTTATATTCCTTTGGGTATATACGCAGTAATGGGATTGCTGGGTCAAATGGTAATTCTGTTTCAAGTTCTTTGAGAAATCTCCAAACTGCTTTCCACAGTGGCTGAACTAATTTCCATTCCCACCGGCAGTGTATAAGCACTATCTGTATAATGTTTAGCACTACATTCACAAGGGCAGGTAGGGGAGGAATCTAGTTCCATAGTCCACAGACAAACTGGAGAACTTTAACATCATCACAAATCATCACCCCTTAAGCAAGTTTCTCCTGACAGCTGAGACATTATCAAAGATGATTTATATTCAGAGATGCTAAGGCTAGTCTATGCCCAAAAGGAAAAAAAACATGACCTTTAACTAGTTATACCTGGGGAAGGGAACCAAAAAGGGTGAAGGTGAAGGGACAGCTGGGAAAGTCAAAATAAAAATCTACCCAGAAACCTGCTGCTGAAGTATTTGCATTAAACAGTCTCAGCCCAGCATACATTGGTACATCCCACTGGAATTTCTTCTTCTCTAAATATGAGCCTACTTCAGGCATTTGCCATGTCATCAACTATCACTATTTTTTTTAATTCCTGAATTCTTTAGGGTTAGAAATCTCTCACAACAAAGACAGAACAGTAGACTAGGATTCACTTTTTAAAAATTGCCCTGTGGCTGAGTCTGTCATCTGGGAATGTTTCAAAGTCAGCTCTCATCTTGGGGCAGTGCTTAGCAGAGGTGGGGCTCACTATACTGGGTCTCCTGCCTCCAACAGGTTCCAGTCTCCTCTCACTGAACTACAAATTCTCTAACTCTTTATGGACACAGCAGACACTTGGCAACTAATTCCCTTTCTCTTATTAGGTCTGTCTTCAGAAAGGCTGGGGATGACACTGCTAACACCACCCTTAGAAGAAGAAGAGGCAGCTCAACCCTCAGAAACACTCCCCACTAAGGATTTATTTATCAAAATGTCACCACGATAATTGTTACAGCCACGCCTTGCTCCTTCAAAACCATGCTGCCTTGATAGACTACAGTTAGTTAAAATTCCTTTGCTTTGGTTGCCTTTTAAAAAAAAATGTGTGTGTTACTGTATCTCACACACCACAGCTTTTGGAAACGTTAGCAAACTGCAAATAATCTCTCACTCACATAATTGTCAAGATGTTTAAAGTCATTTCCTTCTACAAATATGTCCAAACTCTGTTATCCTATCCCTATAAAGTTATATATCATTCAAGGGCTTTTAAGGAAAGTACACAAACCTGTATTAAGCAACAAATAAATGCCACAGACCAGGCTACGTGCTATTCATTACCCTCTCACTCTGTGAAGTGGGCAGTGGACATTCCTGTCTCTGTTTTACAGATAAGAAAACAAAGCCAGGCAAGTCCATAGCAGTAGATGGCAGAGGCAAGAATCAAATTCAAGTCTGCGTGATTCCAAGTTCCAGTGATGTCCTTTCCTATATTATTGTGACTCTCAAAAAGCCTCAGGAATTTAAGTTTTGTGGGAACAAGGTGAAAATTGCCCCTGAGAAGCTTGGATTCATTCTTCAGTATGGGGTTGGGGGTGCTAGCATGGTTAACTTCAAGGAAAAGGCTTAGTCAAACCAGGCTGTAATCATACAAACTCATGCTCTCCAGTTCTCCAATGAGGGTGCCATCAACATGTTCATGAAAGAAAAGTAGCTCCCAAGAAAAACCAGCATCCTGAGGGAACCACATGGCTGTAGTCTTCCTGTACCTCACCCATAAGGTGATCTCTGGCAGAGACAGGAAATGGGCTTCATCGCTATTGCCAGCCCAGATTGAAAGACGGTTGGAAAGATTCTGGGCCATGGCAACAGTACAGAATCAACTAGCAAATGCTCATGGCCCTCCCTTCATTTACATGTTTGGTATGAGTCTGGTCAAATTATTTCAACGCTGTATGACTCAATTTCCCCTAGCATCAACCCTACAACTTCTCCCCAATCATGAAACCATTTTGTTCATTGTTAATTTATACACTGTGAAAACTGAGGTGGAGAAAGGTACAGCCAAAATCTATAGTAAATCTTATTGTGTTTATTCTACTAGTTTTTATATAATTATTAAAAACTGATCAGTGGTAGTCTTAGAAGAATAATATTGATTATAAAACTATTCAGCATAACAAAAGAATATCCAATATAAAATAATCTATTCAAACTTTCCTATTAACGCATATCTTGCATACAAAGATTTATTTGAGGTAGGGGTGAAGGTCATAGTACCTTAATCTCCAGGTAGGTGCCTCCGACAGTCCATGAGTCCCACTGTAGGTGTAGAGGCTCTACAGTTGGATGAGAAAAGTCTGAATATTTCAGCCACAGACTTTCAATTAGGCAAGTTAGGAGAGAAAAGGGCAGGGAGGTATGAAACCTCATAGTTTTCATTCTTTATAGTGGGGAATTCTCTTGCAGTAATTGATTTACTGAGGATTATGTTGCAGCACACTCATGCTATAATTGGTTGCACGCAAGTTAACAAGCCCTGATTTGTAGACTGCAAATATGACACACCGCAGACAGTCTGCTATTCCTGCCCACCTCACTATAGGTTTCTAGATATGCAAATTGAGCAAACCTAATATACTGATGCTGATTAGAAATGAAGGCCCTTATTATACAGAGGTAGCCCTTGTGTTGCTGTTGACAAGGCTATGCCAGAATTGAAATTTGGAGCCATAACTCATACATTCTACATAAGTAAAATACGCAAGGCACAGAGGGTACTGTAAACTAAGGAGGTACTCAAAAATGTGAGTTTTCAAGTAGGTCTGTGACTTACATTTCTTTTTCATAAGCTCAGCAATTAAACAGTCCATGAATTAGGACTCAAAAGAGTGATGCATTAAAAAAGTCTTCAGTACAGCATAGAAACTCCATGAGGATGGGTGGATTATATAATACTAGAAGTGATATTTGGGGGCCAATTAAATCTTTCCAATGATAATTTTGATACAAATCAATAAATTGATGAGCTGATGGAAATAGATCCTATATAAAACAGCAAAGGATAATCATTTCACATTTGACCTAGACCAACAAAGTGAAAACAGCTAAACAGAGAAAGAAATCAAATGAAACTGAAGATAAATCCATAAAATGAATAGTTACTAAAGACAATTAAGATGGAATTTGGAATGAACCACAGTAGTTAACTCTCTATGAGAGAACACATGTAAAAAACATATTTAATACCAGTCCACTACAAAAAATATAGAGAAGCTCAAATCCACAGTTCTTTTATTCTATTCCATGAAGTCTATTAACTAACAGTGTAGCTAAATATACTTTTATTTTTATAAGATTTGAAAAACTCAATGTAGATAAATTTAACTATTGGGGGAAAAAGCACAGTCTTTTTTTTTTTTTTTTGTCTGACCTAATGTCTTGACTTGCATTTTGAATATTTGGTTACTACAGAAATAAAGTATATGACCTATTCCAGAGAACTGGGAATTGTGTACTTGTTTCACTTCTTAATCAATAACATACAACGGGGGAAAGCATGGCCTTAACTGTTATTCAAGTTAATTATACTGCAATGAAATCTCAGACTCACATACTGAAGGAGTCCTTCAGATAATTCAGTGTATATTATGTCTGGGAATACTGTCTTCTAATAGGGGCACTTATTAGCCAAAGAAGAACAAAGAGCCAGTAATCTTCAGGGATGGCAGCTGTCAAACAGCATAAATCAGAGACCACAATTGATTAACTAACTTGAGCAGTAAAAACAGACTTAGTTGCTATGGCAATAAAGAAAAAATTGAAGACTTGATCACCTGAGAGATTCTTTATTCTCATGGGATTTCAGAGAAATCAGAAACCACAAAGAGAAAATGCCCACCAGCTTATCGATTGTAGCCTTAAAATAATAATATTCTGTAATCACTTTTCTTTTGAAGTGTTAAAATGGCTTTACCAATACTAATTTCTAGAGTGACTGAGACTGCTAGTGGTATGCCAACCTATCATTAACAAGACATTCAGCAAGGTGACTCCTGGACAGAATAGGAGTTAGAGCTAAAAAATTCTAGGCTCTTGCCTGTCTCTGTGACCTCCAAATAACTCATTCCCCGAATTTAGGAACTACTTTTCCAATATATTCAGACATTTCAAATTACGACTATTCAGTTAACGCAATTTTAGGTTTAAAAATCAGACTCCCACCATCTTCAGATCATATCCCACCAAACTGCCACCCGCAGTGCCGGGCACCCGATTCCAAGGGGAAGCATTCAGAGTTGGGCATGTTATGTAACTAGGGCTGCTTGTCTGGAAAAGGCAAACTGGAAAATGACTTAATCATCTTGTCTGAAAATATTTGAAATGTTCATCTGCAGGAAAAAGAAGTCTCAAGTCCATCCCACATGGTTTACAGGGGTAGAATTTCAGGGTGGCCTCGCAGAACAGAGGTAGCACGTTATAAGGATCCTGGCTTTGAATTAACATGAAGAAAAAGAAAGGAGGCAGCTGCATGGTGAGAGAGAGTTCCTTTCACCACAAAAGAGTCTAGCAGCAGCTAGCAATGATCTAGCAAGGTGTATGTCTGGAAGATTTCCTTGCACCACTCAGAAGACCGAACTAGAGAGGATGGGTGGCGGCTTCCTCCACCATACTGTGACTGGGATCCTAAGTGTGGCACTACTGGGTAGAATGTTCATGGTCTTCCCTGGAGCCCTGCGCTCTTGGAAAATCACTCCCTTCTTGAATGCCAGCCTTTGGAGTACAGTGGGCTCCCCTTCATGGGAGAACAGCCACTTCGGTCTATTCTTCAGCTATCTTTCACTAGAAGAAGAGATTTGGAGACATGATTTAGTAAATCTTAAAAACGTTCAGCCTAAATGTTTGGATCTGAGTTTGTTTGTTTGATTGATTTTTCTAAGGTTCTCTCAATATTGCCACATAATTCTAGATACTCCCAGGTAGAGAAAAATGGAACACTAAGGCACAATGAGCCAAGAGGGGAAGAGGAATATCTCCCAATTTAGATTCACCTCCACTTGACATCAGCATGAATTCAAGTTGAAAAATATTGATTATGCCCTGGGCAATGCAAAGACTGCTGCATGTTGCGAGAAAATCAGGGATGAATATGTCTCTGTATTGAAACTTTGTCATGTTGTATAGAAGATTTGAAGCACCTTAAGAGTATGGCTACTACACAGGTCTTGACTTTACAAAGGTCACAGAGTACAAAGATCCAATTAGTAGTTTGGGGCCCTGGCTTTAGAATCAGATGGCCAGGTCTGAACTATTAATCAGCCAATGACAAATTATGTGACTCTAGGTAATTTGAAATATCTTCTCACTTTATAGCATTTACAAAAGAAATTAAAGCCCTTGCTCTTCATTCTCATCCCCATATACAACAAGGAATAAATGAGGATATATTAATATAGAAGACTTTGCACTTCATCGGCAAACACTTTTCTAACCAGATTTCCTAAGCATTTACCATAAAATGACACTGCAGAATAAATTACATTTGTTTTTCTGATGTGGGTTTTTCTAAGTAACTTCAGGTAAGTATATGTCAAATATATAAGAGCTAAACATAGAAATTCTACACCATCATTATGCATCTATTTGCTTTGTTCTATAAAGCCTTACATTATTTTGTATAAATTGATCTTTGTTACTTAGTGACAAAGTGATAAAACACATGGGTGTGCCACGCAAACAGAAAAACAGACAAGTTCTGATAAAATTAGACAAGAAGCTACAGCAAATATGATTCCAATTCACAGAGAGAACCTGAGTTTATTCTTTTCCATCTCCTTTGTGTCTCCATCTTACTGTTCCCCTTAACTGCCCTTATTCATCTGCTCCCCTTAACTGCCTTTGTTCACCTATGATTCCCATCTTTCTTCTAAATCCTAAGTCTCCTGAGTTTGGGTGCCACGTCTTATTTGTGTTTCTAGTACCATGCCTGACATATGGAAAGTATTTCATACACATTTGCTGAATGAGTGAATGAATGAATGAATTTCCTCCCAACTATTTTCAACATTCATCTTTCATAATTTTTGAAAGGTGTCTACAAGTCCACAGGGTTAAGGAATCCTCTTGCCTGTGTTGGGGCTCAGCAAACAATATCCTGAAATATGGCACTCTGACATGCTGAATTAAAGAAGCAGCCTCAAGGTCTCTCTAAACAACCCTGCTCCTGTCTCTGATTCTTTCTCTCCAAAAGCACTGGATGAAGCTGTTCTCTGAAGTTCCCTTATCTACCTGGAGACTAGATCCACCAATGAGAAATGCAATTAGCTTTGATCCTCTCCCTAAAATTTCATTAATCAGAGAAGATTAAATTCGTATTATAGAGGAAGAGACTAAAAATTAAACACCACACCTAGGGCCCAGGTGAACTTTGTCCCAAAGTATTGTCTGTTTAATGCACAAAAAGAATTATTTACTAACCATTGTCTGGACATTTGGCTCATTCACTCCCCCTAAAAATTATTTACTACTTTTGAAATTGCCATATTCTCCCCATCTCACCTTTCCCTATGAAGAAGGGTAAATAAGCATCTGGACCCCATTGGGTTATTGAGTGATCACTTTCCTGTGATTTTTCCCCTGTGCACATTGAATAAGTTTGTATGCCTTTTCTATTAATCTGCCCATTGTAAGATCATTTTCAGGGAAGCTTCAAAAAACAGAGGGGAAGCCTTCCTCCTTTGCCCCTATGCCTATCAAATTAAGATGATAACTATAATAATAATAATAATGATAAAAAAAAGAAAAAAAAACCTGTATCAGGTTTGAATTGCAACACTGTATCAAGTAAACTCCAAAGCATTGTTTCTAATGCTAGAAATATTTTAACTAAATTAGCATGCCTCAGGCTAGCCTAACTGTATAAGGCCTAGGATAGCAGTAACTGTTTTAGGAGAAAAAATAATCCTATTCACAAGGATTTTAACTATAAGACACCAGTTACCAAAGCAAGACACTTCTTAACTCTCTTGCCAGTAGAGCTGCCCTGAAAGTACTTCAAGTCACTCTACTTTTGCCTCCTGGCCTCCTAGTAGGTTATTTTCCTTTCCTCCCCACCCCCTCTCACACATGGGTAACCCTGCAACACAGGCACTGTGTGCTGCCAGCAACTTCGTGTTCAAAATGCTTCTGAGATTGAGATTCTTGTGGCCATTCAGTTCATAGCTCTATCTCCGCCCTCTCCTCTGCCATCTGCAAACCGCCCACCACCACGCACTTTCCCTCTTTACCAGTGTAGTTCAAATAGCCCTGGTTCCTTTCCTCCTTCAAGGCAGCTGATACCTTTCTTCATGGCATTACACTCACATCCACTGTGGAATACAGGCAGCTCCCAGGATGCTTTACATCAGGCTGCCCACACCTGGGCACGACCCCCAAATCCTCCCTACGACAGCCCTGTTTCCTTGCTCACCTTGAGGGAAAGCAAATGGGTTAGTGCTCAGGACTGAAAATAAATCAGAAAAAAAGGTCATCAAGAGCATATAGTAAGCTCTGTCTTTAGAAGGCCAGACAGGCTCATGGAATAAACTTGTAGTAGATGTTTGTGGGTTTTGATTGACCAAGTAAGCTACATAGAGCTTCTCAACAATGTGAAACATAAAATCAAAGGATAATTAGAGTAATTTCCCAAAGCATTTGCTGAACATCTGCTGGGTACAAGGCACTGGGGAAACAAAAAATGAAAATGCAACATGTTGTCTCTTTCTACAAGGTTATTACAACCAGTTGTAGTCCCAGAGGCAGACAGGTACAATCACACTCAGATGGCATCTCTACTACACTAGAGACACAGACAAAGCACAAGAGGGCTCAAATTACCAGCAATTACTTACGTCTCGGAAAAGACGAAGATGTGAAGGAACATCAGGAAAGTACTGCAAGAAGCAACATGTATCTGCAGAACTTAGAGTGAAATAGCATTTGAGGCTTGAATAATCCAGCTAACCATTTCATTTCTCCACTCACTTAATATGTATATATATAAGCCACAGAAAGTCAAAACAGTCTAGCTAAAATGGAAAATTCTTTTGGTAAAACCTTTGCTAAACTAAATGGTCAAGAGGAACTCTTCTTCAATATTTCAATATTTCTCCTCTATCAAAATATTTCTCCTCTATCAAATATATTTCTCCTCTATCAAATATAATATTTTGTGCTGGATATGTTCAAAGAAGTGCAAAAAAACCCAAATCTAATATGTTTAATTTGTTAAGAAAGCTCTTGTCAAATTTAGAGCAAAATTAGCTTCAATTTTATTTTAATAACATTTAGCAATTCATTCTTGGTTCATTTTTTTTTTCACATTGTCAACTTTCTAATCATTATTATATGCCAGTTTTTATACGATAATTAAACACTGGCTACTAAGAGCTAAATTAAAAAGAGAACTTTTTAAATTATAAACACAGACAAAAAAATTTAAGAAGTCAAGATGATTTCTTTTATATCACTTAAATTATTTTATTTTGGGATGTAATGTATTGCATTTCATCTATGCACACTGCTTCTAACTTACTAAGCAAAGGAATGAGTACTCCCATAAATTAATGTTCCATGATATATGGATTAGTTATTTATAATAAATAGTTAATAACATAGACAAACATGTAAAACTACAGAAAAAAGCCTGATTCTTGGTCCAACAAATTTCTGAATTTGGAAGTTAACTTTTAAAAGAATTTGAGTGAAAAAAACCCACTGATTTCAAAACAAGTTTAATAGTAACTCAAGTTTTAGATAATGCTTTTCAATTTATCTAATGTTATGGAGAATACTAAACATTTCCATTAGCGGCCCATCATCACCGTGGTTACCCCCTTCTCCCTCTCTCCACTTCAGATATACAGGCATTTGCTCAATCAATATTCAGTGGACATCCACAGTGAACAAATCTCTCTTCTAGGCACCATGAACTACATAGTTGAGGAAGACGGGTTTTGTCTGAAAGGATTTAGAGACCAGCCAGGGAGACAGCCATGAAAATCAACAACCATCATGCAGTTACGGTAGAAATAGAAGCTGGATGCTAGCTAATGCAGCATCCCAGCAGACTGAGGAAGGTTTGTTGGAGGAAAAGATGCCTGCACTGAATATAGAAAGACTGAAGGATGCAGGAACGTTGGCCAGAGGAGGAGAGAAAACTACATCAGACAAAGGAGGCATGAATTTCTATCATTTCCACCTTTCCACCCTGAGCACATCACTGAAGTCTGTCCCCTCCTTTCCATCCTCACTGCCATTGCTTTATTTCAGACCTTCAGTATTTTCTCCTGGAAGATATTCATCAATTAATTTCCTAAAATGTTTTAGGTACCACGATAAGCAGAGGCCTAGTGAGAGCAGAAACAAGAGGGTGATCCGTTTGCTGTGGCAGGCAGCTTCTTTAATCACACACAGCCCAAACAGGACATTCTGTAAAAGTGGTTGCCATTAGGTCCCAATCCCTCAAGGAATCTCTGCATACCTCTCTGTCTCCCAGTCTCATTTCTGAACCCCCACATACTGATTTACCAAGAATACATATAGCTGTGTTGCTAAGTTGAATTGTAACTGGCTTTATGTTATCCATTGGTACATACAGGTGTATTGTACCACATGTATCGTGTGTATCATTAGAGACCAGGATGTTCAACCTTGTAGAGAAATTAACCAAGGAACTAGAATTCATTTTTATGGCATTTGAATTTATTCTTGTAGGAAAAAGCTTTAACCTCATGTAAACATGATAATCATTCCCATTTATTGTTATCCTAGAAAAATCCAAAGTTACTTTTCACGAAAAAGGAACTCACCCTAACATTTTTTCAACAACTAATCACCAAATGATTCTTATCCTGTCTCCAGAAGATGGTGTGGATAGGATACATGGAATGCATTTATTCTTTTCTACCTGTTATCACAGGAAAGAAATAAATACTCCAGACAGGTATTCCCAAAATTACACAGGAAATTGTGACAGAGCAGAGACCAGAACCTGAGACTTTCAGCTCCTCTAGCGCTCCATTCATTTTTTTCCATCTCACCTCTCTGGTCCTAGACGTAGTAGTTTAGAAACATACCTTCTCATTGTGGCTGAGTGTGCATACCATTTCCCAAATATATACTACCCGGCCATTGCACAGGAGAAAGGACTCAGACAGTAACAAGTAAAAAATCACTGACTCCTTTCCATCCAATGCAGGATGCCTTCCCCTTCTCATTTACTAGCACCCTTACAAGTTGCACTTCCATTCACTCTCTAAAAGGCTCTTCTCCTTGGATGTTTTCAAGGAAGACAACTATAATGAGTCCACCAAGTGAGGTCCACAGAAGTGAATCTGCATCCTTCATTCTCTTGGTGTCTTCATTGTTACAGGACTTGTGCTCTGAAGGCTGATGAACAACATACAGCTTCTATTTGTTTTATTTCCTGGGGAATATGCCCGGGTTCAGCTGTGAGAGCAGGGACTTTCCCTCTTAATGTATTTGAAAGGTTTCTTCCCCTCTGTATTTTATCATTTTAATTAATTTTTGTGTGTGTGTGATAGAGTCTCACCCTGTCGCCCAGGCTGGAGTGCAATGACCCGATCTCGGCTCACTGGAACCTCCGCCTCCTGGGTTCAAGGGATTCTCCTGCCCCAGCCTCCCGAGTAGCTGGGATTACAGGCACCTGACACCACACTCAGCTAATTTTTGCATTTTTGTTAGAGATATGGGGTTTCACCAGGTTGGCCAGGCTAGTCTCGAACTCCTGACCTCAGGTGGTCCACCCGCCTTGGCCTCCCAAAGGGCTGGGATTACAGGCGTGAGCCACCACGCCCAGCCCCCCTCTTTATTAACAACAGGCCTTCACTAGTATAGTCCTTTCCAAAACTGCAGCTGAAATCCCTTGAATGTATGAGCCCTTCAATAATAACTTTGCACTGTGAGTGGCAATTACAGAGTAAACCAGGCAGCTGAAGCAAAGGTGGGGCGTGTGTCTCCGGATAATGGAGCACTCACAGAACCCTCAAACCACCAGGTGATAGCTATGCAAGCTGGGGTTGGAGGGTGGAGATGCAGAGTAGGAAACAGGTTTCCATGGAGGCCTCCTTTTAAGTGAGAGTTCTAAAGATGGCCAGGTCCTCTCTATCTACACCAGCTACCTTTTGATGCTGCCTCACCTGACTCCTTTGAACAGGTGTGCTTTAAGAACCAAAGTTCTCCAGAGAAATGCCCATTTATTCCAGAATGAGGACAGAAGATACTAGATCACACACACAAACACATTTTGTGTTTACTAGTCCAATACGCCATGCTGAGATATATTTTATAAAATTTGCAGGGAATCACTGGGTACCTTAGGGACTCCAGAGGGAAAGAGTGAAAGCCGGCAGTAGTTCAGGTGAAGGATGTGGCATTTTTTTTTCCTCCACAGTGCTATTCAGACTTAGTTTAATTTCTTCCAATATAAATGTGTCCAATTTTACTTATCCTGTTAGATTATAAGGTTTTACATAATTGAGCACACTCAGATCTTCTTTCTTTCAGATACACTGACAACAGTCCCCCTCGGTTTCTACAGAAGTCCTACCTGAGTCACTTTACATGAATCTGCCACAAGTAACCCTTGGCCAATTGCGTTACCAATGACAGGGTCTCACAGAGGCAAGTTTATAATTAGATGTGCCACTTGAAGTGCTGGCAAAGAGCAACTCTAAGACTGAATAAAACCATCAATGCTACTACAGAATCTTGTTTGGATTCTTTTTGTATGACTACAGGACACATTAAGTCTAATTTATTTCTTTTTCTGCTCCTCTAGAGAAACAAAAAGAGAAATGAGGAGGAAAAAGCTCCCAGAAATAAATGACCATCAAGTAAATTTCCAATTACATAAAATGTCCCCAATACGTTAGGACAGAGTTTGGGAAAAGGGTAACTAACTATTCAATACAGTCATTGATTCAAGGCCAATGCTGGGTGGTTTATCTTCCTAAATAAAATTGCAATTGCAACACCAAAAGAATTCTGACACAAAGCCTCTGCTAACAGATATTTTATGGGTATGCCTTTTTTATGACCCTGTATTAAATATTCTGTAGCTTCTGGTCTGTGAAAATGTAATAAAAAATGTTTAAACAATATCACTCTGGAAAGAAAAGGAACCAATTGTCTACTTGTTGTAATAATACAGTTTTCCTATTTTATGGGTTTGTTTAAAATAACAATACAAATTATTTTTCAGTTTCATGAAGAGAATTTCATATGTTTTTATTTTTCCATTTTCTTTGATCTGAGTCAATGTTCACTTTTCACATGGGAGGTAACCTGGCATGACAAATTGGTAACAAGTTACTTTCATTTATATTTGGCTTTTAGTTCATAATTTAAAATGTGATATTGTTTTTCCCTTCAACTGTTTAAACAGGATCTCTTTTTTAAAAGGAGAAAATGTTTCCTCACCTTTTTTCTTACCCTTGTAGAGTCAAACTATGAAGTCATTATGACTTTAATTTAAAAATACTCTTAGGTCGAATGGAATTTCTAGTTCTAGATCCCTGAGGAATCGCCACACTGACTTCCACAAGGGTTGAACTAGTTTACAGTCCCACCAACAGTGTAAAAGTGTTCCTATTTCTCCACATCCTCTCCAGCACCTGTTGTTTCCTGACTTTTTAATGATTGCCATTCTAACTGGTGTGAGATGGTATCTCATTGTGGTTTTGATTTGCATTTCTCTGATGGCCAGTGATGGTGAGCATTTTTTCATGTGTTTTTTGGCTGCATAAATGTCTTCTTTTGAGAAGTGTCTGTTCATGTCCTTCGCCCACTTTTTGATGGGGTTGTTTGTTTTTTTCTTGTAAATTTGTTGGAGTTCATTGTAGATTCTGGATATTAGCCCTTTGTCAGATGAGTAGGTTGCGAAAATTTTCTCCCATTTTGTAGCGCACCAGCATGGCACATGTATACATATGTAACTTACCTGCACGTTGCGCACATGTACCATAGAGCCTAAAGTATAATAATAATAATAATAATAATAATAAAAAGAAAAAAGAAAAAAAAATAATAATAAAAAAATAAAAAATAAAAAAAATAAAAAATACTCTTAGGTTAATGTAATGCCATGACACACTAATTCTGAATTGGCAATGAACAAATTATAAACATCTATTAAACTCTGCTTTTTTAAATAAGGCCTTGAGATAAGTACTGGACAAGTGGAGCTGTCAGATGATGTCCCAGGCCACAGGGAGCTCACGGACCCATGGTGGGGGCAGGCAAGTACCGCAGACAGCGATGCATCTCACACAACACACAAGGCTGGAAGAACAGGAAGGGGAGGAGAGAGGAGAGACCCTAAAAGCCCATGGGGAGAAGGGGGGGGCCTTCTAGGTGAACAGTGGTGGAACTGATTCTTCAAAGAAGGATTTTGTTTGGTAGATCAGTGGTTTTCCCATTTTAGATTGAACTTGTTAAACCAGAGTCCAATGCTGCTTTCCCAGAGAATTATAAGCAGCGTATCTCAGATGTGACCCAGAAGCCTGTGTTTTGAATAAGCTTCCATCTGATCTTGATTCAAGTGGTCCCAGGACCACCCTCAGAGAACCACACAGCCGACAGACAGAACTGAGTAGTGGGGCTGGGAGGGGCACATCAGGCAGAAGAACCATCTGTGACACCGGAGTAGGGCAGAAGGCACAGGCACAGAAAGATTGAGAAACAGGAGGGTGACAATCTTAGACATACAGGCAGATGTCTGATCATGAGGGCCTTGCTTGCCACGTGTAGGTGCTTGTACATGATCCTAATCAGTTTAAGTATTTAAAACAAATGAGAAATAAGATCAGATGTGCTTAATAACTTTTGATGTTAGTAACAAAAAATTGAGGTAACAAATTCTTTCCATTTGATTAACTGCTCCATCTTTTTTTTTTTTTTTGGAAGGAAGGAAGCCACGAAGAAATAAAAAACACCTTTTTGTTGTTTTTAATGCAGGCACTAACGTCAGAATACAGTGATTTAACATGCCCACCAAAATTGCAGGGATGCTGTGGTAGCAGCACATCTCGTAACAGACGATGCCAGGTGGCCCATAAATACTGCAGACACCACCCATAGCCACACACAAGGGGGCTTCCCAGACAGCACCCACATTCTCATTAGCACCATGACAGTTTTGTCATCACAGCCCTGCGGCCCAGGAGAGACCACTGCTGGGAGATGCCAGTGTACATGAGAAATAGCAGTAACAGGATGCTGTGATCACAGCACAACCAAAGAAACACCAGTTATCAGTTCCAGTAAAAAGTCTAAGGATCACTATTCTCTATCCCTCCCCACCATAGAGAAAGCACAGACAATGATGTGCAGCAGTGTGGCTGGGAGTGAAGGGCGGAGTGTCTCCCGATCCCCAAGAAGATCAGCCAACTCAGGGAAAGAGCTCCACAATGCAGGGAATAAAAAATAATGTAGGTAATGAGTATGTGCATATATCTGTGTCCTGACTATATATTAGCAGTAATTTTTTTTGTTATTTCAGGTGAACTAAAAGAATTAATTACCTTTTCCATAAACTGAGTATTTACTATTTCTATAAAAACACATGATTAATATTGTACTTAACCCAAGGAAACACATATCCCACTTTTTAGTTTGCATGAAAACATCTATTTGTTTAATTTTAATTTGTATTTTTAATAGAGACTGTGTCTCGCTATGTTACCCAGGCTGGTCTCAAACTCCTGGGCTCAAGCAATCCTCCTGCCTTGGCCTCCCAAAGCACTGGGATTACAGGCATGAGCAACCGCGCCCAGCCTGAAAACATCTATTTTTATTTCAGCACATGTTAATTAAATTGAAAATAAAAATTTGAACTCTAAAACGAAAACTAAACTCTAAACTAAATTACACAGATACTATTTGAATAAAGGCTGGCACCTAAAATAAAATACCATGTGCCAAAGAATTATTTGGTCCTTGGCATAAATTCTTTTAGTAAAGATCTAGTAACAGGCGGATCAAGAGGTCAGGAGATCGAGACCATCCTGGCTAACATGGTGAAACCCCATCTCTACTAAAAATACAAAAAATTAGCCAGGCGTGGTGGCGGGCACCTGTAGTCCCAGCTACTCGGGAGGCTGAGGCAGGAGAATGGCGTGAACCTGGGAGGCGGAGCTTGCAGTGAGCTGAGATTGCGCCACTGCACTCCAGCCTAGGCGACACAGCGAGACTCCGTCTCAAAAAAAAAAAGATCTAGTAACAATTTGGCAAGGTAGCTGAGCCTAAAGAGATTCTGCTGAAGGTAAGTAAAAATGTTAATAAAAACTGAATTAAGGGCAAAGTGCATTCTTATTATATTTCCTCAAGCTTCCAATGTAATTTATATCAACTACTAAATCTCTGGAACATAAGTCTGGTAAAAAGAAACTATTGCAGGTCTGAAGAATCTGTAAACCATATTTACAAAGGGACACCAGCAATACTATTTAAGAATGTATATACTCAATAATCTAAAACCTGTGAGGAGCCTCCTCCCTTCAAGATGATGGCAGACAGACTCACGAGCTTAAAAGCAGTGTCCCAGTTTAACAAAATATGTGGGTTTTTTAGGCCTCATTAAATGGGAGGCCCATTGCTCCAGTGCAAAGTGGGGATATTCTGCGTGGTCTTTGTGTGATTACATAAAGCGAATGTTTGATCAGCTGTTGACAATATTCGCAAATAGTAACGGATTGAAGATGGGTAGTAAAACAGAGGTTTTGACATTTTATAAATTCAAACTGATTGTCTTTCACTCCCTAGCACTCATTCTGTGATTTCTGAACCTTGTCTTCTCCCTGTGCCACAGATCCAACCCTCCCCCTTCTCTAGAAACTTTACCTCCCCCAGGTCCCTCTGCTGCAACCTCCGTTTCTGAGCTGATGATGCTCTTCATGCCCAGACTTCTCCTTCGTGACTCTGAAGCCCTTTCTAACTATTCCATCTTTGTCGGGTTCTCTCCTTTCCCCAAACCACTGCTGCATAGACAGTCAGAGCTACCCTTTTTGGCTGATAGCACTTTATGCGCTTCTGACTCTCTGCGTAAGTTTCTTGGGAGCAGGGACTTATTCACAAGTATTTTTAGAATTCTATTTGCATTTCTACCACAAGAATTATAGAATATCATGCTAAGCACTGAAATCTTTTTTCAGTAGAACTTGATCTGCAAACATATTCTTTGTCCCAGGAATATCTGTAAAGAGCAACGTGACCCTGTTACTGAATCCCCTGAGTGCCTGCCTTTAGATACTGTCGAGGAGAAGAGAGTTCTATGTGTTAACCAAGGGGCACTTTTAGAGCATGCAAGCCTTCATCCTTCAATAAAACATAATGCCTTTTGTTTGCCAGTGAATAACCTGTATCTTCTCCCTAGATAAGGAGATAAAACATAATGTCTTTTGTTTGCCAATGAATAACCTGTATCTACTCCCTAGTCAAGTGAGAAGACAATGTAACTTTTGGGAGAATAAAATACCACGTAAATTTTTGGTTCTAGTTTTAGCTGTTCTTATGGTTTATGTCAAGCATCTAGAAGCATAGCATAGAGTCAACAGATAACTAATAAATAATGATGGTGTGACTGAGTATGAAATATCTGTATATCAATTTCCACAAATGACAATCATGGTTAAACTTATCCAAGAAGAATGTGATACAAATATGAGGTTACAAGCCAAGTTACTGCTAATTTAACAGCATCCATCTGGAAACCAATGTCCAGTTTTGAGAAGAATTAAATCAAGAAAATGTTCCAAAATCAAGACAGTCCTCTCATTTACAAAATCAAGCTAAAGCTTGAATAGTGTTTACTGAGCACTTACTGTGTGCAGCACTGCTCTAGAGAGGAGGCGGCAGGGAATATTCTAAGAAGTTAGGATCACTGCCTTCAAGGAGTTAACACATTCTACCTGGAGATTAATGGAAGCTCTGATAAGTGATATCTAAATAGATATTTATCAGATTTTCCTTTTGGAAAGCAGCACTATAAACATTTTTTGAGTCTCTGTGGGTTGCCAGGCACTGTGCTAAATACTGGAAATATAATAATGAGTAAAATAACAGTTGAAAGAACTCACAAACTAGAAAGGAAGCTAGACATATGAGCACACAAGCATTCCTATATAGTTTGCATATTGATAGCACATTAAATGTACTTTGTATGGATATAGTGTCTCTCTTAAATCTAGCTCCATTATCTAGGTGTGATGGCTAATTTTTTGTGTCAACTTGACTGCCCCAGGAAGTGCCCAGATAAAACATTATTTCTGGGTGTATCTATGGAGCTGTTTCTGGATGAGATTAGCATTTGAATCAGTGAACTCAGTAAAATAAAGTAGATGGCCTTTCTCAGGGTGGATGGGCATCATCCAATCCATGAGAGCCTGGATAGAGCAAAAAAGCAGAGAAATAAGTAATTCAGCCCTCTTGCTTTTGGTCTATTTGCGTGAGCTGGAATATTGGCCTTCTCCTGTCACTGCCTGGGATTTACATGATCAATTCCCTTGGTTCTCAGGCCTTAGGAATTGGACTGAAATTACACCATCAGCTTTCCTGGGTGTCCAGCTTGCAGACAGCAGATCACAGGACTTCTCAGCCTCCATAATCACATGAGCCAACTCCTTATAATGAATCTCTTTATCCATAATGTATCTGTATGTCTCTATATAATATATATATAAAATGAGATTTCTTTATTATATATAATGAAGCACCAATAGGAGATAGATAGATAGATAGATAGATAGATAGATAGATAGATAGATAGATAGAGATAGATAGATAGATAGATAGATAGAGATCAACCTATGTCTATCTGTATATATACAATTCTCTTTCTTTGGAGAACTCTGACTAATACACCAGGTTTTGAGAGGATCCCACCTATAATGGTCATGAACAGAGTAACAGCAAGATGGCACAAATGCCTTTTTGGAGTAAGTGATAGGAAGAAACAATTTCAAAAACACCTTTTGAGTACTGGGAAAACTCTAGGCAGAAGTTGGCTGAGAAGTACTTTTTCTAAATTCACAGAGGCAGTCTCTGAACCCCTCCTACAGAGGAGCTCCATCACCATGATGTAAGCAGGCCCTGCAGTTCTTTCCAGAGTGGTCTTGGGATCGCTGCAAGATCCCAATGTGAAACAGAACACAGAGACAGGAATAAAGAGAAGAATAAAACAGGAATAGGGAATAGAAAAGCATCAGCAGTAATGTCAGAGAAATCATAGCTAAATAGATATTTATCAGATTTTTCTTTTGGAAATCAGCACTAAAAACATTTTTTGAGTCTTTGTGGGTTGCCAGACATTGTGCTAAATGTTGGAAATATAATAATGAGTAAAATAACAGTTGAAAGAACTCACAGACTAGAAAGGGAGCTAGACATATAAACATACAAGCATTTTTGTATAGTCTGCATACTAATAGCAAACTATTAGCTAAACTCTGTGTAGCCAAGTCAGAAAACATAGTTTAAGGGCAGATCAACATTGACAATCTCCAACAACTGACATGACCATATTCCTACTTACAATTGCCAGAGCCAGGTGTACCCCCGAAGAGCCAAGAAACCAGCAACCTGAGTCTGAGCATGTTTACATACTATTTCATAGTGCAACTTCTTTTTTCAATCCACATTATAAAATTGGCATTTTTCCATATTGTGGGAAACTCTGCAAACAATTCAACAAACTAGAAAATATAAAAAAATACAGGAAAACATACCACCTATAACACCACAAGCATGAATAACCCCCATTAATATTTTGGCACAGATTCTTTCATGTGCCAGTTTGAAGAAGGTCTTTTCTGAGAAAAACAAAGGTGTTAGGAAAGAACAAGAAGAAAACAATCTGAACCTAGACCTGGACTATGAGGGAGGTACTGTTAACCTCCTGGATAAAAGTGTTAATGTATATTTAAATGAAAGCACTTATTACTCAAAACACGAAAGTTGAATTTGAATTTTATACTAGCATCTTGATACAGAAGCATCTATATATGAATATGTTAATACAAATATGTATAGTTCATAGAGAGCATCTATTACTAAATTCCTCCTCAACTGGCCCTGTCATTTGTTTACTGTTGTCCCGAGATAAAAGGTCTCTTCTGATATTGTAAGAAGGAGATACCAAGGCAGAACCCCCTGAGATATGGGCCATTTACTGTTACCCCAAAAGCATGTGTCTTGATTGGTAGCTTGTGAATAGGTCTTAGAGAAAATGCCATAATGGTAACATCTTTGTGTGGGCCGCTCATGTCCCTCCCTCTCATGGGGACTCCTTTGTCTAAGAGGCCACCCTTTTTTATTCAAGAAAAATTCGTGTAGAAAGGGAGGTAGTAAGTCAAGGCAGAATCAGGCAACTATGGCATTATTATACCATAATTTTTACCATGGCACAGACACAACAGTGACTGCAGGCTTGTCTTTTACTAACAGTATTGAAAGAACAAATCTTTGATCTATAGAATTTGAAATCATTTTAAGGTCAAAAAAAAGTTACATATTACATCAGTATTTAATATTGAAAAACTGGAGTTAACTAAATGATCATAAGATACTAAGTGAATTATGATATATTCATAAGAACAAAACACAAGTTACTAAAATTATATTTATTGGCATGCAAACTTAATGTGTTATATATTTATAAGTCTACAGATGATGGATTTGTGGCAAATTATTAATGAATATCATGGATTGGTTTTCCCCCTTATTTTTCTCCCTGTATTTTTAAAGTTTGCCAATTAACTTGTATTAGTTTTATAATAAAAAATATTGTTTAAAAATGTCTAACAACACAGGAAAATGTTTAATTTTATGACGGTAATTGAAAAAACATCAGGCAATAAAATACTATATGTGACTCAATACAATGACTTAGTTCACAGTAAACAAGGATTAGAGGAAAATACTTCAAACTATTTATTTAATAATCATTCGACCCATACGAAGCACGTATATTCCCTGAGTACAATGTGGTAATTAAAACAGACAAGGTTGCCACTTTCCTGGAGGTTACATTCTAAATTAATAAGATATAATGATCAAATAATTAAAGAAGCAAGACCTTTTCAGATGCTAGTAAGTGCTGTGAAGAAAATACGATAGGCATATGTAATGGAAAGTCATTGTGAAGTGGGGCTTCTTGACACTGTGCAATCAGGGGATTGCTTCTTTGAGCAAAGATATCTGGGATGGAGCCTAAATAACACAGGAAGGCCAGCACATGAAGATGTAAGGACATAAAGGACTTTAAATAACAGCAAAGACAAAGACAAAGACCTCCTAGATTCAATGAGCTCGTTGGGACTGTAACACAAAAAGGAAGGGGGTGGGAGACTGATTCAGGATGCATCCACAGGGACTTGCATGATCCAATCATGCAAGGCCAGGGTAATGAGTTGACATTTTATTTTACTTAATAAAAATTCATTGCAAGATTTTCAACAGGAGTGTGATATGATCTGAGTACTTGCTGATGGAGTAGAAGTGAAGTTTGAGGGAAGAAGAGACATCAAGCATGAATTGAAAGTTGAGAGCTGGAGCAGTAGAGAGATGATGGTGCCTACTCTGATGACTGCTAAGAGGGAACAGATTATAGGGCGAAAGAACATGGATATGGGGAATCAAAAGTTCATTCCGGCCACGTTTTGTTGGATGTAAAGTGCTTAGTAGGCAACTGGCTATAAGAATCTGAAGCTGCTGGGTAAAGAGGATAGGACTGGTGGAAAAGTTGGGAATTATTGTCATATGGATGTCATTTAAAGCACTGGATGGAATCATATAAAAAGTATAAATAGCCACCGGGCACAGTGGCTCATGCCTGTAATCCCAGCACTTTGGGAGGCTGAGGCAGGCAGATCATTTGAGGTCAAAAGTTTGAGACCAGCCTGGCCAACATGGCGAAACCTCATCTCTATTGAAAATATAAAAACTAGCCTGGCATGGTGGCACTGCCTGTAATCCCCACTACTCAGGAGGCTGAGGCAGGAGAATAGTTTGAACTTAGGAGTGGAGGTGTGGTAAGCCAAGATCGTGCCACTGCACTCCAGCCTGGGCTACAGAGCAAGACCCTATCTTAAAAAATAAATAAATAAAATTAAGAACAATCTTACCCAAATTAACAGGTCAAGCATAGGAAGATAAGAACAGCTTGTGATTTATCAAGAAACTGGCATAATGTCATAGAAGATGAACAGAAAGATTGTTCAGGAAGGAGAAATAATCAATTGTGTCAAACGCTGCAGAGAGATATAGTAAAGTGGACAGTGAATTAACTACTGGATTTGGCGAAACTGAGGTCATAGGTAACTTAGACAATGGTAGTTTTAGGAGAGTGATGAGAAGGAATACCATTGGAGGAAGAGAGTAAGAGGGAAGCACAGACAGCAAATAAGAAAACTCAACTGTATGAAAGCTAGCAAAGCAAGAATAGTTGGAAGGGAAGGTAGAGTTTCATTAAAGGTGGGTGATACAAAAGATGATTAAAAGAGAAGGAATTAGATACAGGACTCAAGTGGAGGGGCTGCCCTTCACTGTTGTAACACAAGGTAAGGCAGAGTACACAGTACAGATGCAGGCAAAATGGAAGACATTGCAAAGGATGGATAAAGGAGCTTTCATCTTTTATCTTCCCAGTTTTAACAGTGATCTCAGATATTGTTGGTAAATTTTATTTTACTGTTGCAATACTTTTTTGTATTTCCCAAAGTTTCTATAGTGAATATATATTATAAACATAATTTTAAAAACACTACTTTTTGAATAAACCTTAAAACCACACTGGAAACATATGTGGACATTTTAAAACTAGTAATGTTATACAAGTGATTTATTTGAACTTACATTAAAAAGACGAAAATTTTTTGTGGCACAGTCTCTGCTCTGTTCCAGCTTTCTAGCTGTCAAAATGTATACCCTCCTTGGCTATTTCTTTCTAAGGCTTGTGCTTGGAGCAAGGACTTGAGAAACTGTACTAATATTGTAACTTTGGAGCTTAATCAGAAAATGGAAGTTTTCTTTGCCCCCTATCTCAAGTCTAACATAAAAATGTCATATATACAAAAACAATTGGCCTAGAATATTCCAAACTTCTGTCTTCCTCATTACAATTTTTTTTTTTTTTTTTACAAAACCATTTCCTGCTCTTTTTCATCCAATTCTGCCTCAGGCAAAGGCATTCTAATGATACCATGAAATATACAGTGTTTTGCTATAGATTCCTTTTCCTATCATTTTTTGATGAAATACTAAGGCAGTTTCTTCACTAGTTTCAGAAGCCAAGTGGATGCAATTCAGGAGTTTACAGAAGCACCGAAATCAATGCAGAGAGGAAGAAGATGGGGCCATGAATGTAAATAGCTTATTGACTGAGCAACAGGAAGAGGCTGAAATATTCAGCCAGCACTTGCTTGTGATTATCTGCCACCCTCTTCCTTCCATGGGGAGGGAATGGCCTGGTCTCACTGAGCTCATATTGCTTTTAACATATATAAGAGACCAGATGTTTAAGGTTTAAAACCTGGCATTACATAAGGAGAACGATATTACTGATCAGGATTACAAGTATTACTTTTCTTCTTAGTTGAATAAGTTATTTTTCTTAATTTAAAAAGATTCTGTTGAAAGAGGACAATTGACCTCATCTACATAAATATTGGCTCTTCTGAAATACTCTCTATTTACACTTCCTATGTGATTCCATCCAGATCTGTGCTTTCAATGCCATTCACGTTGACAATCATTCCCAAGTTTTTCCCCAATCCTATCTTCTCCACCCAGTTTCAGATTTACAGAGCCAACTGCCTACAAAAGCACTTCATATCCAACAAAATGTGGCCAGAATGAAATTCTGATTCCCCATACCCATGATCTTTCACCCTAAAATGTGTTCCTCTCTTAGCAGTCATCAGAGTAGGCACCACCATCTATCCACTGCTCCAGTGGATAGATGTCATGCTTGACTCAACTTTGGAGTCATGCTTGAGGTCTCTTTAGTTTGCTGCTGTTGTTAGAAAATTTAATGAGAGGAGAAACCCTGGCTGAACAGAGAAACTCTTTTTTTCAATAAACATCAACCTGATTTGTAAACAGTGTGAATTCTCCTGGGAAAAATCATCCACTGATGGAAAATTGACAGCCCTTCCCTCTCTCTTTCCTTTGCTCCTCTCCCTTTCTTTTTATCCACCCTTCTTTGTGTACAGGAATAATTTATTTTCTCTTTTGAAATCCTTTCCACTAATGTGAACTCCCTCTAGAAGGACCAAGCATCTATGCAGGAGGCTGTAGTCAGTTGTGAGAATTTTAAATACTTGGTGGTTTAAGCTTTCACTTCATCTACATTTGTAATAAACCACTCTGAGAAATATCTTTTTTATATGCAGTGATTCTCACTTGGGGAGGGGGATGAACGAGGAGGAGGTGCGAAATGTGTGCAAAATGAGGAGGCGCGAACCTGTGTGTGGCAGATGAGTTCCCTAGAGATTTGTGTAGGTGACTGCCTACCATCTTCCTAATCTTCAGAATGACTGATGGACTTTCCCCCCCTTCCTTGAATAGCCAGAAGAAACTTTTTTTTTATTTACAGTGATGAAATCAAATGCCCGAACAGAGCAGTTTTCATCTATAGAAAATTCTCATTTATCCTGTGGATTTTCTATGGCCTAGTTTCAGTTCTATAAAGGTCTCTACTAATGCTTTATAAATTTCAGGCTCACTTTGCCCTGAGTCAGTGACCACTCAGGAAATACCCACTACATTTAGTACCAGATTAAGCAAACTATAAAGAGAGATAAATCAGCGGGAAAAATCATGCTGCATACAAAAGACAAGGAGAAATGTTTTGGGGAGTATCTCTTAGCCTGGATTATCAACATCACTATTTTCCAACAAAACAATGCCTTAGAGGCATTTTAATACTTTCTGAAACTTCTACTTGTATCTCAGATTCAGAGAAATGGGTTCAGCCATTTTGAAAGTATTGTACAATTAACTATTTAATTCATATATGATTCAAGAGAAATCTTTTCTTCTCCTATCTGATAGCCATCTTTAAGTCATTTCACAAGTCATTAGCAACCCTACGGGTCAATGGGAAAGAAATAGAAGGAAGATAAAGGACAGTTCAGTTTGTTGCTTACTAGAGCCCTGATAGAATTCTGGTAAATGCAAGACTAGAGAAGAAAACAGAATAAAATAAGGTTTCCCAGCGTTCCACCTTGGAATTTCAATTATTTATGTGCTTCTTGGCTTCACCACTATGAATAACCAAGAGCCAGCCAATATGAAGGCAGCTATGAAAATAAGTACATTTTCAGGGAACAAAAGAAATCAGGGTGGAACTAAAGGAAATGATGAATGAGCCCAATTTTTCAAATCTAGAAATTGTAGTGAAAGAAATTTAATTTGCTTTGACCTCCTATAACATTTATACTCGTACCAACAATTTTGCACTTAGCACACATTGACTTGTGCCATTATTATTGTTAGTAATAACAATAGTAATGGGTATTAACTGATCTTTTACTAAGTTCTAGACTATCTAAAGCACCTTGCAAACAATGTTTCCAATCCTTTCAGCAACCTCCAAGATAAGTATTATCATCCGCATTTTACTGAGAAGGAATCCAAGGCTCAGGGGTAAATAACCTGCTCAGGGCCACAAAGTCTGCTGGGCCAGTAAGGGTCGAACCTAAGACTGGCTGACCCCAAACCCACTCCACACAGTTTTGTCAACATCTGATAGAACCATTTGCAGGTCTCACTCTCTTTCTTAGTGAGACTGTAAGCATCTACTGGAGAGTGGAAGTGGAATTTCTAGTGGGACAAGACCTGGAATTTCCATATTTCTACATCACTGATTTCCAGTGGAGTACTTAGTGACTCTCCATTGTATCAGGAGATTTTTGTTTGTTTTCATGTCATTTTTTTATTTCCACAGAATGGCTAGCTGCAGCAATGCAGTTACTGTGTGGAGAGATAGTAATGTTTTTGCTACCAACAGTATAGGCTGGGTCAGCTAACACAGTATTTAAAAAAATGTATTGCAACCCTGTCTTGGCACTGACAAATGGGTGGTATACATACAAACCTATCCCAGGGAGCCCCACAAACCTGAAATATTTGAGGCAAATAGTGGTTACTTATAGGTCACCAATGGGAGCAGACACAGGGGTGTAAACTGTATCACCCCAAGTGGTTACTATTACCGCCAATATGATGACTGGGGTCAGGGTGTCTTGTTCCACTCTAAAGACAGATTTACCAGTAGAAGAGGCATTGCAACCTGTCATTACAAAGGGAAGTTCAATCCCACCAGCTTGAAAAGCAGAGGTCACTTTGAGCCTCTTTTTAGAATAAAGGAAAATGCTAACCTATCAGGATATCTAATGTCAAAAGAAAAACAGTGTAGCTCCTTGCTGGATTACTCTGCCTCAATAATTTAGAACAAGTGAGTAGCTCTAAAGAAAGGATTGAAATTGTGTCTTTGCTTATGAAAAATTACTAAAAATCGTTTGCATATCCCTGTTAATCCATTCAATGGTACTTAATCAGCACACAACAGAGACTTCAGCACAAATGCTGCTACCTTCTGAGGCAGCCACAGCTTGCACAAGGGTCAAAACTGAACTCAAAGAAATGTAAATTTACCCTTTCTATCCGAAGAAAGATGTATTTGACTCACTGATACATGAAATGTGAGCTGTTTCTCACAAACTACACATATAATCTTAAAAATCTTTTGGAAACCATCCAACAGACAAAATCAGCTACTCTGGAAAGAATTTCTTCCAAAAATTGTTAAAAATTATAAATGCACTATCAGTCAATTTGGGCAATATTATATACCCCTCCAATATTATTCAAGAAACAAATAGAGATAAAAAAGAGATTCTTCAATTCCCAAAATTTTATAGTGCCTTTTCGGCTTGATTTTTATTAGACAAAAGAGCAAACTCTCCCTTTTTAATAGACAAAGGGTTGTGCTTCAGCCTACAGCTCTCCTGTCCTGCTCTAGCCACATCAAGGGATTCCTAAGTGACCTTGGCTAAAGCAGTTAATCTTCCTGCATTTTAGTGTGGCCAACTGTGAAATAAGAAAGATAATGACAACAAAAATAATAAGGCTCAGCATCTATATACCTCACTGAAGTGTTCTTATGAATTAATCATACCGAGCTTTGAAAGTGGTTTTATGCTGTAAAAGCATTTGACAACAGTTAGCAAATTCCCACATTAATGTACTATATATGGTCCATAGGATTACGTCAGAGACTTTGCATGATACAGTGCATTCAGGTTATTTTGTGGACAAGACTTCAGGTGACATTAAAAGAAATATGTTCTCTAGGCCAGGTGCAGTGGCTCACGCCTGTAATCCCAGCACTTTGGGAGGCCGAGGTGGGTGGAGCACCTGAGGTCTGGAGTTTCAGAGCAGCCTGACCAACACGGAGAAACCCTATCTCTACCAAAAATATAAAATTAGCCGGGCATGGTGGTTCTCTAATTGCTTTTGCTATTTACCCCGGGAGGAACAAGAAAGTTAATTTAAAAAATTGCATCTAGTGCTATGGTCCGAATGTTGATGTCCCCCCAAAATTTATATGTTGAAACTTAACACCCAATAAGATGGTATTAAAAAGTGGGGCCTTTGGGAGATGATTAGGCCATGAGGGCCCCACCTTCATGAATGACATTAATGCCCTTATAAAAGAGGCTCCAGGGAGCATATTACCCGAATGTAAGGGCACAGCGAGAAGGCACCATCTACAAGGAACTAACCTTCACTAGACACAGAATCTGCTGGCACCTTGATCTGGGACTTCCCAGCCTCCAGAACTGTCAGAAGTAAATGTTTGTTGTTTATAAGCCACCCAGTTTAAGACATTTTTGTTACAGCAATCCAAATGGACTAAGACATCTAGTTTAGTAAGAATTATAAAAGTATCTAAGCAAAAGGTCAGGCCTTGACAGTTTAAATGTGAGCTCTGAGAACAGGTAACGGATAGCTTATGAAGTGAGGTGACTCTCCCTTTTACTCCAGCAGTCTGTTCCTTTTCCAGTCCTGTCCTTTACAAGGGCCTCCTCCCTTACTCTCCACTGAATCACATCCTTCTCTTCCATCAAAAATGCAACTTCTAAGGCAGACTTTTCTGATTAGACACACTCTCCTCACCACGTGAAGAAATTCTTACTACCAAATGAAGCTATAATTGTGTTTAATTGGATCATGTAATACATAATTATTAATCATTATAATGTATTTTATAATCAGCACCTAGTGGCCAGGCCCAGGACTCCCCTTCCTGAAAACACGAAGTGAAGTACATAGCTCTTCAGTTCTATGGTCACCCAATGAATGGTGCTAATTAGATTTAAAACATCTTTAGATATTTATCATAGATAGCATAAGACTTCAAAAATCAATTGTTATCAATACATCAATAACCACCTCTTGGATTCAACACATGAGACTTTGCAGATACAGCTTTAGATTCTATCTCCTTCATCATGAATTCAGAGGGTGTAGACAGAAATG
Source organism: Pongo pygmaeus (assembly GCF_028885625.2). Classification (NCBI taxonomy): domain Eukaryota; kingdom Metazoa; phylum Chordata; class Mammalia; order Primates; family Hominidae; genus Pongo; species Pongo pygmaeus. Next base: position 48,039,368 of record NC_072387.2, read on the forward strand.
CCCCAATAGAAAACTGTCTGCTTTATGTGGCTCCTTTCCTTCATCTGTTGGCTCTCCCGCTTTACTCCACCTCACGCATAATCTGAGCAGTATCATTTAAGGACTCCCATCTCTCCTCTTTTACATAAGATCTACCAGCAAAATGTTCAGTCCTGACATGTTCTTTGACACACATAGTTTTGTGGAATCTCATTAAGTAGTTGTGTTTGATGTCCACATTAAAACTGGTGTGCAAGTCACTGAACAATGGTATGAGAACCTAAATACTGACCGTACTGGGAGGTCTAGGAACCTTGAGGAATTGTTTTGCACAGCTGATACTTTCTTCTGTTTCTAGAGCGAAAGAATCTCTTTGCTGGAGCACCAACCTGGAAGTCAGGGGGCCCGGGTTCCAGTCCCAGCACTGTTCCTGATCAGGAGTGGGTCCTTGGACAAGGTCTATCAGTTGTCTACACCAGTGCTTCAACAAAAGGGTTAGTCTTGATCATCTCTCAGCTCCTTCTTAATCTTAAAATATATAGAAAATAATACGATTCCATGGCTTTTCATACACGTGTTTGTGTTAAAGGTATATCAAAGGAATGCAGAAGTATGCTGTGGCTTTTCTTTGGAGGGAAGTGGGGGACAGGGTCTCGCTCTGTTACCCAGGCTGGAGTGCAGGGGCGTGATCTCGGCTCACTGCAACTTCCACCTCCCAGGCTCAAGCGATCCTCACCTCAGCCTTCCAAATAGCTGGGACTACAGGCACGCACCACCATGCCTGGCTAATTTTTGTATTTTTAGTAGAGACGAGGTTTCACCATGTTGCCCAGCCTGGTCTCGAACTCCTGAGCACAAGTGATCCACCCACCTCAGCCTCCCAAAGTGCTGGGTCACAGACGTGAGTCACTGTGCCTGGCCTGGCTTTTTGAATTTGAATCTACTATACAACTTTTGGATTTACTACACAATTTCTAAAGAGCTGGAGTAAAGTTTAGACCTCTATTTAAAGATCCACAAAACTAACAGTCCCCATAAACAAGAAAAGGTAACAGATGAAATTAAAAGCAAGCACCAATTCAAATCAAATCCAAACTGCTATTCTTTTGCCTACAGTTGGAAACCTGGAGACAACAAGTAATAACAGATTTAAAAAGCAAACAAACAAACAAATAAACAAAACAGGAAAAGTCACAGAATTAAGAAGATCCTATACGGAACTTCTGCTTCTCTTCTTCCTCTTCACTGAGTGCAAAACATGCAGGAATTGCTTGGATTCCAAAACATGGAATTCCGAAACACAAGAATTCCAAGACGTGCAGGAATTGCAGGAATTTCTTATGCAGGAATCTCTCTCTTAGAGACAATAGAGCCACAATACAAGTGCAAACCAAGAGGGAGATAAGTCTCTAAAAGCCTGATAGGGGAACAAAGCAGGGTAGATAAAAATCATAGTTTCTAAGTGGGTGCATGGATAAATCAGCCTTAGAGGACACCCAAAAGGGAACAGTCCTGGTTTAGCCACTGGTAGGCTCGCTCTCAGGTGCAGCAGTCTCTATGTTAACTCCATCTCCACTCTGGAAAAAATCATGCTGGATACAATGAATGCAGGTTTGCTGGAGTCTTTAGGAAAAAGATAGGGCTACAGTAAGTCAGTAGCCACTAATGCTAAATCTGTGGCCATGTAATTAGCTGTACTGCTAAGAATCTGCCACAAAATTGCCACTGTGACATGTGAACTGGTAACACCACAATTAGAACAATAACATCACAAAGTCTAAAGGAAGCTTTAATTATTCATTTAATTTGAAAAGTAAAGCTGGAGGGGACAGCTGCTAAGGACACAGCTTTTCTTTACTCATTGCTACTTATTTGGCTTTGGAATTTTTCTATTGTTAATGTCATTCTCTTCCCATTTAATGAACCCTGATTTTCCTGGAAGTCCTGTAGAAAAGAGCACTATTAAATCCAAGTACTTCCAATTATTTCAAGCATGTGGGCAAAACATTAGCTCTCTGCAATAGACGACCAACTCAAACTCCACTGGAATGAGGGTCACACTGCTATTTAATGCACTCAAATGGTGTAATTAAAATAAAGATAGTGACTGCAAAGTGCCTCTAAGTTTAGACAACAAAGATTTGTGAGTCTACCATGGCACATATAAACTACTCCAAGGCTTTATAGTATAGAAAAGTATTTGCAAGAAGTACAAGGCAAAATGTGAAGCAATGATGCCACATAAGGTTTACAAATTTGGAGCCATTTACAAGGAGGAGGAAGGGGTAACTTATGATTGGGGATCAAAGAAGGACTCATGGCAGAAGTGACATCTGAAGTAATTCCTAGTCTGGGCCATGAGGGAAAATAGCATTTCTTGTTTACGTAAGGGATAACTCAGAGGCAAGAAAGAGCGGAGGGAGCTTCAAAGATGGGGAATGGTTGCAACTAGCTGAACCAGCAGAGAGAAGGCCTGAAAGAGGGTGGAAAATAGGTTTTAGAGGGCTCTGAAGGCCTGCCTCAAGAGTCTACATTTTATTTGGAAGCCAAGAGATAAACCAACAGTTTTTAATTAGAAAGCCACAAATTCATGATGGTTCTTTCAAGATTATCTTTCTGATGAGGATGTGCAAGATTAAATTCAAGGGAAATATCTGGAGTTCACTTGGGAAGCCACAATTAAATCCTCGGAAGGACTCGGTAAGGACATGGAGTGGGGACAAGGGGAAAGGAGACTAATCTCTCCTTCTAAAGCAGGGCTGTCCAATACAAATTTCTGCAATGTGAGCCACCAGCCACATGCAGCTACTAAGCACTTGAAGTATGGCTAGTTCAACAGAGAAAGTAAATTTTTAATTTTATTTAACTTTGATTAATTTTAATTTAAATAGCTACGTGTGGTTAGTTACTACTATATTGGACATACAGTTCTCAAGTAATAAATATGTACAGGTAAGAAGTCAAGAAAATCAGGCAAAATGACATTAAAGATGTTTAAACAAGAGATGGCAGAAATTTACATTACTTTTGATAGTTTCTCAAAATGTTTGGCAAGAGCCAAGTGCCTCTTAAAATACATTAAGCTGTGACCTTCTGGCAGATGGGAACAGTTTTCATTCATCTTTCTATCTCTTTATCTCTAGTACAGTGCCAAGCACTATAAGTACTCAATGAACAACTGTGAATGAATAAATGAATGAGTTAATGAATGAGTACATTGTGAATATGAAGTCTAGAACTCACCATTAAAGAACTACTGATTTGGGAAATCTGTTTGTAGGTGAAGATAGCAATTGTGGGCTGTCTCCATAATGTCATTCCCTGAGTGACCCCAAAATAAAAAATCTAGAGCATATGAACCAAACAGGCTGAATGATTAGCATTCACTTTCTTAGTAAAATAGGTAATGTTATTTTTGTTCAAGAGCATTAAAACAGCCAAAAGAATTTATATGAATGCTGGAACCTTAACATCAACATACACTTATAGTTAAATGCTTTTAGATATCAATTTTCTGATTATAAAAGGAATACATATTTCTTGTAGAGACTTTGGAATATATTCAAATAAAAGAGCAAATAAAAATTACCTACAGTTTTTAAATCAAAGATATTCACTGTTATTGTGTTTCCTTTATGCCTTTTTTTCTGTGTGTATAATATACATGTTTTTTCCAAAAAAAGGTAAATTTTTATATTATAAGCAATGTCAATATTCTTTTTTATTTTTATTTATTTATTTATTTTGAGATGGAGTTTCACTCCTGTCACCCAGGCTGGAGTGCAATGACATGATCTCAGCTCACTGCAATCTCCGCTTACTTCAACCTCTGCCTCCCGGGTTCAAGTGATTTTCCTGCCTCAGCCTCCCGAGTAGCTGGGATTATAGGCATGTACCACCACGTCCAGCTAATTTTGTATTTTTAGTAGAGATGGAGTTTCTCTATGCTGGTCAGGCTTGTCTTGAATTCCCGACCTCAGGTGATCCTCCCACCTCGGCCTCCCAAAGTGCTGGGATTACAGGCGTGAGCCACTGCGCCCGGCCTCAATATTCTTCTAAAACAATTTTAATAGCTGTATAATGTTCCATCATGTGGATATGCCCTAATTTATATAAACATACCTCTACTGTTGGTCATTTAGGTTCATGCCAATCTTCTAGAATGCCATTTGGTGATTTATATTAAGAAACTTGAAATACTTATAGCATTGACCTAGGATCTCACTTTTAGGAACATATTATAAAAAAATAGTCCAGGCACAGTGGCTCACACCTATAATCCCAGCACTTTGGGAGGACAAGGTGGGCAGATCACCTGAAGTCAGGAGTTTGAGACCAGCCTGGCCAACATGATGAAACCCCATCTCTACTAAAAAAAAAAAAAAAGGGAAAAAGAAAAGAAAAGAAAAAAAAAGAAAAGAATCCTCAATGGGCACCAAAGCATTATTCGTAATACAGTAAGACTGCTAAAAGGCTTTAACATCAAATAATAAAAGAATCATAAACTATGTCACATGAATTTTATAACACTTGTAAAAGTTGTTTATGAAAAAATTGAAATGAGATAGGAAATACTTATAAAACAAAAACACACAGAACCAAGTTACACAGGTAGGATAATCACCGCTTTTTAAGACAAAACCAAAATCTGTGCATAGAGACAGAGAACAAAAGCCTGGGAATGGCAAAACACTAGCAATGGTTGTCCTTGACTAAAAAACTGTAAAGTAATTTTATATGCTTCCACCCCAGCCTTCCCACATATGAAATGCTCTATAATAGACACAATTTTCTGTTAGTGAAGTGTCCTGGTTAAGAACACAGGGTGCTCTGACCCTATCATCAATGTCCTCAGGAAAGACATCAGGGCTTATGGTGATACATAAGACCTCCTCTCTTATTGTTTAGGACACCAAGAGACAAGTTTCTCTCTATTTTTATACAGAAAAGCAAACAAGCATGATTTCTAAGCAAAGAAACACTTCACAGGAAGTTTGCACACTACATGTTTTCATCCCTCTTCTTAGAAGGTGCAAGGTGACCTAGCTTTAAACCTCAGACCACAGTCAAAGAATGTTAATCTCATCAGCTCCGCACTAGAAAGAAAAACATTACATTTCCATGTCAGTCTCAGGCCTCATGTAGGGGAATCTGCCAAGGGTACCCCATAATGTCATTTAAATGTCCTGGGCAGGTGGTGTTCATTTACAGTCATAACCATTGTGCTGAAGCAACTACCCCTGTGAAAAGGCAGGAAGCACTGTGAAAGCACACTGGCCTCAAATGCCATCATTACATTTGCAGGACTATTGCTAGTCGCAGCTCTTAGTGCTGCCCATAAGGAAGGTACTGTGCTAAGCAGTTTGCGGCATTTTTTACCATTCATTTCTGCTGTAGTAGATAGGGAAATAATCATTAAGGACTTGTTAATAACCCCATTTCATAAATGGGAAGACTGAAGGATACAGAAGGTAAGTGGTCTGAGGTCCCTCACTTAAGGAGCATCAGAGATGGGATTCCACCTTGGCAGCCTGACTAGGTACACAGCCTGACTCCTGGCCACCCTGCTCACTCCCATACAGCCCACCATGCTCATAAACTCTGCTCTGAATGTTATTTCTAAAATCAGGTTGGAGTTTATATCCTTATTTTATGCAAACAGTTTCTAGCTAATGTGCAAAATTACCCTAATCATGTCAAAGTAAAAGGAAAATAATTCACAGAAGCCCCTTTCTATAGCTACAGCTCACAAAACTATAGCTTCACTAGGGTATGTAATTGGAATTAAGCTCTGTAGTCATTTAAGATTTAATTGGAATCAAATGTGCCACACTTACCGTACTGACATACTCACAAGAGAACAGAATTGTGCCATGCCAAAATAAATGTTTCTCTGACTGAGATTATGGGCATTCCTTTTCAAATTAATTAGTTCAGAATTTTCCATTTTTATTAACAGATTGCTTATACTACCGACCACATGAGCTTGCAGCAAGACAAGTCATTTAACTGTGTGACTGTGAGCTGCCTATACTGCCCCACCACTGCATACGCCATCCTCAGGCCTTGAGTTAGAACATGAAATGACTGCACCCCACTCTCCCATCTCACTTTCTCCGTGCTCACCACATTCATATCTGTAGGTAGAAGGTAGCAAGTGGAAAACAAGCAAACTTGATCAACTTCCAGGCTTAGGAAAACAGATGTGAACCAAACAGGGAAAAGTCTATTTTCCAAGTACATTCACTATGTATTGCTTTGAGACCTTGTAACACATTTTATTAACATGAAAATATGTCTCAAATTAATGAATCTATTCAGATTTCAGGGTACTGGTCTTTCAAAACCTCTTTATTAGGCTATATTTGCCATTTACAGCCTTTCTCATGCTGACCGGTTGATTTCACTTAATAGGATTCAGTTGAGTCTAGTCAATCATGTATGGAATTTCTCTTATAATTCATTTTATGATAATAATACCTTTAATTTGTATTGTACATTGTAGTTCTCAAATCATTCGTTGAGTGCTCACAATATTTCAGTTATAGGCATCAAAAGAAATCATGCCCATTTTAGAGGCTAGCAGTGAAAAGATAAGTTGTGGTACTACATGGAGCAACTCAGTTGCTCCATCTGGATATCTTTCCTTTCAACAACCATACTAGGCTTTTTTTTTTTTGTAAGTATATGATCATGTAATAACTGAAACATTATAGATTCCTAGATTGTATTATTATCTCTCAAAACTGTTGTAGTAAATCAATATTTATAATATGTCTACTAAGTGCAAGATACCAACTTTGAAGCTGGGGATATGAGAAATGAGAAGCTTGGGATGTAACTCAATAATCTTTTTTTCTTTTTTTTTTTTTTTTTTTTTTGGTAATTCACCAGATTATCCTGCTGCATGGCCAGGGTTGGGACCAGCAGTGTTGTAGAAAGACTTCAGGCTTCAGGAATTCAAGGGCCTGGGCTTAAATCTGGCTCAACTGCTAGCCAGCTAGGTGACCAAGGCAGTCATTTTACCTCTCTGAGTTTCAGTTTGTCTAGAGTCAAGGGAAATATGGATAAAATAAAATAGTGGATATAAAGGGTCTGGCACATGGCAGGTATTCCGTCAATGGTAACTATGGAAAAGGGAGATTAGAGAAGAAGGAAGAAAAAAGACAGCTCAGCCAACTTGATCCCTTGCATCTTTGTCTGGGCTGCTGTGACAAAATACCATACCCCGAGTAACTTATAAACAACAGAAATTTATTTAGCACAATTCCAGAGGCTGGAAAGTCCAACATGAAGGTGGATTTGGTATGTGGTGAGAGCCTGTCTTCTTTTTGTGTTCTCCCATGGTGGAAGGGGTAAGGCAGCTCTTGGAGGCCTCTTTTATAAGGGAACTAATTCCACTCATAAGGGCTCAACCCTCATGATTTAATCACCTCTTAAAGGCCCCATCTCCAAATATCATCACCTTCAGAGTAGGATTTCTATATATTAATGGAGAGGGGCACAAACATCCAGATGACAGCACCTTGAGACCATAAGACCAGTTTTATAAAATGTGATATAACAAGACCCTAAAGAAGGCTCTTTCAAAACCCAGCACTTACTTCAAAAATGAAGGCATGCAATGACATTTATACTTCCCAAATGCAGAGGACCAGGTGTCTGAGTGTCAAAGAAAAACATCCTTTCTGGAGAAAACAGGCTGGATAATTCATCAGTAGAGAGCTATAGAAAAGAGCATGCAGCTTCATGAATGGCTAGACCAAAAATAGTCACCACAGGAAGGCAGGAAATCTGTTATTAGTGAAAAGGCTAATTACATCTCATTTTAGAGAATGTTTGCTCTACTGGCCACCACAGATATCCAGGGGTGGCAGGTGCCAGAGGCATTTCCAATGACCAATTGGGAGTGAAGTGCTGTCATCATTCTCCATGATACCCAGGGGTATAGTTCAGTCACTAGGAGAGATGACCAAAGTATTGGCCACATCTCTGATGTGCAGGCTGCAGGTGGCTCCATGAAACCTCTGTACTAAAATCATAACACTCTGCAATCAAAAATGCAGAAGGCTATCCCAGATCTAACTGCTGGCTGTAAATTGTGGAGCTAGAAAAACAAAATTGAACTATTACCGTCAGCAAGGAGTATGGATTCAATGATAGATCACTTTGCTCATCATCTTGAGCAAGTAAACCACACTCAAAATCTACTAATGGGCTTTAAGCCAACCCCCACTTATTACAATCTCCACAACAGGCAGACTGAAGGCATGATGTCAGGTTTTATGGTAATGCTTAGAAAAAGTGAGTAAAAAATCGGCTATCACAAAGCCACAAGCACTGTAGTTACTGGCATTGACTTCGAATACTATGAGGGAAAGGTCAAGGTGAGAGACGCATGAAAGAGCTGATTTTATTCTCAATACATGAGCTCAAATTTAATAACTTTGCCATAATTAAGGGAGAGAAATGCAGAGAGAATGCTCCTATTTATAGGGACTACCAAATTCCCAGTAGGAATGTTGTGTCATCTCTAGTGCTACCCTCATGCTACAAAGGCACCTGGAAGAAGATGCCACTCCTTAGAACAAAGTGTGCATTTTTAAGAATGCTTGGCCAACATTTACTAGCATAATTTATTCCACTCTAGCAGTAAGACTTTTCTCTTTTCATTTTGTATGGATATGGGCAAAATTAATTTGGAACTAATGAACTGGTAATATGTGTACAGGAGTCAATAACTGATAAGCCTTTCTGCTTTGATTACACATTTAATCTTCTGGGTTTATGACAGCAATTCCAAAGATGGCGGGAGGAGCACACAGCTGTTTAACTTAGGGTTTATTTTCTCTTCTCTCTTTATACTGTTGAGAGTGCCAGAGATGACAGTAATAGCATTATCTGAGTTGATTTCAGTAGCAATCTTTTTAATTTAATAACTCTAATGTCAGCTTCTCTGTCATGTTGCCAAGTTTAATTCCCACTTCTACACGATTAATACTCTAATGAAGACACTGATTTTAGTGCTAGTACACACTTGTAAAGCTTTGCTCTTCTTAGCTACAACTGAAGCCTCTGCAGTGAACTCGGATAAATTAACCCCACCTAGAGTCCCTATCAGTTATGAGATTAAAAACCATCGAACGTTTCCATTTTGCTCTAAAAATTTATTACCATATGGCATATTTAACATTTTAGTATCTCTTTAATTTCCAAGTATTTTACTCTGCTTCTGGTGATTATTCCCAAGCCACTCCACAAAAGGTAAGTGGTCCAGTTTCTAATTAAACCTCCAGAGAACAAGTGACTTTCCCCCAAGATTGGACTTACCCTATGCCCAACTCAGAATCAACTGAAAACCTTTTTTGTTTCCTAGTCACCTTCTCCATTAAAGTAAAGAGCATTTATCAAGCACCTACTCTGCAGAGAGTTGTGCTAAACCTGGCTGACACAAGCTAATCACATCCTATTTGTTAAAGTACTTCAAATGATTTGCACATTTTCTATCTACACATAGAACAGTAGAGGGTATCAGGATCCTTTTCAATTCTAAAAGGCATATTGGCCCCTTTTTCTCGTTGAGATTTATTTAATACAAAGTTTAAAATCAGGGAGAAAAGATCAGTAGAGACTGAAAGTCTGAATAATTCAAGTATGCAGCTGTGGTTGGGAAGTCCAAAACACAGCCCAGCTCTCAAAGCGTACAGCTACATTAGGAAGAGATACACAAGCCCCCAAATATCTTATTTAACAAAGGTAACAAAAAGGCACTGCCAGCTCTCTGTGCTAATAATTCAAGGATAAAGGGTGCCAGGAGTGAAGTCCATAGTTCTACCTCTCTGTCCACAGAGATGAACTATGCACCTTGGATCTCCCACCAGCAACTACAAAAACCTCCCATGGTGATATTGCGAGGCTTTGCCTTTTCCCCAAACTTCTTTTTCTTTTCTTTTTTGAGACAAAGCCTTGCTCTGCCATCCAGGCTGGAGCACAGTGACGCGATCTCGGCTCACTGCAACCTCCACCTCCCAGGTTCAAGTGATTCTCTTGCCTCAGCCTCCAAAGCAGCTGGGATTACAGGAGCGCACTACCATGTCCAGCTAAATTTTTTTGTATTTTTGTGGAGACGAGGTCTTGCCATGTTTACAAGGCTGGTCTTGAACTCCTGACCTCAGGTCTTGAACTCCTGACCTCAGGTGATCCACCTGCCCAGGCCTCCCAAAGTGCTAAGATTACAGGCGTGTGCCACCTCACCCGGCCTGCCTTTTCCCCAAACTTCTTAACCTCATGATGACTATTAAGAACACCAACCAATCTCTTTTCTATACTCAAGGCATGGCAATGAGCTGTTTTTCTTTTATTACCCTATTAGAAGTCATAGTGATTATTTGTTTACAGTGATGGTCAAAGTTTGTCCTCTTGGGTTTTACAGGAATGACTCCAAGCCAGGCCTTCGTTAGTTTGTACCTGGATCACAGCAGCAGCCTCCTTGCTGGTCTTCCTTCCTCAGTCCTCTCCTCCCTTCACCATCCCTTGAGAGAACAGACCTGCAGCCCAGGCATCCTCAGCACCTCTTTTCAGATAACCACATTCCTATTTAAAATGGAACCAGCCCATGCTCACTTTCAGTCCATGAGGTCCAGGTGTAGACGGCCGTATACACCACCCTCTCAGGAGAGATGTGAACCTGGTCTAGCCTGTCTGAAACCAGAGGCTCAATTCTAGGACACTACCTGGGTTTCTGAGAATTTGATGTAGGCCTGGAGCTTCTGGCCGTCAGCTTAGTGCTGTAGAAAGGCACCTCCCTGAGAAAGGAGCTGGCACGGAGATGGTAAGAAGAGACCCATAAATCGTGACTTTGCTGGAGCCCCTGGATCCAGCAGGCCGAAAGCCAGGCTATCTTTGGTCTTCAGTAACTTGAGCCAATAAATTCTTTTTTGACTCAACTACTTTTAATTGGGTTTTTGTCACCTGCAGCTGAAACGGTCATGCCTGACACAATCACACACATTGTTGACATGACACTCTTACTTGAGAATCCTTCTGTTGTGCTGTTTTGTCCAGGATTCCAGAAAGTTTCCTGCAAAATCCAAATGAGTCTATTCTTTTTTTTCTTTTTTTCAAACTCCTCTCTCTTACCAGTTGGGTCCTTTTTACCTCCAGATAAGCCAGTTTCTCTCTGTCTTGACCCCCAAGGTCCTGCCTCAGTATGTTTCTTCAAACCCTTTATCATCTCACTTTCCAGGTAGAAGCCCTTTGCATTTTGCTTTTTTTTATTTTATTGGGGTTTTTTGTTTATTTTTTTGTTTTGTTTTATTTTGAGACAGGGTCTTGCTCTGTTGCCCAGGCTGGAGTGCAGTGGTGGTGTAATCACAGCTCACTGCAGCCTCGACCTCCTGGGCTCAAGTGATCCTTCCACTTCAGCCTCCCAAGTAGCTGGGACTGTAGGTGCATGCCACCATGCCTGGCTAATTTTTTTATTTTGTGTCAGGGACAATAGGTGCATGCTACCATGCCTGGATAATTTTTTATTTTGTGTAGAGACGAGGTCTCTCTATGTGGCCCAGGCTGCTCTCAAATTCCTGGGCTCAAGCGATCCTCCCACCTCCCAGACTCCCAAAGTGCTGGCATTATAGGCATGAGCCACCGTGCCCGGCCCCCATCTCAATTCTTCTTTCTACTTCCGTCGGCACTAGCTCATTTCCTGTACTCCTTATTATGCACCTGCTGATAGATTAATAAGGATGTCATTCCCTCACTTAAATTATAAATTTCTTAAGAAAAGGCCCATGAATTGTATATTAAATGTTCTCAAACCTTTTAAAATGTATACTATACCTCCTGATAAGTATAAAAATTTGACACCTCTTTTAATTTCAAAATAAATAAAGTATTCTGACCAAAAGCAAACCCAATATTTTACATAGTATTAAACATTAATTAAACTTGGACAAGAAATTTGGATTGTGTCTCTCAGACCAGTGATTTTCAGACTTGAGTGAGCATCAGAATCACCTGGAAAACTTAGGAAAACACAGATTGCTAGGCTCTACCTCCACAATTTGTTCTTCAGTAAGTCTGGGGTGGGGCATGACAACGTGAATTTCTAACACATCCCCAAGTGATGTTGATGCTCTCCTTTGGGGACCACTGCCCTGGAGTCTCATCCTGTCCTCTATCTTAGTTGTTGAGAAGAGTGTGGGCACCTTTGAGGTCTAGATCCAGAAGCCCACATCATAGGTGCCCGATCAGTTCTGTTATTCCCGGTGTTGTTATATTTGCTGTTAGCAACAGGAAGTCAGTGTCTAAAGCTGGACTAGTAAGCAGGCCTTCTGATTCCCAGTCCAGGGTTCTTTGAACTCTGCCACAATACCTCCCGTGTGGATACACCATTCAGTATAGTGCCAGCTCTCACGCTATCCTTTCTCGTATCTTATTCTATTACTTTGCGCTACAATGTTTGAAATTATCTTTCTCTAAACAGCCCAGAATTTTTTTTTACATCATAGAATGTATGTTTTTCTTCTGCCTCCCTAATTCAATTAAAATTCAATGTTTAGAGAGTCTGTGCTTTAAAAGAAATTAGACAATGAGCTTAAACTTGCTCCATTACCTTTCCCCCTAACAATTATTTACAATTTTCCTACAAAACATATTGAGGCTTCCCCCAGGCTCTATCCATGGGATTCTCAACTTTATTGACACTGTTGAGGATGGTTATTTGTGGCATTTCACAAAAAAGAGGGGTTGGGGGTGGGTGAGGTATACAGAAACAAGATTCATGAGGTGAAATGTTTTCTCTCCATTTACCCCATGGAGAGGGCAGGCTGGAACCCCTGCTCTTAGTGTGGTCATGGAGTTTCTAAAGAGACATCAACCATGTGTTCAAAAGCTTGACAAGAGGCTGGCCCAGAGCGAACCAGGGCAGAGAAGCATGAGGCTTAAAAAAAGAGGAGCCAAGAGTCAAGCAATTAACATTTTTTCCATGCTTCACTATAATTAGCCAGATCAAAGGGGACCTGGGCTCACAGATTTCACCAGGCCACATGACTCTCGCAGGACAGTGAGCCAAGGGCCCAGGAGGTCTGCAGTACAACTAATCGTTCACGGGCAGAACTCTGTTTTCTTGTAAATCACTCTCTTGTGGATCCCTTATCACTGTTCTGATTCTGAAGTGCCACACTGGACAAAATCCCCAGGCCCTACATGGCTCCCATTTACAGCGTTTGCTGTGTGTGTCACAGATGGTGCACAAACACCTCAAAATGGCCTTGCCAGGATGGCTCTGAGGCTGGAGGTTAAGTAGCTTGGCCAATGCCTGACTGCTAGGAAGTGGCAGAAACTGAACTCAGATCTTTCAAATAATCAGTGATTTGAAAATGCTCCTCCTGATCATACAAGAGTCATCTCAGCAGCATATTAAAAATACACATTTCGGCCAGGCACAATGGCTCACACCTGTAATCGCAGCACTTTGAGAGGCTGATGCGGCAGGATTGCTTGAGCCCAGGAGTTCGAGACCAGCCTGGGAAACATGGTGAGACTCCGTCTCTACAAAAAATAAAAAAAAATAAAAAAATAGGCGTGGTGGCACGCCTGTGGTTCCAGCTACTCAGGAGGCTGAGGTGGGTGGATCGCTTGAGCTCAGGAGGTTGAGGCTCCAGTAAGCCATGATCGAGCCACTGCACTCCAGTCAGAGCAAGACCTTGTCTCTAAAACACACACACACACACACATACGTTTTGAGCTAGTAAGTCCAGGGTGAGGGTGAAGCTGGAACACAGGATCTTTAAAAAGCCCCAAGTGTTTCTATTTTCCCTCAGGTTTGGTAAACCAGTTTCGAAAGTTAAAAGACCATTTGTGGAACTCCCAACATACTAAACACAGAAACTCCATTTAATGGGACTTTTACAGATTCCTTAACATGACAGTCTCTTCTAGTCTTTTTCAGAGTAATAAACACATTTTCTTTTTTAAATTTTTATTTATTATTGTTGTATCTTATTTATTTATTTTAGAGACAAGGTCTTGCTCTGTCACCCAGGTTTGAGGGCAGTGGTGCAATCATAGCTTATGGCAGCCTCAAACTACTGGGTTCAAGCAGTCCTCCCACCTTGGCCTCCCAAAGTGCCGGGATTACAGCCACGAGCCACCACACTTGGCCAATAAATGCATTTTCAATTACAATCCATACATATGTGAGTCCTATGCCCAGAACTCTGGGTGGTTCCAAGCTGCACTCCGAACAGCCAGAATGCTTACAGTGACTTATAAATGCTACCTGACCTGGCACCCTCAACCACTGGACACATCGCTCCCTCACTCATTCCTCACAAAGGCACTAGCCTCCCAGCCATTCTACAGACATTCTAGGAATTCCCACCTTTGTGCCTTTGCACTGACTGTTCCCTCTGCCTCTAACACTTTTCTTCCAGATATCCACATGGCCAACTCTCTTGCCTCCTGTCTCTGATCAAACAGCAGCTCAATAAGGCCTACCCTGACCATTTTATTAATACCTAAAATTGCAACCATCCCCCCACACACTACCATAACTCCCAATCCCCTCCTGCCACTTTGTTTCTTTTTGCCATAGCACAGCTTCTAACATCCCACACAATTTACTTATTGTGCTAATTATTATTTATCTTTCCCACTACAGAGAAAGCTCCATGAGGCCAAGGATCTTTGTCAGTCTAATGATGTATCCCAAGCACCTAGAACAGTGCTTGGTATGCAGTAGGTGCTCAATATTTGTTGAATTAATGAATATAATTAAAAGAAATTTTACACAATACTTAACCTTACTATGTCTGTACACTGATATTCTCTATCCAATTCTATTCAAATTTACTTTATTAAGTCTTGGCTGCAACTCACTAGTAGGTCACCCACAGTTTGACAAGCAGACATATTTTGCCAATAACTTGCTGAATGCCTATTTAGGGCCCAGATCAATTTCCCAGAATGTGCCTTTTGACAAGTCAAATACAAAAAGCTTCCTCCAAAAGTTCTTGAAGAGTCTAACAACTAAACACGCTGGCAGACCATGTATAAATAAGAAAGATGATAACATGGTAAAATTAGAAGTTTGGGCATATCATTCCTTTGGCAAAAATGTTAGCTTTGATAGTGCCATCACTTTTAATGGCAAAAATTGCTTTTGCACCAACCTAAATAACAAATATATGACTGTGGTGAGGCAAGGTATCAGTGAGTCACCAGAAGGATCACTAACATGTTTTAAATTATATTAATATATCCGTAGCACAGAATAATGTTTTAAAGCATATAGCTTAATCACAATGTTTTATAAATTTTCCTTTCAAAACTGTTAAATGGGAAGGACTGGTATTATTTCAGATTAATAAATCCAGATGAATAAGATTAGTAGATCCAACATTATCATTAATGACCAAATATTTGTAGTTATATCTTATGGGATCTTAAATCTTTTCTTTAATCTTAATTCGACTTCATGTTTCAGAATTTAAATTGGAAGATTTCCTTGCTGTATTAGTTTACTAGAGCTCACATATGAAGTATCGCACACTGGGTGGCTTAAACAACTAACATTCTTTTCCCACAGTTCTGGAGGCCGGAATCCAAGATCAAGATGCTGGCAGGTTTGGTTTCTCCGGAGGCCTCTCTCCTTGGCTGGCATTGCAGGTGGTCCCCTTCTTGCTCATCCTACATGGTCCTTCCCGCTGTACTTGTCTGTATCCTACTCTCCTCTTCTGCTAAGGACACCAGTTACGTTGGATTAAGGCCCTCTCTAATGACTTCATTTTAACTTAATTAACTTTTTAAAGACTATCTGCAAATACAGCCACATTCTGAGGTACTGAAGGTTAGTGCTGTCACACGCAAATCTGGGGAGGAAACCCCACACTCCTAATTCTAGTAGTTATGCTCAGGAATAAGCATATTCTTATCCTACATCTTATTCATATCCTACATCTTTGCCTGCTGTCATATATGCTGCCAAAACCTCAGAAGAAATTGTATAATGTCATTTTCAAGGTCCATGAGCTTCCTGAAATAAATAAAAATGACCTGGCTCATTACATAAATGAATGAATTAAAATTAATTTAACTACAACTACAATTTCTAGTTTTTTCCATCGACTAGGAAAGATGAAAGGACTTGTATGTTCCCCCAAAGCTTAGGCTTCTTTCCTAGATCTTTCATTTTAGATTCATTTTCACAAACACACCTTTTTCTCTTAAACATTCTTCTCTGGGAATTCATACAAACTAGAAAGAGAAAGGAAGGGAGGACCAGTCAACCATTCCAGGAGGAAACGTGAGGTCAAGAGAGTGGTTTAACATCAATCAGGTATAGATGTTATCAGCATCAAAACATCCTCAGAATCACTGCTATTTCCACATTCTAGAGAGTGGAATCGGAGTAGAAGACAGTTGTCAGTAAAATCTCAGTGGAACTCAGAACATAATTGATGTCAGGAATCTGTCAACTCAAACATTCACTGAAGGCCTCCTATGCATAAGGAATTGTGCAAGACCCCAGAGGAGGTTGAGTGAGAAACTACTGAAAGAAATGAGGATTATGTTACTTGGTGGAGAAAAAGAGAACTTCAGTGGAGATATGAGAACTGTCTAAAAAAAAAAACACATGAAGGGCTTCCTGGCAGAAACGTATTTGATTTATCCTCAGAGGCTCCAGAAGGCAGAGTTTAATCAACTAGTTCAAATCCTGAGAGGCTGATTTTGGCTAAAAGAAGGATGAATTTTCTGATATAACTATCCAGTAACAGTGAGGTAGCGAGTTCCTTCTCAGCGACTGTGTCAAACAAGGTTTGGGGGTGCTGTGGAGGGATTCACAGGTGAGACAGAGAATAACTGACTTTCTTGGTTCCTTCTAAAGCTGAGAAACTTCATTAGGTCTGTACCCACTACAGATTTCTAGTGATAGAGTGAAGGGTAATATCCACTTTTATACATTTTCTAAATGACATTTTGTCTATATTACAAATAAAAATATTATCCTCTAAACAAGGATGCATTATCTTACTGCCACAGAGGAGCTATCAATAATTTCTCAGTCCTCATCATTTATTATAAAGGATCTGTGGAACATCTCTCCTTTTAACCTCTAACCACTCAACTCCGATAAAGCCTGCATTCAAGACTGATCACCTTGTCATGCAGGTGATCAAGCAAGAACTATCTCTTTTTATAGACAAAACAGCCCCAAGTATAATAATATGGTTTTATTCTACACTATGATCTTTTACATTACTTCCTTACAATAACAGTTTCTAGGGAACAATATGATTTCCAATATTCAGCTCTGGCTTCTGTGGACGTAATATTCTGTGCTCAACAGTGCAGTTAATAGATGTGATTAGGAAAACAAGAAGAGGCTACCATAAAAATGTATGTGAAAGAGCACCTGTGGGTCCTGCTGCTAATTCTTTGGCCAAGTTCTTAACAAGGGGTGAGGATCCTAATGGTGTTCAGTGATGAATACGAAGACCAGCTGTGAGAAAGGACCTCAGAGAAGATAGTAAACATTTGTCAAAGTTGAGTTCCATTGGATTTCACGCTCTTCTGAGCAGTGGAAACCAAAATCACCTAATTTTCTATCCAGCCAGGCTAGGATGATGATCCACAGTGAGAAACATTTCACACTAAAGTCATTTATTTTATTTCATTTCATTTTTTGCTTGTCACCCCTAAATTAATAAGGGCCACCGCCACTCAGCAGCTTAATCAACAGAGCTCCATCATTCTGTCAGCTCCTTAAGAAGCATAAGAAAGCAAGTCAGGGTGGGAAAGGGTTGAATGGCAGACAAGGAAGGAGGTGGGATTGGGAGGTGGGGGGGAAGGTGTGGAAAAATAATGTGAGATCTCACATATAATCTAAAGCTGAGGCAGCTATGTAATTATAAAGCTAGCTTTTCTTTCACTTGACAGCACAAGAAAAGGAGGTGAAGATAAGCTTTTAAATGAAACACGACATTCCCTTATTAAATTCTGATTTCTATTTTAAATGGCTTAGTGCTTTGAGTTTACTTCCACACTCTGAGCTAGCCAAGAAGGAGATGTTTAATGGAAAGAAAAACTGCAAATTTTTTTGAACAGTGCATGCATGTTTCTAAACAAGTTTGTATAAACACGTTTGTGCTTATAAAAGCTGTTCGGGTTATCCAAGCAATAGTTGGCCACCTTTTGGTAAACATAAATGCATTCTAGCTTACTGGGAAAATGCAAGGTATGCCTTTTGTTTAAAAATAACATGATGCGTAATGTGTGCAATGCATTAAGAATTTATTGCCCATTTCTGCTTCAGTTCCTCTCCATCATGGGTAGCCAACAGAAGCTACACGTCCTTACAAGCAGTGCTGTGTGGCCCACATGAAATTGGGCCATTGCATGCTAGGACCTGTAGACCCCAGACAGGAGGGAAGCTGCAGTGCATTTCCTGTGCCATCAGAGGTCTACCAAGTTTGGGGTTTTGTTTTCCCTCTCACAGAAAAAGATAAACATTCTTGCTTCTCTCTACGTCACATCCACTTTAACATCCCCTCCCATCTCAAAGGACTGCAGATATTTCTCCCCAAAGTATGTGGGAAATGCCCCAAATTGCTGCAGTTTGTATCTGCTTGTCAAATACCATCAGTAATATTCATAATAATGCCAAATATTGAAATTGCTGCAGTTTGTATCTGCTTGTCAAATACCATAAGTAATATTCATAATAATGCCAAATATTGAAATTGCTGCAGTTTGTATCTGCTTGTCAAATACCATCAGTAATATTCATAATAATGCCAAATATTTTTTGAGCAATCTGCATATAGAAAAATAGTTTTACCTACAGTATCTGAGTATGTGGTAGATATTATTAACTTCATTTTACAGAAAAGAAAAACTGAGTTCAGAGAGGCTATACAATTTATCCACAGGTACACAGCAAGTAAATGATAGATCCAAGATTTGTCTCTGATTTCAAGTCCAGGCCTTATCTTGCCTCCTTTCCCTCCCTCCCTTCCTCCCTCCCTCCCTTCCTTCCTTCCTTCCTCCCTTCTTTCCTTCCCTCCCTCCCTCCCATTTCTTTCTCTTTTCCTTCTTTCTTTTTTCCTTCCCTCCCCTTTCTTTTCTCTTTTTCTTTTTAATAGTGTTATTAAGTTGTAATTTACTTTTTTTGTTTTTTTGAGGCAGAGTCATGCTCTGTCGCCCAGGCTAGAGTGCAATGGCGCCATCTCAGCTCACTGCAATCAATTTCCAGCTCCCAGGTTCAAGTGATTCTCCTGCCTCAGCCTCCCGAGTAGCTGGGATTATAGGTGCGCACCACCACACCTGGCTAATTTTTGTATTTTTAGTAAATGTGGGGTTTCACCATGTTGGCCAGGCTGGTCTTGAACTCCTGACCTCAGGTGATCCACCCGCCTCGGCCTCCCAAAGTGCTGGGATTATAGGCATGAGCCACTGCCCCTGGCCATAATTTACATATAATTACATTAACATACCTGAGGTACATAATTGATAAATTTTGATGCACATACAATGGCAAAACCATCACCACAATTAAGATAATAAGCATATCTATTACCTGATCATATCTCCTCATATTACTTTGTAATTTCTTCCTCCCCGATTCCATCCTATACTCCCCATCCTAGAAAACTATCCATCTGCTTTCTTTCACAATTGATATGTTTGAATTTTCAAGAATTTTATATTAATGGAATCATACAGTATGTATGCTTTTTGTTTTGCTTCTTTCACTCAGCATAATTATTTTGAGATTTATCCGCATTGTTGCATGTATTATAAATTCATTCCTTTTCATTGGTAAATAATATTCCAGTGTATGGATATATCCCAATATTGTTTATCGGTTCACCTACTGATGGACATCTTCATTGTTTCCAGTTTGGGGTTAATAGCATTCCTAGAAAAATAGCAACTATGAAAACTCATACACAACTCTTTATATGAATATATGCTCTCATTTCTCTTTAGTAGATACCTATGAATGGACTGGCTCCGGTAATACAGTATATATGTATTTAACTTTTTAAAGAAGTTGCCAAATTGTTTTCTAAAATGGTTGTACCATTTTACATTGCCACCAGCAGTGTATGAAACTCCCAGTTGATCCACATTCTCATTTATGCTTCCTATGGTTAGTCTTTTTAACTTTAGTCATTCTTGTAAGTGCTGAATAGTATCTCACAGTGGTTTTAATCTGCATTTCCTAAATGATAAATGATGGTGAACATCTTTTTATGTGATTATTTGCCATCCATGAAATGATGGTGAACATCTTCTCATGTGGGTATTTGCCATCCATATATTTGTCCTCCGTATATTTGTCCAAACATTTTGCCCATTTTTAATTGCATTGTTTTCTTATTATCAAGTTTTGAATATTCTTAAATAATTTGGATACAAATCCTTTATCAGGTATGTGATTTGCAAATAGTCATTCATTTTTTTTTCTTTTAGCCATCACACCTTTAATGTCATATCTAAGAAATCTTAGCCTAACACGAGGTCATAAATATTTCCTTTTTCTCTTTTCTTCTAGAAGTTTTATAGTTGGGGTTTAAGATTTAGGAAAATAATATGGTTCAGATTAACTCTGGATTAAAGTATGTGCTGAAGTTGATTTAAGGTATTCGCTGAAGTTCTTTTTTGTATATGCCTATTTTTAAATTTGATTTTTTTATTTTGCTATTTTATATTTATTTTAAAAAATTTTGGGGCTATTTTAAAGCTTTCTTCTATTCCAGTATTATCAGTGCTTTTTCTTTAGGAATGCCAAAATGATCAATAAAGAAGGGGCTTTAAAATAAAGATGGGGCCAAGCATGGTGGCTCATGCCTGTAATCCCAGCACTGTAGGAGGCTGAGGAAGGAGGATCCCTTGAGTCCAGGAATTTGAGACCAGCCTGAGCAATATAGCAAGAACTCGTCTGCACAAAAATTTTAAAAATTAGCCAGGCAGGGTGGCATGTGCCTGTAGTCCCAGCTACTTGGGAGGCCGAGGTGGGAATAACACTTGAGTCAGGGAGGATGAGGCTGCAGTGAGCCATGATTGTGCCTCTGCACTCCAGCCTGGGTGACAGAGCGAGACCTGGTCTCAAAAAAATACAATAAAAATACTACAACTGGCATGAACCCGACGATATAAAAGTAACAATTTACAGATTACAAGAAATAGAATAGGCTCTAAGATAGAAACTCACGGTGCTCAAAGAGAATCCTGCAGGAAGACTGAATCCCACTCAATTGCCCATCTGCTGATGGCTACTGACTGCTCTGCAGATGGTAACAATGAGGTGTAACAATAAATATGAATTGCTCTGGAGTCCTATACAATCAAAGCACTTCACTTGAGTAAAAACTAATTAAAGATGGCAGCACCACCCATTGAAGGTAGAGTTAAATCTGTCAAATTATATATTCTGAGCAGCATTGGTTTATAGAAAGATTCATCAAGTTTCCTTTACTTTTTGTCCTTAATTATAAAACCCGTTTTCACCTGACACTGTTTTCCAGAAGTGTAACTTTTGCCCTGGGGCAAACTGAGGTGGCGATGTCTGTAGTAACTGCCAAGGGAGCTGTTTGTTTCTCCCCAGGGGTAGGTCACTAGAAACTGAAAGTCCAGAACCAATTTTCTCCAGCTGCTGCAGGTGTTTTACCTCTAGCATTGTAGGGTGGGGATGGCAGATGCCTGAGAAACTATAGTGTTTTACATAAGTCTGAAATCATTGGATCTATAACCTCAGTTCTTCAACAAACCTTACGTCAATCAAGAGATCAGAACACATGTTTCTAGAAAGAGAAAACACACATGCACAATGGAAAAGCAGGTAGAAAGTCAGGAGTCATAGAGTTAGCTAAATGGAAATATTACAGAAATTTACAGAAGTGGACAACTTTGCTTCCTGAGTGAAAAAGTTAAATAAAACAAAATAAAACAAAAAATAATTGAAGAGAAAAACTACAGTTTGAAATATACAACTTAAACCTGAAATTAAATTACTGTTATTTGTAATTTTTTTTTTTTTTTTTGAGAGGGCATTTAGCTCTTATCGCCCAGGCTAGAGTACAGTGGCACGATCTCAGCTCACTGCAACCTCCATCTCCCAGGTTCAAGCAATTCTCCTGCGTCAGCCTCCCGAGTAGGTGGGATTACAAGTACCCACCACCACACCCAGCTAATTTTTGTATTTTTGGTAGAGATGGAGTTTCACCATGTTGGCCAGGCTGGTCTCAAACTCCTGACCTCAGGTGATCCGTCCACCTCGGCCTCCCAAAGTGTTGAGATTACAGGCGTGAGCCACTGCACCCAGCCAAAATATTTTCTTACGCAGTATTTCAAATGGACAAAAAAAAGTCATGGGTATTTAATGTAATGGCTACTTCTGTATCCACTTTCCAATTTTTCAAATGTTAACATTCTGTCAAATTTATTTCTTAAAGTAATACAATATTATACATACAATCATTTTTGGCTAAAAATGTGCAAATGAGGATGAACTAGAAGGCACAAAAATAACATATTTCCTCCCATTTTGGCTGACATCAGTAATCAATCACAGCATTCTTTGTTCCTAACCCCTGTCAATTGATTTAAATTCTTAAAAAAAAAAAAGACAGAAAAGAGATACATTCGCCACCTCTGATGAATATGTAACAGCAGTAAACAAAGGATTCAACTAAAGTCAGGGGTAAAAATTGAGCATTCCAGGCCAGCTAGCTTGATTTTATGAACAAAGAATATTCTAGAATATACTATTCAACAATTACAGAAGTTTTGCTTTATGAAAAACGAATAACCTCAGGCCACTAATTTTCTCTTTGGAATCAATCACCAATTTAAAGTCTACTTTTCTCTCGATCAAGAATTAGCCTGAAAAGATACCTGCTATGTATTTTTCTGTACCTGGTGCTCTACAGGAAGATTACGCGTTGTTTTTAGGTATCTGCTTTGTGGAGCAAAAACAAGTACAGAGCTGTCCTTGAGAAATGCTCTTGATAATAATCCTCACATAGGCACCCTCCATTGTAACTTCCTATCATCCACTCAGGATATTCCAGCACCTTCTGAAAGTTATATTTCTTACCCATCCCAATAAATGCCTTGAAACATTTTCTTTTTCTGACAGGCAGTTCACAAGTCTCCATGAGATGACCTATTAACACCTAGAGTTTTCTGGTTCTGAAGTGGGATGGATGGTTAAAATGGGTTTTTAATACTTTTTAAAAAATTTAAACACTTTTAAGGTATAAAGATAATGTCAAGTCTTAAACATGTGCCTACTGTTTCAGCAGCTTCCCAAGCCTTACCTTCTTCTTCCTGCTTAAGACTGATTTCCTGTTCTCTCTTATCTCACCGTCATTCTGCAGCTCTATGTGAAATGTTTCCTTGACTAAAAACCAAGTAATGCCTTTCCTTCCTTATTTTCAAAACAGGTCAAACATATAAGAAATCAGATCAAATTTCTCTTCCATCAGTTACAGAATGATTAGCCATTTCTGTTCTCTTTTTAAAATGTTCCTCTGTGTAGTTGTTTTGGAAAATATTCATGTATTCAGACAATTCTTCAATTCTAAAAGCAGATAGGACAGCTTGACCAGGCCTGGCATGTATGGAATCTGGGAGAAGACAAGATAAGTATCTATTAAGAGACTCTCTCTCTCTGCCAGTTTTGTGCTAAGGCCCATTCCTGGCTGTTGGAGAGGTGAAATGGCAGGCTTGGAAGACGTGCCCAGTCACGCACGACACTGTCTGCCTTTCCTTCCTCTGCTATTGGCCACTGTCATGACTGATGACCACGCTGACCTGGGTGTTATTAGAGAAGAACATCCTCTCCATTTCCTAGCTGTATATCTGTACCTTTTCCCAACTCCCATTTCCTGTCCTTTGGAAGCATCAAATGGGCATTTTCTGAATAATAGCAAATAACCTTAAAATTTTACTAATTGGAAACAGTTGTTATGAGAGGTTTTGTCCTAAGTTACATGGGATCATTTTACAGCAAATCAAATAACTAGTTAGAAGAACCATTTTAGCTGTTCTTTTAAAACAGTTAAAAGAGCTGCTTAACTGAATAAGAAGGGCATGACCCTTCTTATAAAATTACATGAGATTCTGACCTAAAACAATTATTTTGTTCTAATCATCAGGATAAAGTTTTCTCAGCCTTCGTCTCTTGTACTCCCAAGTTTGTATTATCTTCTACATTCAGTCTTACTTTTGGCTTCTTTTCCTATCCTATGCCTTCCAGTGGCCTTCTTTATTTGAATCTCTTTCCCAAAATATTCTCTGGAAATCTTGAAGGCTGAAACTATACAAAGATAGAAAGTTCAGAGAGTAAAGAAATAAGTCTACATATTCTAGAGGGTGCTTACTAAGCTAAGCCATGGAGAAATGTCAAAATAAGAAAAGTAAATTGCATTTTATTGAGTACCTACTATGTTCCAGTTACTGTATCAGGAGCTTTTATGTTACCATAGTTATTCCTCACAATAATTCTATAAAGTAGGTATTATTTCCTTTTTACAGTTGGGAAGCTACACTTCAGAGAGGATAAGTTTCATTGTCCAAGGTTATATATCTTTTCAAGATCCAAACACAGGCCTTTATGACCCTACAACATGTATATGACCCTCATTAGTTCACATAATGTCTTTCTATTTATTAGTGTGTATAGTGTGATCCCTACTGTACTGGATATTTTATGAGATAACTAATACACACAATTCAGTCCCTTCTAACTCTGAGAACCAGTCAAAACAACGGATGAGCCCATCCTCAGCCCACTCAGCAACTTGACTCTGGAGAGCCAACAATTATCCCTAATCCCTGCTCCTGGTCACTGTGCTCATCTCAGGGAGAACCTGAGTGATGGAGTCAAAGAAGGTTTTAGCTGAGGATCACGAGACCCATGTTCTGGTTTAGTCCCAGCTACTGATCATTTAAACTGGCCAAACTAAAGTAACTGGGTTCACTCCCTTCATATGTAAACTAAATAATCGGAAGGGACTAAAGTCTCTTAGAGCTTCAGCATTTTACAATTCCTTCTTATTTCCCTGGTTATGATTGGATTAACAAGCAGAGAAGGGCGGGTTCACAAGTGACAAAGCTCTAAGCCCAAGGGTCTCTTCTGAAAGCACACAATGAAAGCCCCAACCCCTCTCCACATCCAGAGCTCAGCAGTGCAATGACTGGAAGTCTGTTCTCTTAATGATGAGGGATTAGTGTACTCACTGTTTACACCAATAAAGGAAAAGTGCTCTGGCATCAACACAGGTCCCTCGGCACTGCGTCTGTACCTGCTCTGAAAAGCAGCTTATCATTCTGATCCAATCACAAATGAGCACCACAATAATCTAGGCAGGAACACCATGCTACCCATGAACACAAAATTCCCTGAAGAAGTGTGAGCCCCAAACTCCACCTGGGCAGTGCATTATTACCCAGCCAAAGTTAACTGAGTGCCAGGGGATGAGAGGCAGGCAAGGTTACATCCCCAACCTGAGCAGAGCTCCAAAAACAGGCACAGGGAAAGGGCAGCAAAACACTGAATTCAACGTGAATGCATTTCTGCACTTACATATAAAAGAAAGAGTTTAATATTCTCAAAGTGGAAGAAGCCAACCAAGGACATGATTGATGTAGAAACTTTAATTCCAGCCAGCCAAAACCCAGAAGAAAAATAGTGAAGTGCTAAAGGCAGGGACTCTATCCCCCCTGTAATGCCACATATTGGAAAACAAGCTCCAAGAATGTGTAAGATGAACATGTGAGTTTTCTAGGCATTTGCAGGAATAGATCAATTCAATAAATAACTCCCAAATCAGCCCTACACATTCCTTTGAGGACCATCCGAGCCACTGCTGTTGAACGCATCATTCATTGGATCCTGATGAGACCTGAATTCCCTTTAAGTGGAGTGGCTGTACCTCTAACAGCTCTGCCCACTTCACCTGGCAAAGAACCTGACTCTATTTTACACTTTATGGTATTTCTGACAAGACACTGTCCCTGCCTGTTAGTTCCATTCACAAAGCAATCCAAGCCGGGGATGAGCTGCGCTGCCTTCAAGAAGCGATGCGCCTTCAGACCTCTGCAGCTACTTCAGGTTTGCCACTTTCCCATCAAAGGTTGAGGATTTTTTCATGAAAGAAAATAAAGCTTGAAGCACACCAAGCTATAAATCAGCATCAGGAAACAAGGTCATACATTTTACAACATATGATCCAAACACGCTGCACCAAATTGGCCTTTAGTCACTTGAGTTGACATAAAGTGTGCCTGGGCTGACACTTTATTCTTACCATTTGCCCTTATTGCTAGATAAAGGCTGTCGCCTTTCTCCTTCCTGGGGATTTCTCTTTGGCTTAACAGCTTACTAAATGCTTGCCTTTGTTTGATAATCATCTAAAGCATTGTTTTAAATCATCATTCTCCCTTTCTAATTTATCTCTGCCCGACAGCAAAGCAGCTCCCAGATATCTGTGCTGGGGTAGGTGATTAACTGGCTCGCTGATTGCCCTTATATTAACATTAACATTGTCTTCCCTGCCATACAGATGTGTGCGTGATGATGAGAGACAGAAGAAAAGAGACACAAATTACAGGAATTGCTTAAAATAAAAAGCATTATTAACTAAGAGAGGAGGCCAATAATAAAAACTATTTGTTTTCATTAAAAAAGAAAATTACTATGGAAATACAGTTTCACTAGGGAGAAAAAAACATAGCTTGAATGTAGTTTCAGATGAATTCATACCTCAAGAGTTATATATAATTACAGTATACCCTTCTCTTTATTCATAGTACTCAACTTGATATATTTAAATTAAATTTCAACCCAGGAATTTTTCAAAGTATTTTGCATTCTAGCATATCCTATAAGACTCAGGACTGTGGAGGCTAATTATGAGTTCCTATTGTCTGATCCTTCTGGAATAGTCTCCTAGCTGGATTTCTGCACGCTTCACATTCTGTATCTGGGCAGACAAAGCCCTCAAGCAACAAAAATCTAACAGCTATGCCACACTTCCAGTAGCCTCTAGGAAATGAATGCAAAACATTTCTATCCTGGCAAAGGCTTCACGCCCCTGAAATGAAGTAATTTATTTGCAGGACATCCTGCCTTCTACCATGCCAGCTTCAAATACCAGTCTATGACTTATCATTCCACTCCGCTCAAGCATCCGAGTGTGAGTGGAGCAGCCCCTGGCTTGATTTTGCTGTCATGGGGTAACAAATCCCTCGAGAGCTGCATCTGCCACGCAGGAGATTATCATAATTGATCTCTATATGTTTCTCGTTTTCAGATAAAAGATAACGCATGGACATGCAGACTTCCCATAAATCCCACTGGTGTGGAGGACCCTTTAACACTGCCAGTTCATAAGGAGAGCAACAAGGATGACTGGATGTTAATTACCAGACTGATGAATATATAATGCAGGAATCAACAGGGACTGAAAGAAAACTCGTCTGAGCTAAGATATTAACATGCTCGATAACCTTGGCCAAGGCACTTGGCCTCTGTAAGCCTCAATTAGCCAAACAGTAAAGTTGAATAAAATAAAAATCTTGATGAAAATTAGATGTGGAACTTAATTTACTCTGATGAGCTTTCCTGAGTAATTTACAGTCCCAAAGACAATAGCCAAAACACAAAGCAAACATCCAAAGTGCCAACACAGAAGGGAGTCGTACCAATGCAGCTGATCAACTTATCATACAAAGCCTCTTAAATCAGCTCCTGTAGCATTCTATTAATTTAATGCACGCCACATGATGGTGATTAAATCTTCCACGTTGGAAGCAGAATGTGCTACATAGTTTTGGAAGAAGAGGTTAAACAAAAATTCTGATCTCCCTACATGACCCAAAAATAATACCTTTTCTAGAAGTTGCTTTAAAGAAACCCACCATGGTACTAAAGGGAAAGGCTTGCCAAATCTCTAAAGGTTTGAAAGAAAAATACTGTGGACTGTAGGGGGGTAATGAGAACTTCTAAATTATATAATTAGTTCCTGAGTACCCAAGACTATTTAAAATGCAATTTGCTGATTGGAAAGAAAAGAAATAATGAAGTACAAAGAGGATAAATGAAGACACCACATGTTAAGCCAGTGAACTTTCATAGTATGGGAGAAAAGAAAGAAAGAAAAACCCTGTCTGTTCATGTTCTAAACATTCGTGATTTTCAGGAGGATCAGATGAACAATACTTTTTTGCTCTGGTTTTACAAATAGGTACAGGATCCTTGGCTCTCTCCTTCTTATCCCAATTTTTAAATTAATGTAATTAATCCAGGCATCATCCTTTATCACTATTGTCTATACTGAAGATCCCAAATACATGTCTTCAGCCCATTTTTCCTGAGCTCCAGATACAAATTTCTGTCCCGCTTTCCTCAACTCCTTGAAAAATCCCTAGAAGTTGTCCTTGTTCTCCCCACATTTAGCACCATTATATGTCCCTGTTTGTCTGAGACAGTATCCATGTACACCTTTTGTCCTGGGGTTATTACTATAATTTTTTAAAAATTGAGATAGGGTTTCTCTATGTTGCCAAGGCTGGTCTTGAACTCCTGGGCTCAAGGATCCTTTTGCCTCAACCTCCCAAAGCACTGGGATTATAGGCATGAGCCACCGTGTCCAGCCTGGTGTTACTATTAATTGTACTTCCCTTTACTGTCACAGTAGTCCAGATTTAGAAGATAAATTATGTGGAGATCATTTCCACAACTCCCACCTTCTCTGTTCCACCCACCCCCAGCTATGGGTGGGCCTGTACCATCTTCTCCAGGTCAGACTGCTGAAATAAGCTACTGACTGGGATTCCAATCTCCACACTGCCCTTCCCTTCCTCTAATTCATCCATTCCCGCTGGGTGATCTTTCTCAGGTGAAAATCTCATCAGGTCACCCCCTGCTTTGATGGCTTCCCCTGCTTTCAGAATAAAGTTTAAACACTTTCAAATAGCGACACTCAAAGACTTCAAAGACCTCCATAATTTCACTTCATCCAATAAATCTCCCATTAAATGTTTGTCTAATTCAACTGTACTGGTACCTCCCTATTAATAATAATAATGCAAACTTAGAGTTAGTTTTCCCAGATCCCAAAATATTAAAGTACCAACACTTTAGGTCTCAAACAACTTCTTTTCTGGCAAAATATGAGATCTGAGACATCCTGGCTACTTTCCCCAGTTAGATGTGTTGCAAAAAACTGTATGTCAATCTTGTATTTTTTAACACCTTATATTTTTTAATCAACTTATATGCAGAATGTGCTAGAGACTCTATTTGAAATAGCCCAGTAGAACCTTCTTACTGGTAAATAATTCTACTATAATGTATATTTTTTTCTTTGTTAACTTCATATTTTTGTAAGTTTCTAAATCTTTCCAAAACTTTTTGACACTTCACACTGGATCAACCTATAAGGAAACTCAGGGTTGGAAGCATCTCTAAAGGCCACACCTGTGTATTTGTATCCTTCTACAATAGTATTTCTCAGCTTTTGCATCTACTAGAACCACCTGGAAAGCTTCTGAAAAATGCAGACACTCAGGCCCCTAATCCTATCCCCCCATCCCCCTGCCATGACTTAATCAATCAAAAACTCCAGAGATGAGGCCCAAACACATGTGTCTGCTGATGTTCCCTGAAGTTGGACAATTAATGGGTAGCATCCAGTCCACGATGGAACACGTCAAAGTGAGAATGAGTTAATAAGCCAGATATTAAGCAAAGTAGCTGCTTCAAAAATCAGAGCCCAGGGCTGGGCACAGCGGCTCACACCTGTAATTCCAGAACTTTGGGGGGCTGAGGTGGTGTGGATCACTTGAGGTCAGGAGTTTGAGACCAGCCTGGCCAACATGGCAAAACCTCGTCTCTACTAAAAATACAAAAATTAGCAGGGCGTGGTGGTGGGCGCCTGTAATCCCAGCTACTCGGGAGGCTGAGGCAGAAGAACTGCTTGAACTCGGGAAGTAGAGGCTGCAATGGGCCGAGACCAGGCCACTGTACTCCAGCCCGGGTGACAAGAGCAAAACTCTGTCTCAAAAAATAAAATAAAAATAAAAATAAATCAGAGCCAAGTAAGTGAGATACAACCTGTATAAATACACTTGAGGAATTTGCTTACAGTAGAAATTCCATAAAAAATCCACTTAGTTGACTTAAATTTGACTTTTGAACATAATTTTTCAAGGCAGCTCATAGGGACATCTTCCTCAAATAATGCTGATGCTGACCAGGTCAACATTAACGTCCCAGATCACTGAGTGTTAAAAAAGTTACCACGCATTAGTTTGTCTCCCTCTTCATCTCTCCCTCAGTCTGCAATTTATTTCAGATCAATTAGACCAGGGAAATGATCTAATTTCCTGGGTTTAACAACAAACAAAATCTTCAATTATTGAACACTAATAGATTTTTTTCTTTTTCTTTTAAGCCAGCTAAAATTGTGAAGCTAAATATGACACACAAGAAATATGTAATCCAGGCCGAGAATAAAAGTTATAATCTATTCTTTCTCTCTCTCTCTGACCTTTAGGTAAGCCCCATGCTTTCTCCTTGCATATCAGTAAAAGAGTGGGCACCTGCAAATCCTAATCCCCAGATTTCTAGAAGATAAATGAGGTAATAGATGAAACACTCTGGGTATTACTAACAAAGGGGGGAAAAATAATGAGGTTAAATCTACCCAAAGGGAATCTTTAACACTCAAGCCACTGTTTGCAGACATATAGTCCCCTGGTTCACACACTAACCACCGGAGCCACCAGATGTAGGGATTCATAGGATTGGTCCACACAAGAAAGGCTTCCTAGACTTGTACATTAGTGATCTCAGTAGGAAGTGGGATGTTTCAGGATCCTCAGAAGGTTCTGATCCACCCTCCATCTGGGAGCCCAGTGCCCAGCAGCCTGGTCTTCAGAATCGGTTCATCTGAATCAACACCTTTTGTCATGTAAAAGGCTGTGTAAGATTTGGTGACCTACAGTTAGGGCAGATGTAGACATGAAGGGCCTGTATCAAGAACCACACCCAGCCTCTACACTGGAACACTGGGAAAAACAGAACGGGACCCAGCCAGAAACGCAGCAGGTCAAGTCAACCAGCATAAAGCTACCCTGAGAATGTGGCCCTCGGTGATTGCTCTGACCAGCCCTCCTATCAGGGACACCCAACCCAAACAACCCAAACAAGAGTGTGTCCTAGGAGGAGGAATACTGAAAGCAGGTATTCAGGAAGAGTGCTGTATGGAACTTTCAGTTAGCACAGGACATTCTAATAGCAATTCATCAAGCAAAGCTTCAATCCCCATATGTAAGAAACAAAAAAGAGTCCCAGTCTTCCAGACTGTGATGAACTGGGCAAATTAACAGGTTGTGGAATTGGCCACAGGAAAAGAAAGCAGGACTCCTGTTATCAGAACTGTGGTCAAAAGTGGGATTTGAGCCTTTGACGCTGGTAGAGAAATGAGCTATCAAATAGTGGAGCCATGTCAAGGCCAGAGGTGATCATGGCATCGCTGAGCTGAAGAGCTCACCTCAATCTCCTGAAATCTCTCCTGCCTGAGGTACAAGTGGTCTCTAGAGCAGAGACTCTCAACCCTGACTGCACACTAGAATCGCTGATGCCTAGATCCCCTCCCCATCTAATTAGATCAGAATCTCCGGGTGTGGGTCTGGACGTTGGTATTTTTCCATTGCCCAAGGTGATTTCATTGTGCAACCAAGGTTGAGAATGACTACAAGACTGGGAAGGGACTACTGATGGGTCATGGACAGCCTCAGTTCTGGGAAGAAGGCAACCGGAAATGCTGGGACCAGGGAGGATCTGAAAACAGAGGTCCATGTCAAATTCTACATAATTCTAAAATTATGACTACTTGGACAACAATTATTTTCCTTTCTTTTAACATAGGTCCTACCTTCATAGGTCTGAGGCAGCATAAGGTACCTGCAGCCTTTAAGACAGATCATTCCGACAAATCAGAAATGGAGACAAAGGCCATTCCTCACAGCTTCAATCAATACTTCTTCCAAGTTTGAAGTAGACTACCTATTTTTAAACCACCTCGCTATCCAGGGTTGCATGTTACAATACCTATGTGATCTTTCATCTTGAATTGAATCTTAGCAAGCAGAACTTCAGAGTGTCCTGAAATAGCAATTATTATATATAGCCAAGTTCTACTGTTAACCTATCATTTGCTGTATGTGCATTACGTGTACATTTCATGTGCTGAAAGGGAGATTAGCGGTTTAAGATTAGAATTAGATTTCCTCTAACATATTTGGAGAACTTCTGGCTTGATTATGAAGTTTATATCGATTGGTCAGTAGCAGTTACAAAATTTTACACAGCAATAGGGCTACTGCTAAGATATCCAATGGGTTGGGTTTGTTGTTGTTGTTGTCGTTGTGTGTATGTGTGTGTGTGTGTTTATTAACCACACCTACAGAGAAAGCAATGAATTATATGCTTTCCTCAGATTACAGAAGTAAAATGTAGTCATGATAAAGAGTCATTATCTATCCAAATTTTCAACATGTCTTACCATGCCTATTGCACAGCAGCTGAAAGATTCTCGACTATTGGCTTGCTTTGCAGATTACTTTTTTCAAAAGGCAGAAGGAAGCAAAAATAGAGCTTGTGACCAGCCAAAAAGGAAAACCAATTAGTGACGTGAAAGTTAATGGAATTCCGAATGAAAGTGGCCCTCTCACTATTCTCTTTTACATCCTGCCCATTCCATTGGCTTCCCGATTGCTTTCACTACAACCCTTGCCTCACCCCAAACCCCTAGTACACACACAGCCTCTTACTAATTCACTATGTGCACTACCACTGCCATGACTGTTTTGACTTCCAACTTTTGTCACATCACTTTCCTCTCCCAAAGATAAAAATCTATCTTCTCCTTAACAAGCACTTAGCACTTACCATGTGCCAGGCACTGTGCAAGTGCTTAACAAATATTAATCCAGTAAACCCTCACAAAAACCTTAAGAGGTAGTTGATATTTTAACTTCATTTTGAAGACAGATAAACTGAGGCACAGGTTTTAGTAAATTACCTAAGGTACCTAAGATTACACAGCTAGTAAGTGGCACAGCAGGATTTAAACTTGGGTAGTCTGGCTCCAGAGTCCATGCTCCTAACCAGTACACTGTTGTTAGCATGGCCAAGTCCAAGTTTTAAACCCAACTCTCCAATATTATTGTGTACTGCAGTCTCCAAAGCACTCATGCTGTGGTGATAGCCAATAACTTACTGTTCCACACACACAGCCTGCACCAGTCCCACGCATGCAGCTGACAATCTCATGGCCTGCACAGCCCTCCACATCCCTTTTAAGGTTCAGCTTGAACACTGCCATTAAGATATAGCCTTCCTATTTCCCCAAACAAGATCTATTTCTTCCCATTTCAAATTTCCCTTGGTCTGTATATATTGGAGAGAAAATTCATCGTGGTTTATACATAATGACCTGTATATTTGTTTGTTCCCCCCTCCCAGACAGGCAACCACAAAAAAGAAACCACACAAAAAAAAGTGTTTTGTTCTTCTTGTCATCTGCACAGGATCTAATGTAGTGTCTCACTCTTGATTTCAGTTGCATTAAATTCTTATGGACAATGTAGAAATATGAGTAGAATGAGCACATGATTAGATGGATTCATAGCTGGTAAATCAACCTTAAAGAATGGGTTGAAACTAACATAGTTGGAATACCATATGAGTAGGTATCTGAAATCAGCAATATTCAAATGTAAGATGAGGGAAATACAACTCATAAGTCTTTGTAGGAAAAAAGAACCACTTGCCTCAACTCTTCCTAATTGTATGACCTTAGACAATTTACATAACCACTTTGGGCCTTTATTTCATCCTTTATATAATATTATGCTTTACAACTGATACATGTAATGTGCCAGTTATGCAGAAAGTATGTGGTCTCTGTTAACTCTTATTATTATTCCTATTATGGAGGGTTAGATTACTGAAAACTCAGTAAACACCAACAATGTGCCACGACTACTAAAAAGTTAGTGCAGGCCGGGCGCGGCGGCTCACGCCTGTAATCCCAGCACTTTGGGAGGCCGAGGTGGGTGGATCATGAGGTCAGGAGATCGAGACCATCCTAGCTAACACGGTGAAACCCCATCTCTACTAAAAATACAAAAAATTAGCCAGGCGAGGTGGCGGGCGCCTGTAGTCCCAGCTACTCGGGAGGCTGAGGCAGGAGAATGGCGTGAACCCGGGCGGCGGAGCCTGCAGTGAGCCGAGATCCCGCTACTGCACTCCAACCTGGGCGACAGTGAGACTCTGTCTCAAGAAAAAAAAAAAAAGTTAGTGCAGGCTTAAGCCTAACAGATATGAAGACCCAGGTCATAAGAAGAATGATCCAACTGGACTCTTCACTGGCAGTTCCAGAGAACTTTGCAATGAGATGTAACAGCCTGAGAAATCTTAGGTACAGAATTTACTATTTTATCATTGCCTACTACCATCACTGCTCTGCTCTCTGACTAGGTATATCAATACAATACCCATTTATTTTACAAAAGATTTAAAAGTGAGTAAAAGTTCCAGAATCAAGGCTGGTATTAGAATAGATAAGATAAGAAAGACAGAAAAGAGGTTAATCGCATAGACATTAAGATGTAAAGAAAGATTCCATAAATAAGCTGGCGAGCTTCAAAGGAAAGTTAACATTATCTTAACATTAAAAAGAAAAAAAACGAAGATTTGTATTATGGAGTAATAGGAAGAGATGGCAGAGTACAAATAAAAGATAATGAAAAGCAATGCCCAGTGCCAGCATGGTTAAAATACAAATAGGTCAGAGGTAAAGAAAGCACAGATGATAAAGATCATGAAATAGAAGCGTAAACAGAAGAAAGGGGCTAAGGGACGTAGGAATGCCACTGCACTCAAGAAGTAAATATTCAACAAATATCAATTTAGTATGTATTTTGAGAAAAAGCCAGTCTATACTGATTTCCTATAGACTGGATTACACTCAGTGTAAGCATGGTTTAATCAGCAGGGTTTGGGGGGTTTTGTTTTTGTTTTTAGGAAAGAAGTGACTCACTCACAGGTAAAGCCTAGAAAAAAAAAAAGCATGAGGGAAACGGAGCTGTCTCTAAGTGGGTCCATAAAAACCACATTTATTTATACAACTTTCAAGATTAATTACAATTTCTATCACACAACTTACAGGAACTAGATCTATTTGTAGCTGGTATGAGCATACGGCTCAAAGGCTCACTGAAAGAGAAGGGAACAAGGTCTTGATTCAACCCTCTGTAATATTTTGCAGGTATCTTTTGATCTGCAGGAGGTATATTATGCAAAGGGAAGAGGTATCCGGACATTTATGAAACCTCTGTCTTCTTTTAGGTAAAAGC
Source organism: Pongo pygmaeus (assembly GCF_028885625.2). Taxonomy (NCBI): domain Eukaryota; kingdom Metazoa; phylum Chordata; class Mammalia; order Primates; family Hominidae; genus Pongo; species Pongo pygmaeus. The sequence continues at coordinate 48,074,789 of NC_072387.2, forward strand.
ACTTTGAAAGAATGGCACCAATATCAACCATGCTTGATTGCTTTGCTCCACACCGACTACGTAGCAGTGGATTTAGGGGAACATGAGACAAATAGGCCTCCTGCTACTACAGAATTTACAGGCCACTAGGGGAAATGGACTTTAACAAAACTAAGTACAGAAATAATTAACTGCTTTTGTGCTAAATGTTATGAGGAAATAGAAAATTGCACTAAAATTGCATATAACTGAGGGTTCTAACCAAGTCTGGGGTATAGGGATGATGAGAGTATAAAATCAGCAAAGGAAATAAAACTTACTGAATTATTCTATTTTCTGCCAGGAGTGACAACTTTGTCATGCTGCTGATGAAAAAAATGGCAAGAAAATAAGCTCATCTGACACAAATGGAAGAGAACATGTCTGGCAGAAAAAGAAAAATGTATTTGAGGGCCACCTATGGTAAATGCTCAGGGCGTTTGAGTTCGGTATAAAGGAACCAGAGAAGACACACACAGTCCACGGGCAGAAGGTGGCAAGAGGTGCTGCCAATTGCTTTCTTTCCAATCTCGATGCAGCCCTTAGAGGGGTCTGCTTTTTTGTTTTGTTTTTTACATTTTTAAGATCTGAGTCCTATTTCTAACTCTCAGATTCTTTAAGAGTCATTTTCATTACAGACTCCAATCATGGGTTTTGTTTCTGAGGTCTCTGCCTGAGAAAGTCTATCGCCTTTTTTAACACTCGGGCTTCAATAATGAAAAGCATTGTGACATAGTTCTCCTTCTGACTTAAAGTTTATACTGAAGAGATAATGAAACAACTAATTTTCATAAAAATATCTTTTGTCATAATATCGTATTACTGGAAGGATATTATCTAACTTGGCAATAAATCTCTCTGCATTTAATATTATTTTATATTATAATATAATATTTATATTTAATATATTTATATTTATATTATATATCAATATTTATATTTATATTTATATTATAATATTAAGATTTCATGTGAGTGGTAATAAATGTAATGTCACTCACTAATTCAAGATCGACTGCTAAAGGGTTAATGTAAATAGCATGAGGCCACTGGAAATGGAGGGTGACCAGTAAATGTCACTTAAGGGCCTGCATAGCCTTGCATCTTCTTTTTGACCTTGAGGAACAGTGACAATAAAAAAAAAATACTAAGGATGGCCAAGCCAAAGAAATGTGGCCAAAAGTCATATCATGAATTCAAGGAGATTTTCCCTTTTTTAAGTTGATCCACTAGGAAATGTTCATAACTGTATGCTGAAAGCCAGTGCATGCAAAAGGCATTTATTATCAAACACAGTAAAATCATAACCCTCATAAAAAGTCTTGAGGTTACAGATAATTTTTCCCTTTTTTTTTTTTTTTTTTAACCTAAAACTCAGTGGACATAAGAAGGTCAAAAAGAAATAATGAGTCACAGAAAAAGAATGTTATCTAACAAGCACTAACTCATAACAAAAGCAACATCTTAGACAGAACCAAGTCCTCCCAGTTAAAATGAAGGCTCTCATCTTCCTCCTACTAACATTGTTTCATAATATTATTGTGTACTGGTTAGGAATAAATACATGCATTATCATATTCCCAAATAGACAGAAACCCAAAAATAATCTTGTTCAATAGACAGTAACCCTATATTGACTGATATAAGCCCCAGAAACTTATTCACTGTTATATCCCAAGCTCCTGGTACAGGGATTAGCATACAGGGTACTCAATAAATTCTAGTTGATCTGAAACGAACTGAACTACCTTGTAAATAGTAGGTATTGATAGTAGACAGGTATGTAGATGTAGATATACATGATACAGATATGCATGGCAGGGGTTGGAGGGAGAAACTAGTTTTTGTACCAGAAAGAAGAAAACAAAAATCAAGCTACACTAAAAATGACACAAATACCAATGTTTTAGAATTACTTGGGGTTAACGCATAATCACGATTTTAACATATTGCAATTGCAACCAATAACAAAAGTAAATCTACACCTAACAAAATGAAGACACAGAGAATTCACTGGACTTGCAATCTAGGTTCTTTCTACCGGTCTAGTGCTCTGATGTGTTACTCTGCCTTCAGCCAGCCATTTCAAGTTAGTGTTCAGCATCAGATGGGCTGATTCCACACGACAAGGTTACAGACTAGAACAGCATCTCGTGAAGTCAAAGATTCATTCATTCTGCCGCAGCTCACTCAGCCTTCAGACACATCGAGCTACCTCCAGAGTAGGAATTATAGCTACTGACATCACGTGCAACCTCATTTTACATCTGTAATTTCAAAGGCTTTAAGTGACGCTTCACTTAGGCAGAAACTGAAATGTTGAAATGCACATCAATCTTGGATTCTGAATACCCTCAAGAATCAAAGACTCTGAGAAAACTTTGACTTGACTTACTTTTGTTCAGAAAAATCAACCTTCGAATTACATATTTATTCCAGTTTCAAAATGACATAATTAACAAGTTCAAAAATCTGTCAAATGGTACTACAGATTTTGCACATCCTCTACTTTTAGAGAGCAGCCTTTATGACTCTGTCTCTGTAAGTGCTTGTACTTACCTTGCTCAGTGACTTCTAATACACTAAAAAAAGTAAAAATCACTAGAAATTTGCATTCTAGGTTAAAAGGCATTTATGTTTTCCTCTGTCCAATCATAAAGATTTCTTACTGAATGATGACTGTAAGATGCTTGCATTCTCCTTCATGTCTTTTTTTCCTTAACTGGTCCCCAACCCACCACACTTTCACATACATCCCTGAGAAAGAGGCCTTTGGCCCTCCTGCATTGCCTAAGGTGATATGCTTCAACCAACGTCAAGGAAATATCACGTAATAAGCAACGTGAGCTCTGTGGACCACTAGCACATTCCTCAGGAGAAGAGACAGATAGCTGCAGTTGAAGCTGACTTCAGGTTGATAGATTTCTGTCTCCTGTCCATCTTTGAACAACCGACAACATGGTTCCATCTATTGTCCAGGAAAAAAAAAAAGTGTATATTCTACTATCTAATGAAACCTAAATTTACCTCCTTGGGCAGCTGATAACACGTCTGGGTTTGTTTCTTCTTTCTTTCCTACGACAGATATGTGCTGCTAGACTTGGACCTACGTGGTTGAGGTCAATACCAGGGGATGACACTGCACTCCCAGGAGCAGAAACCATTTAATGTTCTGTGGCCAGAATAGACCATGTCAGGTTTCAAGCCTTGTACTGAACCCAAGAACTTCCTGATGTGGGAATCAAACTGAGGGTTCCTTCTGGTTATATACTCATCATTTTTTTGTTTCCTTGTTACTTAGCTTTTATAGTACCTGGGCTCCTTCTGGTTATACACTCATCATTTTTTTGTTTCCTTGTTACTTAGCTTTTACAGTTGTTTTTAACCTTCCCAAATAGACTACAAAATTGGCCGGACAGGGAAAAACTCTCATACTTCTGTTATTTTTTAATCACAGAAACTTTTCTGCACCTGCCAGGGATTTAACCAAGTTGTCAGAAGTATATACATTTGAGAACTTCTAGCAACTTCTATTTCTAACTTAATCTTAAATCTTTAATTTCTAAGTTAACTATGTTTCTATAAGATGCATGATCATAAAACTTTAAGCTAGAAATATGCTATTTTATCTGACCTGACTCCTAGTTTTTAGATTTGGTAGCTCATGAACTAGTACTAAATCATATAGAATCTCATCTCCTTCCACTTCATATGACCCCCACAAGAAAGGAATTCACCATTTTGACTTTTGCTGGTTTTTGCTAAGAAAAGAGATCTACTGATTCACACTATGAATCATGCCAGCTCAAACAGATGGAATCTCTGGCACATTCCTCACTCTGGATCTCAGCGCCCAGGCCAGCTCCATACACACAAATATGTTCTAGTCCTCTACCGTCTCCCCAAACCAGGCTGCATCTGCCTCTGAATGGGGATGCTTACTGCCCACTCCTCAACTCTATCCTTCCTCTCCCCTCTGACTGAAAAAAACTAGATATCTGTATTTGCACAAGCCAACTTAGAAATTAAAGCACATCTAATAAGGTCCCATGGTCACCTCCTAGAGAATTTAAAAGCAGCCTGGAGACCCCAAAGAGGAACAGCAATGACAAGCTCAGCAGCATCCCAAAGAGCTCCAGTGCCAAGCTGTAGGGCATCCCTGTCTCCCAGAGGCCAGCTGCTAAAATAGGCCAGTGTCCCTGTGAATGCTTGCTCACCATAGTGCCACTTTTACAAATAAACTTCCACGTTTCCCATCTCTCTCTATGATACTAAAAATGATTTCCATTTTAGGGAAAGTGGCAGGCAAGATAAAACATAGTGGAAAATAGAATTTATGAGTTGCTTCCCGCACATCTGGGCTACAATTCTTGCACTTGTCACCCCTGTTGACAAGCTTAAAATAAAACCATGATTTTTATTTTTAGGTCCCAAGATATTCTTCCAGGAATTCCCTGTAAATTCATTTTTCCCCTCTGGCAGGAAAAATTAACACAACCCAGAATGAATAATACATTTATTTATTTTGTTGCTTAGACACTTTTGAAGGAAAAAAATGTATATGGCTTGATTTTCGAAGAATTACTCTATCTTGTCAAAAGATAGAAAGATGGTTAAGGCAGTGCAAGTTAGCTTCTGTTTAAGACAGCTGGAGGGCAAGCTTACTGTTTCCCAGGACCCACTGTGCAGAGATGCCACTGCCAGAAAATAATGTACAAAATTCATGCCAATTCCCTTATTTCTTTTTTTTTCCTTCTTCTTGAGGCAAAGTCCCACTCTGTTGCCCAGGCTGGAGTACAGTGGCATGATCTTGGCTCACTGTAACCTCCACCTCCCAGGTTCAAGTGATTCTCCTGCTTCAGTCTTTTGAGTAGCTGGGATTACAGGCACCCGCCACCATGCCTGGCTAATTTTTGTATTTTTAGTAGAGACAGGGTTTCTCCATGTTGGCCAGGCTGGTCTCGAACTCCTGATCTCAGGTGATCCACCCACCTCGGCCTCCAAAAGTGCTGGGATTACAGGCATGAGCCATCACACCTGGCCCAATTCCCTTATTCCTATCTAAATATATTTAATGACAGAGATCTTGTGTGCATTTATTTAATAAATATTCATGAGTTCCTACTATGTTCAAAGTCCTAGGCAGGGGCTATAAAGAAGGCTACTAATGGATGAACACCTTATTAGGTTCATACTTAGTGTGTAAGACACTGTACTGCAAATATACAAATATGTTCTCATTTAAAGTCTACAGACACAGTAAGAGCAAAGAATAAACTTTGTTGGGCTGATTTTATTGGATGTTCTTACCTCCAAAACACAAATGGGGAATCTGGGATTTAGAAAAATTAATTTACTTGCCCACTAGTAGGAGGAGATGCTTCAAAGTCTATTCTATTCGCACTTTTGCTGTTTCCAATTTACTGAGCTGTTTGTTGGGAAGCAAATAAAAAGGTTTTGGACTTGCATTTATAATCCAAAAGGAGGAAACACACGGATAAAGTAATCAACCACAACACAATGCAAAAGAAAAAAGTGATAATGTAAAAGAAGTTTTGCACGAAGTGTCAAGAAGAAAAAGGTTTTATGAAAGAGAAAATTTTATTCTGAAGTTCATCCAATGATTAATTTATCCAAACCAAGACTATAAATGGGCACTGTGTGCTTAGTTCAATGCACTGTGCATAGTAGGTACTCAGTAAATAATTGTTGAATATTGGATGAATGTGTAGGGTTCTTTGAGTGAACATAAAGTGGGAAAAGGATTACTAAAGAAGAGAGTAACTAGCTGGGTGCAGTGGTGCACATCTGTAATTCCAGCTACTCAGGAGGCTTAAAAAAGAGGATCCCTTGAGCCCAGGGACGAGCCAGCCTGGGCGACAAAGTGAGACCTTGTTTAAAAAAAAAAAAAAGTATTAAAAAAAATAAAAGAAAAGAGTAGCATATGTAAAGACATGGGGATATCCAAGATGCCCAGATCCCATTCCATGAACTGAAACAATGTGCGGAGGGGAGTAGGAACAGAGGTGCCTGGAGGTATAAGCGGGGGCAAACTGGAGCACCATATCTACCTCTATTTAAGGGCTTGAACTTAATTCCACTGGGTATGAGGAGACATTCTGTTACCGGAGAGTTTCCAGTGCAGGTAAACAAGATCAGTGTCATCACACTGCACAAATTCAAAGGGCACCAGCCTCTTTATATTCTAAATGAATAGCGTCACCCTGGAACTGCACAACTCATAAGTCCTAAAAACTTGGATTGGATAAAATAACCCTTGGATGAACCTCAGAATAAAACTACGTCTTTCATAAAACCTTTTCCTTCTTGACACTTTGTACAAAATTTCTTTTACATTATCACTTTTTTTCTTTTGCATTGTGTTGTGGTTGCTTATTTCACCTGTGATAAGGCAAATGAATGATATTGCATATCCGTGACTGAACCTGGGGAAGCAGCGTATGGAAAAGGGCCTAAAATCAGCCATGAGATTCCAAACTCCCAACTACATAACATCACGGACAAAAAAAAATTCCCTAGAGGATGTTCACTGTCAAAGCTACAATGCTGGTTACAGAATCAAGCAGAAACTCCACCGAGATCACTACCTCCAGCTTGCTACAGATAAGGGAGATATTCGGTTAAGAATCGTAACAAAGGTGACATTCATGAGGTGTCTACACTAATACAAGCAATGTATACTTAACAGGCTCTACTTTTCACACAGTAATTATTTGCAAGTTAACTCATGCCAGGGTCATGAATTACAGCTAATAAACAAACTACAGCTTTTTCCAATGATTCGTTCCTATGAGAAAAGTTTTTTGGCAGAACTTAAGAGTAAGTATTAAAAGCAATCTAAATGTAGACCATACCCTAGTGACATGACTATTAGGAAACATCCTTTTCTGAATATATTGTATGTCATTGTAATAGAAAAATGGGCTGTGCTGGTGGAAATGGCTTTTATGCAGATAAGAATTAATGAGCCTCATGGTGTCCGTGTAGATAGCCATGCTTATATTTTGTTTCCCTTTGGACGCATAAAATTTTAAAGACAATAAAAAAATTAGGGTGTGCCTAAATAAAAGGGAAGAGGTTATTTTAAATTAACAAAAGGTACTTTGGGGGTCTCATGAGATTCCAGACAATGCAAGCCAAACTATTCTGGGGCCACCAAAGCCTATACGCTTGGAAATAAAAGGGTACAGAAGTACCAAATTTAAACTGGGAATTCCAATGGTTGAGCATTAGGTCGTAAAAGCTCCTCAGACTTCAGGTAGATTCCTTCTAAGATCCGCAGCTTCCCATCAGCCCCTGAACAGTAGATGTGTGTGGCCAGATGCTGTGAAAATCTCCTGACAGAAGTGTGACCACCACATTAACAGCATAGACAATTCAACTAAAGAGTAAATACCTTTTGCTGGATAAATATCATATTACAGAACATAATTGCATAACTCAACCCTTCTGCCACAAGTACGCTGAAGAAAGGAGAGTCATGGGGGAAAAGGTCAGAAGATATATGCTAACACCCTGAAAAGCACTTCAGGGTGTCAAAAGCAGCCACGAGACAGGTTTGGCTTTCGTGTTTTCAAATAAGTTCATGTGCTTCTAATTTTTCATTTTCTGTTATTGGTTTATGTTTCCAAAAGCCATATTTCAGCTGTATGCAAAATATAATGCCAACAGCAGGAATGTAAAACAGAAAGTCTGGAAATTACCACTGAATCATCTTCCCTTTGTTCCTCTCCCTGGGTCTTAGTGGCCTCCTGCCTAATAATCCTGCCTCCCTCCAGCATTCACCTACCCTAAACCCTGTTTTGTCCTGCTGTCAGAATATTCTTCTTAAAGAACAACACTAATCCTACTCCTGCCCTAACCCCTGCTCAAAAACTCTCAGTGGTTCCCAAGTGCCTACCAAATTGAGTGGACATTCACAGCCCTCCACAAAACAGCCCCAACTGATGTTTTCCATCTCACAACCACCACTTCTCGACAAACACCAACTTTTCGACTTATTTTTCGACTTATTTTTGTGGCTGCATCACCATTTTTTCCAGTAAAATCCTACCCATAGTCCAAATAATACAAAGCAGATAAAAATGGTTCCCTATTAGAATGTTATTTCATACATTCAAATTTATATCATTTTATTTTCATAAAGACAAATATCGGTCCTTTTTACTTGTACCATGTATATATCCCATGGGACCAAATATGCCGTATTCCTTTAGACCTTTAAAATAAAGTAAACATGGTATCTTCTATGAGTTAAAGTTTGAATCAATCAAAATGGATGAGATACAGTCATCCTTAATAGAGACAGAATGTTTTCTAGACTAGTAAAATACAATATAATTGTAACCCTATAATGCTGTCATTCCAACTTATGTTTAGAAGAACACTAGGATTCCACAAAACACTACTAAGTGTTCCAAAGAAAGAGATTCATGGCCAAATTATATTGGACCACATTGCATGCTGTATCCTCTCACTGGAAGATTAGGGTATTCGTTTCCCACTGGAGGCTCTGAAGAAACTAGTTAAAGTTATATGACCCGTTATTTTTCAAACATACTGTCTTTAAATCATCTCCCACACCTTTTTTGGAAGAATTCCCATTAATATATGTTTTCTGAAAAGCACTTTGGAAAATACTGCTATCACCAACTTTACACTAACCAGTCCCGTTTTAAGCCATAGACATTTCTCAAGCACAGACTTAAATAAAGGAAACAAGAGAATACATTGCAACCTTTGACTCTAGGCTGCTCTAAAACTAGTCATTTGTATCTTCAATATTTGATTCCAGAAGATAGTTAAAACATGTGGGTGGCCCAAGTCCTTACTCATAGCTGGTTATGTGGGTATATTTGTTAGGACACAATCTAAGCTGCTGAAACAAAGAATACCCCCAATATACAAGGGCTTAAATGAGACAATAGTTTATTTCTCTCTCAAGGAATATTCCAGGGCGGTAGGATGGCTCAGCTATATTCAACATGTGGCTTCCTTCTTTAATCCAAGATGGCAGCTCCTGTTTCTACCATCACATGCATGTCTGAATAGAGAAAAGGAAACAGCAAAGGAACTCACACCTTTCTTCTAAAGGTATGGCCGGGAAGTGCCCCACATCGCTTTCACCCACATCTCATTGACCCGAACTTGGTTAGCTACTACACTTAGCTGCAAAGGAGGCTGATATAAACTCCCTAGCTTGGATGCTGATGGAAAACCACTCATCTCTGCTACCATATCTCTGGCAAATATATAACCAAGTGAAACAGAAGAGAGTCCTCCCCACCACTGGAGTCCATGCCAAGAACAGAAGTCTTCTAGTGTGCTTTCAGAAGGAGTCATCTACCCTATTTCTATGGCAGATTGGAAGACACGTGGTCTTCCATATTTCCATGTCTGAAGCAAGACAATAATGCTACACATACTTACCAACTCCTTTGCCACCATACACAACATTCCACACATTTCCAATTCCCAGCTGTCAAGTTTCCAGTGAAGAACCCATATTTGAATGGTGGGTGGGGGGTGACAGTCATAGTAATTTTAGGGTAGAACATTGGGTTGTACATGTGATTGGCTCACATCCTCAGTATAAAATACATATGTACTCTTGTTGTTGCCATCCTAGTTAGGAATGTTCAGAAATATCAAAAACAGACTCTGCTTTCCTGGCATAAGTTCTGTAGAAAGAAAAATTAGATCTATAACGCCAAAGAAATGATGTTTTTCAGTGATGACAAGTAAAAAACAAGAGATAAGTTTTTTAACATGAAACTAACCTTGAGGCAATTTGGCAGTATTTGGAACTACATATATAAATTTACACTTTTTTTTTTTTAGGAGCCTACAGCACAAATGGAACTTGATCCTGTTCCAATAGCAAACATTTCTTTTTATGTTCTTTAGGCAAAGGAAATTGAAGCTTTCTTGTTAATCCTCCTGCCCTCACCCAAGACAGGTTAAATAAAATATGTAAGCCATTTTGCATAGTACCTAGCAATGGCAGTTTTCAAAATGCAGTGGTGTTAAGCATCCCATATATGATTGTGTGGTACACTAACAATGGAAACTAGAAGAAGGCAATTACTGGGCTTCATATATAGGTCAAATTTAAATCTTCCCTATTACATACTAGCTCTGTAAGTGTTAACATTCCCAAATCTCAAAATATATTGTAAGTGAAAAGTCAAGATCCAAAATGTGTAAATAGCACATTGCTATTTATTAAGCAGAGATGGGAAAGGAAGGTGGAAATTATTAAATGCTTATAAATGCATTGCACACTTTTTGAGTGATACTCAAGAAAATGGCTAAGAGTAGTGGAGACCTGGGGAGATGGGGGAAAATGTAGTAACAGAGATGCTTTTACTATATACCCTTTTATACCTTTATAATTGTGGACCATATCTATGCATTACCAATTTACATAAATTGAAATTAATAATTATAAGCATTTTCTTCTCATTGCCACCTGTACAACCATCACCCTCTCACTACCCATTTTATTTTCCTAGGGCTTCCATAACAAAGTACCATAAACTGGGTGTTTTAAAACAACAAAATTTTGTTCCCTCACTGCTTTGGAGGCTAGAAGTCTGAAATCAGGATGTTGGCAGGGCCATGCTCTCGGCCAAGCCTCTAGAGGCTTCTCACACCCTTGTCTAGCTCCTTGTCTAGCTTCTCACACCCCCAGGCCTTTCTTGATTTGTGGCAGCATAACTGCAATCTCTACTTCTGTTTTCATGCAGCATTTTCTCTGCGTATCTCTGTCCAAATTTCCTTCTTCTTATAAGGACATCAATCACATATTGGAGAAGGGCCCACCCTAATGACTTTATCTTAACTTGATTACATCTAAACAAGGTCAAATTCACAGGTACCTGGAGGTAGGACTTTAACATATGTTTTTGTGAGAGGCAATTCAGCCTATAACACTAACATAACCCACATCATCACACACAACATTTTATAGAACTTGTTTCTCTGTCTCCTCTTTTTTCCAAGCTCACCACAGCAGAGTGGCTGGGTGATCCCAGCGATCACTTATCTTATTCCAAATTTCATGAAGGAATAACTATTACATTATTAAGTATAACAATTTTAAAGATTAGTGGCTGGCATTGTAAAAAAAATTAAAATGCATTTTTTGGTGGAAGAAATTTAAATAAAAATTCAAAAGAACAGAAAGTGGCTATTTTTGCAGGAAATCAAGGTCATCATATATCACCAAACAGGAATTTCAGGCACTGAGCCAGGATGTCCTATGAATTCAGGGACAGTGTACACATTGTGTTTTACCAGCTATCATTTTTTACCTGGTTGAAGTTGACCTACATAGACATGTGTGCTATTATATTTTATAGCTAAATTAAAGCAAATAAGAAATTAACTTGAAGATTTGTTAGAGACAAAAACATCATTCTTCTGCTGTGATTTTACCTCTTCTTTTGAGAGTCATAATCACCTGTTCCTAGTTATTATAGTGAATAACAATCAAGCTCAGGACATAAATGAGCATGGGGTCTGGCAGAGACCGTTAGCATTCTAAATAAATAACTCAAGCAAGGAGAGATCAGAATAAATGTAATCAACCACTCACGAAGCCTATTTGATTAGCTGCTTCAGCTTTCTATTTGACACTACATAGGAAAGGAAAAATGAGACACGCTAACCTCACCCCATTCACTTTATATATTCAATGTGTTTTCATTATCTAGTTGGTAAAAGATCTGTTTGCCAGGTCACAGCTCCAAGTTCACAAGCAGCAAGTAGTAAGCTTTCAGTATCAAAATATTTTTCCTATAGAGCAAGTTCTAAAATTTTAAAGAAATGTACATTGCAAGGCACCACTCTTTGACATTCGAACACTCTTGTTCAATTTAATTACACATCAAGGGATTGCTATGAAGGTAGGAGAACAAGAATGCAGAGAAGGAGGAGTTATACCAGTTGCTTTTGAGGACCAAGTGTGACAGCCACGGAGTTGTACCACTCAGATCTCCCTTCGAGAGGGGAGCAGTTAACAGAGTGGGCATCAGTTGCTACATCTCCAGGCTCTCCGCACTCATACCAAAGCCTTGCCTCTTCCAAGGTGCTCCCAGCCAATGACTGAGCACTGTGAGGTCACTAGATTCAGCCTTCCTGCCCAACTCATGGCTCTCCTAATGCGCAACTCCTGCTCAGGGACTCCCGGTGGCCTGGCTGAGATCTTTTCAGAACCACACTGAAGTCTGGAGCTCTTCCTGCCCAACTTTCTTCTTTCCTTCTCTCCTTCCACAGGTCTCAGACTATTGTCCAGTCCAGCAGCTCTCCCTATCTTTTCCTATCCTTACCCCTTTATCTTTCATCAGTATTTCCCTCTCCTCACCCGAATGTCTTGCACATCTAACCAGCAGAATGCAGTTAAAATTCTACTTGAACTAGTTTAATAGTGAATCAGTAATTAATCCAGTTCTGATTTACCTCTTGTCTACTTAAGACCTCAAGGGCAAGTAATAGGTAGTTTCCTTTTAAGCAGTCATTTTTCCTAAAACGATGAAGCATGATTTGTTATTTTTCAACTCCTGACCCCTAGCTGTCTCCTCTCTGTACCTATTCTAATACATCCATATCCAAAAGAAGCTCAGACATTTCCCTGAGGTATTAAGAAGCTGTTGAGAATGTTCCCTCCATGGGGCCTGTTCCTCTGCCCCTGTCATTTTGATTAACTGTCTTCCTACTGATGGCAACCCTTCAAGCCTTGTGGGAATTTTTAAAGTTCATTCATGGTTCTCTGTTTGCAGTGTCTTCCTGCCTTTCACTCTAGCCCTCCTCTTGCAAAGGCCTTAAACACATTCCTGCCTGAAAATAATGGAACCGGTTGGGCCACCGGCAGCTGTAAGTTCACAGTCCTCGGCACACACACCACACAAGTCCACGTGGCTTTAGGGACGATGCATCAAAACCTAGACCTGGGCTATAAAACACAAGTTTATGAACCAAGGAAATAATAGGTATAAAGCAAAAGAGGAAACTTAGACTAACACAACAGAAGTCCATTTTAGAAGGTCACAGGTCCCAGCATGTGTCTGCCTCTGGCAGATTTATTCTTACAGGTCCAGAATATTTCATGCCAGGGAAGTAGACTACAGCCATCCACACTAGGAAATTTCAGGGCTTTAAAACTGCATTCAAATTTTTTAATGGTGATAATTACCTAAATGTACTTGTTAACTTACAGCGTGGGGTTCTCTATTTAAGTCTCAATAATTACAAGTCCTTTAGATTTCTTTCATGTCCCATTATCAAGCTTTACCATCTTTAATCATTTTGTTGCTTTTCACTGATATTCCTCTACTTAAAAGGAAAGAAATAAAACAAAAACAAAACCCTCAACAATCACAGAACCCAGACAAAGCACAATTATCAGGAAAATAGGCCTACCCCCATTCTGCTAAGCCGCTACAAAATTTCATGGAGTAAGAATATACTTCAGGCACAGAACCACTGAGAAAGCAATGGAGAGTCAAGATCAGGTTACCACACAGTCTAGAGGGCATCCTGGAACAAAAAAGGGAGCAAGAAATCAATGTCAGGCGGCTAGTTCAACTTCTAGCTCTTTACTTCTTGTACCCTGAATGCCCTGAATGCCATTTTTCTTTCTTTCTTTTTTTGAGACGGAGTCTTACTCTGTCACCCAGGCTGGAGTGCAGTGGCAGGATCTCAGCTCACTGCAACCTCCGCCTCCCAGGTTCAAGCGATTCTCCTGCCTCAGTCTCCCAAGTAGATGGGACAACAGGTGCACACCACCACAGCTGGCTAATTTTTGTATTTTTAGTAGAGACAGGGTTTCACCATGTTGGCCAGGCTGGTCTCGAACTCCTGACCTCAGGTGATCTACCCACCTTGGCATCCCAAAGTGCTGAGATTACAGGCGTGAGCCACCACGCCCAGCCTATTTTTCTTATCTTTAAAATAATTTGTTGACTAAGCTAATAATCAAATTTAATGTTACTAATAGTGACACAAATCTTCAGATCTGATACAGATTTTAGGATCCCTTTGCACGATTTCTTGCCAACCATGTTTAACCTGAATTCAATAGAGATCTAACTTCCAGTTTAAGTAAATCTGGGTCAGAGAGCAACATACTAGATGATACCACTCAAAAGCAATCAAATATATTTCAGACATATTCTACGGGACAAATGGCACAGCCTTTTCAGGAGTCACTGTCATGACGAAAGGTACATATCTTGATTAAAGGAGACTTGGGTGATACAGACACCAAATGCAAGGAATAATCCTGAATTACATCCTGACTTGGAGAAACCAGTTGTAAATAATATTTTGGAGGCAATTCAGAAATTTTTATATGAATTGGTATCAAATTTCATTAAGGAAAAACTATTACTTTATTAAGTATAACAATTTCAATTTGGTTATACAGCAATATTATTTTTGAGATATTCAATAAAGAAATTAGAAGTAAAATGTAAGGATACCTGCAATTTACACTAAAATATCTTTATATAAAATGTGATTTATTCATCTACCATGGAGTTATTCATCTACTCCAGATGGCAAACTTTTTAGGGTAAGAGTAAATATTTTAGGCTTCACGGGCCATATGGATTCCATTGCAATTACTCAACTTTACCATTGTGGCATGAAAGCAACCATAGACAATACATAAATGAATGTGCATGGCTGTGTTTCAGTAATGCTTTATTTATAAACACAGAGGGACTCACAGGCCATAGTTTGCCACCCCTAATCAGCCCTTTCAATTAAAAAATAGAAGCTGGGCTTATGACAAATATAGTCCTTGGCCCCAGTTAACAGCATGGCATTACCTTAGCCTTTTAGTTCTTTTTCTTTTGCATTTAGAAAAGCAGGAACATATGGTTTCATATTATCTGCCAAGTGTTTTCTTGCACAGCTAGTCTTTTCTCTATCATGTGACTTGCAGATTTTATTTTTTTTAAAAAAAAAAAGCAACATGCTTATAAAATGAAATAACCATATCAGCAGGAAATGGAACTCTTCAAAGCCTCTTTCATCCAACGAACCAAATCACTAGTGATCTCTGGTCCTGGAGCTGATTAGCACTTGAACAGCTTTTGAGGATAAGTGGACGATTGGGCCCTTCACCTCATTTTACCACTGGAACCCAGCTCATTCTTTCAAGTCCTCTGGATACTGGCTATTCAGCAAATCAGTATTTTCCTGAACAATATGCTGCACATGCACGTGACTGGGAGAATAAACACAGGTGCCACTGGGGAAAATGAACTCAATTAATCAGCATAAGGCATAGGTGAGGTCAGTATCTCTTACCAAGCAGGTGCAGATTCAATTAAAATGTGTGTTTGTCTGTCTGGATGCTCATAAATGAGCTATCCTTTAAGAATGATTCCCATAAACCCAGACTGCTCTTCAAGATGACATTAGAAATAGAGAAGTCAGTATTAAATATTTAGAGGATTAATTAAGTTGCCCCTTTGGTTCAGACTGCCTATTAAAAGTTTATCTATAATAGAAAGCTTTCATCTATTCAGTTTTGGGCTCTGCCATTAAAACTGCATGTAATACACTTTTATAGAATATGGCATATCATGAAACCCAAATAGACTTAGTTCTTAAAAGAGTTTCATATGGATGATAAGTAAAGACTGAGAGAAAATTCATGTTATATAGATTCTCCATTAATAAAAAGAAAGCTAAATCATGATTCAAATTTTTAAAAAACCCACAGTGTTAAGATAGCCTATAAATTCTTTGGAAATGAAGGGTAAGGGTGGAGGGGTGAAACTCCTGCCAGGTTTCAAGGTCATAAAAGCAGTTGAAATAGAATATAAAGCTATATAAAGAGCCACAATTTTCATGATAACATACTTTATGGTTCAAACCAGGCAGTAAAGTAGGATATTCATGAAAAAATAGCATATTAGAGTCTTCTAATTATTTATGTATTACTTAGGATTCTTAATTTAAATTGACCAGAAATGATATAAGAAAAAATTTCTAATTTTAAGTCTTGTTAGAAAGTTGTTTACAGAAACATTATTTATTTTTACCTGCTTTTAAGAATCTTACCACCTCAGGGCATAATATGTATATTACTAGATATACTACTGTATTTCTACAGTAATTTGTGCCATGAAATGTATGCTAATTTGACAAGAGAAGGGGAAATTTATCTCTCCTCTAACACAGCAGAAAGGATTTTCTGACGGAATATTAGGAATATCTGTAACCTGCTTACTATAACAAGTATTTAACCCACTATGTAAGTTTTGGGGGCTAACAATTAACATTATAATTATAAAATAGTTTTATGCTTCTGTAAAATAGGCTTCCATCGGACAATACTTCCCTAAGAGTTGAAACAACTGTTTTAGTGAGAAAATAATAGAAACACACTCTTTTCAAAGTATTTTGAGTTGCCAAACCTCTGTTTAGCTAAATTGGTAATACCACTTTCTTTATTAACTTGGATAAAGAACAGTTTACCAAAGAGCAAAAACAAATGCATTTAGAAACATTTTTTCTCTCAAACATTTAGAACACATGTTAACAAAGAGGAAACTATAAAATGTACATTTCAGTGTTGAAGAGAAGTTTAAAATGAAACAAGAATAGTTAATACTTAACAAGTACGCTGTCACCGAGAAACAATTATACTAGACATATACTTTCTATACAAGAGAAGTAAGCCTGACAAGATTAGTAAAGGTTTATTTCTCCAGAAATGTAGCCAGTGTTTTGTTAATGATAACCATCAGAGTACACAGCATGGGAACATAAGCCACCTCTGGGAAGCCCAGTATTGCTCCTGAAAACATCCTCCATCTCTGCACTCCAGCTGGGCCACTACTGAGTAAATGGATCTCATGGACACCCCAAAGGAGAAGAGCTTGGTTTGGGTTGCTTTAAAGACATAGTTTGAACACCAATGAAGTCCATTTCTCCATGTTTGCTCTTTATGAAAAAACTCAGGCAAAAAAATAAGCAAAACTCAATTCTGCAGACATATTGCCCCATCCTAGTGTTCAAAGCTCTCCACAGGCCCTCCCCTAGCTGTGCGACATTATGTCATTGATGGTGCAGCCAGGCGCCCTCCATAACCTGCTGCTGGGATTGTTCTTGCCATTAGCCTTCACTCCCTACCTGGAGGCCTCGTCCTCTAACTCTCCTCTAAATCTTATTATCCTTCAGGACCCAACTAAAGTCCAGTGCACAGACTTTACTAATTACTCCAGCTCATGAGGATCGTCTCTATTCACTCTCACTGGCCTTAAACACACATCTGTTGGAGTATTTAGCCCATTCTTTGTCTATGTGTCTATTCCATCTCTGAGCTATGATCTCCTACAGAGCAGGGATCACCTTATTTATTTTTGTGTCTGATCCAATGCCTAGAACATTGCCTGACACATAGCAGAATCTCATTTAAAATTCATGGGACAGGTTGGCTGGGTGTGGTGGCTCACGTCTGTAATCCCAGCACTTTGGGAGGCCAAGGTGGGTGGATCACGAGATCAGGAGATGGAGACCATCCTGGCTAACACAGTGAAACCCCGTCTCCACTAAAAATACAAAAAAAATTAGCCGGGAATGGTGGCGGGCACCTGCAGTCCCAGCTACTCGGGAGGTTGAGGCAGGAGAATGGCGTGAACCCGGGAGGCGGAGCTTGCAGTGAGCCGAGATTGCACCACTGCACTCCAGCCTGGGCGACAGATGGAGACTCTATCTCAAAAACATAATAATAATAATAATAATAATAATAATAATAATAAAAACGCATGGGACAGGTTACCAAAGTCATGTGAGGGAGGCTGAATAGAAGGAAGGATTAGGGAGACTCCTGGGATGCTGACAATATTCTGTATCTTCACCTGAATAATAGTTATGTGTGTGTTTGCATAATTAAAATGTATTGAGCTGTGGAAAAAAAATTGTGGAAGAAATAAAAGAATGAACTAGTGACAGAAATTACCCAAATTAATAAACATTGGAAACACGGCCACATGCTTACTGTTGTTTCAAGTAGCACAATGCCAGCTTCACCATTTAGTAACAATGAAATATTCAAGTGACAATGACAATATAAGCACAGATGCACACACAGACACACACACCAAAGAATGTCTTTACCATTTGGCTCATCACTCCACTGTGCCTCTTCTGCACCTGCCACCAGCCCAGACCATCTAAGAAGGCTCCACCCCTGACTTTGTAAGACTGTTTAACAAGCCACTCCACTGTCAGGATGCCAAACCTCTGGGAGAATCTTTTTGCCATTGTGGGAATCCACCCTGCCTGAGTAAGCTGAAATCCCCAATTCTCTGCAACCCCCAACATGATTTAATCAACTTTCTCTTCAGTTCCTTGTCCTCTGGCACTTGGTTCAATTCAGTTCAACAAATACTTGTCGAGCCTGTTATGTGCTAAGTCGCATGGGTCATAATGATGAACAGGACGTGTCTCCAAGTTTTTGTGTGTATGTGGCAAAATATACATAACATAAAATTTACCATTTAAACCATTTTAAGTATAAATTTTAGTGGCATTAAGTATGTCCACGATGGTGTACAACCATCACCACTATCCATTTCCAGAACTTTTTCTTCTTCCCAAATGGAAACTCTGTACCAGTTAAACATGAACTCCTTGTTCCCCTCTTCCTCCAGCCCCTGGTAACCACCATTCTCCTTTCTGTCTCTATGAATTTACCTATTCTAGGGACCCCATATAAATGAAACCATATGATATTTGTCCTTCAGTGTCTGGTTTATTTCATTTAATGTTTTCAAGGTGCATCCATGTTGAAGCACTTATCAGAATTTTATTTCTTTTTAAGGCTGAAAAATATTCCACTGTATGTATATATCACATTTTCTTTAGCCATTCACTCTTTCCTATTTTGGAGGAATTTACTGTGTAGCAAAGGAAAGCATGCCAGTTCTTGCCCACTAGTTTGCAGACCTTAGTCCAGAATCTGTTTTCTCAAACCTAGAACCTTCCACCAACATTCTTTGTGTTTGGTTTTTGCAGGGAACACATGTGAGTCTCCAACTTTTTATCCCACCATCTGTCATGGTGCTGGCACATAATAAGCACCCAATTAAGTCATTTATTAATGCATGAAGGATGTTCCCTGGGGTCTTCTGAGAAGTTTCTTTCTGAAGTTTCTTTTACTTTGTCATAGTCCCTACTTTTGACCTGCCACTCATTTTCCCTGCATAAGGCTAATGGATCTGGCCCCCGCAGACAAAAATTTTTACCAAACTCCTCTTCTCAGCCCAGAGAAAAGAGTATCTACAAGAAATTATAAGTACAAATGGTGCTGGATTGGGAGTCAAGAGATGTGAATTTCAGTCCCAGCTTTACTATGACATAACTATGCCAAGTCACAAGCTCCTCAGGTCTCAGGAATCTATGACTGTAGCCTAAAATAAAGGTGTTAACTGGTCCTGTTCAGTTATAAAATTGCATAATGCCAATTTGCATAAAGCAGACAAAACAGTATCTTGATGACATGTCTCAGACACAACTGGAAAATGTCCAAAAAGATTCCTAAAAAGTCTTGTGATTATGAAAACAGTTTACCTACAGCTTCTTTAGCAATTCTGCTGTGTCCTTTCTTTTATATTTTGACTAGTTGGAAAAATATCATAGACTTTTATTTCAATGGGCAAGAGAGGTATAATTTCCAGTTGGAACTAGACTATTTAGCTATTATCATTGAAGAGTAGAAGAAAATGAAGGAAAATAACATTCGTTTTGTCTAAAAACTTAAAGAATGGAATGAAGATATTACCTCTCTTTTGGCAAAAAGAGAAGGGGAAATTGATAACAAGTACAATTTGAAAGAAAATTGTCTGGGCTCGTTCACTGAGGAAGAATTTATTTTGCAGTCAGCTTTGGCTAGTACATTTTGCCACTATATAATTTTTTGCAGTTCTGGAAACTTCTCTGAATACATGAGCAGAAAATTAGCTCATTTGACACCTTTCTAGCTCATACAATGCTATTTCAGCTATTTGCAGGCAACAGATATGAACTGAGAAAATGTGAAAGTGGGGAACAAAAATCAAAAGGCTAATGAATAGAAGATAGCCTCCTAATGATACAGAACTACCATTTTCTTCACTAAGCTCTCCCTTAACCCAAGGAGCTCCAAGTGGCAATCCTGAGAGTACACTTGTTCTCCTCAGTAGGTGATGACAATGAGATAATCATTGCCAACAAAAGTAATGCAACTTAAATGAACAGAAACCCTCTCAGACTACATTGAATGGGAATGATTCTTTCCTTATAAAGTAAGAAACATTAATAATTCACATGCAAAGGACAAAGAAACCTACAAGAATCTGGTAAAAGTAGACATACTAAAATAGAACTATCAATGGGAAAAGTCCTAAGGAATGAACTGGATGGCAAAAACTGTTACAGTACAAAAAGTTTCAAGTATTCTTTCATGGCTAATTTTGCATTGTTCATTGAATTAATTATATAAAGGTTATTTAATAAATAACACCAAACTTACTACAAATAGGCAAACATCCAACTTAATTTTCAAACCAAGATTACTAAAAAGGAATAAAAAGTGACCAAGGGGGCCAGGTGCGGTGGCTCATACCTGTAATCCCAGCACTTTGGGAGGCTGAGGCAGGCAGATCATGAGGTCAGGAGATCGAGACCATCCTGGCTAACACGGTGAAACCCCGCCTCTACTAAAAATACAAAAAGAAATTAGCCGGGCATGGGGGCGGGCGCCTGTAGTCCCAGCTACTCGGGAGGCTGAGGCAGGAGAATGGTGTGAACCTGGGAGGCGGAGCTTGCAGTGAGCCAAGATCACACCACTGCACTCCAGCCTGGGCGACAGAGCGAGACTCCGTTTAAAAAAAAAAAAAAAAAAAGTGACCAAGGGTACGGTCAGAAATCTAACAGAACAAGCGCAGAGGGAAGGAATCCTCGTTGGTATTGGCTCCCTCACCACCTCCCTCCAGCCATACCATATTGTGTCCATTCCTAAAATGCGTCACTTTTATACCCTTCAACACTGTCCACCACACAGACAGTAAGTGGCTCTGAAGCCACTGAAGGTAATCACAGATAAATAAGAACCCACTTACTAGCTCTGGGATCTTGGGCAAGTTACTAACCTCTCTCAGTTTCATCACCTTGACAATGGAAATAATAATAGTAGTACAGTCATCCCTCCCCATCCATGGGGGATTGGTTACAGGACCCTTGCAGATATCAAAATCTGGGGATGTTCAAGTCCTTGATATGAAATGGCATAGTATTTGCATATACCCTATATACATCCTCTTGTATACTTTAAATCATATCTAGATTACTTATAATATTTAATATAATGTAAATGCTACATAAATAGTTATTATACTGTATTTTAAAAGTTTGTAGTATTTTTAGGCTGGGCAAGGTGGCTCACACCTGTAATCCCAACACTTTGGAAGGCTGAGACAGGAAGATCACTTGAGGCCAGGAGTTTGAGATCTGCCCTATCAACATAGTGAGACTGCTTCTCTGCAAACAAACAAATGAATTAATTAAATTAAAACTGTATTATTTTTATTGCTGTATTATTATATTTTATTGTTTTTCTTTTCCCTAATATTTTCTATCCAAGGTTGTTTGAATCCACAGATGTGGAACCTATGGATATGAAGGGCCAACTCTATCTCTTTTGTAAAGTTTGGCAAGCTTTAAATAAAATTGCATATTGTAAAATGGTTAGAGAATGCCTAGCCCATGGTAAGCCCCCAATAAATAATAGCTATTAGACTATAAAATCTCATGATGAGATTAGATATATGAAAATTGGGGCCAGATGACCTAGCTAGTAATACACACCTAACTCACGCGATAGACCGACCCTTAATCTAAATGTTTCTTAAAATGTGGCCTATGTTCTCATCAGCATTACAAATCACTTCTGATCCTTTATAAAAATGTAGATTCCTGGGCAATGCCTACAAATTGGAACTCAATTAGTGTTAGGGCATGAGAATCTACTTTCTTAAATAAATACTCTAGCAGATTCCAATAGACATTTTAATTTGAGAACCAATAATCCAGTTGTTCTCAAGTTTTGACATCTGCATCACTTGAGAACTTGTTAGAAATGCAAATTCTTGGGTCCACCTGACCTAGTGAATCAGAAACTTTAGGATAAACTAGCCATCTGGGTTTTACAACCCTCCCGCTGGGTTTTACAACTGCACTAATCTGTACCTTCCCATTCAGATACAGCCAGAGACCCAGACACGCGAACCAGCAATCAGGGTCACCCTTGACTCCACCCCATCTCTATTCCTCACTTATGGCAGCCAATCAACCACCAAGTACTGTCTATTTTATTTTGTCCTCTTTCCATCCCAACCTCTAATTTCTCTATTCCATGTCTTTGTCCACTGCTTTTTGACTGCCACAAAGGACTCCTACCAAATTTCTCTGCTTCCAGTCATGTCACTCTCAAATCCAGTGCTGCGCCTAAATTGCAAATCTGACACTGTCACTCCCCTGCTTAGCACCCTTCAGCAAATTCCCATTGCTTTGAAGACTAAAGATCCTTAATATGGCTTATAAGTCCTTTCAGACTCTGCCTCTGCCTCTTCCTAGTATGCTGGTTTCACTAATAACCACCCCCTGCCTCCAATTTTCTGCCCTAATAGCATGAAGCCTCTCAGAATTTTCTTCCACAAATTCTGCTATTTCCCATCTGCAAACTTTAGCTCCTGCTGCTCCCTTCCTTCCACATTCCACTCTCCCCACTCCAGTGCCCTGGCTAAATTTTACTAGTTCTAATTATAATTTATGTATTTATTTTATGGGGAAAAAAATCCCAAGCCTTTTTTACCTTTCTCCCAAGATAGAGTTACAGCCCATTCAGTGGTTTCCGACACATTGCCTCGTCTCTGGTTGCCCGTTCCCTTATGTCCATTTCACCCACTCATTTCTCCATTCATCTTGTATCCCCAATACCTAGCAAGGGGCTTTGTCACAGAAAGAAATCAAAATCAATTTGCTGAACCATTTAATCCACCAGTAACAAGATTTACTACGTTGTTGGCTGAGATCAGGGTTGTGGTCTGCAGCCAGGTAATTTTCTGTGTAGTGAGTCTTTCCAAGGAACTGGTCTTAAATTCATGATTATTATTCTCAAATTAACTAAATTAGAATGCAGACACTATATTCTGAACATTTTGCAAAACAGTGAGATATTGCAGCAAGTCTGATCTGAACCAGCTCCTGAGAATTGAGGCTTCTGTGCTGCATGCTGCTAAATCTCAGACAGAAGGGCTCAGCCAATTTTAAATCACACACTTTTTACAAATCAAAGACCATACTTAATGTTTCCAGGCTCTTTAAAAAATGTATTCCTTTTTTTCATATTGTAAGGAATGATTTTCCTTATAATAATTTTCATAATATTGTAAGGAATGAAGTGTTATTCTGATATATATTATGTATGTAAATGATCAGAATCAATAAGTTAAGTGGAGCTGAAATGCCCCAAAGTGAAAAATGCTAAGTAATGTTATACCTTAGATGCAAACTTAAGTCACTTTCTTTTAGAAACACAATGGATTTATGTACCTTATCCCACTCCCTGGAAAATCAACAAAATTTAAAGGTCATAAAACTCGGTGGGACCACACTGTTCTACCTCAAAGATAAAATAATTACCATGGCAAGATAAGAAAGACTAGGAGATGTTCACAAAGTATTATAAAGGACTGCTTCCAAAAGAATACATATATGTAATAAAACTAAGTTAAACAGAATATTATGAAAACATTACCTGGGAAATTACCTCCTTCCAAAGATTTAATAATAGAATATGCATTGGGAATTCAAAGCAGACATTCCTCCCCAAAGGCAAACCAGTGGGCAAATTTAGGAATCACAGACTGTGCCCCCTTGTGGTTGTTGTTACTTCTGGCAAGGTGAAAGAAAATCTTTTAAAAACAATAGATTCTAATTCAAATTAAAGAACCACCTGGATGTCTGTAAAATGTGGAAAAGATTAGTGACCTTTTCTGCTGTAGTCTCACTATTTGGGCAACAACATATCTCCCGATGGTCAGCAGCTGCCCTGCCGTAGACTAGGCATGGGACACATGGAGATCTGTCTTCAAACAACTCAGAGTTACTGATGATGAGCTTTTTCCCTTATTATTTCTTGGTTTTAGAAAAAAATCATATTACCTACCTTCAGAATCAAACTCACATCCAAAATCATAATGCAGAATGACTCATAAGTCTATGGTGCATGTTAAGGGAGAAAAGAGATAGAAAAAGTTTTTCAAAATTCTCCCTCCTTAATACCATGCCTCAGTAAAAGAAACCAGGGTTTGTCCATAGAAATGGCTGATTCCAGGGTAAGGCAGCGAAAGCGTAAAGTGAGGCCTGGAACACCTTGTTGTTCTAGAAAATGAGGAAGTACTTGAATAAAAAGATGGGATTGTGTCATGGAAATGCAGGAGCCACTTTGGAAGCATAATCCATAAAGGTAAATATTGATAACTTAGACTTGATCAAAATCAAAACTTCTGCTCTTTGAAAGACACTGTTCAGAAAAAGATGGAAAAAAAAAGTTACAGACTGAGAAAATATTTGCAAAAGGCATGTCTTATCAAGTAACATATCCAGGATATTTAAGGAACTCTCAGAACTTAATCATATTAAAACAACCCTATTACAAAATGATCAAAAGATTTTGAAGAGATGCTTCATCAAAGAAGATGGATGGATGGCAAACGGGCATATGAAATAATGTTCACTGACCATCAGGAAAATGCAAATTGAAATAACATATATGTTCAACTGATTTCAACCAAAGTGCAAAGGCAGTTCTGCGGTGAAAGGACAGTTTTTACAACAAATAATGTTGGAACAATTGTCCATCCATATGCAAACAAAACAAAACAGACAAAAAACAACTTTGACTTCTAGCATATACAAAAAATAGACCAATATGTAAAATCTAAATCAATTAAACTTCTAGAAAAAAGTATGCAAGAAATCTTTGTGACCCTGAGTTAGATAATGATTTCCTAGATACAACACAAAAACCACAATGAAATACCATCATATAGATAAGAATTGCTAAAATTAAAAAGACAGACTATACAAAATGTTGGCAAGGATGTCAAGCAACTAGAATTCTCATATACTGCTTGTAGAAACAAAAAATGGTACAGCCACTTTGGAACACAGTTTGGGTTATAAAGTTCAGCATACATAGACCATATAACCCAGCAGTCTTAATCCTAGTCATTTACCCAGGAGAAATGAAAACTTATGTTCACCCAAATCTTTCAAACAAAATGTTTATGGTAGCTTTATTCATTATCACTATAAACTGAAAAGAAAATAGAACAAATGTCCTTCAACTGATACATATGATACCAAAAATGTGATATAGCCATGCAATGGTATACTACTCAGCAATAAAAGGAAACAAAATAATGTCATACGCAACAACATGGATGAATCTCAAATGCATCATCCCGAGTAAAAGAGGCCAGACTCATAAGGCCACATTAGACACAGAAAGTAGAATAGTGGCTTCCTGAGGCTGGGACGTTGGGAGAAAATGGGGAAATGAGAATGCCAATAAATGGGTGTTGAGTTTCTTTCTGAAGTGATGAAGATGTTCTCAAATTGTGAAAATAACCACACAATTTTGTGAATATACCAAAAACCATTGAATTATATATTTTAAAGGTGAAATTGTATGATACATAAATTTTATCTCAATAAAGCTCTTTTTAATAAAAAAGTTACATATTGAATGATTGCATTTATATGGCTTTCTGGAAAAGGGAAAACTATAGGCACAGAAAACAGGCCACTGATTGTCAGGGCAGGTGGAAGGGTTGACTAGAAAGGGCTTGAGGGAACTGTCTGGGAGTGATGGATCCATGTTATATTTTGGTTGTGCTGGGGGTTACGCATTTGTACGTGCTTGTCAAAACTCAACTACTAACTAAACAGGATTAAATTTACTGCAAGTAAATAATACCTCAATGAACTTGACTTTTAAATATCTATATACACATTTTCCATCAGAAAAATTGTGTTTTGCTTTATGGTTTTTAATTTGTATACTGGAGTCATAAGACTATTCACCAACCCTCCCCCACCAATACTGTATTAGTGCACAATCATAATACCTTTGAATACATGATGTCATTCCATTTTTTATCATTAAAGTAGTTCCATTCCACTTTTTAAATTGTTTTGAATAAATATAAGAGGTAATGCAGACATGTGCATTTCCAGTCACAATTATAAAGCTATTAACTAGACCTGAATCCATTTATTTTGGCTTTATGAATAAGATAAATTCAGTTTACATATGCTTATTATTAACAATGGGCTTTACATTCTGAAAAAGCATGTGCCTAATTAAGAGAAACGTTCCAAAATTTAATTATTTCAGTCTTGAATGCTTTTAAAGAGTATGTTAGGTTTTTCTACTAGGAAAGTTGTATTTTTTTAAATCAGAAAAATTGTGAAATACAGAAAGTTTGCAAGAATCAGAATAGTATAAAGAATTTCTAAATAACATTTACCCAGATT
Source organism: Pongo pygmaeus (assembly GCF_028885625.2). Taxonomy (NCBI): domain Eukaryota; kingdom Metazoa; phylum Chordata; class Mammalia; order Primates; family Hominidae; genus Pongo; species Pongo pygmaeus. Next base: position 48,101,432 of record NC_072387.2, read on the forward strand.
CACTGACCTTTTACCCACATGTTGTCATTTGCTCTCTTTTATACGTATGGGGCTAGTTCTGTGCTTTCTAGTCTGTTCCATTGATCTATCCTTTGTCTATTCTTTTGCCAATAGCAACTGACCCTGATTAATGCAACAGTCCATAAATCTTTGTCTTAGTCCATTTTCTGTTGCTCTAGCAGAATGCCACAGACTGGGTAATTTATAGAGAACAGATGCCTATTCAGCTCATGGCTCTGGAGGCTGGCAAGTCCAAGAGCATGGTGCTGGCATCTGATAAGCATCATCCCATGGGGGACTGGTGGGTGGCAGAAGTGTGTGAGACAGGGCAAAGCACCAGGGGCCAGACTCACTTTATAACAACCCACTCTTGAGTTAACTAACCCACTCCCGTGGTAATGGCATTAATCCATTCCTGAGGGCTGTACTCTCATGACCCAATCACCTCTTATTTGGCCCCACCTCCCAACACTGTTGCATTGGGGATTAAATTTCCAACACATGAACTTTTGGAGAACACATGCAAAACATAGCAATTTTGAAATCAGGTAGTATGGTTTTCCAACTTTGTCCCTCTTTTTCAAAACTCTTTTTACTATCCTAGCTCCATTGCCTTCCCATTTAAGTTTCTGAGTCAACTTGTCAACATCTACAAAAAGTCCAGCTGAGGTCTGACTGGGAATGCATTGAATCTATAAATCCACTAGAGGAGAATCGATTTTAACAATATTGACTCCTTCCATGCAAGGACACAGTATCTCTCTCCACTTATTCAGATATTTAATTTTTTTCTAAGGAAAAAATTAGTTTTTATTTCTGGCATCTTCTTTTTCACCCCTGCCTATCCCTCACTCAATTCTTCAAAGTCAAGTTTTGACATTTGAAAGAATGTGCTTATAACAGGGAAAAAGTAATATTTTTATATTTTTAGGTTTTCAGTTACTAACATATTAATAGCCCTCTGTATCTAAAAGTTGCGACTGAATAATGACTCAGAATATCTTGGCTAACTTCCTTAATTATGAGTGAATTAGCTATATACTGCTGGCCTATGCTTTTTTATTAAACAATGGTAATTATTTCAAACATCAGAAAATAATCATGAGAACATACAATCTAACAAATCAGTACCCTCTGTGCCAGATAGCATTCCCTTCATGGATCAGAAATTGTATGTATCACAAGGTTCAAAATAAATTGCATACATGGATAATCTAACCCCAGTATCAACAGGTCAGTTTAAACACATACCCTTGAAGCCTGTAACAGAGGCAGGGGTCAGCATTAATATAAGGAGAATCTATTAACTGAGAAGAATACACACAACCATATTCAAAGACTACGATTGTGACAGCAGTTGGTAAACTGACTATTTTTCAAAAAGTCTCTTTGTTCTTAATGGCACAAAAACCATTGTTGGACAGTGACAGTGACACACTGTCACTGTCATGAACAGCAGGAGGGAGTACTGGTGCATGCAAGGGATCAAAGGCTTTGATGAAAGGGTCCATAATTAATAATAATTGCTTCCCAAGTGTCTATTTTACATAAAGATTCCACTTCATAAGGGACACATTCAAGACCACTGGATAGGCGTAATATTTTCACTGTGGGTGGTCCTTTCTTGGAATGCTATTCAAAGGCTCTGCATGGGACTAGCAAAACATCATTAATAAGAATGATAGAGAAGAACTGTAGGGACCAAGCACACCTTGCCAAGGGCAACGTCTTGCAATGTACCAGCAACAGTGAAAAAACAGCCCATGAAGCTTCTGAATTGAAGGTCTCCACCCAAAGACAATGAAAGCACAGTTACATATTCAGTCAGTTTTTTAATTTAATGGGTGCCTTTTTGGAGGTGGTGACCAAGAATGAGGATGATGCTTTGGGATACCTTACTTGCAGGATTTGTTGTATACTTATTATTCTTCTGGAGGTAATTCTGAATAAAAAAGAAAAAACTTTATTAATGCTTTTGAATGAAGTTAAACTTAAAAATGTAAAACGTCAGGAACCCTGCAAAGAGCAACCAGAATAATATCCCACAAAATGAGAACATTGAAATATGTCAACACTTTTAAGCTCATATTAGAAAATCATTCATTTTGGTCTTCACGGGAAAGCATACAAATACAATTAATGGAATATAATTTAGAAATTATTTTGATAATCATCTAATAATTATGAATCACTGTGGTAGACTAATTACAGCAAAAACCCCATTCTTCAACCTTTCCTATACCCAACTCCCTGGAATGTAAATTTGCAGCTTCACCCCATGAAGTTGGACAGGCTTTGAAACTTCCTTTGGCCAGAGAAAAATGCAGTGGAAGTGATACTATGTCAGTCTTGAGACTGAATTTCAAAACTTCAGGCACTGCCAGGCATGGAGGCTCACACCTCTTATCACAATACTTGGGGAGGCCAAGATATGAGGATCCCTTGAGCTCAGGAGTTCAAGACCAGCCTGAGCAACATAGTGAGACTTCATCTCTACAAAAAAAGTATTTTTTTTAATTAGCCAGCATGTTGGTGTGTGCCTGTAGTCCCAGCTACTCAGGAAGCTGAGGTGGCACTTGAGCCCAGGAGTGTGAGGCTGCGGTGAGCCATGATTGCGCCACTGCGCCACAGCCTGGGTGACAGAGCAAGACCTTGTCTCAAAAAATAATAAAATAAATAACAAAAGGCCAGATGCACGTTGGAATCCTGACCCACTGTCATGAAAACAAACTTTACCTAGCCTGCTGAATGAACAGAAACAGATAGTGGAACATCATTCCAGCTGAGGCCATCCCAAACCAACCAGCCACCTGCCAATTTCCCTGCCGATGGCAGATAATCAGTGAAAAAAAGGTCAGACTAACCTAAGCCAGCCCAGACCTGATGAACCACCCTGCCAACCCATCAGCTCACAGGCATAATTAATATATGGTTGTCGTTTTAAGCTATGAAATTTTGAGGTGGCTTGTTATACCTTATGAAAGGCTCATCTACCTTTCAAAGTTGCTCCTTGGATTTCATTCTATAACTTTCTTTTTAACTCTCCTTGTGTTTTCTCAGCTACCAATATCACCATTACTTGTCCTAAGACTCTGGATTAAGCAATCTACTTTGACTTCTCCCTCTCCTGTACTTCCCATAATCAATCACTTAATCTGGCAGCTTCTACACGGATGTAGATCTCAAAGCTATCTACTAGTCTCCATTTTTTCTTTCACACCACAAGTAAAGGTCTTCATCATTTGTCTTCTGAAAGGTCTCCTTTCCTCATTCTTTTGCCTCTTTAATATACTCTTTAATCGCTAAAGAGGAATAATTTTCTGACTAAATCAAAATCATTGTTTTATTAAAATGTAGGTCAGGACATATCATCCCATAAATGCAAGTCAGACACTTTAATAACCCCCAGTTTCCTACTGAATGTTCTGAACAGTTGAGCACGGAATTCAAGATGTTTCATTATCTGATCCCAATTTTTCCTTCTAGTTGTTTCCCCTGCATCCCTGCATACTTCTACAGTCACATCACACCAGAATCACTTTTTCACATCTCCGTGTTTTCAAATGTTGTCTTCTTCCCCCTCCTCCCCACCCAATGAACTTCCAACAAGCTGATTCAACTACTGACAACTTTCTGACCTTCTTCTCCAGTAGGCATGTGTACCCCCCAGCCACTCACATCCCCATCTACTGCCTTGGGTAGATCTGTCCTTTTCCCTGAACACCTTGAATATGCCTCCATTGTTACAGTAAAGTTTTCATTAAAGTTTAACCTCTACTTAGTCAAGTACTAAAGGTTGTAAATTTTTGACAGCATGGCATATGAACCTTTGCATCCCTCATACAACAGTACAATGCTTGATAGGCTAAATGCAATGTGTTGTGGATCTGGGGTCTTAGAAGTGGGAGGAACTCTTCAGAAAAATTTTCTTTTCTAGCCAAAAGTCAAGTCCAGATGTGGTGCAAATAAATACTCTTGCTCCATGATCAAAAATAAAAGATTACGAACAAGGACAAGTAAGCTTTTGGCTCCTTCAAAATTCTAACAATATTACAATACAGCATCAGCTACTTCACTCCTATTCAGAAACTGACAAATATGACTATGTTAAATTCAATTAGAATCAGGACCCAGAAGTGCTCCAATCCCTTTGTATTCTCATCCTCGTCTGTCTGACATATTGGACAGAATCAAATAAGTGAAAGGTGGCTTCTGAACACAGTAAAACTTTGAAAAACAGAGCTCCCCCCCCCCTTTTTTTTTTTTTTGCATTCTGCTATGAAATTAAGAAAGAAAATAAAGTGCTACCAGGACTCATGCGATAGCCATTTCTTTTAGGCACATATTACAGCATTCAGATGAAAGTTCTGTAATCACACACACACACTGTGCCTCTAACAACAAACATGGTGACTCTGAGCAAAGTCTCTCAATTTCTCTGGGTCACTATTTCCTCATCTGTAAAATGAATGGCTGAGGCTAACTTAGCACTAAACTTTAGTGAGCTTATTAAGCATCAGTTTATTGAAACTGGTGTTCACAATAATAAACATAAGTGAAGGCAAGATATTTAGTAACAAAAATTTAAGTATTAAATTATGCATAGCATATAACACATTTATAAAGATAGCGAAAGAAACCAACATAATTTTGAAAGATTTTTAACAAAACTGAAAAATATTTTCTTGGCCTTCAACAAGAAATTTCGATTAATAAGGACACTCCATCCATAAATGATATGGTTTGGATATTTGTCCCCTCCAAATCTCATGTTGAAGATGTTGGAGGTGGGACCTAGTGGGAAGTACTGGATCATGGGGGCAGGTCTCTCATGAATGGCTTAGTACCATCCCCTTGGTGGTGAGTTCTCACTCAATTAGTTCACATGAGATCTGGTTGTTTAAAAGAGTCTGGGACCTCCCCCTTCACTCTCTCACTCCCACTCTTGCCATGTGACACACCTGCTCCCCCTTTGCCTTCCACCAAGATTAGGAGCTTCCTGAAGCCCACACCAGAAGCTGAGCAGATGCCAGGGCCATGCTTCCTGTACAGCCAGCAGAATCGTGAGTCAATTAAATGTCTTTATTAATTACCCAGCTGCAGGTATTTCTTTATAGCCATACAAGAACAGACTAACACAGAAAATTGGTCCTAAGGAGTGGGGTGCTGAAAATATGAAAGCAGCTTTGGAACTTGGTAATGGCCAGAGGTTGGAAGAGTTTGGAGGTCAAAGAAGAAGACAGGAAGATGAGGGAAAGTTTGGAACTTCTTAGAGACTGGTTAAATGGTTATGACCAAAATGCTGATAGAAATATGGACAGTGAAGTCCAGACTGAGATCTCAGATGGAAATAAGGAAGTTATTGGGAACTAGAGTAATGGTCACCCCTGTTACACCCTGGCGAAGAACTTGGCTGCGCTGTGTTTATGCCCTAGGGAGCTGTGGAAGTTTGAACTTAAGAGTGATGACCTAGGGTATCTGGCAGAAGAAATTTCTAAGCAGTAAGACATTCAAGAAGTGGCCTAGTGGCTTCTAACAGCTTATAATCAGATAATGGGACCAAAGAAATGACTTCAAATTGGAATTTATATTTAAAGAGAAAGCAGTGACTGGACATGGTGGCTCATGCTATAAACCCAGCAATTTGGGAACCCGAGGTGGGAAGATTGCTTGAACTCAGGAGTTTGAGACTAGACCTGGCAACATAGTGACACTCCATCTCTACAAAAAAATAAAAATCAGCCAGCCATGATGGCACATCCCTGTAGTCCCAGCTACTCAAGAGGCTGAGGCTGGAGGATCTCTTGAGCCTAGAAGGTTGAAGCTGCAATGAGCCATGATCACACCACTGCAGTCCAGCCTGAGTGACAGGGCAAGATCCTGTCCCTACATAAATAAATAATAGGAGCAGAGCATAAAAGTCTGGAAAACTTGCAGCCTGGCCCTGTGGTCGAGAAGGATTCCAAGCACACTAAGGAGCAACCACCTGCTAGAGAGATTACTATGACTAAAAGGGTGCCAAGTGTTACTATCCAAGACAACAAGAAAAAGGCCTAGAAAGCATTTCAGAAATTTCTGAGGCAGCCACTCCCATCATAAACCAGAAACCTAAAAGGAGAAAGTAGTTTCAGGGGCCAGGCCCTGGGCCCCACCACCCTGATCAGCCTCAGGACACTGCTCCCCACATTCTGGCTCAGGACACCACTTTAGAGGGGGCAAGCCATAAGCCTTGGTGGCTGCCATGTGGTGTTAAGCCTGTAGGCCTATGGAATGCAAGAGCAAAGGAGGCTTGGCGGCTTCCGTATGGATTTCAGAGGATGTATGGGAAAGCCTGAGTGTCCAGGCAGAAGCCTGCTGCACAGCCTCTACTGGGGCAGTGTGGAGGGAAAATGTGGGGTTGGAACCCCAATACACAGTCCCCACCAGGGCACTGCCTAGTGGAGCTGTGGCAAGGGGGCTGCCACCCTCCAGTCCCACCTGCAGTAGATACGGTGGCAGATCTACTACCGAAAAAGGATGATTGTGTTTTACAACGTGAGAAGGACATGAGATTTGTGGGGGCCACATGCAGAAAGATATGGTTTGAATATCTGACCCCTCCAAATCTCACGTTGAGATGTGATCCCCAGTGTTGGAGATGAGGCCTCATGGGAGGTGTTGGATAGTAACACTTGGTACCCTTTTAGTCATAGTAATCTCTCTAGCAGGTGGTTGCTCCTCAGAGTGCTTGGAATCCCTCATGAATGGCTTAGCACCAACCCCTTGATGTTGAGTGAGTTCTTGCTCTGTTAGTTTATGTAAGATGTGGTTGTTTAAGAGTCTTGGAGCTCCCCCTTTGCTCTCATTCCTGCTCTGGCCATGACACACCTGCTCCCCCTTTGTCTTCTGCCATGATTGGAAGCTTCCTGAGGCCCTCACCAGAAGCTGAGCAGATGCTGGCACCATGCTTTCATACAGCCTGCAGAACAACGAGCCAATTAAACCTCTCTTCATAAACTACCCAGCCTTAGGCATTTCTTAATGTAATGCAAGAGCAGACCAACACACTACCACACCGTTCAGTTAATCAAGGTACTACTGTGAATATTAAAATATTACACTAGTCTTACAGAGTGTAGAATAGTAACAGACTTTGTAGATGAGCTGTGGGGCCTTGGACAGGTCACCTAACCTCCAATTCATTACGTGAAAAATAGGAATAATTCCTGCCTCGTGGTAGGGAACAGATAAGGTTATAAAGATTGAATGAGATAACATACATGCAATGCCTATAATATAGCAGTTACTAAATAAATATTAGGTGTTAATTACCCTTTCTCCACCATCCCCGGCAAAGTTCAATAGGACATTTTGACAACACATAATTGGAAGTTACCTCTCAACTGTATAATGCGCTTCTTTATTTTTCATCATTCAATGTTCTCTCATAATGATGAAATATTTTTTCACCGATAGAACTTGCTTCAAAGTCACTTACTTCCTCTGCTTACTAGATGACAGGATGATGATATCATTTTTAAAAGGCCACAACAAATATATGCATTAAAGTAGTTCTGACACAAGTTTTGGCTTAAGTTGTATGCTGGCATATAAAATAAAATCAGGGATATCGGACAATGACTTTGGGAAGCAGAAATGCTATAGAGAGGAGAAGCCCTTGACCTGCCTACTCTCTCCCCAGCACCAGGCAGGATACCCTATTTTAGGAAGGGAAATCTATCATTTTCTTAAATAATGCTTTCCAATCTTTAAATGCCACTCTGTTTGCATATATTTAAGCAAAGTTGGCCTTTTTAAAATCCTTACTGGAAATGAATATCGTTAGAAAATTCCATTCAATGAAATTCTTGTTCATTTCATGAAATCACGCCTTTGGTCTTGGCCCATTCAAGTTTAAATGAACAAAGCAGAGTAGGAGGGGCTAGAGCCTCCCCGATGGAGAGGTGCTGAGAGAGAGGTTCTTTTACAGGCACTGAAATAAGCCCAGTCTCTCAGACCAAAGGCAACATCCAAGGAGACAACAACAGACAGCTGGTAGAAGTCTCACTGACTGCCAAGAGTCAGGGAAGATACCAGGTTTGAGGCCAAGGGAGGACTCAGTGCCTCTCCTCCAGGGACAGATAGAGATGTCCTCACCCAAAGGCCACATTCAGCAGACATGGGAGAGGCCCACAGGCTCCATTCTTTAGGCTGGGATTCAGAGGCAGCAGCTAGTGTCGAAGGATTGGAGCTGGTCAGAGGAGACAAGGTGTTCATTCTCATGTGACTGACCTAATGAACAGGAAGCATGATGTGGAGGCAGACAGGGTTAAAGAGGGGCACTTTGATCTCAAAAATAATATCCAAAGTAGGGCACAGAGTCAGAACTGACTAATTAACAAGGACACTGCAGATCCCCAGAGTGATGACACGGAGCTCTGTAAGCCCCACCTCCTCCGGTGTCATTCCTTTCTACCAAGGATAACGTAGCTCAGAGAATAAGTGTGTAGATAAAAGCATTTAGTGAAAGCCAATGATGTGCCCCTGCTCCAGGCAGTGGGAAATCAAAGACAAAAAGACAACTGTCTGCCTCAAGAAGCTCAAATCAGAAGACAGCGTCAAAAGTACTGATTATATTAAATGTGAGGAGTGCCAGGCTGCAAATGGCCACTGCATGCTGTAGCACAGAGAAGGCCACCTAACCTACATGTGGTTATGTCAGGAAAATCTTCACAACTATATTATTAATAATGTGTTTTATTGAATTAAATCCTTGGGGAGTACTATGGCAGTCCCCCATTTTCCCTCCCCTAAAGAGAAAACATTTCTTTGTCTTTTTTATTTTTAAACATTTAAGAAAATCCTTCCCACCCTTTACTGAATGAACACCCTCTCAATTCTCTCACAGCATTGCTGAATCAGACAACTGGTGCTGCATGCCACCCACAAGACCAACTGAGCTTCCAGCTGACGATGGCATCAGGACCCCACACATGAGAAAAGGCACTTGGCAATCTATTAACATGGTAACTATCCGATCTACCAGGTCATTTCCTAGGCAAAAATTCATGGGAGCTCCAAATCAACATTAATAATAAGTTAACAAATACTTCCTGTTATCAACAAACTGCACGCTTTGCCAAAATGTAGTGCTTCAATGAATTAAATGAATGACTTCCTCTTCACAATTCTTTTGTGAGACAGGATTTATTGCATCCTTTCCACGGGTGAGAAAACTAAGAGTCAGAAAGTTAATTAATTTTCTTGAGGTTATACAGCTAGAAAGCAGGGAACCAGAAATCAATTTCTGTTCTGTTTGTCTCCCAAGCCTGTGGAAGTCTAAAAACCTGCCTCTCAACTACATTCTTATTCCTTTGCAGATTATTCACTGCCTGGGAGTGTTCAAGCACAATCTCCTTTGGGTTATGCAAATTCTCTTTTTTTTTTTTTTTTTTTTTTTTTTTTTTTTTGAGACGGCGTCTCCCTCTGTCGCCCAGGCTGGAGTACAGTGGCGCAATCTCGGCTCACTGCAAGCTCTGCCTCCCAGGTCCATGCCATTCTCCTGCCTCAGCCTCCCTAGTAGCTGGGACTACAGACGCCCGCCCCCACGCCCGGCTAATTTCTTTTTGTATTTTTAGTAGAGACGGGGTTTCATCGTGTTAGCCAGGATGGTCTCTATCTCCTGACCACATGATCCGCCCGCCTCGGCCTCCCAAAGTGCTAGGATTACAGGCGTGAGCCACCGCTCCCGGCTGGGTTATGCAAATTCTCTAACATGATGTAGTATTGGCTATTTTCAAAGCAGTTTGTCATGTCCAGTATAACTAGACCTCTACGAAGCCTCAAGACTCCCTGCTGACTGGAGTCTTAGGTCTTACCATGGCAAACAGGACTGACCCTTCACCAACCAGCCCCTGGTGAGCTTTCCAGCCTCCTCTCTGGCCATCATCCCATCACCTTCCTCTGCATTCTTCACTCTATGCAGCAGCCAGCCCAGGTCCACATCCATGATGCTCCCTCTGACCAAAGGCCTTTCCTACTTTTCTGCTTGGTAAATTGACTCACCTATTCAGGGCCCAAGTCATTCACTTCTAGGAGGCTTTGCCTGCCTCCTTCCCACTCCCCATACCCCTCTCTATGTCTCACTCTGCTTTTAGAATGCCAGTAGAGCAGTACTCACCCACCCTGCATTATTACTTGTCAACCTTTCCCTAAACCCTTTCTATCCAAGCTGTGGCCCATGGACCAGCAGCATTGATGTCTCCAGGGAATCTTGAGTCGTCTTCAAACCTACAGCATCAGATTTGTCATTGTTAATAAGATCCCCACAACTTACGTGCACTTCGGACTTTGACGAGAAATTCTCTCAGTGTCTGAATTTTGGGAAGAGAGAAGTGGCATTTGGTTAGTTCTGAATATTTTTAAGAGACGGGGTCTTGTTCTGTCACCCAGGCTGGAGTGCAGTGGTGCAATTTTGAAGCCTCAAACTCCTGGGCTCAAGTGATCCTCCTGCCTCAGCCTCCCAAGTAGCTGGAATCATAGGCACAAGCCACCACGTCTGCTTCGTTTGTTTGTTTGGTAAAAACAGGATCTTGCTATGACGCCCAGGCTGGTCTTGAACTCTTGGCCGTAAGTGATCCTCCCACCTAGGCCTCCCAAAGTCCTGGGGATTACAGGTGTGAACCATGGCACCAGGCCAGGAGTGGCATCTTATTTATTCTCAGAACTTACCCCAGGGCCTACCACTGAGTGACTACTCTGTAAATGTTTGTTGAATCAAAGTGAATATGGGCTTTCACTTGATTCTCACAATAATCCTCTGAGTTAGAAACTATTACCTCTATGTAATAGATGAGAAAACTGAAGCTAGAGACTTTTAAAAAAGCTTCCTAAAACTCATACATAGTCAATAATTAGCAGGATGAGGGCCATATCTTCTAATTTCAAGTTCTGTTTTCTTTTCATTTCTCTAAACTATTTCCCATGCATTATAAATAAGAATAAATATTTATGCAATAACTCCTACAATATGCATTTTAGCATAAGAATATTGCCCAGGCAGGATTAGCAGCCACTCTGCTTTCATGTTCATGAAGTGAATGTACCCTTTCATTCCTCTAGATAGGAATATCTACCCAGCATGAGTGGTGCATTGTGTGCAGTACTAAACATGGAGAGGAAAGTGAATCGAATCAGCTCCTGCCCTCACGGAGATACCAACAAATAAAGAGTAATCCTCTTCCAGTGTGAGAAGAACCATGTTCTGAGAGTGTGTGTGTGTGTGTGTGTGTATATATACTATGTGTATAGAATAAAGAGAAAAACATGAGGAATGGCACTTTACCCAACCAATAGCACCTGCTGCAAAACAAAATCTAGTAAGGTAAGATACAGAAAAAGACCCACCAGAGCGCCATTCAGTTTTCAATGCTTCAAAGATTTACACACTCTTCCTATTATCATTAATGGCTATTATGAACGTAATCTGTCTCAATGCACCAAGGGGCGAATAAATTCCTCACAGAGGGGAAATAGAGGGTATTCAAAGAAAAAAAATATTTTATGCAGAAAGCTGATGCCTGCTAGTTGATAATGAATGCAGTAGGAGTAATAGTAATTTGTTTAAATTCCTCATTAAATGAGTCATAAAAGTCATGGGGCAATACTAAACACACACACACACACACACACACACACACACACACACAGCATCTCTGAATTATCCAGCAAAGCAACAATGTTAAAAATGTCTTTTTTAAAAAATTAGAGCTAATTAAATTAAAAATAAAAATCAGGATTAAACTAAAAATAAAAGGGAGCTGGAATTCCAAGAACTTTAAATTATATAGATCATATAAAAGTAGAAAAGTAGAAGAATGGATCAAATAAGAAAACCCCTCTGTGACAGTCCATGCTGCCCCAAGTCACTAAATCTGCAGATGACAGAAACAAAATACAGAGATATATCTTGTGCACAGGAAAAAAGCAAGCATATTCCTAAGTGACTGGAATACATGAGTCTGGTGGGTTGATAAGTGACTTATACAGATCAAATAGGTGTTAGATAATGAGACAAGGGAGCGAAAATATCCTTAGAGGGTAAAAGCTCACAAGTCAGCAGTATAGAGGCATTCTCAAGAGCAGAATCGTTGCATATTTTAATGCCTTCTTGGCTAATAAGAATAAAACAGGCAGGCAAAGTGGAAATATGGGACTCAGAACATAATTTCTACTTCCCTGGGAGCAGCGTTTCTTAGGGTGATTGGGAGGTTTTTGCTCCTCATCAGATCTTTATTAATCCATTGTCATGTCTCTGTGTTTTATTATTCCTGCCAGGGTAACAGATTATATTAATGCTTTCAGGTCATAAAGTGTACCAGCTAACTTAGGGGATTGAAAACAAAATTAAGAATGAGGTATGGCATGTTCTTTTTCTTCTCAGAGCCTCGGCTTTTTCCCCTGTAAAATGAGGCTAATAGACACTATCCCTTAGGGCGGTTATGTAAGAGAATAGACACTTGTTGTATATCCCCCAAAGGTGATAAAAATGGTGTAAGCCTCCCTGTATCATGTTGAGCCCATGGTGAACACTCAGTAAACATGGACTGCTATTATCATTGCACTGGAAGGCTTCCCACCATCGAGAGTCATTAAATCCAGGAGATTGGGAGCTGTTTTCCTCTGGAGCATTTTATTTTTTGTTCAAAAGAAATACAGCACAGATTTGGCCAAATCCACAGACAAATTGTCAAGGCCAGGAATAAAGTCTGTTTAGTACACTCTGAATATAGCACCTAACACACAATTATAAATATAGAGTGCTTAATGGGGAGTATTTGATTTAAAAAATGGTAAAATCTATTGCCAAGATTAAATGAGGTGACCTCTTTGGAGTCCTTCCAATAGAGGCAATAAAGAAAAAAAAATGAACATTAAATATGTATGTGTCTCTCTATCTCAAACCCATCTGGCTTATGATATCAATACTGGGCCAGAACAACAAATATGTGCATCTTCATATTTCTAAACTTCAAAAAATGGCCCATGCAGTACAGAACCCAAGAGCACTAAAAATGGCCTTTGACTCTGCTTGTGATACACCACCTGTAGCCACCATACCCAGAGGTGAACTGTAGATCAAAAAGAATTACTATGGTGCCAAAGAGACTCCCATAAAATTGCACTACACTATTATACCATTTTGGTTGCCTTTGGGAAATATGTAAGTCAGAAGCATCTAACCATGAGTAAATAAAGTCAGTTTGCACTTAAGAAAATAGAAAAGCTGACTTAGAAGAATAAGTTTGCTTATTTAAGTAGCCTTTTATGTAAAAGGGTTAAGAACACTACTTCCACCTTCTACCAATGAGCTATGTTCTTCTGAAAATTGGAGCAGTAAACTAACTCTGATGTGACAAAATTTGAAAATGCTAATGGGGCAAGGTTCTGTAAACTCTGTCTCTATAACTTATTACATCTTGCTATTGTAGAGTGAGCATCATTCAATAAGAAGTAAAGTAAATATAAAGGGCAACAAATCAAAGATTGTATTCTCACAGAGGAGTGGCTCTGGATGAGTGGCAATCCCAAGGCATAAACATCTCTTCTACATTCCAATGCTCAAGAATGGAAGACCGATCTCCAAAGATCAAAATGACCATTGTTGTTTAAAAACTACCATTTGCTTAGAATAAAAAACAAACTGTCCTGAAATAAGCTTGCCATCTATATCATCTTATATCCAGGAGGACAATAAGCCAAGAAAGATAAAACAGAGAAAAAGCAGTTGAATTACAGTATATTTCATCATAGAATGATAGGGTACTCTTAAAAAAAAAAATCCAGTACAGTTCAAAGAGAACATCATTTCTAAACATTATAGGCAAAAAGAAAGGTTTTTTAAATTTCATTTTGTGTTCAAGTTTACTGCAAATTACATATGACAACACAGTTCTTAAATAGTACAAAATGAAGCTCCAACTTCAATTTTGGTGCTGTGGTTTTTATATTTGTGTAGTTGTTAAAATAAGATGGAATGTTGGCATAACTATCAGACAGCAGAAAACAAGCTGCTGAATGAGGAGGAAAGAACCAAAGAAACAGTAGAGAAGGGAATTGTAGTTTGAATGGAATTTTGGTGCAAATGGTGGCAATTTGTTGTACAGTCTGCATTAATTGGGTTATTTCTGAATAAGCATTTGATTATTATAACAGAACGTTCTACGTATAATCTCGTAAAACTGTAAATTCCTGGCAGAGTCACTTTGAAAGTATGAAGCTGACAAGCCCTTCTTTTGAAAAACTGAGAACATTTGCATGAGAATTATCACTCTGAAGCAAGCAAATTCCAGTGCTGTTGACTCACTGCCTCAGCCACCTACACTGGGGCTCCCAGGCAGAATGGGTTCCAACCCACTGTACGTGGGGATTCCAGGACCCACCAGTTCACGGGAGTCACATGGGAAATAACAACAGGAAGAAACTTTGCTGCCAAATAAAAAGAGACCAAATCAACAGAAAAACAGTAAGGACATTTTGTTTATGGTTTAACTGGATTTTTAAATTATTATGCCCTAGGATCTATCTAAAACACAGACTCAAACAAATGAAGAAAGGACTTTTAGGAACTTGAAAAACCGTGCATACTTATTATGGCAAGTATGTGCCTCTCAAGTTCAACATGTCAAACACATGATTTTATCCTGTTGGAAAAAAACAAGAAGAAAAAGGAGGTAGAAGTCTTCATATAGAACTCTCATCCCCTCATTAAGAAGTTGGAAATTGTATTTAGCTGTACAGAACAGAGGAATACATGACTGCTAATTTTCTAACTCATTAATTTTTGTTAAGTTCTAATAAGGCAACTGGATTTTTCTACTTGCTAGGCATCAAGCATCATTTTGAAATATTAATAAATCCTTAGAAAGCAGAAACCATGTCTGAATGACTCAGTATACATTGTCCATTGTAGCATCACTTGCAAAAGGTTACTGAGATTGATGAAGTAATAAATGGTGAGTTCAGCTGGGCGCTGTGGCTCTCACCTGTAATCCTAACACTTTGAGAGGCTGAGACAGGTGGATCACTTGAGCCTAGGAGTTTGAGACGAGCCTAGGCAACATAGGGAGACCTGGTCTCTACAAAAAATTAGCTGGGCATGGTGTCGTGAATCTGTAGTCCCAGGTACTCAGGAGGCTGAGGTGGGAGGATCACCTGAGCCCAGGAAGTCCAGGCTGCAGTAAGCTGAGATTGCACCACTGCATTCCAGCCTGGGCAACCGAGCAAGACCCTGTCTAAAAAAAAAAAAAGTTTCCTTTAAAGGACATTGTAGGAAAATTGAAAGTGACCTCTACTTGGGGGAATTCGTCTAAAACCTAGGTTAAACCCCATTTCTACCACTATCTGGCTGTTAATCCTGGACAAATAATAATACTTAATTTCTCTGGGTCTTGATCTCTTCAGCCTTAAAATCAGGTTTATAATCACACATGCCTCCTAGAATAGTGAGAAAATAATGTTAAAAGCATTTAGCATGGTGCCTTTCACATAGTCAAGCACTGAATAAATGTTAGCCAGGGTTTGTTTGTTTTTTTCATTTTTGTTTTTGTTTTTCACTAACATCAAAGAACATTACAATTATTGAAAAAGTTTTAGCATAGATAGAGCATTCTCTGTCCCAAACACAGATCAGAAGACTCCAAAGTTCAGGCACAGAATTAAGCAGGAATACATCCTTGTTTCTTATATTCCCACTTAAAAACATTTTCAAGACAAGAGAATAATATACTTTTTCAAAATTTCTTATAAAATCTCAAATTTCAAAAGAATAAAGTGACATAGAAAACAATCAGTATTTTTTCTGATAGCCAGTATATTACCAAAATTTTAAATTCTGTATTTTATCTGACTAATAAACTTACTTGCTCCATATTACGAAGACTGTAAGCATAGGAAAATAGAAAATGAGCACAAAATCAAATCCATAAGTTGAAATTATCAAGGAAGTTACAAGTAAACAATCTGTCAGAGCGAGATCTAACAGACTTTTTCCATAGAGGTCCAAATGGTCAACTTTTAGGCTTTGTGGGCCACATAAGGTTTTCTTCTTCTTCTTCCTCTTCCTATTTCTCTCCCTTCCTCTCCTCTTCTACCTTTCCTTCCTCTCCTCTTCCCTCTCCTCCTTTAACAACTCTTTGAAAACACATAAACCATTCCTAGCTCTGTGGCCAAACAAAAACAGGCTTCAGGCTGGATTTTGCCCTGGGGCATAGTTTCCTACTCTTTTTATAGAGCAGGGATGGGCAAACTACAGGACACAGGCTAAATCCTGCCCACAGCCTATTTGTGTAAATAAAGTTTTATTGGAACACAGCCATTCCCATTCATTTGCAAAGTGTCTGTTGCTGCTTTCCCACCCCAAAGACGGAGTTGAGCAGTTTTAACAGAGACCCTATGGCCCACGAAGCCAAAAGCATATACCATCTGGCCCTTTACAGAAAAATGTTTGCCAATCTCTGTTCTAGAGTAATGAGAATACTTTGTTAGTATCACTCTTCTCTATCCCTTTCCACTACAGGAAGAACTAGAACAAGTGGTCTTAGTTACTTCATTGGGAGTTACTTTTTCTTGCCAATGTTAAATACCATAGAAACCAAACATCATAAATTGTACATGTGAAAGTGTTAGGTAGAGAAAACTTCCAGACATCTACCTGTTTCTTTAAATGAGTTGCATGTATTTTCATAGTCTTTGTAACAGCAGAGAATAGGAAATACTACTTCTTACAAAATGTTGAAGGAGAACAATATGAAGTGGAAATATCCAGAAAAAAAACAGAATATGATAAAGAATATAAACTTAAGCAGGAAAAACACCCTTTTTTTATGTGGTATATGAATATTGGGTGAGCTTGCATGGTGCCTGAGGGAACACAGTGGCTCATTTTATTCAGGACAATGACCTATTCAATTCTGAAAATATTGCTTCTATTTATCCATTTCAATTTAGTATATAAAAAGGTATAAAGCTATGTAAACAGAGCAAAACACCATATATATCTGCCTATATAAATGAAAAAACCTAACCCAAATAAAATCATTTCCAAAAGTCATATTTCTCAATTAGCTTTCTCTCAATTCTGTAAGCAGAATATTTCATTCTAGAAATTAAACTTGGAAAGCACTGTGAAATTGTTTTTATATGTATTTATATTTCACTTTTTCTCTGCATGATGCATAACTCAAAAACTCCTTCCTGCCCATCTCAGAAGCTCCAGGCTCTGGCTCCTTTCACCCCTACATCCTCTAATGTTCACACTGTCCAGTTTAGGTGGAGGCCAGTGCTACCTCCAGAGATGGACTCTTGCTTTGCTTTCCAGCAGCAGACCAGAATTTGAGTTGATCATATCCAGTGACCTCAACCCTAGAGTTCAGGATTCGACAAACACAGAGGGATTTCTACTGAACTTTCACCCACACTTCTCAATCATCCATCCTCCAACCTGAGCAGTTAACCCTTTTCATTGGTGCTTAAAACCATTTCCCATATTGGTTTTCATTACTGCTTGGAAATTGAAAATCCTAGCAGAATAAGACCCATGAGGGCAGAGATCATGTCAGCCCTGCTCATCAATGTATCTTTGGCCTTAGCTCAGTTTCTGGCACACAATAGAGGCTTAGTGAACATGGATGGATGGATGGATGGACAGATGGATGGATGGATGGATGGATGGATGGATGGATGGATGGATGGATTGATGGACGGATATAAACTGCAAAATCAGAATTGTGATTGGTTTCTAAACCATACAGAGCTTATCCACAAATGTCTTTGCAAACCTATTTGAATAGTTAAAACATAGTGGTTTTGGAGTTCATAAATGTAAGAGATCTATTAGCAATTAATGATGGCAAGGACTTCAGCAAGCATAAATAGGCTGGATAGCCAGGTCTTGGAACCCATCAATCTATTGGTCTCATTTTCAAAAGGAGAAAATGTTAGTTTTTGGAAATACAGGTCACTAATTTTATGTTGAGAACCTGAAAAAACTGCAAATGGCATTATTAACCAGATGTCCTAAAAAACTTACTCAAGAAAAAGTAGATTACCAGCAAGCAACACTATATCACCAAGAATAAACTGTGTTAAATTTACACCAACTTTGGTTTTGACAAGAAAATGCTACAGGTATAAAGTGTCTTGATTTTTGTAAGACATTTGATGAATTAATATTCTTAAAATGGAAAAGTCAAGTTTGGATGACAGGATAGCAAGCTGTATTCAAACTATTGAAAAATTATCACTAAAGGGTGCTATCAATAAATTAATATCTTCACTTTCTTACATATACAGAGTGCCCAACTAGAACTAGCAGAAATGAGTGGGAGGCACAAGCTCATTTGGAAAATTATGAAAGTGCTAACAATTTGAAACGTTGTAAAATGGATGAAACAACTTCTGGAGTCTTTAAGCACCTGTTCAAGCACATGGTGACTCTGACTGTCCAGAAGGAATGATTTAGAATGGTGGAAGAAAAGGGAATTCTTACATACTTTTCACTTCAAAATTCTAAGAGTCTATGAAATATCTATATACAAGGGAAACAATGGCCTAAGGAAAAATCATATGGGCAGGTTCTGACTCCAAGTTAGCTTTTCAAGCTTAATCTTTCTTTACTCTTTTTAAATTTATTTTCTTGTATTAATTTATTTATTTTTAGAAACACAGTCTTGCTCTGTCACCCAGGCTGGAGTTCAGCGGCACAATCATAGTCACTGTAACCTGGAACTCCTGGATTCAGGCAATCTCTCGTCTCAGCCTCCTGAATAGCCGGGACTATAGAAGTGAGCCATCACTTTAAATTTTAAAATCTTCACATCTTTTGTAGAGACAGGGTCTCACTATGTTGGCCAGGCTGGTCTCGAACTCCTGGGCTCAAGCATCTTCCAGCCTTGCTGTCCCAAAGTGCTGAGATTACAGGCATAAGCCACCACACCTGGCTAATTTATGTAATTTTTAAATATCCAGAAGGATTCATTAAAAACATGGCAAGAAAAGAGGATGTGGGAGTAAAATAATAGAGTAATATAGAATAGAATAATAATATAAAATAAAATGATCTTATATAATACAATATATATAATGTATGTATTAGAATGATATATAGAATGATAATCAAAGAACTAAGTAAGAAGATTGCCATGCAATTAGCATTTGCAGCAACAATGATTTAATCATGATTATAGCTCTGGTAGATATAAAATAGTTGTACTTTAAGTATTAACACTATCAACGGTCAGTATGGGGCAACAGTGTGTGCATGTGAGTGTGTGTGAGTGAATGTGTGTGTGTGCATGGGCGTGCCATGTGTGTATTTTTCTCCTAAATATTTAAGGCAAAAGCCTAAAGCAAATGAGGGTATTTCTTGAAGATGTATGTTCAAAGAAGAACCCTGTAATTTCTTTTACCCATGGTTAACATTCTTTATCTCCCCATCCAGTCAGATTCAGTAAGCAAGAATCCTTAATTTCCATTAATCTAACCACTACTAGATTGAAAGTGTAAAAAACAGCAATAAACTAACCACTTCATGTAGTTCAGATTTTAGGCAAGCTTATTCTTTTTAGGAAATGTTGAAAGATGCCTCAAACCACAAATCAGGCTGTATTTCAATAAATGTTTGCAACCACATATTGATAACAATAGGAGGCAGCCAAACACCTAGACAGATAGGGCAGGTCCCTGGTGAAACCCCACCTCCAAGCCAAAGACAGTTTAAAGCCTGAAAGCCAAGCTACAAGTTAAATCCTCGGACCAGATTGAGAACTTGTCTTCCTGTTTGATGCGCTTTCCTCTGAATTATCCCCACCCTTCACCTATTTTGCATATCCCTACCCTTTCCTAATTGGTCTTCTACACCATCATACCCAACTTTGAGTGGTGTCTTCGCCTTAACCTTTTGCCTATAAAGACCCCAGACTCAGTCAGTTGAGGAGGAGATGGCCTGACTTCAGGGAGGTGACAGCCTGACATCAGGGAAGATGACCTGCCCTTCTCATCCCCTCTCCAGCTGAGAACTGTTTTCATCACTCAATAAAACTACCCACCTTCACCATCCTTCAACTATCTGTGTGACCTCATTCTTCCTGGATGCCAGACAAGAGCTCGGGACCCACTGATTGTGGGTATCCAGAAAGGCTGTCACACCAGCCCTTTGCCCTTGACAGCGGAGGGCAGCCACCCCACACAACAAGGCAAGAGGCCAACTGAGCTGCTAACACACCACTGTCCATGGACAGTGGAATTTAAGGAGCACTGTAACATTCTCTCTGGGGCTTTGGGGTCATGGGCACCCTCACAGGGGCGCCACCACATTCCCCTCAAGGTGACATGCCTGGTCTGGCCACGGGCCCCGCATGGAGCTTGCTCCTGTGTCAGCACCCAGAGTGGCTGGCCAGATCCTACACTCGCTCGCCCATGTGCTGCCTCCTGCAAGGGATTGAGTGTGACAAGCCAAGTAGAGGGGGCTCACCTGCCGTGAGTTGGTGAAGGGGCCGAGGAAAATCCTGCATCAATATGTCCAAGGTTGTAAATGTGACAATTAAATCAGGGACAAAGGACATGAACTGGCCAAGGATACTGTATCACAGGACAAGAATTTCCTAGAATTGTATTTGTGTCCTACATAAGTAGCAATCAGATAGCAACATAGTAAGCTTTCATAAAAATAAAGACACCTAATATTGCATACAATCTAATATAAAATAAAGCATTTAAGATAGAACAATCTAAAGAGTTAGTCATCTATGGCTCAGAGCTGCAGTAGTATATTTTTTAAACTGCGTGTGTGTGTGTGTGTGACAGTCCCCAGTGAGAATCAGTCTGAGACTTCTTTCCAGAAACACATACACATACACAAATGCAGGGCCCAGACATAGACCTTCTATGAATATATGTATAAAGCCATAATTCAGAGGTTCCAGTCCTATTCTCAATAAAGGGTATTATACAGTACATCCATCTCCTATTACTCAAAAACCTCTCTTTAAGAAGTAAAAGCTTTATCCCTAATTGTTGCGGCTTTTGAAAAGGAAAACACATCACAGTCCAATTTTCTACACAAAGTAGGCTTAGCCACCTATCTTCCTTCTGCTCATAACTAAAATGTGTTGGCGGTTCTGTGTCTCTTCCACTCTTGCTGCCTGCCTCTCCGGTCCTCTATTTCCTTTAATCATCACCTTCCACTTTAAGGCTCAGCTGTTGCACAAATAGCCAGACCTTAACCTTCTGAGTTTGCATACCCAAGCCATCAAAAACTGGTAGGAAAAGCCATCTTTCTCCTAAGTGGAAGGATTTCCGGATTTGTGAAATACCAGTCAATGACCATTAGCTTCTCCTCCAAGTCAGCCAGTCAGTAGTCTTTGGGTCACCAGGCTGAGGGCAAGGGGATCAGAATTCATAGGAAAGTAATGAATAATGTTATTGAGGTTAAAGGTGAGATACACAATCTAATATCTGATGATGGCAAATTTCCTAGCTTATTTCCACATAAAGAAGAAACAACCAGGATTGAAACTAAATGTACCGCATACTGTTTTTTAACCTAGCCAATGCCGTAACTTCTATTGTGTTTTGAAGATTTGTAAAAATGTATGGTATAGGATTCCAGATACAACAGTATTTTAGGTACAAAACACATTTGATAGAGATTTTCCCTTATCAAAATAGGTGAAAATGTGGAATAGAGATTCACTCTTGCCTAAATACTCCTATTTCTACTAAGCAAAAAAAAACTAGGTGAAACAAATTAACTCCTGAAATAGATTGTACAATTTAACTGAGTATATATCAATAGGTCTTAGCCTTCAAAAGGAAGGCATCTTTTTTTAATGTATGTTTTTAAAAAGAACTGCTCACATGGAGTTTGTTCTGGGACCAGAAAAATACTTGGAAGATCTTAATGAAAATACAGAATAAAGAAAACTATTTTAATAGAACAATAATCATCAAAATAGATTAAAATTTATGAATGCATATCTGCATCTAAGGAAAAGCAGCCACAGTTGTAAATAGAAAATTTTCTGAGCTTGAAGGTTAGAACTTTAAATGCCCTTCTTTTACATGGTATAACTTTTTACAAAATACTTTTGGTTTAACGTCACAAGTTTTTTAATTACAGTGTATCTTTACTCTACTTTGCCCCACACAAAAGGGATTGGAAATAATCTTGCATCTAGGAAAAATTACTAAAGAAAAAAAAAGAAATAATATTGCATCTAGTAAATTCCTTCTAATATTAATATTTATGAGTAGGCTAATAGTTAATCATTTTGAAACTTTATAGGAAATAATTATAAAATATAAAAAGGAAGCTTGAAAGATTTTTCCTCTGCTTATTATTTTTGAAATATTTTTCCTCTATTTATCATTTTTGCAAACCATATGTCACCAGGTTTACACACGAGTCCAAGGCACCTTCTCTCATCATTCCAGAGAAAAATGAAGTATCTCCCAACAGAAAGGATATAGCTTCACTATAATTCATCTGTGTGTGAGATAGGGAAGGGGCATATTATAATGGGAAGGAATAGCTTTGGATGCACCTGATCCATATTTGAATTCCAGCTCAGCCAGTAGCCTGCTGCATACTCCTGACTTCTCTAAACCTCGGCTTTCACATCTGTGAAACAAGGCCCACGCTATCTTAGAAAGATACAGTAAAGATTACAAATAAGGCCGGGCGTGGTGGCTCACTCCTGTAATCCCAGCACTTTGGGAGGCCGAGGCTAGCGGATCACGAGGTCAGGAGATCGAGACCATCCTGGCTAACACGGTGAAACCCCATCTCTACTAAAAATACAAAAAATTAGCCAGACGTGGTGGCAGGCGCCTGTAGTCCCAGCTACTTGGGAGGCTGAGGCAGGAGAATGGCGTGAACCCCGAGAGGCAGAGCTTGCAGTGAGCCAAGATCGTGCCACTGCACTCCAGCCTGGGCGACAGAGCAAGACTCCGTCTCAAAACAAAACAAAAAAAGATTACAAATAAACATGTTCCACCTATGGTGTGTAAATAATAGGTCACATTTCATAATTATTTGGATTATTCATTAATTGATTATTCAATGATTTTTGCATGTTAAAGTCTTGTTCTCCTAGCTGCACTGCAGAGCGAGGTCTTGCATCCATAGTTAGCTGGATGATGACATACTGAGATTTCTGCAAATTGATATGGATGTACAAGAGGCTGGATGTGCAAGACAAGTGTACAAGCAAGAATGAGGCAGTGTGGTTCCTTCAACAAAAAACAGGTGGGGCCAGGAGTGGTGGCTCACACCTATAATCTTAGCACTTTGGGAGGCCGAGATGGGTGGATTACCTGAGGTCAGGAGTTAGAGACCAGTCTGGCCATCATGGTGAAACCTTGTCTCTACTAAAAATGCAAAAATTAGCTGGGTGTGGTGATGCACGCCTGTAATCCCAGCTACTCAGGTGGCTGAGGCATGAGAATCACTTGAACCTGGGAGGCAGAGTTTGCAGTGAGCCAAGATAGCGCTACTGCACTTCGGCCTCGCGACAGAGTAAACTCCATCTCAAGAAAAAAACAAAAACAAACAAACAAAAAAAACAAGTGGGTCTAAGAAATTTCCATTCTGTTCCCCGCCCGTCCCTCTCTGTCTTTGTTACAGGATACCTCATCAAAGAAAAACACAATGATGACCACATACACGGGTAACCAGAGCTATACTACCTTTCCTGGGAATAGCAGAGCACAGACGTAAAGACTGAAAGATGATGTGTTACATTCTGGTTTGTGATTCTGCTAATACCCACGGGACAATCATTTCTGAAACTATTTGTACCCTTACTTGTATTTCAGACTTTAGCGCACAGTTAAGGAATGATTTTTAATGCATTTTCCTCCAGGCTACTAGCATTTCTTCATCTATATTAAAATTAAAGACTAGTGTTAAAATTAAAAACTAGTATCATGAAAATCCACAAATAGTCATAAGATATCATTTTAGTCACAACGCCTTGCTAATTTACTATGACATCTCTGTGTTTCAAAATTAAGAAGTCCAAGTGGCCAGATTTATTTTTAGCTTCCTTTTAATTCTAAAAGCCCTAGCTTTTAGTAACAAGTGATAACGCTGTGAATCAGGCAGTCAACTAAAGGAAAAGAAGCAGCAAAGAACTGGGGTAGCAATTTGCCAGTAAAAAAGTTCAAAATTCTGAAGTGGGAAGGACATGGGGACAGCTGTGGAGTGGGGAGCTCCTTCCGCTGTGGGGTCCGGTTCGCTTCTGCCCAGGTGTGCACGGTTTCTCCTTATGTCTCACTTCTAACCACAGGACAGCCCGGATGCAGACTCTAGCCTGCTCCTGATCTTCAGATTGACTTTCAGCAGCTGAAGGATTATCTGTGCTGACACGTCTGATTAGAAATCACCAGTTTACTTTCAAATGTGTGGAGACCACAGAGGGGCCAACATTTACTTTCTATTCAGGTTTATGTACCTTGCAAGGAGCCCTAGAGGAGGCATCTCTTCCTTCTGCTTTATTGCAATTCAATTTCACTTGTAAATGAAACCTACCCCAGGGGATTTCTTAAATGTGAAGGTTTCGCTTACCTCTTCCTGGGACCAAGTGGCTCTTTGGCAGTTCTATTTGGGACTTGTTCCTATGTCTCCAAAAGTAGAGGAAATAAGCTCACTTTTCACTGCTCTAATTTAAAATCATTTTAACACAGTTCATACAGACTAGATTTGGGCCAAAATGATTTACTAGTACAGCACAGTTAAAGTCAGTAAAAATACTGGGGCCAAGAATGAGAATAGATTGCTTAGGGTGGTAGAGTTTACTGCTTTAAATTTTGTGCTAAGAAAACTGGCGGAGGCTGACATCAAAGATGGTAAATTAAGCATTAGTTCCAATTTGTGGTATGACAGGTACTAGTATTAAATAGCTGTTCTCCCTATTTCACTAGGAAGCAAAGAAGCAAAGCTTTCATACTATTAACTGGAAAACAAAGAATAAAGTATGCTTACTTCACAAGCAAAAATAAAAAATGGGAATTCAAATCTCTGGCTTTTTTCTGCATTACAAAAGAGTGGCTTCATGATTTCCGACCCGTGCAGCTCCAGAGGGTCACACTTGCTCTGCTGTCATCATCTTGAAATTCTTAATAATTTTTTTTGAGACAGGGTCTCACTCCATTGCCCAGGCTAGAGTGCAGTGGTGTGATCATGGCTCACTGCAGCCTCGACTTCCTAGTTTCAAGTGATCCTCACAACTCGGCCTCCTGAGTAGCTAGGACTACAGGCATGCACCATCATGCCCAGCTAATTTAAACAAATTTTTTTTCTAGAGACAATGTCTCATTACGTTGCTTGGGCTCTTAATAATTTTTGAACAAGGAGCCCTGCATTTTCATTTTGCATTCAGTCTCCCAAATTATATCACCAGTTCATTAGCTACATGAACATTATTATTCTATTACCCTTACCTTCTTACCAATAGAATGTGTTTAATTCATTCATTCATCCAATGACCTAATTTGTTGACATCCACTGTGTGCTAAAGATGCAAAACGCTCCAATAAGACAGATAAACTCACTATCTTCATGGAGTTAAAAAGGAAAAGAAAAAACAAAACAGTGAAAAATGATAACACTTAAGAAAAACACTTAAGTGCTAATGTGACCTTTAAAACTTTAACAAAAATTTCACTGGGCAGTTAAAAAGGTTACAGTATTCCTAAATTGAACAAATATGCCTGATTTTGCTGCTCCTCCTAGTCTTCCAGAGCATCCGCCCCTTCTCTCCACCAGGCTACACCCTGAGTGAGAAAGCAGTGTTCCTCCAAGGAAAATTGAAGTAGCAAGTACTTGAGAGCCAATTGTACGCATTTCAGGAAACTGTTTTTCAAATTTGGAAAGGTTAGCATTTTAGAAAGGAGCATATGTGCTTCCAAGTACAAGTTAAAAGAATGAAACTCAATGTGCACACACACTCAAGAGCTCCACTTGTCTCTAAGTATCAAGCTCTAAGCACCCCAGTGAGCTATTATCCCATTAGATGTATTTGGATCATCTATGAGAGGCAGTCTGGTGTGATGGTCTTAATGAAAAACACAATATCTGCATTAACTGGTGGATTATGAGTGTCTTCCCAACAACTCAATTTTTTTTTTTTTTAAGACAGAGTCTCACTCTGTCGCCCACGCTAGAATGTAGTGGCGCCATCTTGGTTCGCTGCAACCTCTGCCTCCCAGGTTCAAGCGATTCTCCTGCTTCAGCCTCCCAAGGGTGGGACTAGCTACAGGTGCATGCCACCATATCCAGCTAATTTTTGTACTATTTTTTTTTAGTAGAGACGGAGTTTCACCATGTTGGCCAGGCTGGTCTCAAACTCCTGACCTCTAGCAATCTGCCCACCCCAGCCACCCAAAGTGCTGGGATTACAAGCATAAGCCTGTAATCCCATGAGCCCAGCCCCAACAACTCAATATTAATGCTGACATTTGATAATATTTTAAAATAGAAATGTCTGGTAGCACATAAACAAGCATGTCCTGGCAGCTTGCCAGAAAAGACACGTTATCCATCAACCAAGACTGAATTGAAGAGAAGTGTTCTCAGTTCATTCACCACCTTTAAAATACACACGGGCAGCATGTCTCAACCCATATCACTGGAAATTTCTCTTTTCCTTTTCAGGAAAAGAGCAACCAAGTTAGTTGTTGTCTAAAGTAAATGGGTGAATCAATCATCATGGAGTGATAGGACAAAAGCACCCTACTAAAGACCCCTGACAGAAATGATTAAATCAGCATAAAGCAACAGCCGTGGACTACCTCACAGTAACATGTTCAACTGTTGGGCATTTCTGTGCTGTCTGTATGAGTGCAACTAAAGTAGGAACAGATATAAGAAAATCGTCTTTTGAAACTAACTTGACCAGAGATATGTACATTTAAACAGAATTTTATTTTAAGCGTACAGTCATTGGCATCCAAGACAGAAAACTGCATAGAATCTGCATTGTGCCATGAGGTGTGAGAGTGATGGACACAAGAAGTGACTTAGCCAAAGGAAGGAAGGAAATTAACAGCACAACACAGAGGGCACGGGGCAAGCAAGTCATGAACCCCAAATCAGTATCTTGCTCAGGTAAACACCTGAATTCAAAAGTTTCCAGAATACGTTTCAACAAGTCATCATTCAAATGCATATAAAAATTGTGACAGGTACAGGTTATGCTAAGAGGCCGCAGTCGGGGGCCAGGGGAGCTGACAATCATCTATGGTAGATGGTGCTCTCCCAAATCTCCATCAAAAACATTGCTCATAAAGTTTCCCAGGAGCTCAGGAAAGAGAGGATTCCCTCCAGCTGGGCAATCAGAGGAGACTTCATGGATAAGTCAACATTCAAACCAGGCCTTAAAAGGCAAATAGGTTTGGGGTCTGGGAAGACAGGAGAGAAAGGTGAAGGGAACAGTGTTCAGCAAAGGCACAACCATGTTGTTCTAATCTTATGTAACCTCTTGTGTAGCGAGTGCAGAAGAAACATCAGAAGATTCAGTGTGGCTAAAGTAGAATAAACAAGACGGGAGTGAATGGATGGTAATATGTCCAGGAGTGCCTGGGGTAACACTGTAGGAGGTCTTTATCTTACAGGGAGCAGCCAAGGTATTTTGAGCATGAAAGGGCCATGCTCACACCCAAGAGGATTACTCTGGCAGCAACATGAGGGTGCATAGGAGGGAGGCAGGCATGCAGGAAGGGAGCCCAGGCCAAGGACAGATACTCTCCACCCACAACAAGTCTTCTGAGCCATTTTGAAACAAATGTGATAGTGCACCAGGACACTAAACGAGAACAATATTTAATGCCAGAAGGCTTTTTAAATGGTCACCCAGCAGGTCATGACTCTTGTAACAGCATGCTTCCATGACATAGAGGTACATACTACATTAAGTAACTCTCTTATAGTAAATTCAAGACAATGAAATTTCTTGTCATTCTACCAGATTCAGCTTCTAGTTTCAAAATAATTCAGTTTTACAGCACATTCTTCTGTCCCATTTCTGACATCAATTTCAAAAATTTTTTTATCTTTTTCTAATAATATACTTGTTACAGTTTTTAAAGAATTATATACAACCATCAAAGATATTATTTTCTTTTTATTTTGCTCAATTCCTCCGAGGATCAGAAATGAAAGCTTCGAAACCCCTGAATTGAGCCCTAATCTTAGAAAATATCACTTCAACATACACCTGCAAATATCACTGGCAAGTTTCATTTTGTGAAGATAGAATAACGATCTAGCAATATAACATGATACTGAAGCTTGCTGTTGGTAGAATAACAATGGCATCTTTCTGAGGAAAAGAGTCTAGTGACCAAAGCAATGAATTTATAAACTCCTCAGGGTCACAGCCCTGTAGTATATTTACTTCTTTGTTCCCATAGTACCTATTACAGTTTCAAGCACAAAGCTGCAGCAGAACCTTAAGATTAAATGAGAAAATGTATACAAACATTTCTTGTATATTATGAAGTGCCATATTAAAAGTAGCTGGCATTAGTTGACTTAGAACTCTAAAGAACTAATTGTACTTTTAATTGGTCTCAGTGGTTATGCAAAACAGATAAAAATACAAATTTATGAACAGGTAGTAATCAGACTATAAACACATGAAAGCATATGGGAAGAGAGATGCGGAATTAAAGATGGGGTCTCACAGAAGGGACAGATGATATTTAAAATGCAATCAGAAGTAAGAAAACCCAGTATGTGGTGACAGGTGTTAAAAAAAAAAAAAAAACTTGTCCAGACACTGAGAACATGCATAAGGATATCTGCATGGCATCTCAAATTATGATCTGTGGAGGTCAAATATATCTAGTAACACAGTATATTTACCAGGTCCTGAATAAGAAGTCACCTACCAATAAGAATATTACAAGTTCAAAAATCAGCTAGCTAAGGAAATGCAATGGGAAAGCAATAGAAAACTAAAAGTAGATGAAAATAGAACCAAAGTCCTTTCTTTGTAGTTCTTCCTTTACAGTTCTTTATAATTCTTTACTGTTCTTTCTTAGTCTGCTTCTGTTCATTACATTTTCCCCAGTATCTAGAATGTTGCCTAGCACAGAGCAGGATTCAATAAATATTTATGTAACCAGCTGTTGGTAATAGCAACCATTTATTGGGAATCTACTTTATCACGGCTGATATTACGTAACTTACATGTTTTTAAACTTCACAAAAATTCGAAGAGTTAATATTACTATTAAGACCTAATATTACTATTACGTCCTGTAAACAAAGGACCTGAGGCCAAGAGTCTGTAACTTGTCCAGAACCAGGAAACTGATAAGTGGCAGAATTTAACCCTGTCTGTCCAGATCCTCTGTTCATTTGCTTTGCACGACAACACATGGTCATAGAGTAATGTGAACACACAAATAAAGGCAGTACTTTAAGACTTGCTAATACAAGAAAAAAGTACTAACACTTCATTTTACTTACAGACTCAAGGAAACAGTTTTTTCTGGAATCTGACTGCATGTAAAATCCTAAAGCATCCCACATAGGGGGAAAATGTTATTCTAATCTCATGCTGTAAGTAATGCTACAGAAACAATCTGCCAAACCCTACAAGCCTAACAAGCTAAATAAGGAAAGTATAGAGAAATGAAAATATTTTCCTGGTCCAATATTTTCCACCATCTTAGAATCCCATCAGATTCAGATTTCCAGATCTGCCCCATCTGGACTGCAAGATTATTATGGTAAAGCCACTCCACACAAAGTACAATTGTCTGAAATTACACTGAAGTCAAATGTACATCAAAAGGTGGCACACAGGGAAGAAGAGCTCACTGCTGTGTAATTTAATGAAACCTACTGAGCACCAAGGGCACAGACAGCCAAATTGAATTTTAAATGGTTCCTACCAGGAGGCTATAATCAGGATAGCCACCAGTGGGTGGATGAGATAAATGAACTGACTTTCTTCCACCAGGCGATCAAAATAGAATACTATCTTTATGCATGAGACAAAAAAAAAAAAGAAGAAGAAATTAAAATATTCAGCTTTCTTATCTCTTTTTTTTTTTTTAACTACATGGTCACTTCTAGATTCTGCTTTCCCCCAAGATATCTTTTGTTAATGAACATCATAATTTTTTTCCTACTTTGATTTTTATTGCAATCTATTCCAGACCAAAAACAAACCAAAAAAAAGTGCTATTCCTATAAAATACAAACTTCTCCATCATCCTGGTCCACCGGCGTAGTAACTGTTAAGCAGCTGGCACTATCTGAGGGGAGGCTTAAAATTATGATTAAAGTAGACACAGCTAGGAGCTTGCCTTTCAACCAGTACAGTCAAATGTAAAAGAAAATGTCAAAATTCAAAAGCCATGTGTTTTTAAGAGTAAATGAAGTAGTATCTACTCACGTGAAGGTTTTCAAAACACTGTTTTCATAAATCTATGTATTTTACCCTGATGTTTCTCATGAGCTCTATGCCCAGTGTTTCCAACTGTCCACCTTAAAGTCCCTGCAGAACTTGAACCAAAAGCTGTCCAGAACTCAACTCATCCCCTTGCTTCCTAAATCAGGCCTCCTGTAGACACATCAGTCTCCAAAAGCAGCGGCCTCATTCTACGAGGCACATGGACTTGAAAAGAGAGAGCTGCTACTGATGCATAATCTCACATGACAATCAGTTGCCAAGTCACATCGACTGCATTTCTCATCCCATCTTTCATCTCACTCTCTTTCTGTCTTACATGTCCCAGAGTCCAGGGTCTCATTCTGCAAATCGCTAAGAAGAGGGTAACAAGACCCAACCATGTGAATTGTAGTCCAGTGAGACTTTTATCAAAGTGGGGTATT
The DNA here is from genome assembly GCF_028885625.2 of Pongo pygmaeus. Taxonomy (NCBI): domain Eukaryota; kingdom Metazoa; phylum Chordata; class Mammalia; order Primates; family Hominidae; genus Pongo; species Pongo pygmaeus. The sequence continues at coordinate 48,132,318 of NC_072387.2, forward strand.
TGGAGGGTAAGGCCATTAAGGAAATCAATGCAGAGCCAATCCTATAAAGCAGAATCAGGGGAGAGGATGGAAATTTAATGATCATGTGGCTACCACAGCTAACCCCCAACCAATGGGAAGGCATTTCACAATGTAGGAATTTGATCAGTAGCAAAATATTCAAGAGATCTGAATGTACCCTTGCCTGGCCCTTTTGTGGGGGTGTGATTTTAATGGCAAAACTGAAAATTCAGGAGAAAGGATTCAGGGTCTGCAGCTGAGTTTGGCTAAGGCAGACAGACGATGACCTTGTTCCATAGCTTACCCAATATGTGTATCTTACAGGATCTTGAGGATATCAACCAAATAGCAATCATCTTAGCAGCTGCATCATTCACCTGTACAATTCCACACACCAGATTTTGAGCCTCCTGAAGACAGACATCGTCATATTTTAGTCATTATTCAGCACAAAGCCTAGCATCTGCCATTCTGCAAAGTAGAAATTGGATCAAAAGCTGCAAAATTGAACTGGGTTAAAAGTATATATACAACAGCTTTTCAAGGAGGCCATATTATATTAAGTCTCAGGCAGAGAGCAAATTATTATTGCAATCTCTATCAGGCACTTTGGTAGGCTCTGGAAATAGTGTGGTGATTAAAACAGACCTCTGACCTTGGGGAGTTACAATCAGAGAAGAAAGACATTATACACCTAATTGCAAAAATTAAGTTATCACAAGCATACAATATTTTATGAAGAAAATGTACAGGATGCCAAATTCTTTTTTTTTTTAAGACAGCGTCCTGCTCTGTCATCCAGGCTAGAGTGCAGTGCACAATCTCAGCCCATTGCAACCTCTGCCTCCCAGGCTCAAGTGATCCTCCCACCTCAGCCCCCTGAGTAGCTGGGACCACAGACGCATGCCACCATGCCCGGATAATTTTTATGTATTTTTTGTAGAAACAGGGTTTTGCCATGTTGCCCAGGCTGGTCTTGAACTCCCGGGCTCAAGCAATTCACTGGCCTCAGCCTTCCAAAGTGCTAGGATTACAGGTGTGAGCTACCACATATGGCTAGGTGCAAAATTCTAACAGTTGTACCTCCTAATCAAATACCTAGACACCAGTGTTAACTTACACGTTCAAACAATACGTACAGAAATTCCAGAATGACATTTTCTCTTTCCAAATTACAATAATGGTTACCTCTACCTCACAAGGACTAGCATAAGTGAATCCAGGTGCCTTCCAGCCAACAAACCCTCAAGTTAACTCTCCCACGGTTTGCCTAAATGAACAAATTTCTCGTGCAAGCAAGTACAGGGATAAACAGCACCTCCTGGTTCATACCTCTTCACCTCTTCATTGGCTTTTAATCTCATAAATATCCTGAACAAATCCTCAATGCAAGTCCTTCTGACCACTGCCTCCCTCTCCAGCTTTACCTGACCCATCCTCCCTCATGTCCTCCGGTCTAGCATGCCTCGAAGGCAACTTGTTCCCTCACACCCAAGCGCCTCGTCTTGTCCCTGCTGTTCCCTCTCTGAGAGTCTCCCTCCCCTCCTCCTCCATGTCAGGCCTCGACTCCAGCCTGACTTCCTTAGGAAGGTCTTCCTTGGCACCCATCTAGGTCATGCCTGCCTGTGATATATTTTCTCTTTCTAATGTTTATCATGTCTGTAATTTTACTTTCATTTTGGGGGGAATTTGATTAATGTTTGTCTCTCTTACTAGATTTAGATTCTTAGTAGGCAAGATCCAGACTTTTCTGAGCAGCACTCTATCTCCAGGGCCTAGAGCAGAGCCTGACACCTAAAATACATTTGTTGAATAAGTGAATAAAAACAGAGAACCAATGGCCGGGCATGGTGGCTCACACCTGTAATCCCAGCACTTTGGGAGGGCCAAGGCAGGCAGATCACCTGAGGTGGCCTGATGAACATGGAGAAACCCCGTCTCTACTAAAAATACAAAAATTAGCCGGGCATGGTGGCACATGCCTGTAATCCCAGCTACTCGGGAGGCTGAGGCAGGAGAATCACTTGAACCCGGGAGGCAGAGGTTGCGGTGAGCTGAGAGCGCCATTGTACTCCAGCCTGGGCAACAACAGTGAAACTGTCTCAAAAAAAAAAAAAAAAAACATTAATTTTTTTCTTTATGTTTTTAAATCTAGTGTGTACCAGGGTAACTTCCTTTAAGACTAGAGTTAATATTCTTCTTTAGAGTAATGTTATGGTAAGTAATATTCTTACGTAGACCTGACTATAGAGTCTAGAAAGGAACAGCCTTAATGTCTAGGATTATAATTTTCCCTTTAGATTGGGTAATGCAAACCCAAGTAAGAAGGGCAAAACAACAAAAACAACATTCCAACATATACCAAACTGCAGAAAATAATGACTCCATTGTAGTTCCCTTCTAGACATGAAGAGAACATCGAAAACCTCATACTTCTACCCAAGGCAACTGTGTACACACAGACAGGAAGAAGAAATAATACAGGGAGCTTGGATTGTTATGGGGAGCCAAATCTTGCCAAAAACAAGAGGTCTATGGTGACTCTGACCATGTACCTAGGTTTCCACTTTCCAGCCACACACATGTTGAAATGACATAGTCCTGTAAGGAGTCCACTGCTTTATGTGTGTGCCCAACTGCACCCCACACCACCCCAATACACCCATATGGAAGGTGCATTAGTAGATTACTGAGAGGGCAAACAGGATAATCTCATCATAAGATGGCATTAGAGGTATGTGCTTTAATACAACTTCTGGAGCTTGAGGGAATATACAGAAACAACTAGGAAATCCATGCCTCATACATAGTGAGTCTTGCTAAGGAGCACAATATCCAATGAGGATTATATTTTATCACAGAATCATAACATTTTACAGCTTACAGGCACATTGCTTTTCCCAAAAATGTGATATGGCAAATATATGAGAACTATAAATTATACTAGATTGACAAGAGTACGTTTTGTGTGTCATGGCCTTCAATGCAATTGGCTCTTGGGACATACCATGAGCATTAACTCATAGACAACAATCAAGGGATAGCTAGTTTATTTGCTTTACTTTAATATATAGCTGTAACACAACTAACATAAGCTGTGAAGGCAATCTATTAGGTCTCCAGACTAAAAGATCAATTTACTACAGGTGACTGATAGCAATTTTCAATGGTAAACAGGTTGATAAATAACATTCATTTATTTCTTTATAAGTAAAATATAGGTATAATTTAAAATATCAAATTATTGATCAAGCTGTTTCTGTACCTCACTTCCATTTCTGTCTATAAATGCTCCCTGCCCACCTGTTTGCCCAGTGGGACTCTCTGAGCCTCCTTTGGTTCTGAGGGCTGCCTGATTAGAGAATCATTCTTTGTTCAAATAAGCTATTAAATTCAATTTGTCAAAAGTTTTTCTTTTCATAGTATTATGTATCATGTGTTATGAGATATTCTTCTTGGGCAAAAAGGAAGCCATTAATGGCTATTGCAGGATGCTTAACCTAATAAAATTTAGGATATTTTAACTTTAGCTATGATTAAAATCTACTAGATTTTTCTCCAAAAAATATATGGGGCACCCTCACCCCATACCTTGTAGTAAATCTGTTTCCATTCCCTGAACTCCCATCAGCTCTCTAGACTAATAAAATAAGAATAGATTCATTAAAACGTGGAGGGGAAAAAAAGAAAACGTCAAATTGTTTATGAAAATGAGATGCATAAAATCACTCTTACATCTAATTATTGTGTGTATATATATACACATACACAGCATTTCCTGCATTTTTAGGAAGAAAAAAAGAGTGTCTTTTTGTGTGAAGCAGTGAAGTTCAGTGACACTGTCAGCTGCTTTAATTGTCATCAGTATGCACCTTTTAAGCCCCCAGGTGTGCTGGGCAGTTAGTAACACATGCTTACATGCACACCAATGTGCAAATGATTCTAAAATCAGAGATATGCACATTGTAAAGCTGTATAATAAGTCACATCTACATACCATGGTAACGACAATATTTACTACTTTAAAAAATAACCCACTGAAAGCCAAAACAGTTGTAATTTATGTATTTTCTTTCCCCCTTTTCATTAACTTTTGAGGAACTAGAAAGAAAAAAAGAAAATGCTGGCTACTTATATAAACAGAGATATAAAATTACTGAGATATTCATTCATTCATCTATTCATCTAAAAATATTCATTGTGACAGCAGGGCTTGACTCCAGAAAATTCTTCAAAATCCTTTTCTTTCTGTTCCCACAGCTTCACTGAGATTCTCACCATCGCTGGCCAACATTGCTATAACAGGCCTGTAACTGCCTTTCCTGCTTTTAGTGTTCCCCAAGCCAATCTCTGCTCCTCACTGCTACTAGACTATATAGTTCCTAAGTCAGCTGCACCCATAGCCACTCAAAAGCTTCAATTTAGTTAAGTACATAATCCTCAGCTTGGGGCCAGGCACGGTGGCTCACGCCTGTAATCCTAGCACTTTGGGAGGCTAAGGTGGGTAGATCACCTGAGGTCAGGGGTTCAAGACCAGCCTGGCCAGCATAGCGAAACCCTGTCTCTCCTAAAAATATAAAAATTAGCCAGGCATGGTGGCATGCGCCTGTAATCCCAGCTACTCAGGAGGCTGTGGCAGAAGAATTGCTTGAACCCAGGTGGCAGAGGTTGCAGTGAGCCAAGATTGCACCACCTCACTCCAGCCTGGGCAACAAGAGTGAAACTCCATCTCGAAAAAAAAAAAAGAATCCTCAGCTTGGAACATAAATTGGGGCCTTCATAACCTGACTCCATCTGTCCTCTCCACATTAGTCCCTATCACATCACTCTCACCTCATACCTTGCAGTAAATCCATTACCATTCCCTGAACTCCCACCAGATCTCTTAACGATTCGTTGGCTTTGAGGACTTGATGTTCCCCTGTCTGAAGGCTGAGGAGGCTGTCTGCTCACCAGACCCAGGTCAACTAGCACCTCTGCTATGACGCCTTCCCAGACTCAATGTCACTCCTGCCCTGCACACCTGCAGCATTTTGTTCATACTCCAGTGGACCCTGGACATTCCTAGATTAAACATCTGTGACTTTGGTCTAGTCATCAAAAATCCTATAAGTTCACAGCAAGACACAATCCTCCATACTGCCTTGGCAGCAGGATGAATTTGAATTATGTATTGTGTTTCACCCAGGGTCCATCCAGGGAAGCCAAAACCATCCTAGATATTTCAAACACAGAGAATTTTGTACAAGAAATTGGTTCTACAGATGACGGAAGAGCTAAAAGGCCAAACAGGAGCTAAAGAGCCAACCCAGAAAGTAGCATCAACAGAAAACTATTGCTGTCCATTAGATAGGAGTGATATTGACAGAAGATGGCATTACTAGTGATGAGAGTTCTGGGCTTCCTAACTAGGGTAGGATCATGTTGTGATTTTCTGATGAGAGCTGGGACCATGAAGGGCAGGGCTTTCTAGGAGGAGAGAACCATGCCCACGAAACTGCACAAGGAAAAACAAGAGAAGGAGAAATAACCTGGATTCTCCCAGTCTCCTTCTGTCTTCCAAAAGCGCCTCCCACTGGCCGGATATCCAAGTGCCAGATGCTAAGGCTTCCAGGAAACGTAGTCCTTGTGATTTACAGCCAAGCAGGGAAAGGGCGGGATGGAAAGCGAGTGGCACACAGTGTGTGAGGCTGCTGAGCCCCTCACGTGGCTGCCGAGTGAGCCTCACCAGCTGATCACCGTCTGAGTAAAACACAGAAGTGTGTGTGTTACATATCATGAGTCCTTGGACTGTAATTATACCTTGCATGTTAGTTTCCTCTATAAGACCGTGAGCTCAGCAACAGCAGGAACCCAATTTTTATCCCAACACGTAGCACATTAATTGACATACAGTGGGCACTCGATAAGTAAATGCCCTTAACCACCAGTCCCCTGGATTTACAACATACTTTAACTTGGTATTTCCCAAAGTTTGTTCTGTTGACCATTAATTCAAAGAGATGTTAATGCATATTACAAGTAAATAGGGCCCTGCCATTCGCAAATAAGTTTGTGAAACAAAGTGTTAAATAAACTTAAGCTGGTTTGTTTATTGCAGAATTATTCAGAGCTTTTAAAATGAGCTTGAAGAGGGAACTGTAGTATGACACACCATCATTTCAACATACATGACGACTAAATACTTTTTCCAAAGAACTAACATTATGCAGGAACCTCAGTTCTAAGGGGACATTGCTTAAATTTCTTCACATTGGCAGCATTACTTCCTTTTATCTTTGAAATATTCCCATGAGGTACAGAAGAATAAGGTCACACCTTGTAGATACAAGTGTTGCTAATAAATAATTAAATCTAAAGAATACATCAAGTATTAATTGGATATATAAAGTGTCATTTACTATTCTAGTCACTGCAGCGCTAGAATAAAAATATAAGTCATAGTTCCTACCCTATTTGAAGAGATAAGAAAAACAAAGAACCATAAAATGAAACTTTCTTTTTTATCCAACAATATTTTTATACATGCTTTGTACATCAAGATACCTGGTGCTATTTGATCATTAAAAATCTGAGACCCATGGAGGGTAATTATTTACTGAAGTGATAAGCAGGTCAGCTCTGGAGCTTACAATTTCAATTTCATGAATTCTAACAGCAAATCACTAACTGGAATGACATCTACCAGATAATTTTTTTTTTTTTTTTTTGAGATAGAGTCTTGCTCTGTTGCCCAGGCTGGAGTACAGCGGCGCCACCTCAGCTCACTGCAACCTCTGCCTCCCGGGTTCAAGCGATTCTCCTGCCTCAGCCTCCTGAGTAGCCGAGATTACAGGCGCGTGCCACCACACCTGGCTAATTTTTGTATTTTTAGTAAAGATGGAGTTTCACCATGTTGGTCAGGCTGGTCTCGAACTCCTGACCTCATGATCTGCCCACCTCGGCCTCCCAAAGTGCTGGGATTAATTACAGATGTGAGTCACCGCACCCAGCCCAGATAAAGAAAATTTTTTAAAAACTAGATCCCCAATAATAACTTAACCAATATTAATGACCAGAACTGAGCAATGTTGTATCCAACCCCATGAGCCTCTAAAAATGACCATTTAAAAATCTATGAGAAATTCCTGGACTTTTTTTTATTATGATATAGCTAAAACTTCCATTTGTTTCTACATTTTATTGATCCGGATTGATAAAGTAGGACATTATCCTTCATTTTTAAAGAAAGACACAAAGCCTTTGGTTTTGTTATTTAAGAAATATGTCCTTTGGAATTAACATTATCATTAACCTTAATAAAGGATTATTACAAAGGCTTCCAACAATGGGTGTCTACACTAGAAAATTTAGCCAGCACATGATCGTCTGTTAAATAATTTTTAAAAGACAGTATGCTTGCTTTGGTCAGATATTTTGGCATTCTCCCCAAATGGCCTCTCTATTACACATTACATTATTAATATTAACATGTAATACAATTTTTGAATATTGACAAAAAGTTGCTACATCATATTACAAGTATTTCTATCATACCAGAATCATAAACTGAGGGCCAAAGAGACAATAAGAATATTCCCTTTTGTTGAGACTTATTCATGGTGAACAAAAATTCTGATTTCTAAATATAATATAAAGTAGAAGTTTAATCAACACTTTTAATATTATGGTGATAGTATTCATAGCCTAGTCAGTAACTAATGGGATAACTTTGGTTTTCATGCTCTAAAATTCAGTGTTCTCATCTGTTAAAAAAAAAAAATTAATCACCTGCTTCACTGAGGTGAAATGAAAACTGAATATGTTCTACAGATCAAGGTTCCCTTCAGGGTGCAGGACCCAAATAAATTAGGAAAATATTGAATCCTATATTCCTCCCCATTTTATCTAGGAGATTGGCAATATGCATCAACACACCAAAAGCTCTGTGAAGTTCTGCTGCAATGAATCTATTAACTTTCCAAAACCAAGTGCTTCTCAAGCATACTTGTCCCTAAGACTGTTTTTCTTTTTCCTGGTCGCACCTATTGGTACACCCAGGAATTAATGCTCCTCAGAACTCAGTTAAGGCTGATGCTTCAAGGGAGCAACAAGATCAACTCTTGTGACATCCAAGAATAAAAGTTTTGAGTTGCTACTTTTATTCTTTCTGATTATAACCAACACCCACAATAAGACACCCTTGCCAACCTGGAGAGTTCAAATACAGAGTGTATAACAGTGATGACTTTGCGTGGAGTGCAAATTGTATGCATCTCATGATACTTACATAGAATCATATAAGTATCATTGATATGTAAGTATGATATGATACACAGAATGATGTAAAGATCTCTTGAGTGTGGTTTTTGAGTTCTTTCTACGGAAATGTTTATGAATTTACATTCCTCAGTTGGTTTCCTTTGTGACTAACAATTTGTTTTCACAAGACAGGTCAACAATTTGCATTTCAGTCTGTTAGTGAGGCTAACTAATCCATACTGACCATGGCCTCAGGGGTATCTGGCTATGGCTGTGTTTGCTGGTGGAAACTAAGGGAAGTAAGTTAAAAATCAAACAACTCTTTTTGAAAGATTTTGCCTAAAGTAAATGGAGAATTGAACCACATCAAAAATAAATAATTCTAGCGAAAAAGTGTTTCACAGCTGCTAGTAAGTCCAAGTATAATGGAAAACTCTATATCCCACTATTTTAAGACTTACTATGATTATTATTTTTACTTCAAAAATACAAAGTTAAAAAGTAAAAAACAGTAACTCAAAACAGGGAAAAACTGATAAATTTGACAAAAAAGAAACTAGATCTGAGCCCACTCTAACAGAACATGTAGCAGCAACATCACATTGTTGCAGGATGAAGGAGGAAAAACACAGCATTGGGAATGATGGTGGGGTTTGCAATTTGTAGCTGGAGTCATACATCAAAATATGGTCCTCATCTAAGTATAGCATAGAAAATATTTCATTCTTTTTTATGAGTGTATATACAAGGCTAACCATCACCTAAGGTCAGCAAGCAATATAAAAGCAAAACCAACAATAAATGCATCTGTTCCTACACCAATTCTGATGTTCTGCAGCTCAAATCACATCACCCTCAAAATGACCACTACAGAGGTAACGATGATTCACTCTAAGCTTAACAGTGGTGTAAGTCTGCATCCCAATACTAGTACAATATGAGGTTTTAGGCAAATAAAATTGGTTTGTGTTTCTCCAAATACGGTCTGTGGACCATCTGTGTCTAGAACACATGGGGAGTTTGTTCAAAGTGCTCCCTGGGCCCCACCCAGACCCTCCCAGCAGTCTCTCTGGGGCTAGGCCTTGGACTCTTTACATGGGATAAGCTCTCTGGTGAGTTTTAAGCCTACTAGAGAGCTAAAGAATATTGTATTGAGGCTGGGTGCAGTGGCTGACGTCTGTCATCCCAGCACTTTCGGAGACTGAGGCGGACGGGTCACCTAAAGTCAGGAGTTCAAGACCAGCTGGCCAACAAGGTGAAACACCATCTCTACTGAAAATACTAAAATTAGCCGGGCATGGTGGCAGGTGCCTGTAATCCCAGCTACTAGGGAGGCCAAGGCAGAAGAATCGCTTGAACCCAGCAGGCAGAGGTTGCAGTGAGCCAAGATCACACCAATGCACTCCAGCCTGGATGACAAGAGCAAAACTCCATCTCAAAAAAAAAAAAAGAATATTGCATTGAATTCTGATATGGAGAACTTAGAAACTTCACAGGAAAGCATCAAAACAATAAAAATCTTTCTCACGTTAAGGTTTAGAAAACAAGTTTTTTAGAAAAAAAAATGTATGTAAAAAACTAAACTGGTGACCATGAGGATTTGGAAACATCATTTAAAAACATTGTTAGATATCACCACCGATCCCACAGAAATACAAACTACCATCAGAGAATACTATAAACTCCTCTATGCAAATAAACTAGAAAATCTAGAAGAAATGGATAAATTCCTCAACACATACACTCTCCCAAGACTAAACCAGGAAGAAGTTGAATCCCTGAATAGACAAATAACAGGCTCTGAAATTGAGGCAATAATTAATAGCTTACCAACCAAAAAAAGCCCAGGACCAGATGGATGCACAGCCGAATTCTACCAGAGGTACAAGGAAGACCTAGTACCATACCTTCTGAAACTATTCCAATCAATAGAAAAACAGGGAATCCTCCCTAACTCATTTTATGAGGCCAGCATCATCCTGATACCAAAGCCTGGCAGAGACACAACAAAAAAAGAGAATTTTAGACCAATATCCCTGATGAACATCGATGCTAAAATCCTCAATAAAATACTGGCAAACTGAATCCAGCAGCACAGCAAAAAGCTTACCCACCATGATCAAGTGGGCTTCATCCCTGGGATGCAAGGCTGGTTCAACATACACAAATCAATAAATGTAATCCAGCATATAAACAGAACCAACGACAAAAACCATATGATTATCTCAATAGATGCAGAAAAGGCCTTTGACAAAATTCAAAAACTTTCATGCTAAAAACTCTCAATAAATTAGGTATTGATGGGACGTATCTCAAAATAATAAGAGCTATCTATGACAAACCCACAGCCAATATCATACTGAATGGGCAAAAACTGGAAGCATTCCCTTTGAAAACTGGCACAAGACAGGGATGCCCTCTCTTACCACTCCTATTCAACATAGTGTTGGAAGTTCTGGCCAGGGCAATTAGGCAGGAGAAGGAAATAAAGGGTATTCAATTAGGAAAAGAGGAAGTCAAATTGTCCCTGTTTGCAGATGACATGATTGTATATCTAGAAAACCCCATCGTCTCACCCTAAAATCTCCTTAAGCTGATAGGCAACTTCAACAAAGTCTCAGGATACAAAATCAATGTGCAAAAATCACAAGCATTCTTATATACCGATAACAGACAAACAGAGAGCCAAATCATGAGTGAACTCCCATTCACAATTGCTTCAAAGAGAATAAAATACTTAGGAATCCAACTTACAAGGGACATGAAGGACCTCTTCAAGGAGAACTACAAACCACTGCTCAATGAAATAAAGGAAGATACAAACAAATGGAAGAACATTCCATGCTCATGGGTAGGAAGAATCAATATCATGAAAATGGCCATACTGCCCAAGGTAATTTATAGATTCAATGCCATCCCCATCAAGCTACCAAATGACTTTCTTCACAGAATTGGAAAAAACTACTTTAAAGTTCATATGGAACCAAAAAAGAGCCCGCATTGCCAAGTCAATCCTAAGCCAAAAGAACAAAGCTGGAGGCATCATGCTACCTGACTTCAAACTATACTACAAGGCTACAGTAACCAAAACAGTATGGTACTGGTACCAAAACAGAGATATAGATCAATGGAACAGAACAGAGCCCTCAGAAATAATGCCGCATATCTACAACCATCTGATCTTTGACAAACCTGACAAAAACAAGAAATGGGGAAAGGATTTCCTATTTAATAAATGGTGCTGGGAAAACTGGCTAGCCATATGTAGAAAGCTGAAACTGGATCCCTTCCTTACACCTTATTCAAAAATTAATTCAAGATGGATTAAAGACTTAAACATTAGACCTAAAACCATAAAAACCCTGGAAGAAAACCTAGCCAATACCATTCAGGACATAGGCATGGGCAAGGACTTCATGTCTAAAACACCAAAAGCAAGGGCAACAAAAGCCAAAATTGACAAATGGGATCTAATTAAACTAAAGAGCTTCTGCACAGCAAAAGAAACTACCATCAGAGTGAACAGGCAACCTACAGAATGGGAGAAAATTTTTGCAATCTACTCATCTGACAAAGGGCTAATATCCAGAATCTACAATGAACTCAAACAAATTTACAAGAAAAAAACAAATAACCCCATCAATAAGTGGGCGAAGGATATGAACAGACACTTCTCAAAAGAAGACATTTATGCAGCCAAAAGACACATGAAAAAATGCTCATCATCACTGGCCATCAGAGAAATGCAAATCAAAACCACAATGAGATACCATCTCACACCAGTTAGAATGGCAATCATTCAAAAGTCAGGAAACAACAGGTGCTGGAGAGGATTTGGAGAAATAGGAACACTTTTACACTGTTGGTGGGACTGTAAACTAGTTCAACCATTGTGGAAGTCAGTGTGGCAATTTCTCAGGGATCTAGAACTGGAAATACCATTTGACCCAGCCATCCCATTACTGGGTATATACCCAAAGGATTATAAAACATGCTGCTATAAAGACACATGCACACATGTGTTTATTGTGGCACTATTCACAATAGCAAAGACTTGGAACCAACCCAAATGTCCAACAATGATAGACTGGATTAAGAAAATGTGGCACATATACACCATGGAATACTATGCAGCCATAAAAAATGATGAGTTCATGTCCTTTGTAGGGACATGGATGAAGCTGGAAACCATCATTCTCAGCAAACTATCGCAAGGACAAAAAACCAAACACCGCATGTTCTCACTCTTAGGTGGGAATTGAACAATGAGAACACATGGATACAGGAAGGGGAACATCACACACTGGGGCCTGTTGTGTGGTGGGGGGAGGGGGGAGGGATAGTATTAGGAGATATACCTAATGTAAATGACGAGTTAATGGGTGCAGCACAGCAACATGGCACATGTATACATATGTAACAAACCCGCACGTTGTGCACATGTACCCTAAAACTTAAAGTATAATAAAATAAATAAATAAATAAAAATAAAAACATTATTAGATACAAACATATAAAATTTTGTGTTTTCTATATTATAAAAGATTTATTAATTCCTCAACATCCTTGCTTTTAATAAATCCTGAGCTTAGAGTGCATGCTGTCACTGGTGCTGTGAGCTGCCTGCAGTGTATCTTCCTTTCTTTCCTTTTTTTTGAGACAGAGTCTTGCTCTGTCACCCAGGCTGCAGTGGCACAATCTCGGCTCACTGCAACCTCAGCCTCCTGGGTTCAAGCGATTCTCATGCCTCAGCCTCCAGATTAGCTGGAACTACAGGCACACGCCACCACATCTGACTAATTTTCATATTTTTAGCGGAGCCAGGGTTTCATCATGTTGGGCAGGCTGGTCTCCAGTTCCTGGCCTCAGGTGATCAGCCTGCCTTGGACTCCCAAAGTGCTGGGATTATAGGCGTGAGCCACCACGCCCAGCATGCATCTCCCTTTCACTCCTTCCTGGCTGGCAAAGCCCCACTCCCACTGTTTCACCATGTAGGCCTCCATCTCAAGCTTGCTCCTGTATAGTATCAGTGTTCGTGGTTGTAATGAAAGGCATGGTCTGTGGCCCTAGAAAGTATGACCACTGAGCAAGAGTTTATCATCTTCTTCCCCAAAGATGCTGAAGACCAGGAGATCTTTTCATTAGTTAAAGCTGATTCAAGTGCCATTCTACCTTGCGGGAGAAATTCAGAACGACTGGCTCCTAGGGTGCCCTCCTGGCCTAGTCGTTCTGTGTTTCCAAGATGTACATGACTGTAGAGAGTTGGCCAAGGGATGTCCAGGACCATCCCTGTGATCTATAGTACGGTCTTCGTATCTTTCAATTAACAATTTCTTACTGAAAATCCACTGCATGCAAACTTCAGAAGTTGTATTAAGGTCTTATTTTGAATACTTCATATATAAAATCTTGTGTCTGGTATAAAAAAATGATAAATAAAAGGAAATGTTATATATAATGCATATATTATAACATATATATGTATGTATCTATATATAATATGCATTGAGAGAGAATTCCAGACAATTTGTTGTGACAAGAACTAAGAGAAATGGAACAAGAATGTGCTAAATCAATACCAAACTACAGCAGTAGACCCCCTTTATAGTTCAAGTTTAGAGAGGTTTATAGCAGATTATGACACAACTACACTTTAACTCAGTTCTGAAAGTAAGCCATCTACCAGAAGTCTCATCTTCTTAAATAGAAAATGGTTAACTTAGAACATGGTTTTCAAGGTGTCGTCTCTGAACCAGCAGCAGCAGCAGCATCACCTGAAAACGTGTTAGACGTGCAAACTATCAGGTACTCCACCAAATCTACTGACAGAAATTCTGCAATCCGTGTTTTAAAAGGTCCCGCAGGTGATTCTGATGATACTAGAGTTTAAAAACTGCTGGCTTAAAACTCAAGACAACTCACCTGGACCTTCTATCATAGGTTAGAGTGAGCCAAATAAAACAAGAGTAGTTACTATAGTAATCTATAAGGCATAATTTAAAAAAAAAAAAAAAAAGAACCCTGCCTGCTTCCCCAAGCGGCCTAAGAAGTCTCTACATTTCTTTAAATTAGAGCAACTGTTTTCAGTTAAGACACTGTCACAGAAAGCCACTATGCCCATTAATATGCCAACACTCATTATTTAGCTTATTACTCATCTGTCACTTGGCAGAGAGCTTGGATATAAAGAAAAGCATAACGTGCCATATCATATGACAGGTCAGGTTTACAGTAAAGCAAGGGAAGGAGAGTCCCAAGCAGTCTCCCTCAAGGCATGAAAGACAGGCCCAGGTGGAACTCTACAGTAAGGAGACTCTGAAAAGGCAATGATGCTTTCATAACATAGAGCAAGGGATGTTCAAAGAAACATTCTGACATCATTACTGTCTTCAGCAGCACTTAACTATCAATTAGTTGAGATGATCTCCGGCTTCTTAGAACAGAACAGTGTCTAAGCAGGAAAGGTAATGGTTTACTGCTGATTAGCATTCCACACGCATTTCATATGTATATATGACTAACGATCAAACTAAACGTGGAATAATATAAATATGAGACTCTCTTTGGTACTTCATTACTGCACCAGCAGTTTCTTAAGATGAAATGTACACATTCAGATTCTGACATTTGCAAGCACCACCTGACAGAACTTACAAATACACTTAATATGTCTTTACAAAGTTCTTACGCGTATCATTTGCAGGGCATGTAAATCTTACTAATACGTGCATCAAAAAGTTTGATATTAATTTTTTTAAATTCTGTTAAAGTCCTTAATGACTAAAACGGTATTTGAAAGCACACAATTTTACATTCACCAATCAAAAACATTAAAGCCTCTATTTTCTCCTAGCATCCTTACCACACTATATACATGTTAACATTTTTATTTTACATTGTATTTCCCACAGCCTTTCTACATGCCTTTTAAAAACTCAGTTGAGGGTAACTCAACCCACACTGGTTCTTTAAAGTTAGACATAAACATACCTTATAATATGAAATGGAGATGGTGGCAATTAAAGTTTCTGTACAGATTACCACAGGAAGTGATAGTCACTGACTCCTTGAGGTATTCCTACTATAGGTAGAAAATATCCATGTATGGCAGCCCCATTTTACATTGCTCTATCAGTTGACAGCTGACATTTTAACCTCTAACCAACCATAGCAAGAAGATTCAGAATTAAGTTTGACATTTTGTCCTTTAACTTGTTCCAAAGTACTGCAGGGGTTTTACTGCCTGATGTTATACCATATGTGCAAACTCTAGACACAGCAGGCGGGGTTAAGCAGGATGCCTCTGTATTTTGCCATTCTCCTGCTTCCTGTTGTTTTTGGAGCAGCCTAACTTTAGCTAAACATAACCCTCCTGGGCATATCATTTTTAGCAGGAGAATCTGCCTCATAGCAAAGTTCCCTGTATGTTGATTACATTTCTGAAGCATGGCAGTCTATGAGATTGATAGAACTCACTGGTTTGGCATTCTGCCGAGTCTTTATGAAACCCAACTCATCATAGGAAAAATTTATTAAAATAAAATTACTTACTGCATAAGTTTTTGTGAATAAAAATCCAAACAATTATGAAATGAACAAGCTACCTAGGGAATTCTTTTCGAAGCTTTTTTTTTTTTTTTTGGTCATCTGGTCTCCATTAAGTAACAGTGATAAACAGCAGATTCTTTAAAACTTTTTCCATATTTCAAGTTATTTTTTAATTCTAAATTTACTGTTATCTTTGGTAATGGGTATCTTTACTTGTGCCCTCAAGAGGTGAGATTCTGTAAAACCCTCTTAGATTTTACATACAGAATTATTTTTGCCAGTATAAGAAATATTTTTGAGAAATGAGAAAATATCAGCTGCTACTAACAAATTTTATTTCTTTTTTAATTTATTTTATTTATTTATTTATTTATTTTGAAACGGAGTCTCGCTCTGCCGCCCAGGCTGGGGTGCAGTGACCCGATCTCGGCTCACTACAAGCTCTACCTCCTGGGTTCACGCCATTCTCCTGCCTCAGCCTCCCAAGTAGCGGTGACTACAGGCGCCTGCCACCATGCCCGGCTAATTTTTTTGTATTTTTTAGTGGAGACCGGGTTTCACCGTGTTAGCCAGGATGGTCTCGATCTCTTGACCTCGTGATCCGCCTGCCTCGGCCTCCCAAAGTTCTGGGATTACAGGCGTGAGCCACCGCACCAGGCCAGCTGCTACTAACAAATTATACTCTTAGCTTAATGTCAGTAACTCTTACCAAGCCAGAGTTCATGAAAAGTACACACAAAGAAAAAAACATGGTTCTTCAAAAATATATATAATTTCCCCAATTGTCTCTCCCCTTGGGTATTCTGTAAAGTAGAACATTTAGCTCTATATAATTCAAAAAAAATCTATACATAGCTTAGGGAAGGAACCATAAATCTCATGGGTCTCAGATTCACTTCCTGTTGCCTTCCTTCATTACACGTTTAAAGATAATCAATAAAAACTGATTTCTCTTTGTAAGCATTTTCCTGTTCTGCCAGAAATAATAGCAGGCCCTGCCCTAAAATGAAGGAAAAATGGAAAGTAATATTTACCATAAGAGGAGAAAATGAAACTGCCTAAGCATTTTTCCTGAGCCAAGTGAAACACAAACAGCAGACCAAGTTTATTCTTACAGAAAAAAATTTTAAATACTCTTGGCATTAATTCTATTTTTAAAATCTATTCTTAAAATTTGGAAGTTTTCAAACTCTGAATTTACATTTCCACTTTCAATGACAACTTCTTTAGGTTTCCTAATACTTTTAAGTACATACCTGTGTAAATATACATATCACATGCAAGACTTTTGTCAGTGTTAAACATTGAAGCTGTAAAGAGATGACAGGTAGGTCCCCCACACTGCCTCCCGGGAGGGACTAAGGTGCAAAACCAATGGGAAAAAAACCAAATGAGAACAAAGTTACATCAGTAAGGAAAGAATGGACAATTCTATCTCACTTCAAAACAAAACTTTCTATCTCATTTCAAAACACAAAACTTTGCCACTTGCATTTTCAGCACAAGAATTAAACTTTACTTAAAATGTTACTTGAAAGTTTTATATTAAATACTCTGAAATAATCCATTGGGGTTCTCTAATATGGGAGACTATCTCACAACTACTCATTTTTAATTCGTTTTTCTTCTTCTGGATTCTTCACAAAAGAATGTAAGAAAACACCAAATGAGGGAGTAACGGTCCTTTACTTTGTAATGAAGTTCCAAATACATTGTATAAGTTTTCCAGGCTTCCTATTTCCCTTCACTCTGCACTATCTATGGAGGTTGTCATATTTCACCAGGGTGGACTATAAATCAGACAAGTTCAGCCAGTTAGGTTGAAGAATGGAGGTGAAAAGCACAGTGGAAAATACATAAAGTACAATTAAAACCATATGACCAAAGATATTGAAGCAATACTTGCTGGAGGGAATCCAAGTAAAAATCAAACCTTTTCTGGCGTTAGTGAAACTATCCAGTCCATCTGGGACAAGCACACATCATTTGCTAAATATCCCTTTTCTTTTTTTCCACAGCAAGAGCACCCAGGAAAGTTAAGACCTAACAAGGTAATTAAGTGGACAGCTATCTCTGTAGAATAGTTAAGTTCATAGTTGTTATATAAAACTGATCTCTCATTTAAAATAGTTAACATTTATTTAGAAATAGAGTTTAAGATTGGGCAAGAGTAAATTTTCCATCCACCAAAGTGTATTAGAGGTTCATGATAACAATGTTGAATCAAAAACCTTTTCCACTTTTCTGTGAAATCTTTACCTTTAAAGACCCGAGGATTCCATGAAGACAAAGATAATCTAATTGTCTATTGTTTAACATAAAGAACAAGAAGCTATAAAATCCAAACTGTCGCCCCTACTACACCTCAAACAACCTAGATGTTACTGTTTCACATAGGTGGCACTTAGCAGGCCAGTGATGTATACGTACAGAAATTAGGAACTCTTGAAGTTGTAAAGCAATTCTGACAATAATCTTGACTTTGGCAACCTATCATCAAAGCCATTCCAAATCTATTTCTCTTATGCATTCCAGGTGTCATTTATAATAATCTCAGTAGACAACTGAAACAACTTTTAATACTGCTTTGGGATTCCAGTAAACAACTCAAGCTCAGCAAGTCACTTACCCCCAAGAAACTGAATTCCTCCAGCCACTCTTCCCACTGTCCTGGAGATGAGGTCGGAAACACAGCAACCCATGAGGGCAGTGAGCGCCACCAGGAGGAGGAGGCCACAACCCAGGCCGGTCACTATGGTGCAGATCCTCCATTCTGCACTGGGGATGCCCTGGAAGGAGGCATAGCGCCCACATTCCTCCACCATCACCATCATCTGCCGACTCTCATCATGCACAGGATATGAGCACCTCCGGAAGGTACCGAAGGACACAGGCTTGCCCAGCTGTGATCCCCAGAGCCAGTAAGGCATGAAGAACCCCACGCAGGAGGTGGCAGCACAAAGAAAAGACAGCAAAGCCCAGATTACTCCAGTACAAGTCAGGCTGGATGCCATCTTTCACCAGATAGGGCAATGAGGACCCCAAGTAGGTGTTCAGGGACCGCAGGAGTGAATGAAGGTGTGAAATCACCAGGGACCCACAGACAATCCACAGTTCCGTAATGCAGAATGGATCTTCAGTCTTACTGAGCATCAACTTTCCATCCTCTGTACTAAAGATGATGGTCCCTGGTAAAACAACAGGAAACATTAAAAATTAAAGGCATTAAAAGAAGTGATAACACTGTTTCAGCTAGTCTACAATTTTCAATTAATAAACATTGAGACTTGCCTCAACACTTTAAAAGTGGGAAGAACTAATTCTCTCTATAAGCTTCTCCATAACTCGATTTTTGTCAAACCAGCTCAAAGCTTTTTCATGTCTTTACCTTCTATAAATGTTTCCAAATTAACTCTGACAGCTATTTACTTAAAGAAACACCTGATTTTTATTTGACAGGTCAATGAATTCATTCTATATATTATATACTCACGTTAAAAGTAATGTAGCATTTTCACTGGCAATAAACAATTAAAATAAAATGAACCATGCCATGATTTCCTTTTTTGGCTTGCAAGTTCATGCTCATAGTTTGTTGCAACTTTTCTGTGTCCCTTTAAGGGTGCATTAACTCTCTGCATGAGCCAAACAAACTAATTAGGATAATTTTTCACAATTGCAGAGTACCATAAATTTAACAAGCATTATGGTCTGCGGAGGCACACACAGTATAGAACTATTACCAGACACTCTTTGTACTCATTCAGCAGCATTTCAGAATTTCTTTAGTCTTAACATCTTCTAGTGTAAAAGAATGCCTGTGTATGACTTATTTTGGGTCTGCAGTTTTGATTCATTGATTCCAACAGTTTTATTGCAATCATTTCTCCCACTGAATGATTGTCTAATCTGAACAGCAATCCATACTTCCCAGTATTCTACATCAAACCCCAGTCATCCAAATGGTTCCAGGGGCATTTACTTCCACCTCAGCCTTTCAAAAAGAGTTCCTTAACCATTTCTCACACTTTCTATAAAGAAATGAATACAGAAGCACAGAGCCCATCCACCCTAGAGTTCCACCCCCAGGACCCCTAACTCCAGCTTTCAGGGTCCATAGCAAATTTCCCCCTTTCTTCACCTCGCCCCTACCCGTTTTTTCTCTAACCACCGCCCATTTTCAGTTCTGGATATCACTCAAAAGGGAGGTCCGGCTACTACTTTTTTTCTAATCTTGTCAACTGCAGTCATCGGCTGAAGTTGATCTATCTGGGCCACGAGGCTGGGGAAGACCAGCAGGAGGTGGCCTGGGGGCAGGGGGCCCCCATCTCCAACTGCGGTGAGGCGCCCTAGCCAAGACAAGCCCATATTTAGCCCCCTGCCATTGCCTCACCGAGCCACTCCACCCATGGAGACACACAATGATCCCTCCATTCTAAAAGGGGGCAAGAGGCATTTTCCAGCCGGCTCTGGACGAAGGGAGGGGATAAGGATGGGAAGGCAGCACCCCCCGGAGGCGGACGCCAACAGCGGACGCGGCTGGCAGGGAGAGCCGACGGATCCGCCGAGCTCAGGAAGTCCGGAGCCCGGGAGCAGCCCAACTCCGGCTCCGGGGCAGAGAGGGAGCCCGGGAGAAAGCAGCGGAGCCCACGCCCACGGGGCAGCCGAGTGCTTTACTTACATGGCTGGCGGGCGGCGGCTACCTTCCCTCCCGCGTCCCGGGCGCACACACAACTTGCTGTCTTTCTCGAGCGGGAACATCCACGGGAAACCAGACCGTCCTGCCCTTCTTTGCCTCTGTCCCTAGCAGCCGCAGAGCCCCGGGGCCCGACCTGGAAGAGCAGGCGTTGGCAGGAGGCGGAGGGTCTCCAGAAGCGGACTGGCACCAGCGGAGACCCCCACTCCCGGCGAGTCCGCGGCGGCGGCTCTGGCGGAGCGCTGTGGCCGCGCGCGGGCGCCAGGGATCGCAGGCAGAGGAGCGGATCTCCCTTTGGCAGGCGAGGCACGCACCGCCTCCTCCCCCCGCTGCCCGGCCCTCCTCTTTCTCCAGTCCCCTCCCCTCGCGCCCTGGGGAACTCCGCGCAGACAGACCCAGGACGCACCGTGGACGTTCCTAGAGCGCCGGGAAGGGAGTAGAGGACGCCCCGCTGTCCGCGCGGGTCCAGGCCCACCCCCGGGGGCAGCTTTCGCGGCTCCTCCCCTAGCCCCGAGCCCCCTCGCGCCCCGTCTCCATGCGTCTCATTCAAAGCTGAGAGTGGGGAAGGCAGACAGACCGAGAAGTATGGGAGAAAGTTGCTTGTCTTCCTGGGTGACCCCGAGGGGCCACGGAAGATGACACACTTTGCCTGTTGGGGCTTTTCTGGGTTTACTGTTCGGGTTTATGCTCCAGTTTTCCTGCCGCCGTTAAAAGAAGCCGTAGACGGGAAGGAGGGCCTTAAAGAGTGGGTAAAGTGGCCCCTCTGAGATTTGAGGAGGCTTTTGAGAAGTGGTCACTTTGGAAGGCGGTGAATGAGGCGGTTGTGGACGTGGGAATTAAAGCACAGCAGACAGCCCAAGGCTCATGTATGGCATGGGGGCAGCTGCCTTTCCAGACGAGCCAGGGAGAAGGCAGGGGCGGACCTTTAGCGAGCCTCTCCCAAGAGATACACTCTTTCAAAGGCCTCTCTCTTTCTCTCTCTCTCTCTCTCTCTCTCTCGCTGTTTCTCTGTCTCTCTCTCCCTCCCTCCCTCCCTTTCCCTTCACTTCCTCCCTCCCTTCTGCTCCATCCTGCCTCCTGATCAATTTTGCAATTTATTCCATCATTTGATTTCTTTTCTGAGAAACAACTGATTTTTAGTTCCCCTCTGGACTTGAGGACTTTTTCCACTTATCATTAGCACTAACCCCTTTAGAAGTTTAGAGCTAGATTCAGTAGATGACTGTGGGAGTCTCTGCTGAAGACAGTATTTTAAGAAGTATGCCATCTGGGAACAGCAGTTTTTGAAGTAGACAGTTTCCCAGATATAGTTTTTGTGAGGTGTCTTTTTAGAGGAGTGGAAAGTAATAAATTGGTAGGTATATATTTCATAGCAGATTTTCAGACTGCACCATTTTAATTAGCCATGATGGTGTACATTTTTCCCACAACGACAGCTGGAGATATGTGTTCTTTTATTATTATTTTGAAAGACCTTAAGTGATTGGTTCCAAGCCTTTTGAGGTCACAGGTCTTTTAAAAAATATGATGAAACTGATAAGCCTTCCAGAAAAAAAAAATGCACAGACATATAAAGCTTTACCACAGCGATTCTGAAGAAGGAAAGGGATATTTGGCAAGGTCTGAAGATAATTTTGATTATCATAACCCATGACTGGGGAGTATTACTGGCATCTAGTGGGTAAAGACCCGAGATTCTGCTAAATACAGTGCACAGGACAGTCCCCAAAATTACCTGGGCCAAAATGTCAATCATTTGAATGAACTATCAGGTGGTTTCCCATTCCCTTAAAGCCCATCCGTGAATCCCATATTCAGAATCCCCAATTTAAGTGTTTTTGTTTTTGGTGTTGTTGTTTAGTTTAAGTTGTTTTAACTCTTCTCTTACAAATCACCAGTTACTGAGGTCAGTGACAGCATAAGAATGATTGGTCTGACTTCCAGTTATGTACCACACCCTTAGTTATTACACAGAGCCTTCATACCTACATAATATGATGGTGGAAGATATGATCATAAAAGACAAAATAATAAAAGTGAGAATCAGAGTCACCTCCATACCACCTGCGGGGGAAATTGCTCTCAAACACTTTCTTAAGTTTTAAGCACTTGAGCTGGCTGGAGAGATATTAATGATAATCATGGTTGCTACAGATTGACTTCTTGCTGTGTGTTAGTACATTAAGGTCTCTTAATAGATTACTTATCCGGTCCTCAAAAAAGAAAAGAAAAATTATGAAGAAGGAACAATTATTATTTTACCGCAAAGATAAGAAGTAATTTGCCCAAGAATTTACAGCTAAAAAATGACTTTAAAAAAAATCTCATTATTTGCACTCTATTAAGCAGAGTAAATGCTATCACAGAGATTCTGCCTAAAATGAAAAAAAAATGATAGAAGAGGCTAAATTTTTAAAAATCTGTCTGGATGCAGTATCGATTATTTGTGAAAGTATAATACTGGGACTCAAATTTCTAACTTAAATAAGTGAATTCAGACAAACGGTGATCTTTCCAAGCCCAAGTTATCTCATTGTTAAAAAGAGATTGGAATAGATTATTTTAATTTTTTTTAAGCTCACAACTTCCAGCATCATGGTTATATGGGTCCTCTTATCTTTGAGAAGGAATTTAGAGATCATCTAATCTTGTTCAAGTATGTAATTTTACAGCTGACAAAACAGAGGCTCAAAATTCTTCCAGTGTCTTACCCAAAGCTGAGGCTATAATCCACATATCTTGATTTCTCTTTCTAATTATCTTACTAAACTATAAAATCTTCTGAATTACTCCTTACGTTCTTCCATGCACACTTCGTAAGCAAAATGCATTATAATTTATTTAAGCCCCTTTGAATTAAATTTGTACCTTTAAAGGACCATTAAATTAGTTCATAGCCAGAAGTTCCCACATAGCAGATGCCACTTATAACACCTATTCCAGGTTTGGGTTTCCAGTATGTTTGGATAGTAGTCTCATTGAGTCACAAGATGAGATCATGAATGCGACAGTATATGGAAAGCTATAAAGTGTTTATGACAACACTCTTGGTTGGCTACCCAGTATTAATTCACAATCCCCTCTCCCTTCTCACCAGATACTCTTCTGGCATCCCTTAAAGCAAGTAATGGCCACTTGATCCTGCTGTAGCCAATGAGTTTGCTAAGGAGGCCTCTGGGGAAGATTGTATTCTCTGATAAAATGAGGAGACGTGAGAGAATAGCTCTCTCACCATCATGACTGTCTTCGGGCACATTCTTGAAGGATGAGGTGTTTAGAGTTCTAGCAGCCTTCTTGTAACCAGGTGGGGGGGTCAGAGTGACATAATCCCAGTGATCTAACATTGTAGAGCTTCTCACCTCCATTTGAATTATTTAAAAAGTAAATTATAGATTTTTAATATGGTTTAAATCACTATGAGTTGAATTTTCTCCTTTTAGTAGCTAAAAGCATTCCGAATTGATAAAGCATGGTATAGATAAGACACTTTCAATGAGAGGAAATATACATCAGTGAACATTGTATCTCAGTGCTTGGCAATGTAGACAGATACTCAATAATCAAACAGTAATTGTGGGATTTAATGAACAAATCAATATCATTGTGATTACTATCCTTGTTCTAATGCAGCCTACAGAGTGGGTATTTAATTTTTAAACAAATGGTATGCTATGTGAAATTAGGGAAGGAGCATGATAATGAAATATCGAGAACATAATGAAATAAATCACTTCTGACTACTGGAGAGAGATTGGAAAGGGATTTAGTCTGTCCACAATTGTGGCAAACACTACAGTTTGGCTGATATCATTTCCAACTCACTTCTTTTACATTGTTATCTCCTACGAAAGCAGTGAAAGCTAAAATCTCCACGTCCCAGCATCCCTTGCAATTTGAGGGGCGATGTGTGTGTTATGATACATATTAATTTTTGTCTACAGTTCCTAGCTCCCAATACCCATAGCCCTTGTTACAGTATTTTGTAACAGGGTTGGATATGTTAGGCCTCAGGAGCAGACCTCAAGAAACAGAACCTCTCTAACCTGCTTCTGCTCTCCTTTCACCTGCCCCAAGGCAGGACTCTAATCTTTCCCCCTCCTTTCTGACTATGGGTCTTAGGACCCTCCCCTGAGAGGGACCCACCCCATATCCTGAGGAAAGGAACGGTGACATCATGAAGCTTCCATAAAAACCCAAGAGGGCAGGCTTGGCATGGTGGCTCACACCTGTAATCCCAGCACTTTGGGAGGCCGAGGCGGGTGGATCACCTGAGGTCGGGAGTTCAAGACCAAGCATTGCACTCCAGTCTGGGCAACAAGAGCGAAAATCTGTCTCAAAAAAGAAAAAAAAAAACTCAAGAGGGCTGGCGTGGTGGCTCACACCTGTCATCTCAACACTTTGGGAGGCCGAGGTGGGCAGATCACCTGAGGTCAGGAGTTCAAGACCAGGCTGGCCAACATGGTGAAACCCCGTCTCCACTACAAATACAAAACTTAGCTGGGCGTGGTGGTGTGTACCTGTAGTCCCAGCTACTCGGGAGGCTAAGGCCGGAGAATCACTTGAACCCAAGAGGCAGAGGTTGCAGTGAGCCAAATCGCACCACTGCACTCCAGTCTGGGCTACAGAGCCAGACTCCATCTCAAAACAAAACAAAACCAAGAGGACTGGACGTTCCTGGAGGATGGTGTGCCCCAAGAAGGTATGGAAGCTCCACACCCTTTTCCCCATACCTAGCCCTGTGCATCTCTTCATCTGTTTCCTTTGTAATATCCTTTTATAATAAACTGGTAAACATAAGTGTTTCCCTGGGTTCTGTGAGCTGCTCCAGGAAATTAATTGAACCCAAAGAAGGGGTCATGCAAACCCCAACTTGAAGCCAGTTGGTCAGAAGTTCTGAAGGCCCAGACTTGTAACTGTTGTGGGGTGATGGGCAGTCTTGGGGACCAAGGCCTCAATCTATGGGATCTGATGCCATCTCCAGGTAGATATTGTCAGAACTGAACTGGAGGACACCCAGCTGGTGTCTGCTGCAGAGGTGATTGCTTGTTTGCTGGTGAGGAAATATCCCGTACCTTGGGGTCACAGAAGTCTTCTGTGTTGACTGTTACTGTGTTGGTGTGAAAGCAGAGGAAAAACCTGGTTAGAATTCCAGAAACACCATGTGACAGTTCTGGCCATTGAAGGGTGCTGGTACCATCACCTCCACCTCTTCTTTCTTCCAGCCCAGAGAACGGTTGTGATAGCACTTTGCAGCCCAGCATTCATTGTGCAGCCATGAAGCGACAGGCATGAGGAGGAAAGCCAGCACACAAACCATGATGGAGCGAAGTGGTGAAAAGAGTCCACTTCTTCCCTATCTGCACTAGGCCGCTTGGACTTCTCTTGGGGTGAGATCAAGAATCCTTACCTGGTTAAGTCACTGTTATTACCTGCTACACTACTCATACCAACTCTTCTGTTACACTCAAGAGGCCAGCACCACAACAAAGGCACAGAGTATGGGGACATGAAACAGAACCAGGAAAGAACGTAACAGTGTTGAGGGAGAATTTCTCAAGCAAACAGTGGCTATGGAGGCATTCATTGTCCACAGTGTGTATTGCAGAAGATGGACCCTCCTTAAAGTGTGGCAATAGAAACAGGAACAGCTATGAAAATGGCTTATAAAATGTTTCTTCTTAAAGTCTCAACTTTGAGCAATTCAGAGAGATAGAAATTCTCAGCATTATAAAATAGCCTGATACAAAAAGTTTCCCCTTAAATACAAACCAGCAAGAGAGAGATGCAGACAGGTGGGAGGTCCAAATGAGAACCAGTAGATAGCAAAAGAGAGGCTTTAAGTAGGAGCAGGGAGGAGAGATTTTTCCTTAACTTCTCCTGGATGTGGAGCTCATCATTTCTTTGTTGATGAAAAAATACATGATTTGTTCCTCCACACATGCTGTGAGATATCCCAAGAAATGCTCCACCAGCTGAAAACCTACACAGTTTTCAGTACAGATGCAGTGAACAAGGTTTGAAAAAACATAGTTGGAGATCATGGTAAGTTCCTCCATTCTGCCATTTCCTTCCTCCCTTCATTCCTTTTTTCTTTTCTTTTTTTTTTTTTTTTTGAGACGGAGTCTTGCTCTGTTGCCCAGGCTGGAGTGCAGTGGCGCAATCTCGGCTCACTGCAAGCTCCGCCTCCAGGGTTCACACCATTCTCCTGCCTCAGCCTCCCGAGTAGGTGGGACTACAGGCGCCCGCCACCATGCCTGGCTAATTTTTTGTATTTTTAGTAGAGATGGAGTTTCACTGTGTTAGCCTGGATGGTCTCAATCTCCTGACCTCGTGATCTGCCGGCCTCAGCCTCCCAAAGTGCTGGGATTACACTTCCCTTCATTTCTAAATTGCCCTTTCCCTTCACAAATCCCTTCTCAAGACTAATTTAAAGGGGCATTGATTGCTGTGATATTTTACTGCATTGAGTCCACTATATACATGGGGGAAAAATCTCAGGGGACAAGTGATCTCTCAGATTTCCTGGACTCCATCTCCAGTAGTCTATGAGTGAGATAGTGTATTGCTTTTAGAATGCTAACTCTCATATTTGTATGCATATATTTACCATAGCTATCTCAACATCCTATTAAATCGGAGTTGCCCATTTCATTTTCGATGAACTTTCTTTCATGTGTTTGATAGACTCAAGACACCCCCCACCCCATAGAAACTGTATTTGTCTAGTTACATACAATTTCTAAACATAGTGATTTTTATGACTGAATTCCCCACGGAATTCAGCTCTCGTGGAAATGAGGTAGATACTGTCTGTGACCTGCTCCCAGTGTTGCTGTCTGCATTATTCAAAGTTTGCAAATTACTTTGGACTATGAAGTGCCATAGAGTTTCTATGTATTATTCTTTTATGAATTAAAGTAGCATACAAATATTAAATTAATAACTTATTTATAAGAAAAAAGTGAAGTGTTAAATCAGATTTAACATAGCAAATACTTCACATTAAACCATCAAAATTGAAAATGTCCATAATACGTAATATATATACTTTTGCTACATGACCCAGTTTGCATTTTAAAGCAGTACATAATTATGTTTAATACTGAATCAGGGTCATGCTTCTGCTGCATTTACTTTTTTCTTCCAGGGTCAAAAATCATCTCTGTTTTTTTGAACATTATGACTATGTTTTTTGGTTTGTGTTTTTATTTTTCCATAATATGTAGAAAGATGAATATTATGGGTATATAGATAAAAAATATGTGTAATATTTGCCACCAATCAGTTTTAACTTCTAAGAAAATTCACAAAGATTTATTTCCACAGTATTTTAAAATCTTAAAATAAGATGCATTGCAAGGACCAAATGAATATACTTTTATACATTTTAACATAATAAAATGATCCATACAGTAGAAAATCAAAATTGAAAACACTTAATTGGTATTATAATACTAAGAGGGACTTAGCAAGTCCTTCTTATATTTAATTAATTAAATATATATAATTAAATATAAGTCCCTCTTATATTTAATTTTCCTGAAGTAAATAATTTCATATTGTAGCCATTGGTAAAATGGTAGAGGGAAAATGCCTCTTCCCCAGGTCTCTGGTGTTCCTCAGGGAGAATTTTCCCTCAATGCACCTGTGCTCTGTCCCCTCCTCTGAGCCCCTGGGGCAATTAGAGAATCTGCAAGAAACATCCCGTGCATGTGTGCCTGGTTTGCTCTGCTCTTCTCTTGTGGGCAAATCTCCCACGTGGGGCAGGAGGGCCTGTGTGCTACCCAGAAGGCCTTCCTTGCTCACACTGCTGAGACTGGGGCAGGTGGACAAATCTGCTGAGCTCTGGGGTTCAGTTAGCAAACCCGTTTGCCCCTCACTAAGCTATAGCCTCCAAGTTAGCCGTTTTCAGGAAGAAACGTGATATTTTGTTCTCCATCTGCCACCTTTTCCCCCCAGTTAGCTCAGATTTCAGATGGGGAAGAGGAGTAATATTTATTGGCCCCCTTCAGAGACCCCAAGATGAACTAACACAAAGTGAATGTTAGCCCATTCATTTAAATATCAGTGAAATATTACTGTTTATTGACCAATATGCCAGCTACACCAGGGCTGTACTATGGAGTCATGTGGAAAAGAGGGAACTGCGAGGCAGGTGGATCACTTGAGGTCAGGAGTTCAAGACCAGCCTGACCAACATGGTGAAACTCCATCTCTACTAAAAAAAAAAAAAAAAAAAATTAGGCAGGTGTGGTGGTACACACCTGTAATCTCAGCTACTCGGGAGGCTGAGGCAGGAGAATCGCTTGAAACCAGAAGGCAGAGGTTGCAGTGAGCCAAGATCACACCACTGCACTGCACTCCAACCTGGGTGATAGAGTGAGCCTCCTCCTAAAAAAAGATAATAAAATAAAATAATTTAAAAAAAGAAAAAAAAGAAAAGTGGGAACTAATTTTTAGCAGTTGGCACTGAGTTAAATTGTCAAAGATTGTATCTTAAACACTGTACTTGGTTGATTTGCCAGTTAGAGTGAATGACTGGATGAAAAGAGATGCTATTATATTTGGCTACTTTTGCCTTTTAAAGATCTATGTCTGTGTAACAAAAAGCTAAAGAGCAAGGGTGAGGTGACAAGAAGCAGAAGATACAATAAGAGTAGAGTTAAGAGCAGCATACAACATCAACCATATCAGCAGTTAGACAGCAGAGTTGGAGAGGAGGGAGAGAGAGGGAAAGGAGACAGAGAAGGAGAGAGGGAAGGAAGAATAGGAGAGGGAAAGAGAAGACTAAAATTTCATATGCCACCTTGACTTTGAGCCTAACATGTCGCAAAGGCCTAACTTTGGGTCAACTTAACACTCTGTAGTAGCTCACACCCCTATCCGGTGAAGCCCCTGCACTTCTGCATATTCCTTGGAGAAACCCTGGTCTCCTCTCTCTGAGCTGTGGGTCTCACATCTGTCTCATCCTAGAGTTATCCTAGTAAATCCCAAGTGGTAACAGACTTCTTTATCTCCCAAGTAAGACCATACCAGGTAGCGGTTTTCCTAAAGGCTTACAGGATGACAGGGGAGGGGGATTGCAGTTTGGTTCTTCATAGCTATTCACCCAAAATGGAATACTGGGCTTCCTAATCCTAGAACCCCTGCCATGGGGGATTTCACACAGGCTGCTATCTCCTCAGGGAATTCTGCCTACTGCCAATTTGTACAGCCAGGCCAGTCCCTCTCCCTCCTTCAATGACTTCCCCTACACCCCTAACTTTTTCTGAGCCCCTTAGCACCTCTCTCTTAGGCTGCGCTTGGAAAGGTAAGTCTCTGTTCTGTTCTCTGTGGTGTTTGGCATTGCAGCATTCACCCTGTGTCTCCCTGCTGTTCACCCTCTGGGGGTGATCATGACCAAAGGCACTATAAGAGTTTTTCTGAGCCCCACCCCTTGCTCCAGTTAAACAATAAAGTTATCTTGCTAAGGAAATTTAGATTTGTGCCTTTCTAAAAAATTAACTAGCTCAAATGTCAGTCTGCTTTTTAAAAACAAAAAATAATCTTATTTAAAGTATATTATTAGAAAGGAAATCTCTTTAAGAACAATACATTTTCATCTATTTAGCATGAATTCTATATTGCCTTAAAGAGATACGTTGAGCCAAAATGTTAAAATAAGAATCCCACATAACTACTGGTCTAAAAAAAAGCATATAAAAATATACTGCTCAACTGCCTTCAGAGAGATCTACCCTTTCCAAGAAGAGTCAGAACGGGCTTCTGACCATCATAATCAGAATGCACTGCCTTCAGGAGTGGAAGCAACACTACATGGGGAGTCAGAAACCTGAGTTCAAATTCTGAGACTGGATCTTCAACATGCTAATTATGGCTCAAATATCACGTCTATTATAACCTATTTACTCTCAACAGTGTCTTTATCTAATAAAATTATTCACCATCATATATGATCATTTGCCTTAGATGACATGAATCAGTTCCTTTATTCATATTAGTAATTGGTAGAGCCTGAATTACTGATAGTGCTTGGATTGTAATGCAATTTTCCTGACCGTTAAGTACTTGTTTCTTTATACCAGGCGCCTCCTAGTGGCAGAAATGCAGCAAAAAGGAGATTGAATCCAGTAATTTCTCTTCTAGGTGTAGGGATACATGTTAGATTTCAGCTTAATTTTGTCTGACTTTTCTGTTAATTGATTAGTATCTCAAATGTCTCTACTCTTAACACATTAACATGGGCACAGGCTTGGCTTAGTATAGGTATATTGAAAGTGGCATTAAGTCAGGAGAAGCCCACGTTCTATCTTTGCTATAAGCTCCCTGTCGCTTAATTGTATTTCTTCCTTTGCCTTTGTTTTCATATATGTGGCTATTATTTCTTTCATGGTCATGATTCTCAATCAGAAATTATGTAAAGGTATTTACTTCAGAGTTTCAAGTTTGTACTTACACTGCTTTTGATCTGAAAACATTGCAAGTCTTATTTCAACCTGGATATAACTTAGCAAACAAAGAATTACGGTGCAGCAAAGAGAGGAAAAGCCTGATTTCCTTGATTCAAAGAAGCCTTTGAGTCTGGCTAAATAGACCGAGAATAAACATCCGGCGTTTGATTGATGCCTCCTAACTTGCAATTTTGTATATAAAGAGACAGAAAAGAGGGAGAGACAAAAAGAAGCTCAACGCCACATCTAAACACTAAGGTAGAAGTCAGGAACACCCACTTCTGAGTTTGGTGCAGCTGTTAAATTGTTGCTTGATTTTGGACAAGTAACAATATAAAATGAGGAATCTGGTCATCCTTCTGTTCTCTGCTCCAAACAAAGCTGTATGGTTGTCTTAGTTCCTTAGGGCTGCTGTTAGGTTGGTGCAAAAGTAATTGCAGTTTTTGCCATTACTTTTAACGGCAGAATACCATAACAGAATACCATGAATGTATATGTAACAGAATACTTAATACAATATAACAGAATACCACAAATCAGGTGCCTTCTGAACACAGAAATATATTTCTTACAGTCCTAAAGGCTGGAAAGTCCAAGATCAAGACACTGGCAGATTCAGTGTCTGGTGAGGGCCAGCTTCCTGGTTCATAGACAGCTGTCTTCTCTTGTGGTGTCCTCACATGGCAGAAGGGGCGAGGGAGCTCTCTGGGATCTCTTTTATAAGGGCACTGATCCCATTATGAGGGCTCTGTCCATGACGTGACCACCTCCCAAAGGCCCCGCCTCTGAATACCATCACACTGGGAGTTAGGTCTCAATGTTTGAATGTTGTGAGGGTTACAAACATTCAGCCTATAGCAATGATCTACATAGTTTGTGGAATGAGACTGATAAAGTAATTACCAATAGCTAGTCAGGCTGGTATCAGAAAATTTCTTGCTGTAGTATGTTAGCTATGTGAGATAAACTTTTTGAAGATTAAACAAACCACAGCAGGGATGTAGGTGAATGAATGCACCATTGTGCCACTGATTAACTTTTCTCCCGTTTCTTATTCATATACTACTTAGATAAAATAATACTCTTTAATTTTTTTAAAGCCATAATAATAATTCCATTACACTAATCAGTACTAATCAATACTAATCAGTGCTGGAGAAGGATAGAACAATCTGATGTCAGGCATCCAAATGTACCAAATTAATCCAAACCATCAGTTTTAAATCATTTATTTCCCTACCCAGGTTCTTCATAATTTCTATTCTGCCATCTTAGAAGCTATTTAGTTAAAAACAAGTTCAATACATTCAAATCTACAGTAAATGTCTGACAAGATCTTTTAAGATGAATTATAGGGGACAATTGGTTTGCCAGGAGCATGCTAAGGTCAAGACCCTAAACATAACATAGTACAATGAACATAATTCCAATTGCTTTTTTCTGTTTAATATTAAAAAGAAAAGATTTTTTTTGTCTAGGTGCTTTTTTCAGATTTTCTTCAAGTGTTGACATGTAATAAACTTAAGTAGAGGCATCAGAAATAGCATAATGATTTGCTGCTACCAAGACAGGATTGATCTGAATTTGATTTAGCCATAGAAATACCTCCTGTGAGAGGAAGGCCAGGTGTAGTTTAGAGGAGGCAGATTTGGGCATTGCCACTCCCTGGTTTTCTTATCTCAGGTAAGTTACTTAGTGATATGGTTTGGCTGTGTCTCCATCCAAATCTCATCTTGATTTGTAACTCCCACAATTCCCATGTGTTGTAGGAAGAATCTGGTGGGAGGTGATTGAATTATGGGGGTGGGTCTTTCCTGTGCTGTTCTCGTGATAGTGAATGAGTCTCATGAGACCTGATGCTTTAAAAACAAGAATTTACCTGCACAAGCTCTCTCTTTGCCTGCTGCCATCCATGTAGGACATGACTTGTTCCTCCTTGTCTCCCGCCATGTTTGTGAGGCTTCCCCAGCCACATGGAACTATAAGTCCAATTAAACCTCTTTCTTTGTAAATTGCCCAGTCTCAGGTATGTCTTTATCAGCCGTGTGAACAGGGACTAATACACTTAGCCTGTGTCTAAAACTCAATATGCTCATGGCAAGGTAGAGAGAATAATCTCTGCCCATAGAGTTATTGTAAAGACTGAATAAGATAATATATGTCAAATACTTAAAGCCATGCCTGACATGTAGCAACTGCTCAATAAATGGTGGCTATTATTGTATCAATAATAAGTTTTCTCTTTTATTATTCTAGGATCAGTTAGCAAGAAATAATCCAACACACTCAAACTTACAATAAAAGTCTGACTTACCCTTTTAAGATGAATTGTTACATGAAACTAACATGAACCTTCTTTTAAAAACATGATTATTCAACATGCAATCTATTATGTTTTCCAGTTTCTTTTCAAAGAAAAGACAAATTCTGACCAAGTTTTTCGTAGAAATAAAAACATCAAACAGTACCCTAATTTTGATGTATTGATCAGCTTA
Source organism: Pongo pygmaeus (assembly GCF_028885625.2). Classification (NCBI taxonomy): domain Eukaryota; kingdom Metazoa; phylum Chordata; class Mammalia; order Primates; family Hominidae; genus Pongo; species Pongo pygmaeus. The sequence continues at coordinate 48,165,749 of NC_072387.2, forward strand.
CTATCTTGAACAAAGTGGTGGCCAATAAAGACTTCCCAATGGACATGATGTCTGATACTTTGATACATTTTAATGAAAATCAAACAATGGAAAAGTGATAGAAATATATGTTTACTCCGAGCTCAAGAAATCTGAGAGAGGGCTGGTCACGGTGGCTCACACCTGTAATCCCAGCACTTTGGGAGGCCGAGGTGTACGGATCACCTGAGGTCAGGAGTTCAGGACCAGCCTGGCCAACATGGTGAAACCCCATCTCCACTAGAAATACAAACAAAATTAGCTTGGCGTGGTGGCAGGCACCTGTAATCCCAGCTACTTGGGAGGCTGAGGCAGGAGAACCGCCTGAACCTGGGAGGTGGAGGTTGCAGTGAGCTGAGATCGCGTGATTGCACTCCAGCCTGGGCAACAAGAGCAAGACTCTGTCTCAAAAAAAAAAAAAAAAAAAAAAGAAAGAAATCTGAGAGAAAAGCCTCCAAAAGTGAGATTTTTCTTGCTCTAATCAAGTCCAACTCTAACTTTGTTTTCTTTCTGCCTCCCTATTTCTGAGCCTATCTTGACAATCCAATTTAGTAGCCACCTTAGCAGAGACAAAGAAAATACTGGACTCAACAATGTGAGGCCCAGATGATCCTACTAAGTAACTTTAAGATGTGAAAGCACTTTGGGTTCCATAGAGTACTTTGGGTTCATTAGCACAATCTGGAACTCCTTCTTAAATAACATTGACTCATACATGCAATCAATAGCCCTAACTGATTTATATCAATTTTAATTAACAATTATTTTTGAAAATGAGTTTTGTGGCTAGAATACAAAACATACTGTCTCAAAAATATCCGTGACCTTCTAATTCTTCATATTGTTGTCCATATTTATCATTGCAAGAATAGATATACATCTAAGTATCAGATGTTTAAGAAAGCCTACTGACAAAACAATAAATTAAATGGAATATTTACGCATGTTTCCACTAAAATAGTCTATATAAGACTTTAGAATTGATATAGAAACCCCCACACACTGTTTACTTTGATCAGTTTGCAGAAACTGAATAAATATTATGTTTGTTATTTAAATTTTAAAATATCTTCCAGGGAAGAATTTAAATGATAGGTATAGAATGTTGCTTCTTCAGTCTACAGCAGGAGCTTAGTATTTAGCCAAAGACCCCGTGAGGGAGAATCTACACGGCTGTTACTCAATAGCGTCATCTGCTGTTATTACAGGAGTATGGTTTCCCATATTAGGAAGCTCTGCTCTTTGGCAATGGGGTAGCTGGAATGAGAGTCAACTCTCAGGCATAAAGAGGCTTATTCTCCAATTTGTGGGTCTTCTAGGCCTTTAGTGACTCTTCATTCTCCCACCTGCACTCTGCCTGTTGGCTGAAAGGTTAATCTTAGCTTTCTTACCAGAAGTTAACTAAGCAGAGAATAAAAACTGAATCTCATATCAATCAGTATTGTTCCTGTTATTCGATGGTTTAAAATATACTGTTTCCTGGCCGGGCGTGGTGGCTCATGCCCATAATCCCAGCACTTTGGGAGGCCGAGGTGGGTGGATCACCTGAGGTCAGGAGTTCGAGACCAGACTAACATGATGAAACCCTGTCTCTACTAAAAATACAAAAATTAGCTGGGTGTGGTGGTGGGCACCTGTAATCCCAGCTACTCAGGAAGCTGAAGCAGGGGAATCACTTGAACCCGGGAGGCGGAGTTTGCAGTGAGCCAAGATCATGCCATTACACTCCAGCCTGGGCCACAAAAGTGAAACTCTATCTCAAAAAAAAAAAAAAAACTGTTTCCTTACAGAAGAATTCCAAATAATATAGGTATATATTTCCCCATCTCCCACTCCACCAAAGAGGTGGAATTTATCCCCCTAACCCTTGAAGATAGACTCGACTGAATGACTCACTTGCAAAGACTAGAGTATGGAAAGGGAAAAATAGTAACTTTTCGGTGGAGAAAGCTGGCAGATGCTACCTTAACCCAGTGACTCAGGTGAGCATTGCCAATAATGTCATATGGACACCAACTACACCTGATATTATATGAAAAAAAGGCACTTCAGCATCATGGTTTTCCTTCCAAAATCCCATGACTCCAACAGACCAACCCAGATTGGGGGCTGTCCTACAAAATACCTGACCAGAACTCCTCAAAACTGTCAAAATCATTAAAATCAAGGAATGACTTAGAAACTGTTACAGAGCAGAGGAGACTACAGAGACCTGAGGATTAAATGCAGCATAGTATTCTGCATGGGATCCTGGAGCTGAAAAAGGACATTAGAAGAAAAACTGGGATATCAGTTTGGTGAAAGTATGGGATTTAGTTAATAGTTCTGTATCAATGTTGGTTTTTTTTTTTTGGACAAATTTACCATTGTATAACAATGATAACATTGGGGGAAACTAAAACTGAGTGAGGGGTATATGGGAACTCTTCGTATTATCTTTGCAAATTTTCCGTAAATTTCCAAGTATTCCAAGATACAATTTTTAAAAAAAATATATTAAGAACTTACTCTATGTCCCTCTCTGTGCTGGACATTCTTGTGGATAACACTTCACTTTTTTTTTTTTAATAGCGATTAGGCCTCACTATGTTGCCCAGGTCTCAAACTTCTGGCCTCAAGAGATTCTCCCTTCTCAGCCTTCCCAAAGTGCTGGATTATAGGCATGAGCCAATATGCCCACCTGCACCTCACATTGATGGACATGACACAGATTAGAATGTGTTTTCAGGTATTTTTTTCTCATGTAAACTTCCACAAATGGCAGTCCAGATGGGATTATTTCCATCTAGAGATGAAAAAACAAACTCAGAGAAGTTTTATCCTGCTAAAAGTCATACAAGGAGTTAAATGCAAAGCCAGAGCCCACCCACAGGACTTGGCACCATCTTCAAAATGTTTTCTACTCCTCACAACAAGTTTCTTATCTTTAAATTCTAATAAAGAAGAGGGATGAGGAAGATGGAGGATCAGAGACAGGGCTAACATGCAGCTTCCATTTGGACAGACAGAAGATGTGGAGACTCACACTGTGGACTTTTGCTCCAAGAACCACCACAGGACAGTACCAGGGAAACCAAAACAATTCACAGATCCTTTGAAAGAAGTAGCAGGCCACTGCAAATTCCATGAGACAGGTGAAAAACTGTGAGTTCCCAAAATGTGAGAGGAGGGGCAAACCTGCCTCCAAACACACATCCCCACTGGGCAACCTGAAAATCCAGATTGTAGGAGAAGGATTTAACCTTACCTAGAGCCAAAACAAATTTAACATGAATATAAAAGCAGCAGCAGTAGTGAAAAGGGCCTTGTAGGCACTCCCAGTCTCCAACTCAAGCCCAGCGAAGTCATCCTTGACTGTATCTCACGGGGGCCCTCAGGGAAGGCAGCCAGCAGAATTTGGGAGGAGGTCACACGGTAAAATAAACTTCCAACTGAACTTTGTAATAATTTCGGCTGTGCACAAAGTCTTGAGCAGAATCTGGGTAGTAAATGGAAAGAAGAGCAGAAGACATAGCCGACAGTGTGGGGAGATGGGGAGGGGTGAGGGGCAAAGCCTGAAAGCCATGCTTGCTTTTTCAGCAGAGAAGCTTATAGCCTGGGGCAAGGTCTGAGTCCTGCACTCAGGCTTCCTGGAGATAAACTCAGAGCTGTTAGCAGGGCACAGCCAAAGTGAGACCAGCATCACCAACTGTGTGGGAGCTGGTTGAGGCCTATTGCTACCAGCTTTCCCCCACTTCCCTGGTGACAGAGGCAGCCATAATTCCCTCTAGAACATAACTCCATTGGCCTGAGAATCACCCCCCAACCCCCACAGTGGCCGCAGCAAGACCCACCCAAAAATAGTCTGAGCTCAGACCCGCCTAACCCTGTCCCCACCTGATGGCATTTCTCTACCCACCCTGGTAGGCAATCACAAGAGACATAAACCCTTGGGAGCTTTATGGCCCTGCCCATTGCCTGAGAAACCCAAATACTTATCCTGGCCAACTTAGGGCAAGCTTACGTCCCCCTTCTACTATGGCAGCTGGTGCTCTTTAAAGCACCACCTCCTGGCTGGAGACCAACCAACTCAGGATATCACAGCAACTCATGACAGAATAACCTTGCTCCAAGGAAGGAGAAGCTAATTCCATTGCCTGCAACATCCTGGCTAACCAGAGGTCCTGAGTCTCTCCACATGACAACTTCTCTGCTAGCATAATCAGCATTCAAGAAAGCCAGCACATTAAACATATCTACAACCAAGGACTCTCACACAGTCTACTTCACTCCCCTGCCACCTCCACCAAAGCAGGTGCTGGTGCTAGTATCTATAGCTGGGAGATCTGAAGATGGATCACATCACAGGACTTTTTGCAGAAATTCTCCAGGACCAGCCTGGAGCCCATTGGGTGGCTAGACCCAAAAGAGCAATAACAATCACTGCAGTCTGGCTCTCAGGAAGCCCCATCCCTAGGGGAAGGGGTAGTGTACCATATCAAGGGATCACCCTGCAGGACAAAAGAATCTGAACAGAAGCGCTTGAGTTCCAGATTTTTTCACTGAAATAGTCTACCCAAATGGGAAGGACTCAGAAAAGTAATTCTTGTAATATGAGAAAACACGGTTCTAGAACACCCCCAGAACACCACACTAGCTTCCCAGCAATGAATCCAAACCAAGAAGAAATCTCTGAATTGCCAGATGAATAATTCAGCAGGTTGATTATTAAGCTACTTAAGGAGATACCAGAGAAAGGTGAAAACTAACTTAAATAATTTTTTTTTTTGACAGAGTTTTGCTCTTGTTGCCCAGGCTGGAGTGCAATGGCATGATCTTGGCTCACCACAACCTCTGCCTTCTGGGTTCAAGTGATTCTCCTGCCTCAGCCTCCAGAGTAGCTGGTATTACAGGCACCCACCACCATGCCTGGCTAATTTTTTGTATTTTTAGTAGAGCCGGGGTTTTACCATGTTGGCCAGTCTGGTCTTGAACTCCTGACCTTGTGATCCACCCGCCTCGGCCTCCCAAAGTGCCAGGATTACAAGTGTGAGCCATGATGCCCGGCCTTAAAGAAATTTTTTAAAAATACAGGATATGGATGAAAAATTATTCAGAGAAATTGATATCATAAAGAAAGAACAATCATAACTTCTGGAAATGAAAGACACACTTAGAGAAATACAAACTGCACTGGAAAGTGTCAACAATAGACTAGAACAAATAGAAGAAAAAACTCCAGTGCTCAAAGACAAGACTTTCAAAATAACCAAATCAGACAAAGACAAAGAAAAAAGAATTTTAAGAAATGAACAAAGCCTCCAAGAAATTTGGGATTATTTTAAGCAGCCAAACCTAAGAATAATTGGTATTCCTGAAGAAGAGAAATTCAAAAGTTTGGAAAAACTTATTTGAGTTAATAATTGAAGAAAACTTCCCTGGCCTTGCTAGAGATCTAGACATCCACATCCAAGAAGCACAAAGAACACGTGGGAAATTCATTGCAAAAAGATCATCACCTAAGTACATAGTCATCAGGTTATCTAAAGTCAAGACTAAGCAAAGAATCTTAAGAACTGTGAGGCAAAAGCATCAGGTAACCTATAAAGGAAAACCTGTAAGGTCAACAGCAGATTTCTCAGCAGAAACCCTACAAGCCAGAAAGGATTGGGGTCCTCAAACAAAATAATTGCCAATCACAAATTTTGTATCCAGCAAAACTAAGGTTAATAAATGAAGGAGAGATAAAGTCTTTTTCAGACAAACAAATGCTGAGAAAATTCACCACTACCAAGTCAGCACTACCAGAAATGCTAAAAGGAGTTCTAAATCTTGAAACAAAACCTCAAAATACACCAAAATAGAAGAACCTTTTTAAAGCATAAGTCTCACAAGGCCTATAAAACAATAACACAATGAAAAAAAAACTAACACAATGAATAAATGAGTGCCTCACATCTTAATACTAACATTGAATGTAAATGGCTTAAATGCCCCCACTTAGAGATACAGAATGGCAGAATGTATAAAACTTCACCAACCAAGTGTCTGTTGTCTTCAAGAGACTCACCTAATGCATAAGGACTCACATAAACATAAGGTAAAGGGGTAGAAAAGGTATTTCATATCAATGGAAACCAAAAATTATCAGGAGTAGCTACTCTTATATCAGACAAAACACACCTTAAAGCAACAACAGTTAAAATAGACAAAGAGGGACATTATATAGTGATAAAAAGATCAGTCCGAAAGCAAAGTATCACAATCCTAAATATATATGCACCTAAGACTGGAGTTTCCAAATTTATAAAACTATTATTACTAGACCTAAGAAACAAGACAGAGAGCAACATAATAATAGTGGGGGACTTCAGTACTCCACTGACAGCACTAGACAGGTCATCAAGACAGAAAGTCAACAAAAAAACAATGGCCTTAAGCTGTACCCTAGAACAAATGGACTAAACAGATATATACAGAACATTCTATCCAACATCTGCAGAATATACATTATTTTCATCAGCACATGCAATAATCTCCAAGATAGACTGTATGAGAGGCCACAAAACAACTTTCAATAAATTTTTTAAAAATCAAAATTATACCAACTACCCTCTCAGACCACAGTAGAAAAAAAACTGGAAATTAACTCCAAAAGGAACCCTCAAAACTATAAAATACATGGAAATTAAATAATCTGCTCCTGAATGATCTTTGGGTCAACAATGAATTCAAGATTGAAATTAAAAAATTATTTGAATTGAATGATAACAGTGATACAACTTATTAAAACCTCTGGGATACAGCAAAAGTGGTGCTAAAAGGAAAGCTCATAGCATTAAATGCCCACCTCAAAAAGTCTGAAAGTGCACACATAGACACTCTAAGGCCACACCTCAAGGAACTAGAGAAACAAGAACAAACCAAACCCAAACCCAGCAGAAGCAAAGAGATAACAAAGATCAGAGCAGAACTAAATGAAATTGAAACAGCAAATAAATAAATAAATAAATAAATAAATAAATAAATGAAATAAAAAGCTGGTTCTTTGAAAAGATTAAAAAAAGATAGACTATTAGTGATATTAACCAAGAAAAGAAGAGACAAGATACAAGTAAGCTCAATTAGGAATAAAACGGGAGATATTACAACTGATACCACAGAAATAACAAAAGATCATTCAAGGTTACTATAAACACCTTTATCTACACAAACTAGAAAATCTAAAGGAGATGCATAAATTCCTGGAAATACACAAACCTCCTTGATTAAATCAGGAAGAAATAGAAAGTCTGAACAGACCAATAATAAGTAGCAAGACTAAAACAGTAATTTAAAAATTGTGGACAAAAAAAAAATTTCAGGACCAGATGGATTCACAGATGAGTTCTATCAGGCATTCAAAAAATTGGTACCAACCTTACTGAAACTATTCCAAAAGATAAAGAGGGAATCATCTGCAAATCATTCTATGAAGCCAATATCACCCTAATAACAAGACCATGAAGGGACATAACCAAAAAGAAAACTACAGACCAGTATCCCAGATGAACACAGATGCAAAAATCCTCAACAGAATACTAGTTAACTGAATTCAACAGCATATAAAAAGATAATACACCATCATCAGGTGGGTGTCATTCCAGGGATGCAGGGATGGTTTGACACATGGAAGACCACAAATGTGATACACCACATAAACAGAATTGAAAACAAAAATCTTATGATCATCTCAATAGATGCAGAAAAAGCACTGGACAAAAGCCAGCATCATTTTGTGATCAGCAAAATCAGCATAGAAGAGACATACCTCAAGGTAATAAAAGCGATCTATGACACACCTACAGCCAACATTATACTAAGTGGGGAAAAGTTGAAAGCATTCCCTCTGAGAACTGGAACAAGACAAGGATGCTCACTTTTACCACTGCTATTCAACATTGTACTGGAAGTCCTAGCCAGAGCAATCAGACAAGAGAAATAAATCAGAACATCCAAATTGGTAAGGAGGAAGTCAAACTGTCACTGTTGGCTGGTGATACCATCATATACCTAGAAAACCCTAAAGACTCTTCCAAAAAGTTCCTAGATCAGATAAATGAATTTAGTAATGTTTCAAGATGCAAAATCAATGTACACAAATCAGTAGCACTGCTACACACCAGCAATGACCAAGCTGAGAATCAAATCAAGAACTCAACACTTTTGCAACAGCTGCCAGAAAAATGAAATACTTAGGAATATAGCTAACCAAGGAGGTGACAGATCTCTACAATGAAAACTGCAAAACGCTGCTGAAAGAAATCAGAGACGGCACAAACAAATGGAAACACATCCTATGCTCACAGATGGGTAGAATCAGTATTGTGAAAATGACCATACTGCTAAAAGCAATCTACAAATTCAATACAATTCCCATCAAAATGCCATCATGTAACAGACGAGATGAGTAATCACCCTTCCATTCATTCATTCAACAAATATTTTTGAACATCTGACACTTATCACACACTGCCCTAGGCACTTAGGATACATCATTGAACAAAAGAGACCAAAAGCCCTTCTGTCCAAGAGCTTATATTTCTAGAGAGAAACTATGTTAAATTCAAATAAACATTTTTTGTTCACCATAAAGGGTAAAAATACGGACCACAGGCTGAGAAAAGATATAGAACCAACAAGAATTTGTATCCAGAATACATAAATAATGTGTACAAATAAACTAAAAGAAAGATAAAGAAAACAAAACAAAACAAAACCTCATGGGCAAAAGAATAAGCAATTCCCAGAAGTAGAAAACCAAATGCCAGTAGACATGACAAGATGGGTATTTCATTAGTAATTAAGGAAATACTAGTTATAATATCAAAGAAATACCATTTTATAACTATGAAACTCTCAAAAATGAAAAAGCCTGACAATATCAATCATTGGAGATAATGTGGTACAATGAGGATTCTTAATTGTTTAGTTAGAATAAATTGGTGCCGTACTTTGCATAATAGTTTTTACAATAGCTAGTAAACTTGAAGATGGGTGTATTATTTCCCCTAGCAATTCCACTCCCAGCCATAGACCTCAGAAAAATAAACATATATAAAGAAAATATACATAATTGTTAGTACAAACAAAATTGAAAACAACTAAATGTCCAACAAGATAACAAATAAAGGTTTGATGCTTTCAAAAAATTCTAATAGAAGTGATTCTACTAGGAATGACTGACTCTATAATATGAGACTGTTGGATTTACTGGATCCACATTATCCCGGCCTCTCACTTTGAGAGAACAGTAATGAATGCTATTAGAAAAATATTGAAGTGGGAAAGAATAAAATCAAAGTTCTAATGTTTATTCCCAGACTTCATCATGAAGTAATAAACTTCTCTCTGCTGAGGAAAATCCTTATCCTTTAAGGCTCAGTTGAAGAATTACTTTACGAGTCCTTCTTCCTTGGTTCTCCCCTGCCTACTGAAAGTATACTCCTATAACCTCTGTATTTGAGTAACACTTTTCACTGTTTCCTTTGTTTTTTTATATTGGGGGTGGAGGGGGCATAAATATTAGAACTATACATTTATATTTTTACTACATATAAAATGACTGACTGTCCCACCTCTCCTTTCCTTAGAACCTGTTTTTCTATTCAAATGGAACACTCAAATATTTCTTCTAGCCAAAATGACTCAAGGTGGTTGGGCAGTAATTATTAAATTACTGAAGTTAAAACTCTCAAATTCCAATGCCTTCAGAGACCAGATATGGAGCATGAATGGGTAAAGGAGGCCAAGTATAGGAAAAGTCAAGTGGCCTTCCCCATCATTTATTTTCCTACTTTTGGAAGATTCATAAAAACTGACTTTTTTTCTACTGTAAGAGAAATGGTAGCCAGGCTTGGTGACTCATGCCTGTAATCCCAGCACTTTGGCGGGGCCAAGGCAGGAGGGTTGCTTGAGCTCCAGATATCAAGACCAGCCTAGGCAACATAGTGAGACCCCATCTCCACAAAAAGCAAAAAATTTGCCAGGTGTGGTGGTGCATGCCTGTGGTCCCAGCTACTTGGGAGGCTGATGTAGGGGGAATTGCTGAGGCATAGGAGGTTGAGGCTACAGGGAGCCATGACTGCACCACTGTGCTCCAGCCTAGGTGAGAGAGTGAGACCCTGTCTCAAACACACACACACACACACACACGCACAGAGAGAGAGAGAGAAAGAGAGAGAGAGAGAAATGGTGCTTGATGATAAATGGCAACTGACATTTGACCTCAGTATTTGATTCCACTTATTATATGAGGTACCTAGAGTAGTCAAAGTCATAGAGACAGGGAGAAATTTGGGGGAGCAATAGAGAGTGATGTGAATTGAGGCAAACTGGAAAGTTTATGGCCTGTTTAAAGGGAAAGTATGAGATGAGGCCAGGCTATCTTATTATGACAGAATGCAAGCCAATAAGCAAAAAAAAGATGGAAACATAGCAAAAATGCACAGAAGCCAATTTGGATGGCCTCCTACTGATGAAGTCCAGTCCAATTTGAGCATTAAAAGAAATAAATATAGCAATGGGTTATGACTCATCGAATACAATAAGAAACCATGATGTGAAATGGGATATCACCAAGCTACAAATTACCTTCCCACGAAACACTTCTTAAATAGACATGAGGCTGGGTAAGGTGGCTCACACCTGTAATCCCAGCACTTTGGGAGGCCAGGGCAGGTAGATCATCTCAGGTTAGGAGTTTGAGACCAGCCTGGCAAACATGGTGAAACACTGTCTCTACTAAAAGTATAAAAATTAGCTGGGCATGGTGGTGTGCACCTGTAATCCCAGCTACTCAGGAGGCTGAGGCAGGAGAATCGCTTGAATGTAGGAGGCGGAGGTTGCAGTGAGCCAAGATCATGCCACAGCACTCCAGCCTGAGTGAGAGTAAGACTTTGTCTGAAAGAAAGAAAGAAAGAAAGAAAGAAAGAAAGAAAGAAAGGAAGGAAGGAAGGAAGGAAGGAAGGAAGGAAGGAAAGAAAGAAAGAAAGAAAGAAAGAAAGAAAGAAAGAAAGAAAGAAAGAAAGAAAGAAAGAAAGAAAGAAAGAAAGAAAGAAAGAAAAGAAAATGAGAAAAGTATAAGTTTACAGTGAAGAATCCTGGCAGACACTATCTTAATCAAATTATCAAAGTGAATATCATTAGTAATTGGACAAATTGAAATTCTGCACCACCTGATAAGATGCAATAAGAACATAGCATTAACTTTAGTGATATACATAACAACACTGCATACTGAATCTGATTATGAGGAAACCAACATCTGCCTCCAGTATCCGTCTCTGGAACCCTTCATCTTGCAAAACAGAAACTCTATACCTGTTAAACAATAACTTCCCACTCTGCCATCTTCCCCAGCCCTGGAAGCCACCATTCTACTTCCTACTATGATTTTTACTACTCTAGGTACCTCATATCAGTAGAATCATACAGTATTTGTCTTTTTCTGCTTGATTTAATTCACTTAGCATAATGTCCTCAAAATTCACCTATGTTGTAGCATGTGTCAGAATTTCATTCATTTTTAAGGCTGAATAATATCTCACTGTATGTATCTGCAACAGTTTGCATATCTAGTCATCTGTCCATGCACACTTGATTGCTTCCATGTTTTAGCTATTGTTAATAAAGGTGCTACGTATTTTTAGTACAGACGGGTTTCACTGTGTTGGCCAGGCTGGTCTTGAACTCCTGACTTTGTGATCCACCTGCCTCGGCCTCCCAAAGTGCTGGGATTACAGGCGTGAGCCACCGCACCCAGCTCTACTAAAAATACAAAAAAAAAATTAATACAAAAAAAAAGTAGCTGGGCATTGTGGTGGGCGCCTGTAATCCCAGCTACTCTGGAGGCTGAGGCAGGAGAATTGCTTGAACCCAGGAAACGGAGGTTGCAGTGAGCCGGCACAGTGCCGCTGCACTCCAGCCTGGGCGATAGAGCTAGACTCTGTCTCAGTAAATAAATAAATAAATAAATAAATAAATAAATAAATAAATGTGCTATGAACATGGGTGTACAAATATTTCTTCAAGATTCTGCTTTCAATTCTTTTGGGTACATGCCCAGAAGTGAAATTGCTGGATCATATGGTAATTCTATTTTTAATTTTTTAAGGAACTATATCATACTGTTTTCAACTGCAGCTATATAATTTTACCAACAATGCACAAGGGTTTCAATTTCTGTACCTCCTCATCAACATTTGTTCTTTTTAGGTTTTGTGTGTGCATACTTTTTTTTAATAATAGTCATCCTAATGTGTCTGAGGTGGTATCTCAATGTAGTTTTGATTTGCGTTTCCCTACTGGTTAGTGATATTAAACATCTTTTATGTGCCTTTTTGCCATTCCTATATGAATGGCAAAAAGGCACATAATCCTAACAAATTGGATAATTAGTTTTTTAGTTGTTGAGTTTTAAAAGTTCTTTATGTATTCTGGATATGTTAATCCCTTAACACATACATGATTTGCAAATATAGTCTCTCATTCAGTAGGTTACCTTTTGATTTTGTTGGTACTGTCTTTTGATAAATGGAAGTTTATCATTTTCCAGAAGCCCAATTGGTCTCGTTTTTTTCTTTGGTTGCCAGTGCCTTTGGTTTCATAGCCAAGAAATTATTGCCAAACCTAATATCATGAAGATTTTGCTTTATGTTTTCTTTTAGGAGTTTCATAACTTTCGTTCTTATGTTTAGGACTTTGACCCATTTTGAGTTAATTTTTGTATATAGTGTTAGGCAAGGGTACAACTTCATTCTTTTGATGTGGATACCTACTTTTCCCAGCGCTATTTGTTGAAAAGATTTCTTTTCCTCATTGAAAGATCTTAGCACTCTTGTCAAAAATCATTTGACCATATATGTAAGCAATTATTTGGAGGCTTGTTACTTGTTTCTATTGATTTAAATGTCTATCTTTATGGCAGGACTACACTGTTCTTATAACTGTAGCTTTTTTTTTTTTAATTATAGAGATGGGCTCTCGCTATGTTTCTCAGGTTGGTCTTGAACTCCTGACTTCAAGCAATCCTCCTGCCTCAGCCTCCCAAAATGATGAGATTACAGCCATGAGCCACCATACCTGGCCGTGAATGTAGCTTGGTAACAAGTTTTGAAATCAAGATGTATGAGTCCTTCAACTTTGTTCTTTAAGATTGTTTTGGCTATTTGTGATCCCTTGAGATTTCATATGAATTTTACGAAGTATTTTTCTATTTCTGCAAAAATGTATTGGGATTTGCATTGAATCTGTAGATCACTTTGGGTAATATTGACATCTTAATATTAAGCCTTTCAATAATTGAATAATGCGTTTTCCTTTATTAGCATCTAATGTATTTCAGCAATTTTTATAGTTTTTGTTATACAAATCTTTCACCTCCTTGGTTAATTCCTAAGTATTTTATTCTTTTTGATGCTATTGTAAATGGAGTTTTTTTTTTAATTTTCTTTCCGGATTGCTTATTGTCTACTTCTTTTAAGTTATTTAATTCCTTGGCATACAATTTTCAGAGTGCTCTCTTATAGTCCTTTTTACTTCTGAAGAGTCAGTAGTAATATCTTAAACTTTCTGATTTTAGTTATTTGAATCTTCTCTCCTTTTTCCTTAGTCAATACAGCAAATGGTTTGTCAATTTTGTTGATCGTTTCAAAGAAGCAACTTTTGGTTTCATTGATTTTTCTCTATTGTTTTTCTATTCTCTCATGTTTCTTAGTTTCATTATTTCCTTCCTTCTGTTATCTTTGAGCTTTGTTCTTTTTCTAGTTCTGAAATTGTAAAATTAGGTATTGATTTGAGATCTTTCCTGTTTTTTAAAATGTAAATGTTTATGGCTATAAATTTCCTCCTTACTACTGCTTTCACTACATTCCATAACTTTTTGGTACGCTGTCCTTTCATTTTTATCTCTCAGAATTTTCTAATTTCCCTGTGATTTCTTCTTTGATACATTGGTGTTTTAAGAGTGTGTTGTTTAACTTGCATGAATTTGTGAATTTCCTAATGTTTCTTCTGTTGTCTATTCTGATTTCTAAGTTCATTCTGTTTTGGTCAAAGAAGATACTTTGTATGATATCCATGTTTTAAAGTCTAGTGAGACTTAAGTTGTAGTTTAACATGTAGTCTAAAATGTCCCATGTGCACTTAACAAGAATGTGTGTTCTGTTGTTGAATAGACTGTCCTGTATATGTCTGTTAGATCTGCTTGTTTTATTGTGTTAAGTCCTCATTTTCTTACTTATCTTCTATCTCATCGTTCTATTCATCATTATTATTATTTATTATATTTTTGAGATGAAGTTTCACTTTTGTTGCCCAGGATGGAGTGCAATGGGGTGATCTTGGCTCACTGCAACCTTTGCCTCCCTGTTTCAAGCAATTCTCCTGCCTCAGCCTCCTGAGTAGCTGGGATTACAGGTGTGCACCACCATGTCTGACTCATTTTGTACTTTTAGTAGAGATGGGGTTTCACTATGTTGGTCAGGCCAACTCCTGACCTCAAGTGATCCACCCATCTTGGCCTCCCCAAGTGCTGGGATTACAGGTGTGAGCCACCATGCCCAGCTTTCTATTTATTATTGAGAGTGATATATTGAAGTCTCCAATAATTGTTATAGAACTTAAAGTATAATAATGAAAAATAAAAAAAAATTTAAAAATCTAAAAAAATAAAACAGGAAAAAAGATATGTCTATTTTTTCCTTCAATTCTATCAATTTTTGCTTTATATATTTTTACGGTCTGTTATGAGGTATGTAAAGGTTTATAATTGTTATATCTTCTTATTGTATTAAAACTTTTATTAATATATAATGCCCTTCCTTGTATCTTGCAATCCTTTTTTTTAATCTATTTTGTCTGATATTAGAATAGCCATCTTTACTCTCTTTGGGTTTCTATATCCATGAAATATCTTTTTCCACCCTTTCACTTTTAACTTATTTGCCCCTTTGGATCTAAAGGGAGTCTCTTATAGATGGCATAAAGTTAGATCATTTTGTGTGTGTGTATGTGTGTGTTTAAATCCATTCTGCCAATCTCTGTCTTTTGATCAGTGAGTTTAATTCACTAACTTTTAAAGTAATTACTAATATGACCTCTACAATTTTACTATTTGTTTTCTTTTCCTTTTTCTTTTTTCTTTTTTTTTGAGACAGGGTCTCACTCTGTCACCGAGGCTGGAGTTCAGTGATGTTGTCATGGCTTACTTCAGCCTTGACCTTCTAAGCTTAAATGATACTCCTACCTCAGCCTCCAAAGTAGCTGGAACTACAGGTGCATACCACCATGCCTGGCTAATTTTTGTATTTTTTATAGAAATAGAGTTTTGTCATGTTGACCAGGCTGGTCTTAATCTCCTGGGCTCAAGCGATCCACCTGCCTCTACCTCCTAAAGTGGTAGGATTACAGGCATGAGCCCCATACCTGGCCACTATTTGTTTTCTTTATTCCTTATAGCTTTTTTTGTCCCCCATCATTGTCTCTTTTTGTCCTCTGCTTCACTGCCTCTTTTTAGTTAATTTTTTGTAGTAAAGCATTTTAATTTCCTGTTCATTTCCTTTTTAGTATATCTATAACTATTTTCTTTGTGATTGCCCTGGGGATTACATTTAACATCCTGAGGTTATAACACTATAATTTAAATTTATATCAATTTAACTTCAATAATATATAAAAACTGCTCAATTATAGTTCTGTCTCCATCTGTTTTATTTTTTGATGTCACAAAATTACACCTTTGGATGTGGTGTGCTCAAAAATATAAATAAATAATTGTTTTCTTAATGCATTAGTCTTTTGAATTGTGTAGTAAACAATATATGAAGTTATAAACCAAAGTTACAATGTTGTAAAATTGTACAAAGTTACAATTTTAGACTAATAATTTTTTTAAATGTATTAGTCTCTTAGATCACATAGAAAACAAAAAGTAGATGTACAAACTGTTGCTACACTAATACTACCTTTTATAATTGCCCATGTATTTCTCTTTCCTGAGATTTTTATTTCTTCATATTACTTTAACCTGCAAGACTCCCTTGCAGGGCTGGTCAGGTGGTAGTGAATTCCCTCAATTTTTGTTTATCTAGGGAAGTCTTAATTTCCTTCTCACTTTTGAAGGATAGCTTTGCTGGATGTAGAATTCTTGGTTGACAGATTTTTTTTTTTTCTTTTAGCATTTTGAATATATCAGTTCACTACCTTCTGGACTCCAAAGTTTCTGATAAAGAAATCTGCTGTTAATCTTATTGAGGATCCCATTTATGTGATGACTTGCTTTTCTCTTGCTGTTCTTTGTCTTTCAATAGTCTTATTATGTGCCTTGGTGTGGGTCTCTTTGAGTTCATCCTACCTGGAATCCATTAAGCTTCTTGGATGCTTATATTCATATCTTTCATCAAATTTGGGAAGTATTTTGCCATTTGTTTTCAAATAATCTTTCTTTTACTCTCTCTAAAACTCCTATAATGCACACACTGGTACTGTTGATAGTACTATGGAGATTTCTTAGTCTCTTTTCACTTTCCTTAACAGTATTTTTTCTTTGTGTTCCTCAGATTTGACCATTTCAATAGTCCCATCTTCATGTTCACTGATTTTTTTTTCTGCCTACTTCTAATAAGCTTTGAATACTTCTAACAAACTTTTCATTTAATTCATTGTACTTTTCAGCTTTCAAATTTCTTTTTGAATTACCTTTAAGCTTTCCATCTCTTTATTGACATTTCCATTTTGTTCATACACAATTTTCTTTCTTTATGCCATCTTTTAGTTATCTGACCATCTTTAAGATAGTTGCTTTAAAGATAAGATAGATGTGGCATCTTGTCTTCTTCAGGGACAGTTTCTGGCTGGGTTTTTTTCCCTTTGGATAAGTCATACTTACCTGTCTCTCTGTATATTTTTGAGTTTTTCAGTTGAAAACTGGACATTTGAATCTAATAACATGGCAACCCTGAATATTATATTCTACTTTCTTCCCCAGAGCTTGCTGTTTTTGTTTTTGCTTTGTTTTGTTTTTGATTGCTGTAGGCTGTCTCTATGCCAAGGATCAGCCTGAGATGTAAAGTCTACTCAGGTCTTTTTTGAGCCTGCGTCTTTTCCTGGGCATGTGTCGTAACTTTTTTGCTTTGAATATTCCAGTTTTTTTTTCTTTTTTTTTATTTTATTATTATTATACTTTAAGTTTTAGGGTACATGTGCACAATGTGCAGGTTAGTTACATATGTATACATGTGCCCTGTTGGTGTACTGCACCCATTAACTTGTCATTTAGCATTAGGTATATCTCCTAAAGCTATCCCTCCCCCTCCCCCCACCCCACAACAGTCCCCAGAGTGTGATGTTCCCCTTCCTGTGTCCATGTGTTCTTATTGTTCAATTCCCACCTATGAGTGAGAATATGCGGTGTTTGGTTTTTTGTCCTTGCGATAATTTGCTGAGAATGATGATTTCCAGTTTCATCCATGTCCCTACAAAGGACATGAACTCATCATTTTTAATGGCTGCATAGTATTCCATGGTGTATATGTGCCACATTTTCTTAATCCAGTCTATCATTGTTGGACATTTGGGTTGCTTCCAAGTCTTTGCTATTGTGAATAGTGCTACAATAAACATACATGTTCATGTGTCTTTATAGCAGCATGATTTATAGTCCTTTGGGTATATACCCAGTAATGGGATGGCTGGGTCAAATGGTATTTCTAGTTCTAGATCCCTGAGGAATTGCCACACTGACTTCCACAAGGGTTGAACTAGTTTACAGTCCCACCAACAGTGTAAAAGTGTTCCTATTTCTCGCTTAGGATTGACTTGGCGATGCGGGCTCTTTTTTGGTTCCATATGAACTTTAAAGTAGTTTTTTCCAGTTCTGTGAAGAAAGTCATTGGTAGCTTGATGGGGATGGCATTGAATCTATAAATTACTTTGGGCAGTATGGCCATTTTCATGATATTGATTCTTCCTACCCATGAGCATGGAATGTTCTTCCATTTGTTTGTATCCTCTTTTATTTCATTGAGCAGTGGTTTGTAGTTCTCCTTGAAGAGGTCCTTCACATCCCTTGTAAGTTGGATTCCTAGGTATTTTATTCTCTTTGAAGCAATTTCAGTTTTTTAAGGTCTCACATCCAAAAGTGGAGGGGGGGGGAAGAGAAAAATAGAGGAGGGAGGTTAATGGGCACCAGCCCCTTAAATCCCTTGGAAGTCACTTCAGTTGGAGGGGGTGAAGCTTGCAACAATGAAGGGAGGATGCAACAGTGGCTATCCCCCCTCCATACTGAACTTCCATGATCAGAAACAGCAATCAGCGATTAGAACACAAATCCCTGATATTTGGAGGACAGAGTCCTTATTGCCCACCTTGGCCTCTCACTGGGTGCATACAAGATGCTCCAAAACTCCTCCTCACAGCTGCCTGCCACAGGGCTGGGTTGAAGGATGGGTATCACTACTGAAGGAAGAGTTGAAATTTACCAAAGTTAACTGCAATTTACCTTCCAAGCCTTCCTCTGGAATTTGCAAGCCTTGAATAGACTCCAGAGTTTCAAAATAGTTACATCAGACAAACACTGTACAATTGTTTAGGTGTATAGACTAATTCCTGATCCTTCCTATTCCTCTATCTTCCCAAAATATGCTTTCTTGGAACTATTTTTTATGTCTAATTTTTCTACTCACACGTTTTTAATTTTACATAAATGAGAACACATGCTTTTGTTTTAGTGAAGTCTTTTATTCTGTGAATCTCACCTTCCCCTACATGATCTCTCCCATTCCTTGAACAATCTGGTTTTTTTCTTCATGTTTATGTAATCATTTATTTATATCATTTACGTATATAAACTAGCATTTACATATAAATGTATAAAATATGCTTATATTAATATTCCCATACTTGTTAATTTAATATTTATACAGTGTTCTATTCCAAAAATACATTTAATGTAGCTCTTACACTCATTGAATAACCAAAGTTCCATATAGTGTATGGACATTCAAAAATGTTATAAACATGTACATAGCTATTACAAGCACAGCATTTTAAAATAGTAGAGAGTAGTTCATTTCTAATGATAAATCAAATATTATCTGAGGCATTTTGGGAAATAGTCCTTTCTTTGAATTAAAACTAATGCTTTGATTGTCAGGGTATATTGTTTGCACCCTACTGGGAACAAATGGAAATATTAGGCTCAATAATATGTATTTATTTTTCTGTGCAATGTCTATATTTTATGCTCCTCTTTCTGACAGGGAAAACCTCATTATGAAATTATGAATGTTGGCAGGGCGTGGTGGCTCACACCTGTAATCCCAACACTTTGGGAGGCCAAGGCGGGTGGATCATGAGGACAGGAGATCGAGACCATCATGGCTAACATGGTGAAACCCCATCTCTACTAAAAATACAAAAAAATTAGCTGAGCATGGTGGCACATAACTGTAGTCCCAGCTACTCGGGAAGCTGAGGTAGGAGAATCGCTTGAACCTGGGAGGCGGAGGTTGCAGAGAGCCGAGATCGCACCACTGCACTCCAGCCTGGGCAACAAAGCAAGACTCCATAGAAAGAAAGACAGGAAGGAAGGAAGGAAGGAAGGAAGAAAGGAAGGAAGGAGAGAGGAAGGAGAGAGGAAGGAGAGGAAGGAGAGAAGAACTAATGTCATTGCTTATAAAAAGTTACTGGCAATTAACTTTCTTTCATTATACTTAATTTAAATTATTTCTTACCTTTTGAAAGATATCATAATTTCAACAAGTAATTAAGTTTGCTTTTTATTTTTAAGTTACCCTGTAAATTGATATTTATTTCTTCAGAAATAAAGGTCACTGAACATGTAAAATTATAATACATCAAAGATGTCAATTTCATTTTTTTTATTTAAGAAAAAGATTATATTAGCATCATTAGAGATTACCAAAAAAGACTTTGCCAGGTAGGGTGTGGTGGCTCACACCTGTAATCCCAGCACTTTGGGAGGCCAAGGCGGGTGGATTGCCTGAGCTCAGGAGTTTGAGACCAGCCCGGGCAACATGGTGAAACCCTGTCTCTACTAAAATACAAAAAATTAGCTGGGCATGGCAGCATGCACCTGTAATCCCAGCTACTCGGGAGGCTGAGGCAGGAGAATTGCTAGAACCCAAGAGGCAGAGGTTCCAGTGAGCCGAGATTGCACCACTGCACTCTAGCCTGGGCGACAGACAGGGAGAGACTCTGTCTCTAAAAAAAAAAAAAAAAAAAAAAAAGACTTCCTAAAGTTGAATAGAAATGAGATACATTATTTCAATGACTTTGAAAGAAAATTTCAATTTCATTATCATAACTTTATGTCAGACATGGCAAATATGTAGACATATACTTTATAAGTAATTTAAGTAATTTTTATTTTGATGTCAATTCCTGTCAGAGGCAGGTGACTCATAAGCTTTTTATTATGAATAACAGCAATAATGATGCTTATCCTTTACTCTAAAAAATAAAGAATAGTTTTTAGACACAGCATTCTGAGGAGCCATCCTGGACTTATGCAAGAGAAAAAGAGCTTTTCTCCTTGTATATTGCCATCCAGCTGATATGCTTTCTAGGTCAGAGGTCCCAGAAAGAGATAGGATCTGGTTTAGGGGCACTGCCAGGATGACAAGATCTGGCTACTTTTTGTTCTCCAGGTTCTGAGACATGTAAATTAGGCTTTGGAATCCTCTCATCTTGATTAAAGAGCTGCTCCCCTGCCCCTTGAGAAAGGTGAAAAGTTTTCTCTACTTCAGGATGATTAGAATATCCTGTTTTCACTCTATCAGATCTAAAGAGTAGGACTAGGCTAAATTACATGCTGTCCAATTTTTATCAGGCCTCTCATATCAAGATCCTGGGATGTCATAAAGGTTGGTGGGGGGGCTCACCTATTGTCACTGCTTTCCCAAGCCTTTCGTTCTGCTCTTCTCTCCCCTGGTACAAAGTGCCGGCTTGTTTTCATGGCTCTGTTCCTTGGACTTAAGATTGAATTACTTGTTCAGAATGAGTCGCTCCATCTCTGCCACCAGGCAGGTCTTTAAACAGACTGGTCACAAACTGCAAACCAAATAACCCTGGGGGTCAGCTATTCATTATAAAGGAAGTAATCATTCACAATCATCTGCTAATTGCTAGAGAGTGATTCAAATTTTGCTAACCAGTCACTGTTGACAGCTTTGCTCTCAAACTGCCTATGATAGGGTCTCTCCTGACTCAGGTCTTGCTGTTTCTTTGAAATTATTGCCTAAAGCTGACAAAAAAATCATATTTCATTAATATTTAAAATTAAAATTAATGATTACTCTAACAAGTGACAGAATGCTGCTGCTGAATGCCACTGAATTTCTCATTAATATTAATTTGCAGTTTGTAGAGAAATGGCTTAACAACTGAGCTACCCACATCTAATTCAAATATTGATTAACTGAGCCATAAATCTGTGCTCATGAAATACATTACTTTTAACTGTCTTATGTTTGATTTTATGGTCTTTCTTAGCATTTTCAAAATTTATCATATTTCGATAATAACATGTACTTTTTCTAGTTGGTTAATTAGCAAATATTTTCTAATTTGCTGATCAGCATAAATTTAAGTTGCCAGGAATGACATAAAATTTTCCAGTGATTTCTTACCTAAAGGCCTTATAGCCCTAATATCAATATTATCATCATTAACCATGATTTACTCAATATGTTTTAAGAACCTGAGACTGACCTAAGAATATTATTTTCCTTAGTATGGGAAAATTATGCTGTTGATTGGAAATTGGTAGGATATTTAATTTGAATTGTTTCTCTTGATTGCAGTCATTAACTTCCTCCGTGTTTAAGATATTAACACACGTCATGTTTTTATTACTAGATGAAAATGTTACACAAATTTTAAAAAGTAATTTAAAATTCACCACCTTGAACTGGATACTTTTGCACATTCCAACCACAAAACCTGCTTCCTATAAGAGAACAATTTAATTTTTCTATTAATAAGTATTTATTAAATGCATAAACCATTATACAGATTGTTGCTGTGGAGTGTATAGATGAATAACATGCATTCTTAAACTTCAAGGTATCTTACTATTAACTAGGAAAATAGATGAGGTATGCATGCAATTACCAGAATGCAAAATTCCACTTTTTGTTCTTCATTTATTTTTATAAATGTGTAATCTGTGTAGGTTTGTGAGAATCCAAGAGAGACAGAGTAAACAAAGTTATTGTAGAGATAAAGCTTCTTTTAGGAGTCTGTCATAATTGGATACTCCTTTACCGAAAAACCCACATACACTATACCAGAGCAGAACGCAAACTTTAGTGTGTGTCAAAATCATCTGGAGGACTTATTAAAATATCCCTTCTAGATCACACTTTAAAAACATTAGATTAGAGACTTTCAAAATTGGTCAGCAGTAAAATATTACATAAGGAACACTTTTTTTTCTTTTTAAACTATTTTCTTTTTTCCTTTTTCTTCCCCCTCCTCCTCCTTCTCCTTTATAACCTGAACTTCCTCCTCTGCACTCTAATGAGATTCAGTGGATCTGTGCCAGAGATTAAAAAATCAGGCTGGGTGTGGCGGCTCAGGCCTGTAATCCCAGCAATTTGGGAGGCTGAGGTGGGCAGATCACTTGAGGTCAGGAGTTCAAGACCAGACTGGCCAACATAGCAAAATCTCGTCTCTCTAAAAATACAAAAATTAGCCTGGCGTGGTGGCTTGAGCCTGTAATCCCAGCTATTCGGGAGGCTGAGGCAGGAGAATTGCTAGCACCTGGGAGGCAGAGTTTGCAGTGAGCCAAGATCACGCCACTGCACTCCAGCCTGGTCAACAGAGAGAAACTGTCTTTAAAAAAAATCACTTTTTAAGAGCTTATGCTGTGTTTTGCTGATTTCTGGGTTAATTTTCCTTGTCACTATACTGGGGAAAATTAAATCAGTGAAGAGAGTTGGGCAAACATGGTGGGTAAGCATAAGATAAAGGTATTGAGGTATTGATTAAAGTGGAGAATTAATTTAGACTCTTTTTTTTTTTTGAGACAGAGTCTCATTCTGTCACCCAGGCTGGAGTGCAGTGGCACCATCTCGGCTCACTGCAAGCTCTGCCTCCCGGGTTCACACCATTCTCCTGCCTCAGCCTCCCAAGTAGCTGGGACTACAGGCGCCCACCACCACGCCCAGCTAATTTTTTTTTAATTTGATTTGTTGTTAGGCACGTAAACTCCCCTTCATATACCAAGTGAGGTTCCTTAGGTGTCTACAGGCGGCAGAGTTTAGAATACTGCAGGATACAATGAATTTCTCTGAGTTGCTCTTCAAAAGTTTAGCCTGATAACTTACTTGTTCTTTGTTCTGAAACCTAACTTTCTTGTTCTACATACCTCCTTGCCTCTAGTTACTGTAAACAGCCTACCCACTTCCCATCAGCTCTAGTCAAATAACTTACATCTGTTCCCTTAGTCACTGGTACCCATTATTTCCCTGAAACTGCAGGTCTCGTAGGCTTCACCACTGTACCTCACATCTCCTTTCCCTTCCATATTTAGAAAAATATTTACAAGTAGCCAATTGGGTCAGTTTAGATTGTGTGGTCCCACTCCAGCCCATGGGGGAGTAACACAGAGGTAGGGATTGCCTAAAGAATAAAACCCCCCTGCTTTCCCTTGTTCCCTGTTCTCTTGCAATCCTGATTGACATGAGCAGCACCCTTCTGCAGAAGTAAATTGCCTTGCTGAGTAAACTATTGCCTGAGTGCTGGTTTCACTTTGTGGCACTGAGCAATTATTTCTGAGCATTTTTATCTCCAGCGATCCTCTAAAGGCCAGTTCTGATTGCTGACAGGCCATGTGCTTCCAGGGCTGAGGCTCATCAGGAGCTAAGAGTGGTGCTGCACAAAGGCTGGCCTGAGAGATGACTTTGCATTTCTGTGCCTTATGTTCCACCTCCTCTTCATCATGTATCTTTGCATATTTTTAAGCAACCTCTAGTTTCTATGCTATTTTTCACTCTCACCATCCCTAATCCAGTAACATACCTTTGTGTTTCCAAAACTGGAATAAGAGGATATAACAAATAAGGGGCCGGGTGTGGTAGTGCCTGTAGTCCCAGCTATTTGGGAGGCTGAGGCAGGAGAATTGCTTGAACCCAGGAGGCAGAGGTTGCAGTGAGCCGAGATTGCACCACTGCACTCCAGCCTGGGCTATAGAATAAGGCTTCGTCTCAAAAAATAAAAATTTAAAAAAAGTAGGCGGAAGCATCTTCCAGAAGTTTTGGCTTTAATTAAAATGTTAATTGCCACATTATCTCTCAAAAGAGACTCTAATGCTGAATATTTCATGCATCATAAAAGTGTGTGTGTGTGTGTGTGTGTGTGTGTGTATTTTTGTTCTGGCAGGATATTAACAGTCACAGTCACAAACAATGTTTGCCAGTATTTTTTATGATTACTAAATGGACAAAAACTTGGTGTGGAAGATGGCAAAACTAGCCCTTCAATAAAGTATGTAACTTTTATTGCACAATTTTACCAGTTATCTGTACCTACTGAGGACTAAGCTCTGATTTTTATCTTGCCCAAATTCCTGTCTAAGGGTTCTGGGGATTCATGCCCTACAAACCATAAATTTTCATCAGATGGGTTTGATTTAACCCCGTATATCATGACATAATCTGACTCTGGCATAACATGGAAGAAAATCAAAATGTTTTACCCCAAAATATATTTCCTTGACACTCCTTGAAATTGCCCTGCAAAGTCTCTTGTGGGAAAAATCCACAACCTATAGAGAATCCCTTTTCCCTTTGTTTTCCTTCCTTCCTTTCCAGATCCAGGATATAATCAACTAAGAGCCAGGCACCCTTTTAAGTCCCATAAGAAACATTTTACAACCTGCTCTTTCTGAAGTTTGCTATCTGACAGCTTCCTCTGCACAATAAAACTCGGTTTCCACAATTCTTTATCTTAACCTGAGCATTCCTTTCTATGGATCCCAGATCTTTAGACAAACTTAACCAATTGTCAACCAGAAAATGTTTAAATTTCCCTATAGACTGGAAGCCCCTGCTTTGAGTTGTCCCACCTTTCTGAATGAAACCAATGTATTTCTTAAATGTGTTTGATTAACGTCTCATGCCTCCTAAAACATATAAAGCCAAACTGTACCCTGACCACCTTGGGCACATGGTCTCAGGACCTCCTGAGGGCTGTGTCATGGGCCATGGTCACTCATTTTTGGCTCAGAATAAATCTCTTAAAATATTTTGGGCTGGGCGCAGTGGCTCACACCTGTTACCCCAGCACTTTCGGAGGCTGAGGCAGGTGGATCATCTGAGGTCAGGAGTTTGAGACCAGCCTGACCAACATGTAGAAACCCATCTCTACTAAAAATACAAAAAAAATTATCCGGGCGTGGTGGTGCATGCCTGTAATCCCAGCTACTTGGGAGGCTGAGGCAGGAGAATTGCTTGAACCTGGGAGGTGGAGGTTGCAGTGAGCCGAGATCACACCATTGCACTCCAGCCTGGGCAACAAGAGCAAAACTCTGTTAAAAAAAAAATTTTACAGAGTTTGATCCTTTTCGTTAACACTACAGAACATGGCTGTGGCACTGACGACCTTATACTAGAAAAGCCTGGCATAGGCAATTCTATTTTTAGAGGACTGATTTGGTTTGCTGGAATTCTCACACTAGAACAAAGTATTTTAAACTTAACTGTAATGGTACAAGAGTCTTGGAAAGCCACAGTAGCAGCCATTGAAAATCAGCAAAAACCATTTCATTTGCTTGTAGAGGTAGCTTTGCAAAACTGCCGAGCTTTAGATGTAATTACACCAGAAGCCAGAGGAACTTGTGCTTTATTAAATGAAACTTGTTGTTTTATGTAAATACATCAGTACAGGTAGTACAGGTAGAAGAAAATATAAATAAATTAAAAGAAAACCTACAAATCATTGACAGGCTAAGAGAACAAGTTGGGGCTGGACCCAGCTGGCTAAGGAATTTGTTATCTCCTTTTTAAAATTGGCTATTACCAATAATATTACCTATATTAGGACCTTTAGTAATGATTTTTGTTTCACTACTTTTAGGACTTTGTATTCTGAATTGCCTCGTCTGATATGGAACCAATCATTTATCAGCTGTCAAATTTCAGATGATACTCACCCTAACTGCCCAAGATGGACAACTAATCAAAACAAGCTCAGGCCACCTATTGTTACAGAGAAGGAGTCCCAGTGCAGACCCCAAGGGAGGGTTCTTGGATCTCATGCAAGAAAGAATTCAGAGCGAGTCTATAAAGTGAAAACAAGTGTATTTAAAAAGTAAAGGAATAAAAAATGGCTACTCCACAGGGACAGCATCCCCAAGGGCTGCTGGTTGTCCATTTTTATGGTTATTTCTTGATTGTATGCTAAACACTATAATTAGATATTATTGCATTGTGAATTATTTATGCCTCCCAGATAAGAGAATCTGGCTGCCTTCAGCCAAATCCTTTTCTGAAGCTTTTGTAAAACCTCCTGGCCTTCCAAGGTTTGCATCTTTCTACAATTTTTCCCACCATCCTGACCGATCCCCTACACTTTATGACCTGTATCTTGTGCCAACCTCCTATCTCATTCTGTGACTTAGAATGCCTTAATGTCTGGGAATGCAGCCCAGTAGGTCTCAGCCTCATTTTACCCAGCCCCTACTCAAGATGGAATTGGTCTGATTTAAACACCTCTGGCACTAACATCTCCTTTAGACAGAGCAGGGCAACAGTTCTGTGGTCATCAATAGGTAGGGACTATGCCCCAATCAGCATGAAGCAGTTACAGAAGGAAAGACCATCAGTCCCTCTGCCTCCCATAAAGATTTCCCACCCTGTAGAATGCTTTCATGTTTGAATAAATCCCTGCTTTCACTGCTTCATTCCTGTTCCTGTGTTTTATTCCTTTGTTAGTTTGTGTGTTTTGTCCAATTATTTGTCCAAAACACCAAGTTCCTGGAGAATTCATACACAAGGCCCTCCTTCTGGTAACAGCTGGATGATATTACATTTAATTAATAGGTTTAATATCTTTTTTTTTTTTTTTAAAGACAGAGTCTCACTCTGTCGCTCAGGCTGGAGTGCAGTGGCATGATCAAGGCTTACTGCAGCCTCAACCTCTGGTCTCAAGTGATCCTCCTACCTCAGCCTCTCAAGTAGCTGGAAGCCTCCCAAGTAGGTGGGTGAGCCACCACACCTGTCTGGTTTGATATTTCTTGTTGTCAGCTTGACAACCTCCTCTAAAATAAACTTGAACCATGATCCATTCCTGAGCTGGATCATATACAAAAAGATGACCAACTCTATTAAAATCTAAAACCTATGAAAATCTAAGATCACTTTTCATTTTTAAACGGTATTTTGTACATATGTTAGTCAATAATAACATCTGAGATGGTATATTACAATTATATAATATAATTGAGACATACATAACAGGTGACTATAAAATATAACACCATTCTACTTGGAAGTAGCCTTTAGAAATGTGGCATTTCTTTCTGCTCCAAACCATAGATTCCTGCTGTTGAAAGGAACTTCAGTTTGATCTGCCATCAAATGGAGAAGTCTCTTCCTTAACATCTCTGGGGTTGTCAGCTGGCCCTTGCTTCACTTCATCTAGTGAGAGTAAATGTATGACCACCCTCTTGTTGGACAGCTCTAAATGATAGAAAGTTCTTCCTTTCCAAAGTTTTCACAATTATGTTAATCTTTTGTCCATGAATTAGGTATCTCTCATTCGAAAACCATATATTTTCATTTTATCATACTGCTTCCAAATGGATATCTGCTATATGCCAAAAAGTTTGCAGGGTAATTGTTGAGAACAGAAAAATTAATGAGACCTGGTGCCCGTTATTTTTTTATTTTATTTTATTATTATTTTTTTTAGATGGAGTCTCGCTCTGTCGCCAGGCTGGAGTGCAGTAATGCGATCTCAGCTCACTGCAACCTCTGCCTCCAGGGTTCAAGTGATTCTTCTGCCTCAGCCTCCTGAGTAGCTGGGACTATAGGTGTGTGCCACCATGCCCAGCTAATTTTTGTATTTTTAGTAGAGATGGGGTTTCACCATGTTGGTCAGGATGGTCTCCATCTCTTGAATTCTATTCTGCCCACCTCAGCCTCCCAAAGTGCTGGGATTATAGGCATGAGCCACCATGCCCAGCCCCTGGTACCCCTTCTTAAGGTGTTTATAATCTACTCGTAGAAGACATAATACATGTGCATAATTATTTCTACCTCAGATGTCAAAGAGAACATTTCAGTTCTATGAATCTTTGTTCAGGAGGTTAAAAAACATGATACCCCAGACGGAAGGAGGTTTAATGAAGGAGAAACCTGGTAGGTGGTGATACAGGGGTAACAGGGGCAGAACATTGCAGGCAGAAAAGAAGGCATGAGCATGGTGAGGAGGGCAAGCACTGGGCATGTTAAGAAACAGGATTAAAACTCTTGGAGTATAGTAGAAACTAAACATTAGGGCAGCAGTGAGAGTGAAATATAGGCCGTGCTGGGGTTGGTTGAGGTCAAGTTATAGAGCATCTGGAAGCCAGAGACAGCAGTGTGGATTTGATTCTCTGCACTAATGTCCTCCAAAGTGGAGCATAAACTCCAGGATGTAGGTAAGAGAACGCATGGGGGTGTGAGAAGATGTCAAAGTTTCTGTTGAGCTTTAATTTTTAATCTTAAAGGTGAAAAAAAGCAGTATGAAATGTACTCTATTGATTGAATGCCTTCACTGTCTATGTTTCAAGGTCACATGTCGCATTTCATGTACAGTAGAGGAGGCTTCCTGAGGGTCCCATGCAAGCTCCATAATGCTGAGAGGTTGAGGGGAAGCTTCACTATTTGTTGCCTTTCATTGAGTTTTCAGGTTATGAGGGACCCAGTTAGTTGGCATTATAGATTATGTCATCTAATTTTAACTAAATTCATCTTTACAAAATTACAGATAGATTTAAAGAGATTCCTTTAGAGAAGCCACAGATTGAAAATAATACTCATGGTCAGGCGCGGTGGCTCACATCTGTAATCCCAGCACTTTGGGAGGCTGAGACAGGCTGGTCACAAGGTCGGGATTTCTAGACCAGCCTGACAAACGTGGTGAAACCCCGTCTCTATTGAAAATACAAAAATCAGCCGGGT
Organism: Pongo pygmaeus; assembly: GCF_028885625.2. Lineage (NCBI taxonomy): Eukaryota > Metazoa > Chordata > Mammalia > Primates > Hominidae > Pongo > Pongo pygmaeus. The sequence continues at coordinate 48,194,974 of NC_072387.2, forward strand.
GTAGTGGCACACGCCTGTAATCCTAGCTACTCAGGAGGCTGAGGCAGAAGAATCGCTTGAGCCCGGGAGGCGGAGGTTGCAGTGGGCCGAGATCACGCCATTGCACTCCAGCCTGGGCGACAGAGTGAGACTCTGTCTCAAAAAAAAAAAAAAAAAAGAAAAAGAAAAGAATACTCATGATACAATTACAAATAAAATATGGTACAGCTGACCTTCCTTTGATTCCAAGTACAAGATATTCAACACCCACATTACAAGACAAAAACAGTGCTAATCGGATGAGGTCTGACAAGAAATACTATTCTAAAAGTGACAATGAAATACGGCTATAGATGCAATTTTATTTATGGTGAACCTTCTCATAAGTAGTATACAGTAATATATATTGTGCCTTTGTGAAATGTTGAGAGGTTTCTTTCTCCGTTTTTTGCCATGTTAGTGTTCAACTTGAAACTAGAATAGCTACTTTCAGTTGCTGTATCACAAAGTATTAAACAAAGGCTTTTAAAAACAACAAAGCATATACATAGAGTTTAAATATGAATAGATATATAAAAATTATATGACTATAAAATATATAATACATATATTATGTGCACATTATAGTATTAATGATACAAATTTAGAGAGCCAAAAAGTTTTTTGAAACATTAATAAGCAAAAAAAAATCATTGAAAATATTTTTATTTTCACTGTATCTCAACCATTAAAATTTTTAGGCCTGTTTAAGAATGTACCTGAAATGCTATGTTTTCAGCTTGGTTTAAAATAGAAGAGACCAGGTGCAGTGGCTCACACCTGTAATCCCAGCATTTTGGCAGACGAATAGCTTGAGCCTAGGAGTTTGAGACCAGCTTGGGCATATATTTTTAATCTTATATTTTTAATCAAATATATATTGAATAAGCAAGGCAACACCACAGATAACTTATCGCTACCAAAAACACAAAATTTAGCCAGGCGTAGTGACATGCACCTGTGGTCTCAGTTACTCAGGTGCCTGACGTGGGAGAATCACCTGAGTCCAGTAAGCTGAGGCTGTGGTGAGCCATGATGGCACCACTATGCTCTAGCCTGGGAGACTGGAGTGAAACTCCAGCTCAAATAATAACAACAACAAAATAGAATATATTTGCTTCCATTTGGATCATGATTTACTCAAATAAAGTTGGTCCATCCATTTATTTATATTAATTTTTAATTTATTCAACAATACTTACTAAATTCTTCCTTGCTAATTAAGTCTGGCTGCTATAACAAAATAGCATAGACTAAGTGGCATGTAAACAACAAATATTTATCTCTCATAGCTCTGGAGACTGGGAAGTCAAAAACCAAGATGCCAGCAGATTTGGTGTCTGATGAGGGCCTGGCCTCTTTCCTAAACGTGGTAACTACTTGGAGAGTTCTCACATGATAGAAAGGGTGTACTAGCTCTCTTTGGTCTCCTTTGTAAGAGTGAAACCCTCATGATCTACTCATCTCCCAGAAGTCCTACCTCTTTTTTCTTTAATTTTACTTTAAGTTCTGGGATACATATGCTGAACATGCAGGTTTGTTACATAGGTATACATGTGCCATGATGGTTTGCTGCACTTATCAAACCATCATCTAGGTTTTAAGCCCCACATGCATTAGGTATTTGTCCTAATGCCCTCCCTCCCCTTCCCCCCATCCCCTGACAGGCCTTGGTGTGTGATGTTCCCCTTCCTGTGTCCATGTGTTCTCATTGTTCAACTCCCAATTATGAGTGAGAACATATGGTGTTTGGTTTTCTGTTCCTCTGTCAGTTTGCTGAGGATGATGGTTTCCAGCTTCATCCATGTCCTTGCAAAGGACATGAGCTCATTCTTTTTTATGGCTGCATAGTATTCCATGGTGTATATGTGCCACATTTTCTTTATCTAGTCTATCATTGATGGGCATTTGGATTGGTTCCAAGACTTTGCTATTGTGAATAGTGCTGCAATAAACATATGTGTGCATGTGTCTTTATAGTAGAACGATTTATAATCTTTTGGGTATATACCCAGTAATGAGATAGCTGGGTCAAATGGTAAGTCCTACTTCAATACCATCACCTTGGGGGCAGGATTTCAATGTACACATTTTGAGAAAACACAAACATTCAGACTATAGCACCTACTGAATTTCAGGAACTGCATAAAGGACCCAGTATTCAAAGATGAATGGCATGGTTTCTGACCTCAGTAGTTCACAGACTAGTGAAAATAATAAAAACACATGGATAATTATTTTTACTGTGAAATGTACAGTGAGAGAACAATCTTTAGGATTATTTGAAAGCACATGGAAGGGACACCTGGCCTGAATAGGAGGCACTTAGGAGATGAATCTCCTGAGCAGCCTAAATGAATAAGTCTAATCAAGGGAAGAAGAAAAGAAGGGCATTCCAGGCAGAGGCGTAGGATAGGCAAGGCACAGCATAGTGTACCTGGGAAATGCAAGCAGAAAAAGTTCAACAGAAATCAGATTCTCTCTGACAGGTGGGTGCTTAATTCCACTAAGAGACCCTGGGCTTGTATATTCTGAAAAGAAAATCAATAGCAATCAATTAAAAGCAGAAGGCTGCCAGGCCTATGCAGAATAATGACTGGGGAGGCCAACTAGAAAGAAGGGAAAATAGACAGTTTGTGTGTTAAAGCTGCCAGCATGGAAGTTGAATAATGAAATTACTAACTGTGATATTTAAATTGGAGACCCTGCTATTGAGGGGTTAAATGTGGTATGTACTGAATAAGTAAGGCAACCGAACAGGTTGGGACTACAAGAACAGACAAGTGAACACAATTAGAATTTTGCTTTTAGAGAATGAATGAATCTATATAAGGAAAGAGGACACAACCACAGCTTTAGAAAGTACATGAATATTTATACCTTAATACTAGACAATGTATTTATGTATATGCATGGACATGTGTGTGCCAGATGAAAGTTGAGACTGAAAGAGAATAGGAAATGTGTGTAAATATATATACTTTGCCTGAGAACAAGGAATTGTTGTATGAGACTTGGAATGAAAAGGTTGATTGTATAGTTTCACTGATGGTGGTGTGACATAGCTCAGATATATGTGGCAGTTGTGTGTTATTTTCCAAATTAGATAATTCAGCTTCTATACATCTTATTTCATAACCCAGGCATTGTTATAGCATTTTCAGACACTGCAGTGTGGGTGGAGCAATCTGTCCATCTCACAATGGGTCCATGTTTAGTTGTTTCGTGCAGTGATTTTGATGATGGTTATGTGTGCCTAGTTTCCTTATGTTTTTGCCTCTCTTACAAGCTTAGTTCTTCCTCCTTCTTGTTGATTCTAAGACCTACCCACTATTCTTTCAATAAATACATTTCTATTTAAATCGTCTTCAGTCTGCTCCTAACAATTGCAATTAAGAACCCTAACTTACAAAGCCATAAAACTTCATTTCAATCCTTTTCATTGAGTAAGCCTTTAGCCTACTAAGGGACATATATTGTGCCTGATGCTGTGCTGGAAACTGGATAGACAAAGATGAGTGACATAGTCCTCATCATACAGGTACTTAGAGTCTAGTGGGGGAACAACAAATATAAAAATAAATTTTAAAAATAATGATATGATATGGAATTTGCATGAGGGACCAATTAATTCTGCTCAAGGAGAGGTAGGGTGCTTCGTGAAGGTACAAAGAATTGTTTGAGTGGGGCCTGAAGGACAAATTGAATATCACCAGTTTCATAAGAGAAGGTTTCCCTGAAAGAGTGGTGCTAAAATCTGAATGTTTGTGTCCCTGCAAAACTCATAAGTTGAAATTCTAATTCCCAAGTTAGAATTAGGAGGCTTGGCCTTTGAGAGGTGATTAGGCCATGAGGGTGGAGCTCTCACGACAGGAATTCATGTCCTTGCAAAAGAGGCCTCAAAGAACTCACTAGCCACTTCCTTCTACCTGTGAAATTACAGTGAGAAGGAGCCATTTACGAAAAAGGAAGCAAGCCCTCACCTGACTCCTAATATGCCAGTGCCTTGATCTTGGACTTCCCAGCCTCTGCAACTGTGAAAAATAAATTTCTGATGTTTAAAAGCTCTCCAGTTTACGTATTTTGTTAGAGTAGCCCAAATGGACTAACACAAGTGGGTTGTAGGAGCCAACAAAAGGAGACGAAAGTTTGTGATGCATTTGTAGCCTAGCAAGTGGAGTATGGCCAGAATGTCGCAATCATGAAGCAAGTGCCTAGAAATAAGGCCAGAGTGATAACACGAAATCTGATGATGAGGTCTGATTATGAATGCCTGTGTATACCATAATAAAACATTCATTTATTTGATAACTACCATCACAGTTTTTATTTTATTTCATTTTATTACTTTTTTACTTTTCTTCTTTCTTTCTTTTTTTTTTTTTTTTTAAAGATCCCCACTGGATACCTGTTTCACAAACCATCACGATTTTTAAAGCAAAAAAAGTGATAGGATCAAATCTGTGTTTTAGAAAAATAATGCTGGTGTCACTGTGAAGGCAGTAAGAACCTGGTCAAGGCAACACCAACATAGAACACATTTGAATGTTTAGCTTCAAACATTCAAAAAATTTTTGCTTACATTCCAAGGGAGAGGTGTACACAGCTCAAAACTGAGAAAGCAGTAATGCAACCCTTTATTTATTTTTCATTTATTACTATTATTTTTTAAAAACAGAGTCTCACTCTGTTGCTCAGGCTGGAGTGCAGTGGCATGATCTCGGCTCACTGCGACCTCTGCCTCTTGGGTTGAAGAGATTCTCCTGCCTTAGCGTCTGGAGTAGCTGGGAATACAGATGTGCACCACGATGCCTAGCTAATTTTTGTATTTTTAGTAGAGATGGGGTTTCGCTAAGTTGGCCAGGCTGGTCTCGAACTCCTGACCTCAAGTGATCTGCCCACCTTGGCCTCCCAAGATGCTGGGATAACAAGCATTAGCCACCACGCCTGGCCGAACCCTTTAGGTAAATGCCAACTTAGGTGGTAGCTGGCTGTGTTATCTGAGTTAGCCATATATCCTTGGAAAGGTTTCTTTAGTCTTGGATTACTCATCAAGAGGAGTACTAATTACATGATAATGTAATGATCCTTATGTTGCAGGGTAGCTGTGAAGATAAAAATAATGTATAATAAATTCTAGCACAGAGCCTGATTTTCAATAAACATAGTTGTTAAATAATGGGAGCTACTATTATCAACACAATGAAAAATGTAGAAGGCTGAAAATTCTATGACTCACTAGACATAGCTTTAATAAATGCCATATTATATTTTGATGAAGCCACAGTAGCCAATACACAGTGACTTCCTCTTATTTCAGAAGCCAAAGGGCAAGAAAGCTTAAATAACCGTCTAAAGCAATGGTGTCCAATCTTTTGGCTTCCCTGGACCACACATAAAATACACTAACACTAATGATAGCTGAAGCTCTAAAAAAAAATTGCAAAAAATCCATAATGTTTTAAGCGAGTTTACAAATTTGTGTTGGGCAGAATTCAAAGTTGTGCTGGGCCATATCCAAGCAGTCTGCGGGCCTCAGGTTGGACAAGCTTGATCTAAAGGAGAGGAATAGGAGCTTGGAGAGGCCCTCCTTTCAACCTTTTCTTTTTTTTCTTTATTTTTTTTTGTTTGTTTTTAGATGGAGTCTTGCTCTGTTGCCCAGGCTGGAGTGCAGTGGTGCAATCTCGGCTCACTGCAACCTCCGCCTCCCGGGTTCAAGCAATTCTCCTGCCTCAGCCTCCCTAGTGACTGAGATTACAGGCACGCATCACCACATCTGGCTAATTTTTGTATTTTTATTAGAGACGGGGTTTTATCATGTTGGTCTCGAACTCTTGACCTCAGGTGATCTGCCCACCTTGGCCTCCCAAAGTGCTGGGGTTACAAGGGTGAGCCACCGCATCTGGCCTCAACCATTTCTTAGAAGGTAAGAATCTCCACATTTCACTCTATTGTATGGTTCTTCTGTCATTTTCTTTTAAATCCTTTGCTCTTTTACATGTGTGTATTTGTTCTCCCATTAAATTGAAATATTCAGGTCAAAGCATATCTTTTAATTATTTTGATGTTCTACTAATTAATGGAGCTTACTATAAAAAATTATCTTTCACATTTTCACTAAGAAACGTTATTTTCAAAAATATATGGATACATACACACACACGTATCTGATGAGACACACCTGAAAATTTATTTTAACTCTTGACAAATATTGATTTTAAGCTCTTAACAATTTATAATTAGCCTCATAAAAACACACTTAAGTAAGCATTTAAAACATAAAATAATTTCCCTGTTTTCATGCTACCACATATTATTTTAATTCATGAATATATCATTTACTTTTTTACAATTGTTAATTCAGAGAATTAGAAATAAACATGAAAAGTGGGTCATGGTTACTCTACCTTAATAACCTCTGTTAATATATTTAGTAATACATGAATAAGACTAGACAATTTCAATCAGTTTAGAAAGGTGCAAAATGGAAAATGGAAGCCTTCCTTCCACTGGAATGCCATCCTGAAAAAAAATCTAAATTTATATGTATCTCTCCAATTCATGCATGTAAGTGATCTCAACATACATACATAATATAGCTTGCTTTTTCACATAGTATATTGTGGGATTCTTTCCATGTTAGCATTTAAATCTCCTTCATAGCAGATAACACTTGCATAGTATTCTGCTGAATGAATGAGTGCATCATAGTTTATTTGTTCAGTCCTCTATTGATAGACACTCTGGTTGTCTCTCTTTCCTCCTCCCTCCCTTAGTCTCTCCTTCCTTCCCTCATTTCTTCCTCTGTCTCTCTTTCTGCCTTTCTCCCTTCCTTCCTTCCTTTCTCTTTCTTTCTCTCTCTGTCTCTATTTTTCTCTCTATTACAAACCATATGATAAATATCTTTGTTCATATACTGTGGCAAGTTTTTGCATTATATCCATAGTAAATGTCTAGCAGGAAGAGTGCCATGTTATGAGGACACTCAGATAGCCCTGTGGGAAGGACCATTTAGTGACGAATTGAGCCTCATTTTAGTGAGTAGCATATGCCAGCCATGTGAGTGAGCCACCTTGAAGTGAATCCTCCAGCACCAATTAAGCTTTCAGATGACTGCAGTCCTAGGTAATATCTGATTGCAGCTTCATGAGAGACCCTGAGCCTAGATCGCCTAGCCAAGTCACTCTTGATTTCCTGACTCACAGAAGTTATGATTTTTTTTAATATACTAGTTTTGGGGTAATATGTTAAGCAATATCAGATAACTAAATACTTATGGCTTGGAACAGTGGTTGTCAACCCTGGACAATTTTGCCCCTCAGGGACATTGGCAATGTCTGAAGACATTTTGATTGTTCCAACTGGGGAGGATGCTACTGGCATTTAGTAGATAGAGACCAGTAATGCTGCTAAACATCCTACAGTGAACAGAATAGTTCTCAACAACAGCAACAAAATATGCAGCCCCAAATGTCAATGGTGCCAAAGTTAAGAAATCCTGAATCCTAGAATAACTTAAATAACATTGGAATCATTTTTTTTTTTTTAAACGTAAGGTCTCACTCTGTCGACCAGGCTGGTGTGCAGTGGCATGATCTCGGCTCACTGCAACCTCCGCCTCCCAGGCTCAAGCAATTCTCCCACCTCAACCTCCTGAGTAGCTGAGACTACAGGTGTGTGCAATACCACGCTTGGCTAAATTTTTGTATTTTCGTAGTGACAGGGTTTCTCCCTCTTGCCTAGGCTGGTCTCAAACTCCTTGGCTCAAGCTATCTGCCTGCCTCAGCCTCCAAAAGTACTAGGATAAGAGGTGTGAGCCACCATGCCCAGCCCAAATATTTTCTTTCTTTCCTTCTTCTTTTCTCCCCTGCTTTCTTTTCTTGTCTCCACACCCCCTTCCAGCCCTCCCTTTCTTTTTTCTTTTTTTTGGTGACAGATTCTCACTCTGTTACCCAGGCTGGAGTGCAGTGGTGCAATCACAGCTCACTGCAGCCTCAACCTTCTGAGATCAAGTGATCCTCCCACTTCAGCCTCCCAAGTAGCTGCGATACAAACATTCACCACCACAACTGGCTAATTTTTAAAATTTTCTGTAGAAGTGGGGTCTCTTGATGTTGCCCAGGCTAGTCTCGTATTCCTGGGCTCAAGCGATCCTCCTGCCTCTATCTCCCAAAGTGCTGGGATTACAGGTATAAACCACTGTGCCCAGCCTCTATATCTTTTTCTTTTCTTCTTCTTCTTTTTTTTTTTTTTTTTAAAGAAGGGGTCTTGCTCTACCATCCAGGCTGGAGTGCAGTGGTGCAATCTTGGCTCACTGCAGCCTCTGCCTCCCAGGTTCAAGCGATTCTCCTACCTCAGCCTCCTGAGTAGCTGGGATTACAGGCATAAGCCACCGCACCCGGCTCCATATCTTTTTTAATTTCAGATTTTTAATCACCTTTACAGGCAGTGGTAATTGATGAAGTAAGTCCTGACCAACGTAAAAACATATTTTTGCAATGAGGTGCTAAAGTGTCACACAACCTCTTTTGCAAGCTAGTTGAATTCCAAGATCCTGTCCTTTTTGGAGTTTTGGAAAACAATATGTGAAATAGGTTATTATTTTAATTCTAACACTTTTTCTATAGATCCTTCTGGATTATCTAGGAACACACTGCATCACCTATTAAAAAGTGTAAATTTTTAAAATTCTCTCTAATCTTTATGACTTTTTTCTTAGTTTATTATTCTGGTTTGAGCTTCTAGTGAAATATTGAATAGCAATGATAGTAGATAGTTTTTGTCTTATTCTTGATGTCAAAGAGAAAGTTTTAAATATTTCCTTAGGTGTGATGTTTGTCATAGGGTTTTTTTTTTTTTTTTGTATATACTCTCAATCCAATTAAGGAAATCACCTTCTATTCAAATTGCTAAGAGTTTGCTTGTTTCTTTAATCATGAATGGATATTGGATTTTATCATCTGCTTTTTCTCAATCTATAGAAAAGCTCACATGGGAGAAAGAATAGTCTTTTCAGCAAATGGTGTGGGAGACAACAGAATATCCACATTTAAGACAATAAAACTGGATCCCTACCTAACATCCATACACAAAAATTAGCTCAAGGTACAAGATAGGCTTTAATATAAGTGCTGAAACTATAAAATTGTATTAGGCCTGTGCAAAAGTAATTGCGATTTTTGCCACTACTTTCAATGGCAAAACCTGCAATTACTTTTGTGCCAATGTAATAGAAGAAAACACAGGAATAAATTTTTGTGATCTAGGTTGGGTAATAATTTCTTGAATAAAGCACCAAAAGCACAAATAATAAAAAAGGAAATTGATAAGTTGTATCTCATCAAATTAAGATCAATTGTGCTTCAAAGGATGCCACTGAGAAAGTGAAAAGACAAACAAAAGTAGGAAAAAATATTTTCCAATAAATTGTTAGGACTGGTATCCAGAATATATAAAGAATTCTTACAACTCAATATCACTAGTCACTAGGAAATGGAAAGCCAAATCTCAATGAGATATCATATCACACTGAGTAGGATGGATAAGATAAAAAAGACAGACCATAACAAGTGTTAGTCAGGATGTGAAGAATACTGGAGCCCCTCATACAGTGCTGGTGGGAATGAAAAATGGGGCAGTCACTTCGGAAAACTATTTGACAGTTTCTCAAAACATTAAACATAGAGTTAACCATAAGAACAATCTACTCCTAGGTATCTTCCTAACGAAAGTGAAAACATATATCCACACAAAAACTCTCACATGAAAATTCAGAGAGGCATTTTTCATAAAAACCAAAAATTTGAAACTACCTAAATGGCCATCTGACAAACGAATGAATAAAATATGGGAGATCCATATAATGGATTATTATTTGGCAATAATAGGGAATGAAACACTGATACAAGCTACAAAATAGATGAACCTTGAAAAATTATGCTAAGTGAAAGAAGTCAGGCATGAAATGTTACATATTGTACAATTCTGTTTATATGAAATGTCCAAACTGGCATATCTATAGAGACAGAGAGCAGATTTGTGGTTTCCTAGGGTGGTAGAGAGGGGAAAATAGGGAGTGCTAGTGGGTACAGTTTTCTTCTTAAAGTAATGAAAATGTCTTAAAATCAGATGATGGTGATATTTGCCAACTCTGTAAATGAACTAAAAGCTGTCATATTTTATACTTTCAACAGGTGAAGTTTATGGCCTGTAAATTATATCTCAATAAAGTTTTTAAAAACCAATATAAATTTGTATTTTTTATTACTTAAACATTTTGTCTATTTACCTCCAATTTACTTTTTAAAATAAACAGCTTTATTTTTTTTCTTTCAATTTTAAGATAGGGCTTGCTCTGTCACCCAGGCTAGAGTAGAGGGCAGTGGCATGATTATGACTCACCGCAAGCTTGAGCTCAAGTGATACTCCCACCTCAACCTTCCAAGTAGCTGGGACCACAGGCATGCCACCACACTCGACTAGTTTTCGTATTTTTTTTTTTTTTTTTTTTTTTGTAGAGACAGGGTCTCGCTATGTTGCCTAGGCTGGTCTTTAACTCCTGAACTCAAGCGATCCCCCTGCCTAAGCCTCCCAAAGTGCTGGGAATACAGGTGTGAGCCACCACACCTGGCCTAAAAAACAGCTTTGAGATGAAACTTGCATGCCATCCAATTCATTCATTTAAAGTGTACAGTTCGGCGGTTTTTAGTATATTTACAGAGTTGTGCAACCATCACCACAATTTAGCTTTAGAGTATTTTCATCCCCAAAAACTAACCTGTACCATGAACTGATACTCCCCATTCCCTCTTCCCAACACTCCTCTTCCCAGAACCACTCATCTACTTTCTATCTCTATTGATTTACCTATTTGAGAGATTTCACATAAAGAAGTCATACAATATGTGGTATTTCATGACCGCTCCTGACTTGGCATGTTATCATTGTCATTCCTTTTAATTGTACATATTTGCAAACTCTACATTATATTATTGCTTTGTATATATACAAATTCATTTGGATATGTACACCTTAGGTAAACTTCTGATATTTTAATTTTGGTTACACTGAACTTAAATTTATCTGTGAAAGAGAAAAGACATCTTACAATATTGAGTCTTCCTGTTGAAGAGAACAATATTTTTTCATTTATTTAAGTTTTATGTTCTCCCAGTAGCACTTTAAAGTTTCTTCATCTAGGTTCTCTGTATTTTTTGTTGAATTCATACCTAGATATTGTTGCTTTTTGTATATTTTTTTCTTTTGGATAGTTGAGCCTTCTCTTCTTCATTAGAGTAGAGATGAGTGGTTTTTGTCAGTGTTTTCTTTATGTGACCTGTGTAATAGGTAATTTTCCCTTAAGTCTGATATACAATATAACTATGTACATAGACATATATGAAACAAGGAAAATTTACGACAAGAGCCAAATAGTGTTTCTGACAAATAACTCACAGAAGCCCAGCGATTTTATTTTGATCCAAATTTTAAAAACTGAGAAAAGAAAGAAAAAAAGCCAATGATGTTTGTTTTCCAGAGTTTCCTGGGAAGTTTTCTCAACTTGTTACTTTCTTATCCATTACTTTACAGCTACATGGGCTCTGGTCCATTTGTGTTAGGGCCAAGTTCATCTTGTTTTGAGGCCTGTACACTTACACACTTTCTTCTGCCTGGGAATGATTTCTCCTCACATTCTGATTCTCCTTCAAATCTCAGTGTAAGCGTCAACTCCTCTCCAAACCTTCCTGAGTGACGTGGGCCTTTTCCTTCATTTTCTTTCACTGTGCTACTTCAAGCCCTGAGCACTCATCACAACCTAATAACATCTGTTAACAGCTTTGTCTGTTTCAGACACACAATGTAGATTCTCCAATGCCTACCAGAGTACCTGGCCCATACTATGCCTTCAATAAATAATTTTCAAAAAAATAAATTCCGATAAGGCAAATTTAATTTAAACTTTCAGTTAACTTATATTGAATGTATATGCCAGGCACAAGTCTTGGTGTATTTTACATATTACATTTGATTGTCATCTAATTAGCTCAGAAGGTCGCAGATTCATAATTTCAAAGTCCTCTCTAATCCTATAAATTTTCTCCTCCTTCCTGAGAGTCTTGTCCCGCCCCCCACATCTTCTCCACCCCTCACGCTTCTGGAAGCCCAAGCAGGGTTGCCCGGCGGAGACTTCCGGGGCCGATACGCATGCGCGGTCGATCTGCACATGCGCAATACTGGCGCTGCCGCCGCCGTCCCTGCCTGGCTGAGGTGGCAGCAGGGGGCGGGACGCGCAGCGCTATGGCCGAGGGCAGCGGGGAAGTGGTCGCAGTGTCTGCGACCGGGGCTGCCAACGGCCTCAACAATGGGGTAGGCGGGACCTCGGCGACGACCAGCAACCCGCTGTCGCGCAAGCTGCATAAGATCCTGGAGACGCGACTGGACAACGACAAGGTAACCGGGGCTGGCGGGGCCGGAGACACAGGTTCCCGCGGGGCTGAGCCGGGCCAGGGGCGGCGTCTGTCAGGGACCCACTGCGGTCTCCCTCGTCCCGGCAGCAGAGGGACCGCGAGTGACCCCCTCTGCAGGCTTCGCTGCTCTGCGGGCGCCGGGTCGGGGGGTGAGAAGGGGGAGCCCCAGCAACCTCCGGAAAAGCGAAGGGGTTTCCTGGGTGTTCTCTCCACCTGAAAAGGTGCCTTCAAGGCTCTCTGGATGGGATTGGTGAACTGTGGCGCCTCGAGAAGTGTCCTCCAAACACCCCCGGAGGCGTTTGGCTGTGTGAGCTGGGAGAGAAGAGGAGAGCACAGGACTGGATAGGAAACAGATGCAGAAGAGCAGATTCCAAGATAAGGCAGCGCGAATGGGCGTCGGGAGACCGAGAGAGCAGTGGTAGGGGTAAGGGTGCGTTTCCACCGACAAGTGACAACAATTGCAATAATTTGCAGCGCGAAAGAACTACCTTTGCCCGTGGCTGAAATGAGCTCATATCTCCTAGTTTTTGTTATGAGCCAAGCGCTATGATTTGTGGGCTCAGGCTGTATTTCTTTAGAAGATAAACTGACCGCATGCTCTCCCAAGTACCTCCTGAAACTTAAGTTGGACTTTACAGCTCCTCACATACCCAGCCATCTCTTCTGTCTCTGTGAGTCGCTAGGTAAATTGGTCATGACAGTGTAACATAAAGAAGAACATATGTCAAAGTTAGAGAGTTTTATAGGTGAATATGTAGGTAATTGAAAATAAGCTGTCGATAACAATTTGATTCCGATATGTAAAAAAGTAACATTGCAATGTAATGAATAAGAAATTAGGGCTCTGTGGGCTACCACTTATTAGATAGAACCACTGAATGTGTGCATTATGATTTGAGTAAGTCCCTTCACTAATCTCAGCTTCTGTTTAGGAATTAGGAATACTGCTAGTAACTTTCTCATGGTTGTTATTTGAGGACTCAGTGAGAGACTCCAGGTAAAGTCCTTTGCAAAGAGCCTGGCACTTACTGTTTCTTAACAAATATTAATTTTATCATAAAATTTATGAAGTGTTTAATGTGTCTCATATTGATATTATATCATTTAAGACTGCTACTTGCTCTAATATAGATAACATGGCCTTTTTTTTTTTTTTTTTTGAGACACAGTTTTGCTCTTGTTGCCCAGGCTAGAGTGCAATGGCGCAGTCACGGCTCACCGCAACCTCTGCCTCCCGGGTTCAAGCGATTCTCCTGCCTCAGCCTCCCGAGTAGCTTGGATTACAGGCATGTGCCACCACGCCTGGCTAATTTTGTATTTTTAGTAGAGACAGGGTTTCTCCATGTTGGTCAGGCTGGTCTTGAACTCCTGACCTCAGGTGATCTGCCTGCCTCGGCCTCCCAAAGTGCTGGGGTTACAAGGCGTGAGCCACTGCGCCCCCAAATGAACTTCTTTTTACCATGAGGGAAATAAAGCATGGAGAGAGTGCAGCTAGGTTGTCATATAACTAGTAACTGGTGGAACTGTAATTTGCATCCGAGTCTGTGATTTCGTTCATTCAACATTACTGATTACTTCTTTGAACCAGACCTTAGGACATTTCAAGGCTGTAGTCAAAAGAAACTGCTTCACTTTATGGTTTTTTTTTTTTTCTGTACGGTAAGTATTTATAGTTGTAAACATATTTTTGCTTCCTCTGAAATATTAAATTGAATTTATATAAATAGCTTTACTATTTTTGTCAATCCAGCCAATATTTCAAAATAACAAACAGAAACATGAAAGGGTAAGCCTACTAGAATATACAGTAGTGGAGGTGTAGAAATGTATATCTGCAGAATTTAGGGTACTATGGGGATGTCCTGGGCTTGGTTCTCTGCTCTCTCTTCCATTCATATTCTCTCTGTAAGAAAAATCTTGTACTTTCATGGTTTTAAGTAGAAAAAGCATGATTACTCTCAAATTTATAACTCTGTTTCTGACATCTACTGAGCTCCAGATTTGTAGAATTAGTTGTCTATACTATACCTCCAATTGGATACTGATTGACGTCATAGAACTTAACATGGGTGGAACTCTTGATTTATCCTCTAAACTGGTTCCACTCTCACTAAAGAACATCACCATTTACCCAGTCAAGCAAGAAGCATATGAATAATTTTGGATTCTTGTCACTTTTTTTTTTTTTTTTTTTACGTCTCCTGTCAAATCCACAAACATCCTGTAGGTTCTACTTTGAAAAATATTTTTGGAATATCTTTTTTTTTTTTTTTTTTTTTTTTTGAGACCAAGTCTTACTCTGTCGCCCAGGCTGGAGTCCAATGGAGAGAACACGGCCTTACTGTAGCCTTGATCTTGCTGGCTCAAGCGATCCTCCTGCCACAGCCTCCCAGGTAGCTGGGTCTACAGGCACGTGCCACCATACCTGGCTAATTTTTTGATTTTTTTGTAGAGATAGGGGTCTCACTATGTTACCCAGGCTGGTCTTGAACTGGCATCAGACTTTCCTCCCAACTTGACCTCCCAAACTGCTGGGATTACAGGTGTAAGCCACCGTACCATGTTTTGGAATATCTCTTTTTCGTTTGTACTACTGCCATCTTGGTCTAAGCCACTATCAAACCATACTTGGATTATTTTAGTTTTTTCTCTGACCTACCTCCTTTCTTGTACCCCTCTACCATTCATTTTCCTTACAAAGTTGGAATAAAGTTTTATAAATATAAATCGTCTTACATTACTCCCCTGCCTAAAATCGTAATAATTTCTCATAACTTCAGTCATAGTGGCCTTCCTTCTACTGCTTTAGGGTCTTTGTACTCATTGTTTGCTCTGTGTGTGGAAGGCTTTGTCCCCATGACTGGCTATTACCTACCACTGAGGCCTCAGTTCAAAGTCACCTCAGAGAGGCCTTCCCCTTTAAATTTCTCCAAGTTCTACTTCCAGTTATTCAGTTTCTAGCCTGGAGGATTCCAGTACTTATTCTTAAATAGATGGTTCCAGAGATAGTTAATGTGTACATTATATATGTGTCAACTAGGTATACACAAGTAAGTATGCATGTATATATTCCTTTTAAGTTTTTAACTGTTGGTATTATAACTGTTTCTACGCCTTGATGTTTCACTTAACATATCTCAAAGCTTATACTACGTAAGTGCGTAAAGATTTTTTTTTTGTAAATGGGTATATCATAATTTATTTAACCAATCCCTTTTAGATGGACATTTATATTGTTTCTAGTCTTTGCAATTCCAAACAATTCTGCAATGAATAATCTTATATATATAACACTATACACAAGTAAGTATATACCCTTATTGTGTTCTGGAAATAAGCATGCTTCAGTAATTTGAAGGTCATTCAATATTTTTTGGATTGTTTAATGAAAACAAATCATTTGAAAATGATTTCATTACATTTTGTCTTGAGATTAGGAAACCATTTAAAAATTAGTTCCAGTAACTGTCTTCTGTTACCAATTATATAGGAGATGTTAGAAGCTCTCAAGGCACTTTCAACCTTTTTTGTTGAAAATAGTCTGCGGACTCGAAGAAATTTACGTGGAGATATTGAACGTAAAAGTTTAGCCATCAATGAAGAATTTGTAAGCATTTTCAAGGAAGTGAAGGAGGTATGTAAACTCTTTTCATTTAGCATATATTGAGAACTTACTCTTATGCCTGGCTCTGTGCTAAGTATTTTTTTGAATTAGGTTGATATATTTGCTATTTGTATACTATGCCCAGATAGAAAGCTTAGCTAATTTCTCTTGCTGCATCTGGGTCTTTATTTGTATTAATGTGATTTATGAATCTGTGACTTCCACAAATATTAATTCTTAGAAAGTTAACATTGTTCTAGAAGATTATTTTAGGAATTTTAGCTTTTTTAACAAAAAAATTAACATTTCCCTGAATGGCTTTCCAATAGAAATATCCCCTCATTGCATAAACCTCTCTTGGATAACAACTTCTCTACTGGAGATTAATTAGAACTGAGTTACTTTTACTATATCCCAAAATATGAAAATTTCAGATTAAGATCAGTAACTTCAGTGTATTAATAATGATTCATCATACTTGAGAGTGTAGTCTACTCACCATAGAGTGAAAATAAATTTTATTTATGTTATTATATCTTTATTATGTAATATTTTATTAACTTTTAATACATTGTAATATTAATATATTTCTATGTGAGTTATGGAAGTGTTGCACATGGTTTCAATGAGAGTTCAATAAAAATAGGTTGTTTTTAACACCTTGGTAGGTTTTTATTGACTGAAGACTAATAATTTGGAAAGGATTTTTTAAAAAAAATTACATTAGGGATGGAATCTTGCTATGTTGCCTAGGCTGGAGTGTAGTGGCTGTTCCCAGGTGTGATCATAGTACACTACAGCATCGAACTCCTGGGCTCACGCAATTCTCTGACCTCAGTCTCCCAAGTAACTGGGACTACAGGTGTGTGCCACCATGCCTGGCTCTTTTAAACATCATTTCCTACTAAAAGGAACAATCTTACCAGTATCAGAAAGCAAAGATGCTATCTGAGACTATTGGATACATGTCAAAAGGACTCTGGAGCTAATGTGAAGAGGATTCTTCTACTGGCCAAACATAGGACTATTTGAACATCAATAAGAATAACTGCAATTGAGTAACACTAGCAATAAAGGGATATTCAGTTTTATAAAGCGTTTGCCATTTTCCTGCGGTCATATTCTCTAAAAGGAATGGACTATTTTCTTTACATTTTTTCTAACACGAGATGTTATTCTTTTTAATCATTTCCAATTTTAAATATAGGATCTCTTGTCATGCCTTGACCAAAAAAATAAAAAATTATGTAACTAAAATAAGGATTTAGCTAAGAGAAGAGAATCTTCTTCTTACTGTATATATGATGTTTTATGTTACTTTTCTCCTTTTCAGGAACTTGAAAGCATAAGCGAAGATGTTCAAGCAATGAGCAACTGTTGTCAAGATATGACAAGTCGCCTACAGGTATTATATAATGGCTAGATTTTGGCATAGTTCCTGCTATAAACTTTCAAAAATTATTAGGTTGACAAAATGTGTAGATATCTAATCCATAATGCCCTGTAGGAAATTTGGGTATAAATATAATCCTTATTTTTAAAAATTGTAGCTATCTTTGTGTTTCTTTGGATAATGATTTATTAATATTGTTCAATTAACTTTAGAGCATTTATATTTTGGTCTAGCCAGTACAGAGCTAACTACGTAGAATTTTGATAAACCTTTCAATTCCATAATATTCTAGAAATCTAGGAGTAATGATTTTTTTTAGTAAGAAGCCTTAGGAATAATTTCACACTAAAGCTGTGCCTGATAAAGACCCAGCTTAATTCTGATTTATGCATAACCTTAAAAAAATTCTGGGAAAATATGTATACTTTTAGGTCTTTTAATGAAAGCAATCCTAAACTTATAATTTGGCAGCAGGATCAGCATTTGACTTAATTACCCTCATTCATCTAATTTTGGAATAGTACATAGAATAGTTTCCTCCTAAGGGCCAATCATGATTATGTCTACCACCTTCACATTTTAACAGTGAGCTTATATCTCTAAGTGTCTCTTGGAACGATTGACATCAACAGTGATTCTAGGAAGAATCATTAATGCATATTCTACAGATTAATCACAGGCTACTTGCATCGTCAGTTTGCAGAACTAGTTAATTTCTTGTTTCTCTGAAATTTTATCTTTTCTGGTCTTGTCTAAATTTTGATATTCTTACTAATCTATCAGATATTATTGGCATGTTTATTGTCTCTTAGTCCAATATTTAGATATTTGTTAATTTGACTATTTAAATAATTATATAATATAAACTAATTATTAATGGCCATTTCACATTTTTGGCATATATTTACTTTATTCCTCAGTGGTTGATTTTGTTTCACCCTTCTTTTTCTTTAACTTTATTTTCTTTTCTTCTCTTTTAGCTTCCATGACATAATGCCTTTTCTCAAATCATGCTTTATAAGGTTTTCTATATTGTACTTTTGTGTTTTTTAAATAACATTATGCTTTGTTATATTAGACTACTCAGTTTCTGATTTTTAGTGGTAGTATCTCTTATTTTTTAATTTGTATCCTTAATTATGTTTTTATACTTTTCATCATATAGAGTTTTAAATATAAAAAGATCATAGTATTTTTATTTGTGCTATTTTTCAAACAATTTATAAATATTTTAAATTACAACCAAAGTGTCTCTTTGTTTTGTCTTCTGTATTTTTTTTTTTGAGACAAGTCTCGCTCTATCCTCAGTGGCATGATCTCGGCTCACAGCAGCTTCCACCTTCTGAGTTCAAGCAATTCTGCCTCATCCTCCCAAGTAGCTGGGATTACAGGCGCCTGACACCATGCCTGGCTAATTTTTGTGTTTTTAGTAGAGACAGGTTTTCGCCATGTTGTCCAGGGTGGTCTCGAACTCCTGACCTCAAGTGATCCGCCTACCTCGGCCTTCCGAAGTGCTGGGATTACAGACATGAGCCACTGTGCCCGGCCAGTCCTTTATATTTTTTTCGCACCCACCTCACATCCTATTTTTTCTTCTACAGTGGCATGGGCCTATTTTCTTTCTTTATTCAGATCAACTTTATTGAGGAATAATTTATGAATGGTAATAAACTGCATCCATTCAAAGTGTTCAAACTGATAGGCTTGACAGTTTTATATGCCTATGAAACAACAACTATAATCAAGATACAGAACATTTTTATCACATATAAAAGATTCCCTCATAGCTTTTTGATTGAATATTTAAAAATATTTGATACTGCCTATTGTTTACATTTGTTTTTGATCCACATATCATTTCTAATAGTAGGAGGTCCATGATTTTGAAAGTTTTGTTTATTCCTTAAAATATTGCTTAAAGCTAATTTATTTGGATATAGCACTATTGGAATTCTAATAGTATACATTCATAATATCAACTTTAATATTTTTAAGTTATTCATAAAGAAAAGTATTTCTTAGAGTATCCTCACTCTCCCTTTTTCTTATAGAATGTTGTTACAATGATTCATTTAATTATTTAATATTTTCTGAAATGCTTTGACTATGTCACCTTTTAGAAATTATTAGAAAACATTTAAAAATGTAATCAGTTGTTTTATATATGTTAATGTTAACATATAATGTTAAACCACCTTTGTGGTTTTTCTTGGATAAATTACATTTAGATGCATATGTTTATTATTAATTCAAAAATAGTCATCTTTAACATTTAAGATAAATGGAGATTGAGGTTAATCTTCATTAATATTATTAAATATTACTTTGGAATTCTTGCCATAGTTTATAAATGAAAAAATCAGGAAATATGCAAAAAATATTTGCAAATTCTTATTATATAACATTGTGCTAAAGTATCATATTTCATTGATTAATAAACGGTGTTGATTGTAAGGTGCACCCTCAGTAATGACTAGATTAAAAAGCTAGTAAATGTTTTTTGATTTTGATTTTGTGAAGCATTCTTTTTTTCAGAAATATTAAAATGTAAATATATCTTTGACTTGAGGGGATACTATATTTTAAAAATTGCATAAGGCAAGACTGTACAAGGGTGGAAATGGAACTTTAGTGTTTAAGAAGTATGAGCATTTGAAGAACTTATTGGCAGTCTAATAATTCCAAAAGAGTACCTTGGGAGCTATCATGTTGAGCTCCATTCCTTAAAAGTCAGTGAAATGGCTGGGCGTGGTGGCTCACACCTGTAATCTCAGCATTTTGGAAGGCTGAGACAGAAGGATCCTTTGTGACCAGCCTGGGCAACATAGTAAGACCCCATCTCTACCAAAAACCTTTAATAAGTTAGCCAGGCGTGGTGGCATATGCCTATAGTCCCAGCTATTCTAGAGGCTTAGGTGGGAGGATTGCTTGGGCCCAGGAGATCAAGGCTGCAGTGACTCAAGATTGCACCACCATACTCCAGGCTGGGTGACAGAGTGAGACCCTGTCTCTTTAAAAAAAAAAAAAAAAAAAAAAAAAAAAGGGATATGCAGAATTATCTAGGTTCAAATCGTTTTCTTAAAAAATCTATTTCTTGGGAACATAAACTCAAAATAGCTTCATTTGAGGTGGCAATCAGGCTCTGTTATTGACAGGATACCTAGAAAGCAGTAAGACAGAGAATTTCCCTCACAGTCTTGAGTTTGTAGAGGATTAGGCCTCTAAGAACCCAGAACTGGAGGTGTCTAGGTCTAAGGCAGCTCTAGAAAGAAACCTAGAAAGAAAGCTCTAGAAAGAAAGAAAGCAGCAGAAGCTTAACTCTTTATTGTGGTATTCCAACATGAAAATGACCCAGTGTCTTCAGGTGTTTGCTCTGGTATTTTCTCTTTAACAGACTGACTCACCTTCTATTTTATGTGTTATTCTCTACTAATGACTTAATTTATGCATCTTTCTGGCTCATTTAATATTTCTTCAAGGCACAGACCCTATTTCTCTACGTGGCTCATGACTACTTGCTTCTCTTCTTATTGTTTATTGCCTTATTTTTGTAAATATTCCCTAGTTCAGATATTTGAGAGAGAATCTCATTGTCTTTTGTTTAAAGCCACTTCATGAATGTTTTCTAATCTTGGATAAAATGCTTTTTTAATTGACTTTTCACTCTTGATCCTTTCAACTCTGGCTTAGGGAAGGGAGAATTGCTTAGAATGAAAGTTGGTTAGGAACAGCCTTGTGTCCTTTAGATGGGGCTAGCTCTGATCCTCACCAAAAACTTATATGGCAGGTAGTTTGTATATTACAACTTTCAAACTTTTACCTCCATCTTACACATTTCTATTGAGCTCCACACTAGCATTTCAGTGACTTAGTTAACAACCCCATGTAAAGGTCGCATGGTATCTCAGTTCAACGTGTCCATACCTGAAGTCGTGTTCTTCATTCTTAACTTGTTCTTCCAGTGCTTCTGTTGCACTGAAAAGCATCATGAACTATTAAGTTCTTAGTCAGTATCTGGATACCTTTTTCTTTCTTGTAAGCCTTAGCATTATGTGTATATTAAGAATTGAGTGTGTTCCTGCAGTGGATGAGCCTTGAAACATCTACGTATTTCATTTTATTGTGCTTTTGAGTTCCATAGAGTGATCTCATTTGTTTTGTCTAAATTTTAGTAAGCAGTAGTATTTGTTTTCTGAAATATAATAAAATTGGAATTTACTTATATTAGATATGTTTATAATTTTAGGCAGCAAAGGAACAGACTCAAGATTTAATAGTAAAAACCACTAAGCTTCAATCTGAAAGGTAAGTTTTTGTTCATACAACCACCTTTTCAATAATTTGGAGATTGGAGTCAAAGAAAATTATATATAACTCCAAATCAAAATTAAAGCAGAATAATAAAAAACATGGTTCATAAGGTCCTAAACTATTATATTACCCAATTGTAACTTAAGCATAAAGACAGGAGTTTAGGAGCATTAAACTTGATATTGAGGTTGAGAGATTATTCCTTCTTTGGAAGAGAGGTGATGATGTATCGTTATTGTTTGCTGTGGAGTTCAGAAATGATTGCTTTTTAAAATGTAAATGCTTTCAGATTTTTAATAGTTTTATTAATTTTTTTTTCACAATCATTGTCTTTTATTTTTAAGCTATGATATATCCTCTCTGGTATAATTAAGAGTTAATTGTATAAATTCTCCTTGTAGTTTATACAATAGGTATACTATTGGTTGATTGAATGAGTGAGTGAGTGAATAAAGGTGAGTACAATATGGATTTGTGTAATGTGTTGTGTTCAGTATTGCTAAAACTCATAGCAATTATGCTAAAACTCATTAACAATGCATCTCTCGTGTGGAGTAGTATAGAGGGGGAGAAGCATTATATTATGATGCAGTATACTTGTCTCCTGCTCAGTAGTTGGGTACATCACTTAAACCTTTTAGTATTCTAGGTATTTCATCAGTAATATGGAGATATTACCGCTTTAACTGCTGATTTTGGGGTAGGTCAGTATACTATAGTATAGACCACAGGTCATCAAACTATGGCCACAGGCCAAATCCAGCTCACCACCTGCTTTTGTAAATGCAGCTTTATTGGAACACAGCTATTGTTGTGTTTACATACTGTCTATGGCTGCTTTTACCCTACTGCAGTAGAGTCGTGTGGTTACAACAGAGACCATATGTGGCCTACAAAGCCTAAAATATGTACTATCAAGATTTTTACAGAAAAAGTCTGTGACTCCTGATCCAACTACTATTTTTTTATAGTTCAGGTCAAGATCAATGAGTTGTAAATTATGATTTATCAATCATTACTACTATTTAAGTCGATCATAGCTAGCCTTAAAAAATAGAATAAAATAAAATAAAAAATAGTTTGGGTAGCTGGGCATGGTGGTACACACCTGAAGTCCCAGCTATTCTGGAGGTTGAGGTGGGAAGATCATTTGAGCCCAGGAATTCAAGGTTGCAGTGAGCTATGATAGTGCCTGGGTGACAGAAGGAGACCCTGTCTCTAAAAAATAAATAAGTAAAAATAGTTTGAGTGAATATTATTTTGTGAAGCCTTTCTTTCAGTTTCTGTAATGGTTTTAAGTGGTTTAATATTATGGGTCATAGTCAAGAGTTTGAAAAACACTGCCCTAGACCAAAAATGGCAAGTACAAATGACCCCCAACCCCTTAGTTTTACATCCACTGATCTTGACATTCTTTTATCTTGAGCCCTTAATCCTTCTTAACACAATTCTCTTCAGACTAAGACTGATGAATGGGAAATTATAAAGAGTGCAGAGGTGTAAAGTTACTTGTGTAAAAGTATATCATGGGTCTTAGGGCTACAAAGGACTCAGAGATCAACTGGAATGATCCATTGCAGTTAAAATGGTAACCAATGTAACTTACTTTTCTGTCTTATAAAAACATGGAGAAAGTGTGACAAAATTAGCAAAATAAAATATATGTACCAATATCATCTAAAAAATACTATCTTTAATAGCTCAAAACAAAGAAAACATTTTCTTTACACATATAGGAAGTACGTTATTGGATATTGAACATGTACCTTATCTTAGACGTGTGGCTTTCAAACCGCAGTTCATTGAACCTCAGGGTTTCTGTGCAAGATGTAGAAGGATAATGGAATTTTGGAAGTCAGATTCTCTCACCCTAATTTTAGTGAGAGCAATTTCACTTTTACTTGTTTAATATATTAGGATTCCATGTAAGATTTTGTTTGAAAAAAAGAGTTTGACAGCAGGAAAATATAAAAATATTGCACAATTTTAAGACTAGTTGAAAGGTAGAATACCAAATAAAATAGTCTCTTGATTTTATTCCTCATGCCAGAGAAAAATCTTAAAAAAAACTAAGTATCAAAGCTTTATAAAAGCTTAATCATAATTTCATGCATTTAATCCCCTTTTTGTTTACGAACTACCTTCTCTTTCACTAAAATCCACTTTTACCCGTTTTGTGATTTTTGCAAGCCAAAATGAGAGCAAGTTGATGTTGTCCTCAGATTTATAGAATTGCAAATTGCCTGGGTAGAAATTAAGTTTAGGAAGTCTGGCCTCAAATTCCCTTTTATCTTGTTGATATTGTCATTCTGTATTTTATAGCTGGATAAACGGTCATACCCCCCACATTGGTGGCTAATTACTTGATGTTGACCTATAAGTCAGTTTCTAGTACTTTTCAGAGCACCTTCAATCCAATCCTTTTGTGTTTAACATTTAATCAGACTTTAGTGTATATATAGACAACTTACTTGGAAAATTGTGAATGACACAAAGTATGGAATGTTAAGTGTAAGGTATCAACAGAATCAAGCTTTTAAGAAAAAGTGGGGCTGGGCAAGAGGTGAATAGGATGATAGAGGGTCTCAAAAATGATGTAGAGTTGAAAAAAACAGAATTGTTTATTTAGAAGTATAGGACTAAGAGGGACATGATGGCTGTCTTCAAATATTTGATGATCTCTCCTGTTTTAAAAAAGGCTAAATTTTATTATGTATTGCTGCTGAGTTTGGAACTGAGTTTTAAAGGAGAAATTTAGGCAAATTTTGACTTACGATAAGCAAGAATTTTCTATCCCTTACAATTTGAACAATTAGTTCTTCAAAGCTTTTTTTTTTTTAAATCACTGGAAATATTTAGTCTGCTGTTAGGTGTCATTGGAGCCATCTTTTATTTCAGTTTTCCTTTCTGGTCTTTTACATTACGATTCATGTATCCACACCTTATCACAGTAAACATAAGAACCACAAGGAGCTTGATAAAATGGCAAGTTTTGGCCACCATCCTCAGAGAATCTGACTGAAAAAAGTAAACAACTGTTTTTTTGATTAATGGCTCAGTAAATCTTGATTTGAGCTCAGGATTCGGCTCTTTTAACAATATCCCAGGTATTTTTATGCAGTGGTCCAGAGACTATAATTTGAAAGACCTGGCCTTAGACAAAGTATTACTCATATTTTTAATTTTTTGTGGAATGTCCCTCTCCCCTACCTTAATTCTCTCATCTCCTAACTGGTAAACTTTGAAAAAACATTTTAACTTTTTAAATGTTAAACTTTATATTTTGAAATAATTATAGATTCACATGCAGTTGTAAGAAACAAGGCCAGGCGCGGTGGCTCACGCCTATAATCCCAGAACTTTGGGAGGCCGAGGCGGGTGGTTCATGAGGTCAGGAGATCAAGACCATCCTGGCTAATGTGGTGAAACCCCATCTCTACTAAAAATACAAAAAATTAGCCGGGCGTGGTGGCAGGCACCTGTAGTCCCAGCTACTCGGGAGGCTGAGGCAGGAGAATGGCATGAACCCTGGAGGCAGAGGTTGCAGTGAGCCGAGATCGTGCCACTGCACTCCAGCCTGGGCGACAGTGCGAGACTCCGTCTCAAAAAAAAAAAAAAAGAAAAGAAAAGAAAAGAAACAATACAGAGATCCAAGGTAGCCTTTACCTGGTTTCTGCCAAAGGTAACATTTTACAGAACTATAGTATGGTACCACAACTAGGATAATGACCTTGGTACTATCTACCTGTCTTATTCAGATTTTGCAGTTTTACTCATTGGTGTATTTGTTTTTATACATTTTATCATTTGTAGATTCCTGAATGCGCCACCATAGTCACGATATAGTACAGTTCCATCACCACAAATAGTGTCCTGTTGGTTGGTGGACAGTGGTGAGAAAAGTTGCAGACTAAGCTGATGTGAGAGATGGTTGACTCTGCAAAGCAGCCAGCTCTGTGAGGAAAGGCAGTGTTAAATTTCTTTATCAGAATTAAGCCTGTGCCTTCACCATAAAATTAGATTGCATATTATAACAGTTCTTTTGAAAGAAGTTTCCTAGAAAAACACATTCCCGTTAGAGACCTTGACGTTAATTTTTCTCTAAGTTAATGCTGAACACAAAAACAAGTATTACTTGAATTGAAAATTGTGACTGAAACTAAGAGGATAACAGATCAGTAATCCTGTATGTAAAGCCTATTTAAACTTTTCCTGTTCTCAGTTAAATCTTTTTGTTTTAATTTTTAGTGTAATATGTATTACAGTTGTTTGCAATTAATTGTTGATTTGATTGTCTCTTTTTCTCCTAAACTGTGAGCTCCTTGAGAACAATGACAATTTCTTATTCTCCTTTTTGTATTTGCAGTGCCTGGTATTTTACAGATTCAATAAATAATTTTTGAGTAAATGAATATGGAAAGCAACTATAATGTTAGGAAAGGAACATAAAGTGAAAACTGAAAAATAAGCATTGTATTGGAGCTTATAATATGGGGCTCTAAATAATGTATATAGGAGACGATATTAGAACATTGTGCTTCTGTTCATGTATTCTCAAAACTATTTAAGCAAGGTTTATGTTTAATATTTTAGTAAGCCTATGGAAGTGTTTTGGCCTGATATGCTTTTGGGAAGTGAAAATTCATGACATTCTGGTATCCCAAGAGCTGTAGATATGATCTGCCAAGTGAACATTTGTGTGAATATATCTTAGGAAAATTGCAAGGCAGAAATTATGATAACAGGTCTCTGGGGGCTGGCAGGGAGTTGTTTTTTCATTTTAAAATATCTTTTTAACAAGAAACTTCGTTAAACAAGCAGTTAGATTTAGAAATAGAAATAATGTGGGATTATTTGAATAATATGATATTCTTATTCAGACAAATGTATAAATGATAGGAATATTTTTCCAACTGAGTGAGAAGGAAGTCAGTCATCAGGACAGCTGAGATGCTCTAATAGATAAAGCTTAATGTAGAATTTTCTTCACAGGACTGCAGGTTAGCATTTCCCCTTAATAGTTCATTGGTAGTCAGATGATGGGCTTCACTGATAATCAGGAAAGACTATATGTACATGAACATACCTTTGTATTTTTTTAATACTACTGAAATCACTATTATATTTTTATTATCTCTTGTAAAGCCCCACCAGCCAGATTTCTCTCTGGACTCAGAAAAATAATCTCTGGAGAATGTTTATGTGTGTGTATTTTTTTAAGTTCAGTATGTTAAAATGGAAAGAATATGGGATTTAAGACAAAAACCTGAATTTTAATCGAAACCTTGGTTAAGAGATTATTAGATTTTTGATTTTGTACAGTTATTTCTTAACCTCCCTTCACCTAAGTTTCTATGTCTGAAAGAAGGAAGGGAAAAATATCTATGTCATGGGGTTTTTGAGATAACTAAATGATTCACGTAAGTTGCTGAACACACTGCGTGACATACATTAAAGACTGTTGCCCCTCCCTACTCCTCCCCTTTTATTGGACAAAGAAATCTATGTCATGCATCTTATTTCTATTTTTGCTCTGGCGTCTAGGAAGCTTAGAGCTATTTTGTGCTTAATTGCAATAGCTTTCCTCAGATGTATTATTTACTTTCTCAGCCTTTCTCTTTATTTCTTACTATTTTAGTTTTTAATAGTTTTAATTTATTTTAATTGCATTGTAAACTACTTTAACTCAGGTTTTGAAATTGGTAGCATAAAAATATAAAACTTTATCTTGCATAAATGGTTTTATATTGCATGTAAAAATATATTACAGAAGCATATGTGGCACATTTTCTTTCATTACCTAATAAAAGATTAGGGGAAAGCAAGGGAGTATCACATCTCCTTTCTTCTTTCTTCCTGTCTCATTTGTACATAGTAGCAACTATCCAAAAGAAAATATTGCCAGTGACATGCAGGGGCCTGACTCAGATAAGCTATAACAACTTTATTTCAGTCACACATATTGGACTGGAAATGAAAATTTGGGGGTAAGGCACAGTATGGCTTATCCATTTCTTGTGATTATGATGATCATGCTCTAAGGGAAATAGTATGAGGAAAAATTTGGAAATAATCTTTGGTTTAAGTATTTTAAAAGTTGGGTTTGGAGATGGTATGGATTTTTTTAAATGAAAATTTTGTCTGATCAAATTTTCCCCACAAATAAAAAAGAGCTTTTTTTCTTAACATTTTTTCCCCACCAATACAAAAGAGCTTTTTTTTTTTTCTTCCTTTTTTTTTGTGGGCACGCTTCATTTAAAGTGGCTATTGCTGTTTATTTCCTGATTTAACTACATTCATCAACCAGGTAGACTTTTTCTACATTCTTATTCATTCTACCTGGAATTCCATTTCCCAAAATTAATTCGTTGAAGACTCATTTGTCCTTTAAGGTTCCCTGTTGTTTATGCCCATCATATATTTCAAAATATTTTACAAAACTTAAGAATTTTAGGCTATCGTGTGTGTATGTGTGTGTCACACATGTATGTACATGTTCCTTGAGAATGTATATATATATGTACATATATATGTTTCAAAGAAAGTCTTGCTTACTTTAAAAAATACTTCAGCTTATAGGAAATTTATTTCACCTTTGTACTTTACAGTTTTATTATATATTTTCCATGTTCAGCCAGGAACCTTTACTTAGTCACCAGAAAAAAAAATTAATTAGTTCCTTCTTTGTACTCCCACAACACATTATTCTTCTAGCACTTATTTTCTGTCCTATAATTTCTAAACAGTTGCTGGACGTTATGGTCTTTGACTATTTTAACTGGATAGCAAAAGCAGTGTATTAATGCTGTTTGTACCCACTCCTTTCTACACTGAAAACTTATCAACTGAATATATCTACATGGTTACTTTAACATTTTAAATAGTTACTGCTGACATTGCCTGTTAATATTTGAGACTCTTTATAAGAGTAATAGCAATTGTGCATATGTACTTAACTAAATGTTATTAAGAAGTGGAAAGTGTCAAGCTAGAAGAATGTATTAGATGCCTTTTAAGCTGTATTTTGTACAGTTATAATAATACATGTAATTGTAATTCAAAAGGTAGAACCTTTTTTGTTTATTGTAAAAACATCTTTGTTGAGATATAATTCACATATCATAAAATTAAAGTATATAGTTTATTGGTTTTAGTATATTCAGAGTTGTGCAATCATCATTATGATCTGAGTTACAACATTTTCACCATCCCAGAAAGAAAACTCGTGACCATTAGTAGTCATCCGGCCTTAGTGAACCATTAATCTACTTTCTGCCTCTCTAGATTTGCCTGTTCTGAATCTTTCATGCAAAGAAGATCATACAATACGTGGCCCTTTTTGACTAGCTTTTTCCACATAGCATAAATACTTTAAAGATTCATCCATGTTACTTTAACCTTTTTTATGGCTGAATAGTATTCCATTGTATAGCAACACCACATTTTGTTCACCCGCTCACTAGTTGATAGACATTTGGGTTATTTCCACTATTTGACTATTGCGAATAATGCTGGCTGTAAATATTTGTTTACAAGTTTTTGTGTGGGCATATGTTTTATTCCTCTTAGGTATATATTTAGGGGTAGAATTGCTGAATCATATATGATAACTCTTTAAGTGTTTGAGGAACTGCCACACTGTTTTCCAAAGAGGCTGCACAGTTTTACATTTCCAAAAGCAGCATATGAGGATTCAAATTTCTGTACATCTTTGTTTTCAATCTGTCATTTTGATGATAGCCATGCTACTGGGTGTGAAGTACTACTCATTGTGGTTTAGATTTGCATTTTCCTAATAACTAATGATGTCAAGCATCTTTTTATTGCTTATTGGTATTTGCATATTTTCTTTGGAGAAATGTCTGTTTACGTCCTTTACCCATTTTTTATTTAGGTTATTTGTGTTTTTATTTATTGGTTGTAAAAGTTCTTTATATGTTCTGGATATATGTTTGTTATCAGATACATTATTTGCAACCATTTTCTCCCATTGTGTGGGTTATCTTCACTTTTGTGATGTCATTTATAGCACATTTTAAATTTTGATGTAGCTCAGTTTTATCTCTTTTTGTCATTTGTATGTGCTTTATTTTTCAATATATTTTTGTATTGAAGTTATTTTATCTATTTGTTTAAAATACTAAGATAAAAATTTAGAAATTTATCAGGTTTTAAAATCATGGCGTGATACTGGAAATGCTGACAAGAAAACAACCTCATTACAGGATTTTATCTCTATTGAGTTTTAACCAGTCTTTCAAAAATGTTTAACTTTCAGTTTGATACTTTATAAAAACTTAAAGTGAAAAGTTTCTTTTTTTGTATTTTAGAACCAAGAAAAATATTGTAGAAATACTTTTTCTTAAGGATTGTAATTGATAACCAGATTCTTTAAGATCCTGTCAAACAGGTTATTTCACTTATCTTTCCATCATATGAATTAGGTAAAAGGAATCTTTTAAGTGTAAAAAACTGCCTTTTCTTTGTTAAATTTTTTTGACATAATGTTAATATAAATCTATTGTATATAATTTAAGGAAAACTAAAATCAAATATAACTCTACCACTCCGATAGAACCACAATTAATGTTTTGGTATATTTCCTTCCAGAGTGAGTATGTGTGTGTATTGTTAATATTTTACTTTTTCTCTTAATATTTTATGTTCATTTTCCTATGATTTTTTATTTCAGGAGGATCATTTTTGGAAATGTCCTGAAATATAATGCCTAAATTTTTCTCGAAAAAGGCTATAACAATTTCTACTTCCATCCTGTCTATTTTATTAAACCCTTATCAGCATTAGATATCATCTTTAAAAACTTTGCCAATATGGATGAAAAATATCACACCATTTTATTTTTTCTTTTTCTTTTTCTTTTTTTTTTTATTATACTTTAAGTTCTAGGGTACATGTGCACAACATGCAGGTTCGTTACATATGTATACATGTGCCATGTTGATGTGCTGCACCCATTAACTCGTCATTTACATTAGGTATATCTCCAAATGCTCTCCCTCCCCCCTCCCCCTACCCCACAACAGGCCCCGGTATCACCTCCATTTTAATTTACATATCGTCGAATAGTGATGAATCGACATGTTTCTCATTTTGTTTTGCCATTTATATTTCTTTTTTTGTTTTGGTTTATATCTTATGTCCATTTAAAAAATTATTTTGAAATTATTTGGTGTAGGTGAACCTAGAGGTAGAATTAAGATATGACAGAGGTAAGTTTTCAAGAAAAATAAAAGTACCACAAGATTCATAAATCATGTTCTGGGCTGATTTGAAGGAATCATGAAAATTAAGTAGTCTGTTTATTTTAAATACTTAGGCAATATATAACTGGACATACTGAAAGTTGATGTACATGTGTTTATATACAATAATTCCCAACCTTGTCTATGGTTTTGCTTTGTGTGGTTTCCATTACTCATGGTCAACTGCAGTCTGAAAGTAATAAATGGAAAATTTCAGAAGTAAGCAATTTGTAAGCTTTAAATTATGTACCATTTTGAGTAGCATGATGAAATCTCAAGCGGTTGGCTTCCACTTTGGTGGGACATGAATCATCCCTTTTTCTAGTGTGTGATGCTATATACACCACCACTCAGTCGTCACTTAGTAGCTGTCTCAGTTATCAGATTGAAAAACAGTACCTGTTGAGTTTGGTACCGTCAGCAGTTTCAGGCATCCTTGGACTATATCCGCCGAGGATAAGGGGGGACTATTGTAATTACTTCTTAAAAATAAGTGGGGATTCCTATACATACTTTCTCGCAACTTTTTATACCTATAAAATGCCTTATGGATCATTTTATGTTAGTACATATAGATCTACCTCAGTTTTATCTATTACGTATTTTTCCATAGTATATATTTCACATATTATTATTTAACTTATTTATATAATATACAGTGATTGCACAAACATAATCTTAAATACTCTGGAAGTTATAATTTATATGTTTTATTTTAATATTTATCTCCTATACTTTTTACTTAGACATTAAAAGCCCTCTAAAAGTTCCATATGTTGTTGTAAAGTAAGGACAACATCTGTGTCATAAGTGCCTTTTGTCACACTGGTCTCTGGCGTAGGCCTTATACATTGTAAGTCTCCAATAATGTTATTTGAATGAGTGAATATTCCCAAACCAAATCACTGGACCATCTAACAATAACTTCCTGTCAGAATGGTTGTGAAAATTTACCTGGAAAGAATACATGTGGTAAAACTAGAGTAATATGATAATAAAAAATATATTAGAATTTATTGTCACTACTTTTAAAGTTGTCATCTTGATATATTAAACTCTTGTGTTAGTATCGTGCCCATTATAAAAATATTTTTGCACCATCTCTTTTGTAGCTATATATAGAGCCTGTGTTTCAGTCTTTATCTCATGATTGATTTTTAGATCCACATTATTTGGAATGAATTGTAATGATTAAGGGGTGTGATCAAGGTGGGTAACACTTGTTTTGGTTACAACAAAATGAAACTATAAACTAAAGAGACAAATTTTCCTTTTTGCCTAATAAATTGATTCTAAAGATAGATCCAAAAAAGCTCCCAAAAACATTTTATTTCACATGGCTAATTTGCATAGTCTCAAGGAATTTGATGAAATTTTATAATTACTTTAAATTCTTAATGATAATGACTGGAACTTTTAAAAGTGTAAAACAAAACCTGTTAAGGTAACTCTTTAAGCTTTTAAAAATTCATTTTTAATTTATAATTGACATATAATGATTATATATATTTATGGGGTACAATGTAATCTTTCAAGGTAATTACCATATCTATCACTTTAAACATTTATCATTTCTTTGTGGTGACAATATTCAAACTATTCACTATCTTGAAATACCACTGCATTGTTATTTGCTGTAGTCACCCTAGTTTGTAATAGAACAGTAGAACTTACTCTTCCTAACTGTAACTTTGTACTCGTTGACCAATCTCTTCCTGTCCCCTTCTCCTCACTATCTTCCCCAACCTCTGATAACTATGATTGTACTCTCTACTTCTATGAAGTCAACCTTTTTAGGTTCCACATATGATATGAGTAAGATCGAGTGATGTTTGTCTTTCTGTACCTGGCTTACTTCACTTAACGTGATGTCCTCCAGATTCATCCATGTTGCCACAGATGACAGACAGGATTTCATTCTGTTTTATGGAAGAATAGTATTCAATTGTATGTGTATACACACACACCCACACATTCTTTATCCATTTTTCTGTACATGGGCATTTAGGTTGATTTCATATCTTGGCTATTGTGAATAGCACTGCTATAAACATGGGAGTGGAGATGTTTCTTCGACATACTGATATTATTCCCTTGCATATGTACCCAATAATCATATTGCTGGATCATATGATAGGTTTTAGTTTTTTGAGGAACCCCCACACTGTTTTCCATAATGACCGTACTAATTTATATTCCCACCAACAGTGTATAAGATTTATTTTTTCTCTGCATTTTTGCCAGCATTTGTTGTTTTTTGTCTTTCTGGTAATAGCCATTCTAATTGGGGAGAGGTGATATTGTGGTTTTGACTTGCATTTCCCTGGTGATTAGTGATGTTGAGATTTTTTTTCATATAACCATTGTCAATTGTATGTCTTGAGAAATGTTTATTTAGGTCTTTTGCCCATTTTTAAATCAGATTTTTGTTGTTGTTGTTATTGAGTTGAGTTTCTTATATATTCTGGATATTAGCTTCTTGCCAGATGCATAGTTTGCAAGTACTTCCCATTCTGTAGGTTGTTTCATATATTTAAAATCCTAAAGACTCCACCGAAAATTTGTACAAGTGTATAAATATTAAATGAATTTAGTTAAGTTGCAGGAAACAATATCGACATACAAAAGTCAGTGTTTTCATACACCAACAGCAAATTATCTGAAAAAGAAATGAAGAAAGCAATTCCATTTATAATAACTACAAAAATGATAAAATACCTGGGAATAAATTTAGGGGGTGAAAGATCTCTACCATGAAAATTATAAGAGTGATGAAAGAAATTGAAAAGGACACAGATAAATGAGCAGATAATCCTGTGTTCATAGATTAGAAGAATTAATGTTGTTAAAATGTCCATAGTACCCAAAGGAATCTACAGATTCTATGTAATCCCTATTAAAATATTAGTGACATTCTTCACAGAAATAGAAAAAAAATCTTTAAATTCATATGGAAATGCAAAAGAACCTGGATAGCAAAGCAAAAAGAAGAAAGCTGGAGGCATTATATACTACCTGACTTCAAAATATACTACAGAACAGCATGGTTCTGGTGTAGAAACACATAGACCAATGGAACAGACTAGAGAACCCAGAAATAAATTCATGCATTTTCAGCCAACTGATTTTCAACAAAGGCACCAAGAACACACATTGGAGAAAAGACAGTGTCTTCAGTAAGTGGTATTGGAAAAACTAGGTAGCTACATACAGAAGAATGAAACTAGACCCTTATCTCTCACCATATATAAAAATAAACTCTAAATAGATTAAAGAGCAAACTATACAACCCCAAGTTATATAACTACCAGAAAAAAAAAAATAGGAGAATTGTTTCATGAAATTGGACTGGGCAAGGATTTTTTGAATAAGACCTCAAAAGCACAGGCAACAAAGCAAAAATAAGATAAATATTAAGATAACTTTTAGATATCAATAATAAGATGATTAAGAACATGACATTTAAATCTGTGTATACTCAATTAGCTGATTTATCATTTGAAATAAACAGATCTTTGCTGCCACCTGGAGGATTTTTGCTTGTAAATTTCTTTATTCAGTAGGAGCATTAGCATTCAACTTTGAATTTAAAACCTCCATCCCAAAGGTGCAAATAAAACAGAGATGGCAGATGCATTGTACCATCTATACAAATAGTGTTTATGTTTATCTTTGTTCATTCTTATTTGAATTTTAATTGTGGAATATTACTATTCTCTGAATATTGCTAGTGAAATACTTTTATAACTTTATTTATATATTTTCAGTTCTGAGATACAGAAACCAGGAATGTTGAGTTTCTGTTCAAGCAGTTTGTGTTCCTAACTTGCCTGTGGGTATTGATTCTACTCAGTCCTGTAGGTCATTGAGTGTGCCTTTTTCCGTCAGCTAGTTTAGATAGGTTGCATTCATATAATATGATTTAAAAGGTTGTTTTTATTACTATATTTTGTAGAAAAAGTGGGGAAGACCAAAGCAGATAAGTGACTAGCAATTTATGGAGAATTAATAAAGGAATTCTTCTCTAACATAAAATAAACTAATAAATTTGACTTTTGATATGTACGTCATGTGAAAACTTAAAAGGCTTAGGAATTGTTTTAGTGACTGAAAAGAAATTGATTGAAAACAGGTACATATTTCTCTCTTACAAAAGCATCTAGCAAACTGCGAGGTGAACTATTTAAGTACTTGTAAGTGGCTGCAAATTTGTAATGCAGGGACCATGCATGGACTTATTTTTTCTTTTGCGTAATGATCAACTCCATTTATTGTGTGCAAGTATCTGAAATAGAACAATATTAGCTAATTTTATCACCTACATGTCTGATAAAATTCTCATATTTGAGGCAGAAACAAGACTTTTGAAAATGTTGAGAACTTTTCATACCTTTGTTTTAAAAATTTATTATGTCTGAGATAGAATTTGTTTTAAAGCTATGCAACTACATAAGATGCTTGATTTTTATTCCTTGTTTTGAAAATTACAGCCAAAAATTAGAGATAAGAGCACAAGTTGCAGATGCCTTCTTATCCAAGTTCCAGCTGACTTCTGATGAAATGAGTCTTCTCCGAGGTACAAGAGAAGGACCCATTACTGAGGTATCCTGGCTTTCTGTTATAATCATTTAAAGTTTAGTAGTTACAGGTATTAGAGAGAAATTGCTTTTTTGAAGCTTTATTTTCCCATTAAAAAAAGTTTCATCTGAGAATATTTTTATGTTTGGAAATTTAAGATGTGTATTTTAATTATATTTTTCAAAGTAATACATGTACTTTTTAAAACGTCAGAGTCAATAAAGTTATAAAAAGAAAATCTATGTCACCTATTTTACTCTTCCTCACCTCTAGGTCTTTTGTCAACCATTTTCAGTGTTATTAATTGCTTCTTTTGTAAATTCTATATTCTAGATCTATAGTTAAAAAGAATATGCTTTGATTATCTGTGTTAACTATTTTCTATTGATTCTCTATCGTGAAATGTGAGGATTTAGCCTTCTACCCACTCTATCTCCTCCCCCAACACAGATAGTACACACATATGTTCTCTTTATCTCCTTCATACATCCTAGTACAGTTAGACCACATTTTCTATTTTCTCTTTTTTTTTTTTGAGACAGGGTCTCGTTCTGTCACCCAGGCTGGAGTGCAGTAGCACGAACACAGCTCACTGCAGCCTCAACCTCCCAGGCTCAAGTGATCCTCCCATCTCAGCCTCCCAGGTAGCTAGGGTATCCAGGCATGCACCACCACTCCTGGCTGATTTTTTAATTTTGATTTTTAGTAGAGATAGGGTCTCACTGTTTTGCCCAGCCTGGTCTTAAAACTCCTGAGCTCAAGCAATCTGTCTACCTCGGCCTCCCAAAGTGCTGGGACTACAGGTCTGAGCCATAGTACCTACCCACACATTTTTCATTTTCATTACAGTGACATTACAGTGATTGCATGTTCTTTTATAACTTTGTGTCTTTCCTTGGGTTAGAAATCACTTATTTTTTCATCTAATTAATTTTTTAAGCTATTCCATTCTTTCCAAACTGGCTGACAGAATTATAAAACCTCTTAAAATGTTAAATAACAAGAAAAAGTTTCATTTCTTTTTTTTTCTTGAAGACATTCAGTTTTTCCAGAAAGGAATCTTTTGGTCTTCTAGCTGGGAAGAACTGTAAACTTAAGCATATCGTCATCATTGTGGGATCAGAGGGCAAGAAGGGTTCTTGAGGTGGGGAAGGGTTCTCACTGAGTGTTTCTGAGTAGGTATCACTTTTACTGGCTTGGCTAAAATGGAACCAGTCATTTGGGTGTAGAGAAGTAAATAGGTGAGAGAATTAATAGAGATGTTATGTATTAGTATGTACTGCCCTCGTGTTTTGAGGAACTTTGCGCATTTGAAATATTTGACATATCATTTTTTCTCCCGTTGGTAGAAATTAGAAAATGAAGGTTATTATTATTATTATTATTTTAAGTTTTATTCATCAAAGAAAAATAACACATCCATTATTTTTCATGGGTGGAGCACTATTTGTGGCACTCTGAAACCTAAGCCTCCAGTACATTTAAATATCAATCAACAGTTTGGCATCTGTCACCTCCTATACATTTAAGTTTGCATTCTACTCTTGGACGAGGAAGCAAGAATGAGTATACAACAGATACATAAAACATCATCTTCAGCAATAAGAATGCCAGGCTTAAGTAATAACATGTGTAATACACAGTATTTTTTTTAATGTAATTTTTAGTTTTGCATTTCTCACTAGACTAAGTACACTTCTTGAGGACAGGGATTTTTGTCTTTATAAATTTTGTATTCCTGGCAACTGTCAACACTATTTGGCACATAGTAGGAACTGAATTAATATATTAATATGTCCTAAAATGTGAATAAATACCAGTTACACTGTCTATGAAAACTTAGAGAAAGTTGAAATCAGTATAGGAAGGCTTCATTAAAATAGATGAGTTTGTTTGCCCTTGGTAGTGACCTTTCAGTTTTAAATAATGTAATTTTGCCTGAAGCATAGACATAAAGTCACATTCTTAATTTTAAAGGATTTTTTCAAGGCACTGGGAAGAGTAAAACAGATTCATAATGATGTCAAAGTTCTCTTGCGTACAAATCAACAAACGGCAGGGTGAGTAACTGCTCACTGAACTAATTGCATTGCTGCTTATGTTTCCAAAATTTTAAAGATATTCTAGATTGTTTGTGAAACTATATAGCATTTTGTGAAATAGAAGTTTAATCTTTATTTATCTTTAGAGAATGGTGAAGTTATATCCTGACAAGTTTAGGCTAAAACAGCAGTTGATAAATAAGTGATGGTTAAAATGTGACATTTATTTAATTGTAGAAAATTATTGAAAAATCATCCCATAAAATGATAAAAAGCTAATATGCTGTAATATGTAATATGCTAACAAAATAATTAGGTGCTTAGATGTATCTGTTGACTAAAATTTAAATTATAATCATTAATTTTTTTTAGTT
Source organism: Pongo pygmaeus (assembly GCF_028885625.2). Lineage (NCBI taxonomy): Eukaryota > Metazoa > Chordata > Mammalia > Primates > Hominidae > Pongo > Pongo pygmaeus. The sequence goes on from NC_072387.2 coordinate 48,233,024, forward strand.
TAGAAATTATGGAACAGATGGCCTTACTTCAAGAAACGGCTTATGAAAGACTTTACCGATGGGCTCAAAGTAAGTGATTTCTTTTATGTTGTCTAGATTCATGAACATTTGTAGTTGTTTTTTAAAATTTTACTTGGTCTTTATTTGATATATTTTGATTTTAGTAATCAAACTTTTTTAAAAATAAAAATAGTATTTATATTTGATTTTTAAATTTTTACTTGGTCTTTGATGCATTTTGATTTAGTAATCAAAAATATTTTAAAAAAGAAAAACAAACTTCACATTTGAGCACACTGTTTTTGTGTTTGTATCATGAGCACCGGCTATCAGCCAAGCCATATGCTTGATTAAGTATGAGAATAAAACAGTGAAGACAGTTTCTGCCCTAGATTATCTTAAAGCAGATGAGGTATCTCTTGTTGTTTACGTAACTGTAAAGTTGTAAGTGGTAAACTGATTTTCTGCTGTTGCTGTAACAAATTATTACAAACTGAGTGGCTTAAAACAACACATATTTGTTGCCTTACACCTCTGTAGGTCAGAAATCAGACGTGGTTCTCACTATGCTAAGGTAGACCTGCATTTGTTTCTGTAGGCTCTAAGGGATAATCTATTTCCTTGCTCATTCAGTTAGTTGGCAGAATTCAGTTCCTTGTGTTTGCAGGACTGAGGTCTTTGTTTCCTTGCTGGCTGTCACTGAGGGTTTTTCCCAGTTTCTAGAGGGTGCCTGCATTCTTTGGCTTGCGGCCCCTTCCTCCATCTTCCAAGCCAGCAGTGTCAGGTCATTTTCTCATGTTGATTCTCCTCTGCCTCATCTTCCATCTCATATTTCTAACTTTTCTGCCAGCCACTTCCATTATGAGGCCTGTGTAATTACCTTGGACCCACTTGGGTAATCTGAGAAAATCTCTCCATTTTAAGGTCTACTACCTTAATTTCATTTACAATATCCCTTTTGCCATATAAGGTAACATATTCACAGATTCCAGGGATTAGGATGTGGACATCTTTGGAGGGCCATTATTTTGCCTACCAGGAATGCTTTATTTGCTTTAGTTTTGTTTGAAAATGTTTCAGTGGATATTTTGCAAAATAGCCTGTTAAAACCAGAGAAGATATTTAAAACAAGCAAGCATGGAACAGGAGCACATATTTTAATAGGTGTTACCAACCGACTGTTGGAAGGGGTTGGAATTAAATTTGGTTAACCACCTAGTCCTGTACTATGCTGTGCAATTGGAATTCTCTGGTCTGGTTGGTTAAGTCTTTATCTCTAAAACCTGTTTGTTTTTCTACCTGTCTCCTTCTTTACATTGTTTGCTTCCATCTGGAGTGTTGTCTGCCTTTCTCTCATTGCATCTCATTGTATTTTTTTCATGTATGTCTTATCTCACTAGTTTTCTACTTCCTCAAAGGCATGGACATTGACTCAAATTTCTTTGTGCTCCCACAACATCTTACATAGTGGTTCCCAACTGTGGGCTCAGTCTTGTGGAGACTATGAAGTCATTTTAAGATGTCTTCGATTCTCTATGAATATTTTGTTTTCAGTCAGTGCATGCTAGAAAGTATACTGCTAGTGTGAAGTCCTTGTGTACCAAAGGTTGGGAATTTCTGAGAAGTTCTAAGTTCTTTGAATGTACTAGGCACTTGTGAGCATTTTATAGATAAAATTAGAATAATAAAGAAAAGTTGGTGTAGAATTTTTGAGAGTTTAAAATTCAAACTCTTTTGAAATTATGATTGTAACACTATATATTAGTTAATCACATTAACAATTTTAGCAAACTGTTTAAAGATTGCTTCCCAGCGAAGGAACTGATCATATCTTTTTAGTACTCCTTCCTGCCTCCCTAATACTGTCATGTGTATGGCAGTTATTAGGAAATACTTGTGCACTGGTTGGTTTCTTCAGTACTCTAGTGTTTTATAATAATGAAATACAGCTTTGGGGCATACCTGATAGCATATGTGGTCATTTAAAGTTATATAACTACTTAAGCTTAACTTTTTAGTTTGGTTGACAGCATAAATTCATTTTTGACTGGTGTATTCTCTAGGTTTTTCTGAGGATTTTTTTAATGGGGTGTTTGCCATAGAATTTAGACTCCTGGAATGCAACAGACATAATAAACATCTAAGCTGAATTTAACAAAAGTTATAATGTTAATTATTTTTCAGGTGAATGCAGAACATTGACACAAGAATCATGTGATGTATCTCCAGTATTGACACAGGCAATGGAAGCCCTGCAGGACAGACCTGTCTTATATAAGTTGGTGACTTTTTCTTAAAAATGAAAGCCTACTTTTCTTTTGATAATTTACTTTAAATTTTAGTATTATCAAAAGCGTATATAATAGTTTGAGTAATATTTATAATAATTTACAACAATATTGTTCACCTTAACTTGAATTTGTTTCATAGGGTATCAGCTTATTTGAATTTTACATACTATAGAATAAAATATGGAAAGAGAAACCAAAGTGTCTCTGTATCTAGACTACCTCTTACTTATATAGAGGTTCAGTGACTTTTCCCCTGTCATCTCATTAACTCCCTTAGAATTGTAAGTAACTAAAACTCCTGTATGAATACTTCCCTACAGAGACTGAAGTCATATCAGGACTGAGAAATATGGTTATGCAGAGATGAAAAGAAGAATATTTAATATCAAGGTTCTGTTAATAGGATTTAGGAGGAGAGGGCCCAGGTCTTTGATCCTGTAATTGATGCCAAACAAGAGCCATGTGGTAATGTTTTGGATAAGAATTTAATGCATTTTATATTTGTTGATATGTTTTTTATTATTTTATATTTTAATTTTATTCTCTTAATTTTTATAAAATAAAAAGTAAATACTTTCTTTAATGCCTAGAGTAGTATGAGCATAAGCTTTAGGTAGATGTAGGTGTTGAAGATATTAATAATTCTGAAAACAGGAAACGAGGAAACTCTTACCAAGGTGGCACATCCTGCTTTGAATCATCCCTTTCAGATGCTGCTTATACTATTTTTAGAGGACCTCCCCATTACTTTCTGATTGGAACACTGCTTATCCTATCATAAGGTCACAGAACACAAATGCTGAACAGCTGTGTAAAATAATAACACCCCAGTGTTAACTTACTGAGCACTATGTGTTAAGCACCATTTTAAATTCTAGAAACACAATGTCAGTAAAGCACTGCCCTCAAACTGCTTTATTTTATGGAACCAGAGATAAACAAATGCATTTTAATTGAATACACTAATTGCTAGTCTAGAAGTCATGTGCCAGATGCTGTGTGGCTCAAGTATTCTGGTGTAGGGGAAAGAGATGAGCATCAGTGAAAGTTTCGTAAGGAATTAGGTATAAAGTGAATTCTGAAGGCTGAATAGGCATTTTCCTAGAAGCAAAGGAAGAACAGTTTGCAGGTTGAGGGAACAGTAATGCAAAGATATACATTGAGAGATCATGCACCTTTGGGAAATTAATTGTGAAAGCTTGCACTGGCTATTGAATTAGGAGCAACAGCTGGATCATAATAGCCCTGAATGTTGTGCATATACATAAGATAAGTTAATGTTTACCATTGCTCAGCAGCTTAGCAGTTTATTCCTGCTTTAAAATTTGTTTCCCAACTTTTTCACTTTAACGTATTGGCGTTGATTATGAGTCTTTTAGCACTTAAAACATTTGGTGTTTGATTTTAACAACTGTTGCATTGTCTACAGATTAATATTTATTCACAAGGTTAATCTTTTATAAAAAAAAAAAAAAGCCTTTGTGTGTTTTGCGCACCTGAAAACAACAGCTGACTTCCGCCATGCAAATAAATTTTCACTAAGTTATAGTTCTTTATCAAAACTTGGAAAGGAGCAAGGTGGGCTCTTGAGTCAAATTTCTTTGAGAAGTCCTTGTACCTTTATAAGCTGCAGTTTCCTTAGCTGTAAAATGAGGATAATAATAGTGCCTATTTTACAGGGTTGATGTGAAGATCACGTTAGATTGTTCACTTAAGGCACTTAGTGTAATGCTTGGTACATCACTAAATTTTAGACATTATTTTTATTTTGAGAGGAGATGACTAGAAGACTGTCAACTAAGGAGAGATGTATTTGAGGGCTACATGGCAATCTGGGAAAAAGCTTGAAAGATAAAGAATGGAACTGTATACAATAGAGAGGCAAAGGTTTATCTGTGAAGGGCATATGCTAAGAAGCAGGGGACAGTAATGGCAATTTGGAAGATTTTAAGAGACATTTAGAAGTTGAGTGGGAAAGTAAGTTTTTAAGACCAGATGATTAGAACAAGATGAATGCTAAGAGAAAATTGGCCTTTCATTAAGTAATTATTTTCAAAGTGGTAGTTTCCTTACATTTAGGGAAAACTTAATAATGTATCGTGTTAACCACCAGATGGCACTATATGAACTTAATAAGTAATGTATAAAAGCTTCACTGTCCATTATTGTGTCTCAAATAGTGTAAGTATTATATGCAAGAAAAATGTCAATTATTGAAATCCCTGGGGAGAGTTGCCATACTCAGTGTTTCTTATGTAGTATATAACTGGAATGCTAATGCATTATTGACTTTTAATAATAAATCATGTACAATTATAAATGGAAGTGAAAAAATTTGATAATTTCTTTTCTTTGGCAAGCCTTTAGAATATAAGTTATTTTAAAATGTAGTAATACATACAATGCTGATTTTTCTTACTTCTTTATGTATTTGTTGTATTTCAAAGAGGCACATCTATACTATTATATTTTAATTTGCTTTTTGATAAAAATTTTTCTTCTTTTAATTTGCTTTTTGACCAAAATTTCTTTAACTGTAGCCAAACACAATTTTTAAAATGAGACTTTTAATTTTAACTAGAAGTATTTGAGAATATTTACATAATTTGAACATTCACTCTGAAAAAGCTCCATTTTGAATTTTGATTATTGTTGGAAGAATGTCTGATTTTGGTCAAAGACTTTTTCTTCTGTCTCTGGGAAGGATGTTTCATGTCTAAAGATATTGAAGGTTCACGTGGCTTATGCTGTTTTTGCTTTAAATTATATTTGTTCTATAGGAGGATTGACATTAATATTAATGTTTATTGATATAGTATTGAACAGATGAAATTCCAATGTTTGCCAGGCTTGGTAATTTACCCCCTATTTAAAATACCAGTAGATTCACTGGATTCTGTTACAACTGTGGTCCCAGTGGACAGTCCTAGAAACAAATTATACTGTTTATTTTTACTATAGTTAGTAGGGTCTTGGGAATGAGGATTAGCTTTATATACTTAAAAAGTTAAACGTTTGTGAATTTTGTGCTGTGATAAGCAGTCATAAGTTCATTATTTCAAAGAATCAGGTGATCATTTAAAAGAAGGCATTCTTCACACTAAATGGATTAATAATTTAAGAGTATGAGGCGAAAAAATAGCAATGAGCATTTTGGTTCTAATTTGTTTAAAAAATAGAAAGTAAATGCAAGGCAATTATGCAATTTAACAAAACTTAGCTGGATATTGCACTTTCCCTTTTCTGTACTAGAATCTCAAAACCATTTCTTTTTAGTGGAAAACAAACCCACAAAGAACCATAGTCTAGTTAATAGTAAACCGTCCTCAAAAAAGGTTCATATTCCTAAATATTTATAGCTATTTGCCAGTTCTACAGACTTTCTCTTTGATTTGGAAATAAACCATCTTTCACATGTTTACCAAAATGTGGATTTTTCATCCAATTAACAGCATATGAAAGAAAGCTATGTAGCCTAAGATATTAATTATTTTGGGTATCTTAGGAAGTTTTGGTAATTTTTGTTTATATATAGGTTATTGACATAATTCTTAAAATTTAGTATGGTAGAATACTGTTTAGAGATTTAAAAGTTAGTCTAGAATCTGCTGACATCAAGACTGCTAACATATATTTTGTTTTTCTTTATACTTTTAAAATGGAAAGAACTTTCAATTGAGGGCTGGATGTCAGGAATGGTGGTGATAATGGGAAACAAGGCTGAGTCGAGTCAAAGAAATGGGCACTCCAGAGAGCTCCAGGCCATTTTTATGAATTGAATCCCAAATTGTCCTATTCCCCAGTTAAAAGCTTTCCTTCCCTACCAGTTCCTTCACCTTAGAAAGCCTTTCCATGCCTTTTCAATTATAATAGGTGACATCTTAATACATGTTTTTTAAAAAGGTATTTGCTTGTATATGTGATTGGTCAGTAAATTTAAGGAACATCTATTATGTCTAATATTGGAGTCAAAATAAGCTTTTAAAAATGGATAGCAATTTTTGGAGCAAATTTTGGTGATAAATTGTGATAGTATGTGTAAAGAAGACTTTTTTAATGTAGAAGAGAAAAATCTCAATTTTAGGATTGCAGAATTCTTTTGTTTTTTCTGGGACAGGGTCTTGCTGTGTGGCTCAGGCTAGAGTATAGTGGAGCAGTCACTGCTAACTGCAGCCTGAACCTCACAGGCTCAGGTGATCCCCCTACCTCAGCCTCCCGATTAGCTGGGACTATAGGCATGCACCACCATGCCTGGCTATTTTTTTTTTTTTTTTAATAATGAGAAAGGGTCTTATTATTTTGCCCAGGCTGGTCTCAAACTCCTGGGCTCCAGTGACCACCTTCCTCGGCCTCCCAAAGTGCTAGGATTGCAGGTGTGAACCCCCGCACCCAGCCTTGGATTGCAGAGTTCTAATTATAATCAGTTTTTGAGAACTCTTATGGCTTTATGTAAAACAGTAGAGCATCATGTTTTAGACTGCAAATATATATACTGAAATAATACCGAAACCTAGTATACTGAATATACTGAAACCTAAAAAGTTAAGTCTTCCCACCTTGGCTTGATTTTCCTACTTTTACTAAGTCCATTGCTTTATCCCTTATTACTGCTGCCTCTGCTTTAGTCCCAAATCCCAGCATTGTTTCTTAGGAGGGGTAAAAGTTTTTACTTTTTGATTGAATTTTCAATGTGCTGAAGTTATCTCTTAAATATTTTTTTCTTGTTTGAAAGCAATGTTGCTTGACCGAATGTCTAAAGGAGCTTTAAGTGCTTTTTAAGTACTTGCTTGTCTCAGAAATTGCATGAATAGTCTGATATAGCCACTAGAAACAACCCCAACCATTTTTTATACAACTTGTTTCTTCTAGATATACCTTAGATGAATTTGGAACAGCCAGAAGAAGTACAGTTGTTCGTGGATTTATTGATGCGCTCACAAGAGGGGGCCCCGGAGGTACACCTAGACCAATTGAAATGCATTCTCATGACCCTTTGAGGTATAGTAATCAGACAGCAGAAGAGGAGTTGATGTTTTTTCAAAAAAAATCTTTATTAACATTTGGTTTTCATTAGGTATGTAGGAGATATGTTGGCTTGGCTCCATCAAGCTACTGCTTCTGAAAAGGAACACCTTGAAGCTCTCTTAAAGCATGTAACTACACAAGGTGGGTCCACCAATTCTATTGCTAATGCCTAAATGTAGAAAATAACACAAGCATCTCTGTTTCTATTCTTGTTGCCATCTTCTTCACTTAGATAAACACCTTGATGGTACAATAAGTATCCTGATTACTCTTTCTCTTCTCTAGATTCTCCCTCATTCTGCTAATAGACTTTCTCTTCCATCACCTTTGTCCTGTCACTCAACTGTTCAGTTTTATAGTGAATCCTAATGACCTTTCATATCAAACCTAGACTCCTCTGTGGCACTTTTAAGAAATTTCTGGAATATTTAGCATACATTTTCTCAAATCCTCTGCATGACACTTTAAAGGTACATGGTGATATTATCTTAATTTTATCTGTGTGTAAACAGGCCGAGTGACTTGTTTAAGGTCTTTAAGCTGCTAATTCTTTCATTTCTGCTACCCAGCCTCTTTTTTCATTCTCATGGCACTGTTTTAAAATTTTAAGACAATTATCATATATGTTAGTATGTTTCTGCATTGCTATAAAGGAATACCTGAAGACTGGTATCTATAAAGAGGTTTAATTTGACTCATGGTTCTGCAGGCAGTAGAGGAAGCGTGATGCCAACATCTGCTTCTGGTTAAGGCCTCAGGAAGCATAGAGTCATGGTGGGAGGTGAAAGGGGAAGAGCCAGCATGTCACATGGTGATTGAGGAAGCAAGACAGAGAGATGGGGAGATGCCACACACTTTTAAGCAACACCGACTATTGTGAGGACAGCACCAAGCCGTTCATGAGAGATGCACTCCCATAACCCAAACATCTCCCACAGGCCCCAACTCCGACACTGGGGATTACATTTCAACTTGAATTTAGAGGGGACAAACAGCCAAACTACATCACCATATGTACTAAATGTACTTAAAATTTTTGTCTTGATGTCAAGGAAGAAAAATAACTGTAGTTGAGAGTTGCTGATGTCTTGTTTACAGAATTCCAAATCTTCTTAGTTGTGATTACCTAAAGAGGCCTGTTTTAGAGTTTGAGGGTTTAGTGTATGATTTTAAAATGTTCTATTTTTGGTAGGAAGTTAAGAGAGACACTGTGGCTTGGTATCACTTGACCATTTTACATAGCTCAGTCACACATCTCTGTGGTTCACATTATCTGCAAGATGAGTCAGTGTTACAAATTGGTGGTAATACTAACCTCATAGCTTCTAACTCTTCAGTATCAAGATTAGACTTAGCGTATATGTTAGATTGGCACAAAGTGTGCATTGTTAGGTTCTTTCTGTTATTATTCTCCTTACCCAGTTTAAATAAGTGTGTTTCCTTAAAGATGTTTTAGAAAAGTATATGTAAGGCAGTATTAAGGAAGAAAATAGATTGTAGTTAGTTGAAGTAGGTTATTCTACAGGAATGACTTCAATCTTCTGGGCCTCAGTTTTTCCCTCTGTAAAAATGAAGGTGGTTACAAGCAGTAAATGTCAAATACCCACTACAGAGCTTGATAAATAGTTGGTGCTTCGAAAATACCAGTTTTTCTATAAGATTTCAAGGTATATTTTTCATTTTATACCCTCTGTGTATGTGCTAAGCAGCACTGCCTGGAACAAGATGTTTGTAAAACAAATGCTAATACATCTTGGCATCACTTCATTCAATTAATACATTTCACACTCTTTTTTTCCTCCGTCTTATAACTTTAATCTTTTTCACAAAGAAATATTCATTTTATTAACTCAAAGTCAAATGAATTAACAAGGCTTTCTAGACACACATTAGATATTATCACAATTAATAATATGTTAACACAATTAGTAATGTCCCAAGAGATATCAAACTTACTAAAATATTGTTATGGTTATTTTAAAAGTCATTAGTGCCATTAATTATATGTATTATATATTATTTGTTAGTTTTTTGAACTTATATGTAGCAAGGTATAATATGGAAACAAATATTAATTATGTAGTAATTAATTTTAGGTGTTGAAGAAAATATTCAAGAAGTTGTTGGCCATATCACTGAAGGTGTGTGCAGGCCTCTAAAGGTAAAATATTTTGTTTTTACATATGCTATATGGTACCTGGTTAAATTATTACCTTATTTGTAGGAACTTAAGAAACTGATACCAGCTCAAATACAATCTATAATTTTTTCGAATTAGCACACTAATGTAGACCAATAAGAAACATTTTAAAATAATAATTGCCAGTTTTCTCTCTGAGAAAGAAAATTGGAAATATTTGTAGTTTGCATATATTGACCTATTTTTTACAGATTATATTTCCTGTAGTAATTTTTGTTATTCAATTGAGAAAAAAATCTATTAAATTTTTTTAAACAGCGAATCTATGAACTCTTAACAGAGAGATTTACTAAGAATATTTTGTTTACTTGATTGCTTCAAGCATAGAAGAGTTTTTGCTTGTCATAGCAATAAATAATGATTAATCCAAGGATAAAATAATATGTATTGGTATTATCATCAATACTGTTTATAGTACAAGGAACAGAATTTGGAATCAAATTTGAGTGAGAATTCCCATATTGCCACTTAATTGTGTTTACTTATTCCATCCTCTTAACTCTTCTGCACCTGAATCGTGCCCCCGTGGAACCTGTATATTAAAACACCTATCATCCATGGTTGTTGTGAGGATGACTGTGTAGATGAAGTACATAGTTTATGACACTAAGTATTTAGCAGATGGTAAATACCTTTATTTTCCTTTACTAATATTTAGAGAATACTTGGCAATTGTTGGTTTACTTTTCCTTGTAAACCAGCTTCCTTGATTGACTTCAATTTCGTACATAGAAATTGAAATCCAGAAGTTTAATAATTAATTTTTCAAGAAATGAACTTTAAAATTAATTTTATTTTATTTCTAAGGTTTTTGTTTTTTTGGTATATGTTTCAGGCAAGGAAATCTCAGATGACACACTTTGTGACAATTGATTGTATTGACAAATTTAACTGTTACTCTAACTTGATCTCATAGGACCTAACTGTATATTCAGTAAATAAATGGCAAAGTATCTTGAAATTATTTTACTTATTTCTCCCAAATGAAATATTTACTTGTCATAGTTTGATGTAGACATATATAACTTATGTAAATGTTGTTTGTTTTGTATACTGGCAGTTACTGGAAAGGTAGAAGAAGAGGAGGAATAAAATGAAATTTATTTTGCTATGCTTTTATACCTTTTTATAACTTCATATAGTTAAATTAAACTCCTAGTCACTTTGATAAGTAAATTTTACTTTACCTGCCTTACCTTCCCCACTTCCTTGCTTATGTAATTATGTTTCTTTTTACAACTTTTCTTTCTTTTTTAAAAAAGTTTTTAATTTATAATTTTTGTGGGTACATAGTAGGTGTATGCTTTTCCTTTTCTTTTTAAAAAGTAATTTTGTAACTATTATAATTTTAGAATCTGAGGGTTATAATGGACTTTTCAGTTTCCTGTCCTGGTTTGAGTAAGAATTATTATATTAAAAATGTTTAAACTAATACCAGCCACTTGTATAAAGACATTATATACTGAAGTCTGCCTTTGTTTTAAAATGTACTTAGAAGTTCTCATTTCATCTTCCTTTAATGTACATACCCAGAAAGATCTTTATGACAATTGTAGGACATTATTGTGATCTGCTGGCAAATTTAAATGTAAGATGCCAAAAGTAAAGAAGACACTAGTAAGCAGACAAGTATCTTTTTGTTGTAAAATGAAGAAAAATTCATTTTCTGAAATGGCAGAAACTTCAAATCTTTCCATATGATGATAATATGTATTGCATCCAGAGAATATTTAGCAGGTGTTCACAATAGTTACATATCAAATTAGCTTGATAGTGATATATAATCCAGCAACTCTCATACCTTCCGTTCCTTATATACTGATAGTGTTACACTATTTTAAGAATTTCTTTTCTGTATGACCTTATTTGGGTATCTTATGTTTTCAGCGAGATAGTTGAGGAAAAAAATTTCGACTTTAACATTTTCTTTTGCAATTATAATTCTGAATTTTTCTAGTGATCAATCTGCTTTTGTAATCCCACTCATACAAAATTTCTTCTTCCTAATTGATAAGCAACTAAACTTTTTCTAATGACATATGATATTGGATGTTATGGCTACTTTTCTGTCCATCATTCTTCTTCGTAGAAATGAATTTTTTTTAGAATAAGAGATTTTGATTTTTAGAAACGTAAAGAAAAGGTAGTGGTAATGGGAGATAATCTTTGAGAAACTATATATTTGATTTATTCTACCTTGTTTAATCTTTTCTTTATCTTAGTAAAGTGAAACATCATAGGTAGTAGATTAAATATTTGTAAATGTATGCATTAAGATCTGTAAACCTATTGCCAGTTTAAAGAATCGGTGCTCTAAGTTTAAGATTGCGTATGTTGTGTAGGAGGTACCGTGGCTCATCAGCATCAACCCTATTACTTTGTACATGTCTTTATTCCAAAATTGTAGCTAGAAAGATCAGGACTAATATATTAATTTTTTTCAAGCCCATGGGTATAAAATCCTTCTTTTATGTGAATGTTTTAGATTGCTGAGAGATTACCAGCTATCATTTGAATTTTCTCTTTTAATAAAAACTTTAGTGTAGTGTATGCTACAGACCTTAGATTATGGTGGATTCTATGAAAGCAGGTATATGTAAAAGATCAATGACATGGAAAATAAAGCTGAATATTGTACACAATATAGTCATTGGGCCCTCAGACTGAGGTATACATAGGAACAGATGTCTACCCTGAGCAGCTGTCTGTGATATTAAGGTAAAGTAGGTTCGTCATCATCTTTTTTAGTCCTCCCTTCTTCCCATGTCCCCTTCATGAACACAAACCCACTCTCTTTCTCTTGCTCTCGCTTTTGCTCTAGCTCTCTCTCTGGCCTTGGAGAGGAGAGCCACTGTTCTGTCTTTTAGCCCTTCCCTACCTTCTCTGCTGTCAGGGTGCCTGAAGCTCATTTTGCTACTTTTAATATCTGCCTTTATGGTCGATGCTGCTTCTCGTAATGCAGTTAGGATTTATTGAGTGCTTATGATGTGCCAGGGTCTATTCCAACATACTTTATACCGTTGCTGCTTTCCAGCTCTGCTAATGATTTTTCCCTCCACTGTCGTCACAGTGATAATTTCCAGCCAGTTGCTGCTACCACCACTTCTTTAAGTCTCTTTGACCTTTTTTTACTTTTTACTTTTTGTTTCTCTTGTCTTTTGTTGTTTCTCCTGTGACTGTTGGGTTTTGCTGAAAATGGTTACCCTCTTATATAGCTCTCATAAGACAGAATGTTTATTTCTGTGTGGCAAACAAAGCATTCTTGGTGTATTATTTGTCAGTCTCCTGATTTTCCAGCCTTTCTCTGTTGTATTTTGTATTGTAGCTGTTGTATTCTTTATTGCCACTTTCCCTCAAAACCTTTATATTCATGGAGAGAGTTGGAAATTGTTTTTGTTTTTTCTTCCTTCCTCCCTCCCTTCCCTCTTTGCTTTTCCTTTCTTTCTTTCTTTCTTTCTTTCTCTCTCTCCCCTCTTTTCTCTCTTTCTTAAGGGAGTCAGAACTAAGAATATTTTCTTGATGCCTCAAAATTCTGGAAGGCAGGTGGCCAGATAGCTGAGATGGTGTTTAAAATCTGCTAGTAAAGAGCTGTTTGCCTACAATTAACATTTTTCATATTTTGCTGTAATAATTATATTAAAATTAAGAAAATATCACTTTTATTGATGTAACGTATAATTTAAGTCACTGTTAAGGCCTTGATTTAAAAATAAATTATGGAAAAATATATTTTTTAAGTTCAAATGCCATTCATGATCCATGGTATTGTGGTAATTAGATAGTCTATCACCTATACCAACAGATCAGTCAAGTTCATAAACATATTAATGTAAAGGTAAATTGATTTCTGTAATCTAAGAGGTTTTTGTATGCAGATATAAAATCTCATTTTAGCAAATCACATTTGTTTTATGACATATGCCAAAATCTAAATACAGAGAAAGTTCAATTTTTAAAAGCACTTATTAAACATCTGTTGTGTGTATACTGTTCTACCAGATGCTACAGAGATGTAAAATAGGCAGAAGACATAATGTCTATACTGTATTTGTATTTAGAAACTAGTTAGGAAAGCAAGAAGATAGAATGTAAGCAGTAGCTTAAGGACACATAACAATATTTCAGTAAGCATTTATTAGTGTAGTTTAGATTGTATTCATTAATGAGAGAATATAAAAGAAGGATCACTGAGGGATGGAATTTAATTAGAAAAGATTCATATTTGCTAAATCTTGAGGCAGATCAAGTTAATCTTGAACTAGATCTGATTTTTCCCTGGTAGTCTTATAATTTGGCAAATATGTTGGTGCTAATTCAAGATTTGCCTAGTTTTCTGTTCTTTGATTAATAGACAAACTTGATATGATAATTTATAGACTGGAATTTATTTTATTTTTTTCTTGAATATTTGGCAATAAAGCAGTATGTTTTCATTGATAATCTGTTTTAGGGGTGTAGCAGTTGCCTTTGCAATTTAGTATTGAACCAAATTCCATTATATACTGGTGATAAATCTCAAATGATCTCAATGTATTAATATTTCTGGTAACAACTGCCTTGAACCAAATTCTGCAAATAATGGGTCAGTTTTTTTATAGAGTATATCTCTGTTAAAATGTTTGTTACTTTACCATCTTCTGTGACTTACTACTCAGAAATTATTTAGGAGGCATTTTGTGATCTCTGCAGTAATAAAATTTTATCTTTGTTATGCTATTCATACCATATGTTATTAATGAAAAAAAGTTTTTAAGAAATGTTAACTTTCCTCTCACGTATTTTAATAGGTTCGAATTGAGCAAGTAATAGTTGCTGAACCTGGGGCAGTTTTATTATATAAAATTTCTAATCTCCTCAAATTTTATCACCATACAATCAGGTAAGTAGAATGGCAAAATGTGCTTGCTAAATCCAATGTGATATTTCTTTCAGTTAGAGCACAGTATAAGTTTTTTTTATATTGTATATGGTAATTATACACTAAGTATAGACTAAGCATAACTAGTAGGACTTCCACACCATGTAAATCATTATATGCATATTATACATGCTATGCCTTAAGGTCTGTTATTTCCTTTCTGCTTTTTTCTCCAAGCTTAACTACACACACACACACACACACACACCCCTTATATAACAATGTAAGTCTATAATGTAAGTCTTTATTGAGTCTTCCTGCATTAGTAAAAGACATCCAAGGCAACTAAAGCAACTATACCATACACTCACAATAGAGCATAGTGAATGAAATGTTCTATTCTGGATGTAAATAACCTACCATATACTCACAATAGGGCATAGTGAATGAAACGTTCTATTCTGGATGTAAATAACCTAAATTCTTTAGCATTTAGTTTACTGTAAGTGATGAAATAGAACCATAGCTTTATCTTCTCTACATAACAGCAACTTTATCTGATTAGGAACCACTTGTCTTATATAAAATGTGATCTTTGACTCCAAAATATGCATTCATTTTTGCTTTACTTATGTGTTTTGGTGGTGTACCCTTGAGTTTTATTATAACTGTCACTGTAAGACTGTTATATGTGTAGTTATGTTAAAACAATGTCTTTCCAAGCCATATTTTTGATATTTTTATATTTTTCCATTAAATAATTATTTAAAAGTTATTTGTTATACAGTATGCCAGTATCAGGAATAGTAGGCCAACTGTTAAAAATCTAAGAAGAATATAACTAACATTACCAGGAAAGGTTCAGGTAGCACTAGTTTACAGAGTACCAAAAAACTGTGGTAAGATTATCACCTACCCCTTAGTGACAGAGAGTAGCCACCCAGAACTTAACAGCTAAGAAATGGATTTCACATCTTACTAGTAGATTTTCAAACAAAACTAACAAGTTGTAGTCTACAAAACTGATCAGAGATAGGATTTGGATTAGTCCCTTAATATTTTAGATATAAACTTGTTGTCATCATTCCCATAATTCAAAAGCAATGAATTAGTTTCAGTTGTAATATTATAGCATCCTATAATAAGAGAATGATAAATACTTAGAAAACACAAGGGCAGCTGAAAGCTAGACATAGCAAATGCTGTGTTATAAAAAGATGCTGGTAAAATAATTTTTAAAATTGTTTAATAATGTCCATGATGGGACTACATGAAATTTATTATTTAAAGATATTGATATCTTAGTTTCTAATGTAGAAAATGCTAGAAATAAAATAATTCATATTCTGAAGATGATAATAGGTTTTTTAAGGCTCTGAGAATTACAATTTTTCTATCTTTGAAGATGATATTGAAGATGACAATTAAAATCTTTTTTTATTGATTTTTTGCATGTACTTTTTCTACTTGTTCACACATTTCCTCATTTAGTCAATTAAAAAGTTGACTGTATACTTGTCATTCTTCTAGGTGGTAAGGAAACAGTAATTAACAAAACAGAGCTTAAACTTACATTCTAGTAGTGGAGACAAGCAGGTATAAAATAATAATTCTAGGTAGTGATAAGGGTACTGAAGATAAAGTAGGAAAAAGGAAGTAGAAAGTATAGGCAGTGATCATATATGAGGAGATATAGGTGTGTGTGACTATTTTTGAGGCCATTCGATAGAGGTGATATTTGAATACATATGTGAATAATATGAAGGAGTTGGGCATGAAAAGATCATGGAGAAGAGTGTCCAGGACAAAAATGCACTCTGGTACTGAAGCTAGGAAAAGCTTGCATTTTGGAGGACTAGAAAGAAGACCAGGAATTGGAGTGTAGTGAATTGGAAGGAGTAGGGGGAGATGAAATCAGAAAGGTAGAGAGAGGCCAGCTCACACAGGATTTTGAAGGCGATAGTGGATATTTCGATTTTATACTGAGTGGATAAGATTGGGGAAAATGTGAGGGTTTTGAGTGACCTGAGCAGATTTGTGTTATAAGGTTACTCTGGATACTCTGTGAATCATGTAGTGTAGTGAGACAAAAGGGAAATAAGGAAGATATTTAGAAAGCAGTCTGTAGTCCTGAGAAGAGATGATGATGAGTTTAGACTAGGGTGATGGTCTTAGAAATGGTAAACAGTAGCTGATTTTGGAGATAATTTATGTCACAGCCAATAGGACATGTATACATACTAGATAGAGTGAGGTTTGAGGAGTCAAGGATGAATTCTTGGCTTTTGGTTTGAACAGCTGGGTGAATGGTATTGTTTGCTGAGATGGGGAATGCTGGAAAGGAGCTGGTGGATGGGAGTGGTGGGTAATGAAGAGTTCTGTTCAGTTTTGGCCTTATCAGATTTGATGTATCTGTGAACATACAGGAGATTTTGAGTGAGCAAATAATACAGAGAGAAATCAGGGCTGAAGCTAAAAATGTCTTTGTTTTCAGAAAATAGATAACATGTGGTGCCATGGGAGTAGGTAAGATGACTTAAGAAATGAGTATAGATAAAGAATGGTTGCTAAGGACTGAGTCCTGGGAAGCTCCAATATTTTGAGGTCAAGAAGAGGAGAAACCACAAAGAAAACTGGGAAGGAATAGCGGTGAAGTTGGGGAAGAAACAGGAAGCATGCAAGATCTCAAAAAATTTACCTCTCATACATTAAAACTCCCAACAAAAGGAAGATATAAAATCCAGGAAACAGGGACTCGAGCATGCTTGGATTATATATCCTTTCCTGTAAAACTTTTCTCCCTGGAATTAATAAACACTTGGCTTTTGTACTTGTTTACTTTCCTATGCCCTTATCACTATTTTGGATCCAAGCTATTTAAGAGAACTCAACATTGCATTGTCTCACCATATAGTCCAACAAGTAATCCGCCTAATCCGCCTCTCTCCTGCCCCTGTCTGATACCCTTCTTGGAGCCCTCATTCCCCTCCAGTCTAGATGTGTTGCCCTTTAGGCCTACTGAAAGCTGCTTGGCTGTCACACTGGGATTTATCTTCTTCAATAGCCTGTTCATTGGCTTGTTTTGGGTACCCCTGATTCTTTGGTCAGCTCTGAATAGTATTTACATGAGTGTAATGATGTAAACATTGAATAGTTATTTACCAGAACTCTGTGCCCATGGCTATATTAGGAAGCCTGGGGAAGGTGAAGTTTGGGTATGTTGTGGTGGAGGAGGAGAATTGTATAAGAGAGTTTAACTCTCATCTTCTACATCAAGGAATTTGTAGATAATACCTAAAACTGAAAAATCAAGTGATAGGAGTATAAGCATGTTGGATAGAAATATGAAATGAAATGTCAGAAGAAACATCTACAATTACCTGTACCAGTTACTGGAACATAATGAGTGTTCAATAAAAGTTAGTAAATTCTAGATCTGAATAACTGCAAAGTACAGCTGATAACTCCAAATTAAAAAAAAATGAATGTAAATGTATGTTGCGTTCTCTCCAAATTTTTCATTAAATTGTTTCTATTTGTTTTCATTTAATTTGCTTCGTCTGTTGCTTGATGTACACTTTTATTCAGAGAAATACTTGTTTTTATTGCATGTGCAGGCATGTGTGGGAATTCCATCCAGTTTATTTTAGTATTTGGCTTACAATATTTTTAACTGAAATACTTATTGTTTCTTTAAAATATAAGTATTATGGCTGCTGGTTTAGTAATTTGCTAGTATTTTGCTATTTGCTATATATATATGCACTTTACTAATAATTTGCATTGTTTTCATGAACTATGTAAGAATTTACCTAATTTATTTTGGTTTCAGAATTGTACTGAAATATTACATTTGCAAATATTAGTATTTGCTTTTATAATATGTCATATGTGGTATATGATTTATCAGTAAATTTGCTGTGTTTTAGCTTACTGTTTAGTAGTATTTAATGCCATTATATTCATCTTTAACAATCTAAAATTTTTTAGGCATGGAAGATGTTGTTAGGCCTTTAGAAATTATAATTCCCTACTGGATTACAGCATATTTTCATAACCACAAGAAACTTTTTCCCTAGAAGGTTGTTAAAATCACTTTTAGTGTGTGAATTAGGAGGAAAAAAATGAGAATTGTTTTATGTACATACTTGTCTTAGATCTTGGCAAAAATGGGAAACCTCCTTGAATGGGTCTAAGAAATAGCCTTATACAATAGCAAATTGAGGATTATGGAATGTACTAATGTAATTAGTTATTTCAAAATATTATCAGACTTTTCAGTTAGTCTAAATATACTGCTCTGTAGGCAGCTGTATAAAAATTGAGAAACTCTAATTTATAGGTGTGTTATTGATATAGTATAACAGTTTTAATTAAAAGAATAACTCAGTATTTATACAATTTAAATATTTTATCAATAGAGCTGTTGATTCAGTGCTCTTCTTAAAATTAACTGTCTTAGATAATTGAGACATATATTTACTCTAATAGAGGAAAAATAGAGATAGGGTTTTATATATTACAAATATCTGTTCTGACCCACAGTTTTGCTAAAAGAGATTGTGAAATATTGAAAACATAGTAGTTTGTTTTTATTTTTTCATCACCTAACTCAAAAGAAAAACAAAAATCCTGATTTTTAAAATATGAAATTAGAGTATTTTTAATTCACAGGTTATATTTTACATAAAAACTTTTATTCAAATCTAGATCTTTTTAAAGCATTCTACTTAGTTAAGGAACTGTTTTGTTTCAGTTTCTGTTTTGCAACCTGAAATATTCTTTGCTTTTAGTGGTATTGTTGGAAATAGTGCAACTACATTATTGACTACCGTTGAAGAAATGCATTTGCTAAGCAAAAAAATATTCTTCAATAGCTTGAGTCTTCATGCAAGTAAATTAATGGACAAGGTATGTTTGAAAAATGTAATTATTAAATTGTGTGAATGTTTCACATTAAAGATGTTTTAATGATTTTTGTATTGATTGAAAACTTTTCCCATTACATTCTGTGTTCTTTTGAGTTCTTCCTGTCACCAACAACTTTCATTTTGAGATGGCTTACTGGACCTAAGTTTATAGTCTTTGTTCCTGAAACAGTATAACATTGAGTTATAATTGGAGATAGCGTCTCAGGCTCCAATTTTACTACCATTTTTTTCTGTCACAGAAGTTGTATAATTAAAGCAAACTTATTGTATTTAGCTGGGGGCTAAGATGACATACAGATTGGAAAACCAGAACTCTTACAAAATATTTTTTCCAAATAGCTTATATTTTTACCCCTGATGTTACAGTTTTGTCCTTATGAAATGTATGCTCCTCTGAGTTACATAATTATTTATGAAAACAAACAAGGAAAAACATCCCACAAAAAAACAAACAACAGAATCCTCAAAGAGTCCTGTAAGATCTAATATCTTAAATTGAGCAGGGTATTTTGGCAGGACCTTAAGAAATAGATTTACAATGATCAAATCCTTATTTATTTTTGTTTCATTATTGAGAACATGAGTTTTTCAAGGATGTGTCACAATCACCATACTGGCTTTTTAATTGTACTACTCTATCTAATAGGCTAGCTATATTAGCCCCAAGTTTTGTAATATGGTATAAAATAGACAGTAGCAATTTAGTCCAGAATACCAGGTCCATCTTCACTTTCCTAAGTTCAGTCTTCACTTTCCTAAGCCTTAATAGGAGTCTACTTCCTGACCCACATGCATGATTCAGATTCATTTGGAAAAGCAACATGAATTTGTGGAGCTGGAATATCTACCTTTATTTTTCTTGCCTTGTGTATTTCTGTTTGCATCAACAGTTTACTAACAATCATTTCTGGTTATATTTGTTATTATGAGTTCTTATTTAGACAGAACTCTTCTAAAATAATTTATACATGATACACAAACATTAAACATGAACAAATATGTGCTAGCTGTTGAGAGTACAAGGATGAACACTCAGCATCTGTTGGCCTCATTAAGGTTGCTTCTCCTTTAGTGGAAAATGACCAAATAAGTCTGGTTATTATAGAATCCTATAATTTATGAAAGACATGTGCCTACAATACGTATATGGTAGCACCAGAGGAGGAGTATATTTAGCAAACTATCTGTACTCCTTTACAGAGAGGAAGCTTTCCACAGAGAAATGTAATAGAGTTGAACTTTGAAGGACAGGTAGGCTTTAGATAGTTGAGGAAAGGAGTGCATAGAGGTCATCTTAAATAGAAGAAACAAATAGAATATGCTAGAACATGAGTATGAGTTACCTATAAACAAATTTTTCATTTATTAAAAAATATCACTTGTAAAGTGATGTGTTTTATATATATAAGTGGGGAGGCTAGATTGGAAATAGGAAAATTAAAGGAGTATTGAAACTGTTTTTATTCATACATGATTTAAGGGAAAGACTGGGAATAGGCAAGAGGGGACAGATTCATGAAGGGTAAAGGTAAAATCTTCAAAACTTGATGACTGAATGTGGGTTATTGAGAGGGATTCATCTAGAATAATTCCTAGGCTAATCACAAATATCTAGAATGCAGAAAGAGGGTACAATTTGGGAGATAAAGATGGTATCGTCTAAGTTAGATAAGATGAGTTTGAGGTGCCTATGAGAGATCCCTCTGGAATTGGTCTAATCTAAAAGGGAGTGATACATTTGGATTTAGAGAGTTTTACATATAAGAGATAGTTGAATTCATGGGTTTGGATGAAGTCACTAGGAATAATTTTTTTTGTAAGAGTAGAGCTACCAGGACACAGTCTTGGGAAACGCTGACGTTTAAGAGAAGGAAAAAAGTCAACAGTATGATGCTGAGAGAGGATGGCCAGAGAGGCAGGACAAAAATTAGGATAAGGTTTTATCAGAAAAGCCAAGAGAAGACAGTTTCTAGAAGGAGGGCATGGTTAATAATGACAGATGCTTTTAAAGAGTTCTAGTAGGAGGCTCGTTATCTTTGGCAATATATATGTGATAGGTGACCTAAATGGGCAATTTTAGTCCTGTGGTGGAGATAGGAGCCAGATTGTAGTATGTAGAAAAGTTCATGGGTAAGCATATTACCCAAAGCTTTACCAATTAGAAAACATATGGGCCTCAAGACTGAAAATAGATGCATTAGGCATTTGTATTAAGAAATTTGAAACAGAGCAATAAAATAAAGATATATGGAAAGGATGGAATTAAATTTCTGTGACAAATTAGAAAACAAAAGCAGAATTGATTATTTGTTGAAAAGATAAAATTGGCAAACTTCTAACAAGTCTAATCAAGAAAAAAAGAAAATTAAAAGTTTTTAGAAATTAGAGACAAGCCACAGATGATAATTAAAACTTAGAGAGTACCATGTGCAGTTTTGTACTAATCATCTGAAAATCAGAATAAGATGAATGCTTTTTAAGGTGACATAAATTGGTAAAATGTGAGTCAAAAGGAAGTGGAAAGTGTGAATATACCTAAGGAAGGAAGAAAAGTTATTAAAGAACGTGTTACCAGGCCTAGTTCAGATTATATAGAGAACTTCATTCATACTTAGGAGGAACAGATAATTCTCCAGAACATGAAAAAATATAGAAAGCTTCCCAGTTTGTTTTAGGTAGTATAACACCGACATAAAACCTTTTAAAGATAGTCAGTAGTGAAAACCATAGATCAGTCACTTTTTAAGTTTTAAAACTTCAAAATTCAGCATTTATATATTAAAACCAAGAATGGTTTATTACATGAATATAAGAATATTTCAGTGTTAAGAAATATACTAAGTGAGTATATAAAATAAATTTTATATTCTCATATTTGATTATTTTGGGGAAAATCTTAATAAATAAGTCATTGATGAATACTTCCTTAACCATATAAAGAGAAATAAAACTAACAGCCAATATCATAATTAATATTGACACACTAGTGATTCTTCTATTTAAGTGAAGAACAAGAATGCTTGCCAGTACTTTTAAATAATAACCACGGTAGAAAGACCAGATAAAGAAATGAATTGTAAATATTTTAAAGGAGGAGACATTAGATTATTTATGGATGTTATGATAGTCTATTTTGAAGACCTAGGAGAATCAACTAAAAAGCTGTACAACCAGAAAATGAATTCTAGTGAAGTCGGTGAAAAGATCAATATACAAATGTAATTAATTTTCTTATATACCAGCTCATGAGGTGCTCAATAAATACTGGTAACATGAATGGTTCAGTTCATTTTCTGCTGGCCTATATTCCATCACTATCTTGCCATTAGCTTTAAATCTCTTGCACCCTTGCCATTTTACCACATTCACTTTGCAAAACCACCTTGAATTAATTCAGTTTTTCAATTTTTCCTGAGCTCTGCTAAAGAAAATTACATCATACAGACAGGAGTCACTAAAAATTGTCTCCAACATCAGGAAAGCCCTCCAGGAGGTCCAGCAAATACTGATTGTCCTTTGGCAGCCACTCACATTTACCTTACTTATTTTCACCCATTTCCTCAAATCTACCATACTACCTCCTACTGAAAAAGTGCCAACTCTTGCTAAAACTGGATAATGGACATTAAAAAAAAATCTTTACCAACATGACGAGCAAAAGTGACATTTTGTTGTTTTTCTCATTTGGATTTCTGTGATTCTAGTGAGAATTAACATTTTAAGATATGTTTTTGGCTGTTTGTGAATTGCTTGTTCAAGTCCTTTGCCATTTTCCTATTGGGTTGTCTTGTTCGTTTCTGATATTCTTTATGCATTAAGAATATTAACTCCATCATATATAACAGACATTTTCTCCACGTTATCATTTGCCTTTAAAATTTGCCTGTAGTATTTTCTGACACATCAACTTTTAATTTTTTTATAGTTCAATAGAACTTTTTTTATAGTTGTTTTCCCTTGGGAGCATTCCATGCTTGAAAGTATTCCCACAAGAAAAAACATTTAGAATTTAATATATAATAAAGTTAGCATCTATTAGTGGGGAAATGATAGATTGTTTAATACATTTATTTAGATGTATTTTCTTAGGTGTTTCTATGTTTTCACTTTATTTATTTTTTTAAGCAACAGGGTCTTACTGTTGTTGCCCAGGATCGTAGCTCACTGCAGCCTTGAACTCCTGGGCTCAAGCCATCCTTCTGCCTCAGGCTTCCAAGTAGCTTGGACTATAGGTGCATGCCATCATGCCTAGCTAATTTAAATTTTTTTTTTTTTTTTTTTTTCTGTAGAGACATGGTCTCACTATGTTGCCCAGGCTTGTCTCAAACTACTGGCCTCAGGTGATCCTCCTGCCTCAGCCTCCCAAAGTGCAGGAATTGCAGGTGTGAGCCACCACACCTGGCCCTGGCCCTGGTTTCACTTTTGCAACAAATTTTTAATCTACTGAAGTTTATTATTGTTCAGACTGAAAAGTTAGTATCTTATTCTTTCCCAAGTGGTTATCCATTTATTTTATTTTATTCCCCTAATAGTAAATTTCTATATATTTTATCAGTCATGTAAAAGTTAAAATGAAAGTTGCAGCAAAACAGGAAAACATACAGTTGACTCCTGAGCAACATGGGAGTTACGATGCTGACCCCTGTGAAGTTGAAAAAATCTGCGTGTGACTTTTGACTCTCAAAATGTAACTGCCAATTAGCTTACTATTGACTGGAAGCCTTGCTAATAACATAAGCAGTCAACACATTTTTTGTTGTATGTGTTATATACTGTATTCTTACAATAAAGTAAGCTAGTGAAAGGAAAATGTTATTAAGAAAATCATAAGGGAGAGAAAATATATCTACTATTCATTAAGTGGAAGTGAATCATCATAAAGGTCTTTATCCTCATTGTCTTCACATTGAGTAGGCTGAGGAGGAGGAAGAAGAGAGATTGGTCTTGCTGTCTCAGAGAGTAGCAGAGGGAGAAGACAATCTATGTAAATGTGGACCTTTGTGGTTTCAACATGTGTTGTTTAAGGGTCATCTGTAATGCATAGTAAAAGGCAACTGAAGGATGACATCTTCCAATTAAAACTTTGAACAGAATAGGATGAAAATGAGGGAAGAAAGTAATTGTAATCTGAATTTATTAATTACCAATCAATATTGCAGCTTATGTGAGTTTATAGCAGTGAATGGGCTCTGATCATTATTGTTGTTGTTTTTGTTGTCATTATTACTAGTTGAACCCTGGATGTTTTTCTCAGATGTTAACTGGGCCATATTTAGAGTTATTTTTACATTAGATTGCGACTGTATTATGATTCTCTTTACAACTCATATGTTGCTTGTATCTACAGCCATTTCAGGTTTTTTGCAAGAATATCTTCCTTTCATCAAATTTTAATGTTCCATAATTTTATATTAGTTGTATCTTTTACTTATTCTGCTTCTTGTAAATGATTTCGCTTCCTCTAAAAACACTGTAGCTTTATGAAGAAAACAATATTTATTGTAGAATGTTCTTCATTAGCAAAGCACCCAAGTGGAAATTTTTGTTAATAGAATTTTAAGTGCATAGTATAATTGTTAGAAAGAATAGCTTTTAAAATAAAGGTATAGCCAGAGAGGAATTTTTAAAAATATGATTGCTTTTGTGCTTTTAAAAAGACATACTTGGGAGCTAATTCTTTATCCAGCATGAAAAAAAGAAAATTCAAGGACATAATTTTATTGAAAGATGTACCTTTTCCCTAACAAAGCAGTTTGAAGCACTTGAGTATTCAAGTAGGCATACGTCCTTTCTTATCAAGCTCTCCTGAAATATTCATAACTGCAAATCTAGTGAAGTTTAAAGAGAATATGTATCTATACTGCAAAAGACACAATGTTGTATCAATTTAGGCTAAACTGACATTTTCTAAAATTATTTCTCACTATAGTAATAGTACAGTTCTAATTGCAAGGATATAGCCTGTCTTAAATGAAACCCATATCAAATTAATAGTAGTCAGGATTGATTTGCCCAGTCCTCTGGAGGAAAAAAAACAAACCCCAAATGATTCTTTAAATAAATTGTCATTTAAATTCTAGGATATGGTTACTGCTTTGAATCTCTTTTTACTACTCATAGCATAGTATGTGGGTTAGCAGCTTGGGCATCATATGGGAGCTTACTAGACATGCAAATATCTCAGGTCCTGCTCCAGACCTACTGAATCAAATTATGCATTTTAATAAGATTCCCAGGAGGTTCATGTGCTCATTATAGTTTGAGAGGTGCTGTTCTGGTTGAATAGTTTGAGTTTTACATTATTCCTTACAGATGATTCTGCCAGGAAAAACAAACAAACCAAATTTTTTTTTATCTGAAATGCTTTAATATTGAAAAAAATAAAAGTGTGTAAAATAAGTTATAATTTGAAATTATTTCAAACATGTTAGTTTGTAGTCTTTAATTTTATCTTGGACAATTTTATTGACTTAAAAACTTAAATTCCACATATTGTCAATTACTAGAATGTATGCACTTAGAGCAAAAAGAATGTATATATTTTTATATATATATATACACACACACACTTCTTTTATATATATATACTCCTTTATATATATATATATTTTAAATATATATAGAGAGAGAATGAGGAAATTAGTTTAAAAATATGAGGACTTAGTGTTTGGTTGGCAAATCTTTATTTTTTGAAAGCAAATGGGCGAAGGGCCTTCTAAGAAGCTACACAACAGAAAATTATAGGACCTTAAATGGAAGATAGCTGAAAGAATAACACTAAAGTTGGTAATGGGCTGAAGTTGTAGGAACAGCTTTTGGAATTTTTATGGTGCAACCTTTTTATTTTTCTCTAGTAAAAGTCAGAGCACCTAAACTACAGAAGGGATAAAAAGTAAATAGTCACAAGAAGAATGAGGACTTTTGTGTATAGCTCTACACATTTAAAAAAAGAGAGGTTCTAATATATGGAATATGAAGTTTTCAGTAGCTTAAATGCTTTTTTTAAAAAATTTATTGATTGATTAATTGATTGAGTCGGAGTCTGTCTCTTTCGTCCAGGCTGGAGTTCAGTGGTGTGATCTCGGCTCACTGCAACCTCCTCCTCCTGGGTTCAAGCGATTCTCCTGCCTCAGCCTCCTGAGTAGCTGGGGTTACAGACCTCCACCACCATGTCCAACTAATTTTTGTATTTTTAGTAGAGACAGGGTTTCACCATGTTGGCCAGACTGGCCTTGATTTCCTGGTCTCAAGCAATCCACCCACCTCAGCCTCCCAAAGTGCTGGTATTATAGGCATGAGCCACCATGCCCGGCCTTTAAATGCTTTTAATTGTGAAATTTTTCTGTATACTTCAACTTTGTCACTTAGAAAATATTCAAATTTTGAAATAAGTATTTCATAATAATAAGACTTGATGTTTAGTATGTACAATAATATAAAGAAGAAGAAGAACAAATGAGCTCACTTTTTTTTTTTTTTTGAGACAGAGTCTCACTCTGTCACCAGGCTGGAGTGTAATGCACAATCTTTGCTCACTGCAACCTCTGCCTCCCAGGTTCAAGCGATTCTCCTCCCTCAGCCTCCTGAGTAGCTGGGACTACAGGCATGCACCACCACATCCAGCTAATTTTTGTATTTTTAGTAGAGACGGGGTTTCACCATGTTGGCCAGGATGGTCTCCATCTCTTGACCTTGTGATCCGCCCACCTCAGCCTTCCAAAGTGCTGGGATTATAGGCATGAGCCACTGCACCCAGCCGAGCTTTATTTTTAACTGCAGATATAGTACCCAAGTCTAAAGTATATAGTTAGTTGAATGTTTGTATTTGCATATGCTCATTAATTATCACCCAGATAAGATATAAAACATTTCTGGCACCTCAGAAGGCATCCTCTTTCCCCTTCCCAGTCAATATCTAACCCCAGTGTAAACTGCTGTCTGACTACTGTCTCTTGTTTTCCCTGCTATTAACTTCATGTAACTAGATTCATACAGTGTATAATTTTTGGCCCTGACTTAGCATATCTGTAAGATTCATATATTTTGCATGTTCAGTAGTTCATTTTTTAATTGTTGTATAGTAATTTCGTTAAATATATTCACCACAATTTACTCATTCTGTTACTGAGGAACATTTGGGATGTTTCTAGTTCTTGGATATTGTAAATAAAGCTATTATTAATAGTCTTATACATGTGTTGGTGGACCTAAGTTTTTATTTCTCTTGTATGTATGCCCAGAAATGGAATATCTGGATTATAAGATTGATTAGCTTTACTAGATATTGCTAAGTATTTTTCCAAAGTAATTGTCCTAGATCACTTCACCAGAAATGTGGGAGTTTCAGTTGTTCCACATTCTCTCCAGTACGTGATGTTGTTAGTCTTTTTAATTTTAGCCATTGTAGAAAGTGTGTGGTGGTATTTCATTTGCTTGTAGTTTGCATTTTTCTCAAGATTAATGGTGATGAACAATTTTTCATGTTTATTGGCTGCTGGATGTACTTTCTTTTGAAGTTGTCTTTTAAAGACTGTTGCAGAGAGTCCTTACTGGGTTGTTACCTTTTTCTTATTGACTTGTAAGAGTTTTCAAACATGTGTTTGGATACAAGTCCTTTATGGAATAATAAGCATCACAGATACTTTCTATCACTTTTTGAACTGTCTTTTCACTCTCTTAGTCGTGTATTAGATCAACAGAAATTCTCAATTTTTAATTCAGTCTTGTATAACAAGCTTTTATTTCATGATTAGTTCCTTCTGTGTCCTGTTTAAGAAATCTTTGGCTATCTCAGGGTCATGAGGACATTCTTCTGTATTTTTCTCTAAGAAGCTTGATTATTTTAGCTTCCACATTTAGGCCTTCAATCCATCTCAAATTTTTGAGTATGGTATGAAGGTAGGGGTCAAGTTTTATTTGTGTGTGCGTGTTGTTTAAATTACTTTATTTTCCTTGCTTTCAATTTTTCTTGCCTTTGGCCTTGATCCATGTCGTAATGTCTGGTAAAATATAACTGGATACCTAATACCATGTTCTCATAGTAGGTCTTCAACAGATGTTTGATAGATTGAAAAACTAGAAGAGCCTTAGAAGCTAATCTTCTCAGTCATCTTTGTCCTTAGCTGCATATGTATTTCTTAGGTTACCTGAGACTTTTATGTTTTTTTTCAGTTAAGTTGATATTTAATAATTGGTTGTCTTAGTACCAGTGGTGTAGTTGCAGGTGGTTTTTGTGCTGCGATACAGGTATAGCCTTTCTTAAATTAAAGATTCAGTCTGAGTTTGTTGGGGATACTTATCTCGGGTGAGCAATTGATGGGACTCCACATTAGAAAGGCAATATATAGCTCAAGGAGAAATCCTGGGCTTTGGAGTCTGATAGAGCTGTACTCAAATTCTAACTTTTCCAATCATTATGACTTTCAATAAGTTGTCACTATGTAATTGAGTTTTTACTAAATGTAAAACAAAGAATTATGGCACAGTCAACGTAGATTAACCTGCCCTAGGTCACATAGTCACTAAGGGTGAATATACACCCAGGTCTGCCTAATTGCTAAGCCTGTGCCTACTTCCTGGTGGATGTTCCATACATAATAGTTCCTTTTAACATTTTCCTTTTATTTATTTTTAATTTTTATAAATTTATGAGATACTAATGCAGTCATGTTACATTTATATATTATGTAGTGGTGAAGTCTGGGCTTTTAGTGTAACCATCGCCTGAGTACTGTATATTGCACCCAGTAGGTAATTTCTCATCCCCCATTCCCCTCCCACCCTCCCAACCTATCTGAGTCTCCAGTGTCTATTATTCTACTCTGTGTCCATGGGTACACATTATTTAGCTCCCACTTATAAGAACATGCAATATTTGACTTTGTTTATTAACCTCAGATTATGGCCTGAAGTTCCACTCATGTTGTTGCAAGAGAAATGATTTCATTCTTTTTCATGGCTGAATAGTATTCCATGGTGTGAGTGTATGTGTGTATATATGTGTGTGTATATGTGTGGTGTGTGTGTATATGTGATATGTAACATATATATGTGTGTGTCCACAAATATAACATATATGTGTTATATGTACACACACACCACATTTTCTTTATCCAGTCATCTGTTGAGGGGCACTTAGGTTGATTCCATATCTTTGCTATTGTGCATATTTTCATATGGATATACACTTGATCCAGCACCATTTATTGTAAAGGCCATCCATTCCCACTGCAGTGAAGTGGAAATGGCCATAAATCACATGACCATGTATGTGGATTTGTTTGGTAATTGTGTATTCCATTGATTTATTTTAGATTATTTATTTATTCCATTGATTTTATTTTATTTAGAATCAACTTGTGCATTTTTAAAATAAAAAAGCTTTCTGAGGCTTTGATTAAATCTATAGATCAGTTGAGGAGAAATTAATATCTTAATGATACCAAGATTTCCAATTTATGAATATCGTATATCTCTCCATTTACTTAGGTCTTTAGTTTATCTCACTAACCTTTTATAGTGTTCAGGCCTTGTACATCTTTTGTTAGATTTATTCCCAGATATTGAATGGTTTTTTTGATGCTTTTGAAACTTATTTTTCTTTTTAAATTTTATTTTCCACATATGTATTTCTAGTATAGAGTTGATTTTGATTGTTGATTCTGTTTCCACATACCTTTAAGGCAGTTTGTTTTTGAGTGCAAGAGTAAGCCATTGAAGATTTGGTCTCACATCTTCATTTTTGAAAGCATTTTAAAAATATCATTGGGACTGCTGTATGGAGAATGGAAAGTGGGTATGGATGAGCAAATTTGGAAGAAAGGAGACCACTCAGGAGACTCTTAGAGTAAACCTGGCAAAAGTGGCCTACTATAGAGCAGTAGCATAGGATGGTTTGGAGCATTTGCATTTGGAATATATTTTTAATGGTATAGAGATAATTCAGTAAATTAAATGAGGGAAATGAAGAAAAGAAAAAAATCAATGAATACTTTTCGGTTGTTGATCTGATTAACTGGATAGTATTAATGCTTAAATACCTCCACTTAATGTTTGTAAAACAAAAAGTGATAACTATTGTTCCCACTCCCTTTTGTATTTCATACAAACTCTAAGTTCTTTAGAAGATTTTTCTTTTTTAAATAGGGCAGTGAAGATATTAGCTGGTTCTTTCTTTTCTTTTTTTTTTTTTTTTTGACATTACCTTTTGTTTTTGATGAAAGAAAAATTTTAACCTTACCATGTAATGCTAATTTCTGTCTTTTAAAAAATCTTAACTTATTAAACAGTATATCTAATTTTACACTTTTCTTTAAGATTACATTGGAGCCCATGAGTGGGCTTCTATTAATCTATAATTGTTTCTGTAATTTTCCATGTTTATCTTTTTTTTTTGAAAAACAAATGGTAAACTCAATGATATTCTTAAAGATGTCTGCCTTCCTCCTCCACCTGTAACATGTAAGAATCATCGGTTTGAAAAGTTTAAAGCATATGAGTCACAAGGATATAAAATTAGCTAGCAAAATTTCAATGTAGCAAAACATTTAGGAAGAAAGGATGCTTTATGTAAACTTGAAGAAGGCCTCAAATAGGTTGTAAGATACTGGGGCCATTAGTGCTCATAGACTTCAATGTGGTCATGATCTTAAGAAACAGTTGTTAATAGCACCTTATCATAGATTCCCTACAGAAGAATCTAAGATCTACAGCATCCTCTCTGAAAAAATTAACTTTATAGAATTCAAGTAGAAATATCACCTGTGAAAATCAAAATTAACACTTTGGTGTAGTGGTTATAAGCGTGACCTTTGGAGTCAATGCTTGGGTGAGAGTCTAAGCTCTGCCCCTTCTAAGAACAGTGGGACCTTTGGCAGGTTATTTAATCTGTCCCTCCTTTAGTTTCCTCATATATAAAATTTGATATTATTCCTTCCTCCTCCTTCTCATCAGTCTTGCTCATCTTCTGCAAAAAGGGAATAATATATACGTTAGGTTCATTAGGATTAAATGAAGATCACATGTAAAGTACATGGTACAGTTTTTAGATTATTTTTTCACATTACAAAATACTCATTTTGAAGATAGCAATATAAAGAAAGTTTAAACATGACTATAGGTAACATTCAGCATTTTTAATATTTCAGTCTTTTAAAAATATGAGTGTACACACACCTGTACACATGATGTGCATACAATTTTGTCTTTGTTTTTGTTTTTGAGCTGGAGTCTCACTCTGTGGCCCAGGCTGGAGTGCAGTGGTGCAATCTCACCTCACTACAACCTCCACCTCCTGGGTTCAAGTGATTCTCCAGCCTCAGCCTCCCGAGTGGCTGTGATTACAGGTATGTGCCACCGTGCCCAGCTAATTTTTGTATTTTTAGTAGAGACGGGGTTTTGCCATATTGGCCAGGTTTGTCTTGAACTGCTGACCTCAGGTGATCAGCCCGCCTCGGCCTCCCAAAGTGCTGAGACTACAGGTGTGAGCCACCAAGCCCAGCCCTGATGTGTATCTTGCATTTTTCATTTAACATATTATTGGGGCTTAATAAAATGTTAATTCTTTTTTTTGGAAACATCTTTAATACTGTACTTATGGATCCCATTCTTCCATGCAGAAGCCAGTTTTACATGAATTATTTTGGTTCGTTTTCCCTATTAAATAGCATTTATAATGACAAAACATTCCGTCACAGTACTGTTGGAACATGTCTATTGTCCAGAGGCTTATTAAGAAATGACTTACTGTTTAGTCCCTTGGTATTTCAAAACAATTGATTAAATATATAATGGTATATGTATATGTTTTATGTTGTAACTATGCTGCAGGAACATAAATTGAATGTAAGTGACCATAGTCAACAGTTTTTATTGATATCCATTATGCTTAAAACGTTGTGAAAGATAGAGCAGTTAAGAAGATATGTGCCTGAAATAAGGAGTCTGATCTATTTGAAGTAGACATTCTCACATGTCATTTTAGTAGCCTTGTACTTTGGATTTAAAAACAAGCAAAGATATTTGCTTATTGTCCCTAAGGGAGTATGCTTTGAATATAACCAGTTATTTTGTATCCATTCATTCACATGAACGTGCTTAGGTTAGTGGTACATATCCATGATATAGGTATTTGGAAGTAATGTGGCCATGTTTGCAACAAAGCTTACCTGCCTGAGCAAGTACTTGCATGCCTGCTGTAGATACTCAGCAAAGTGTCATGTGGCCAACGTCAGGTTACAACTCTAGTTAAGATTTTTGAGAGTTTAAGATCATGACAAAAATAGAGGGAAAAGTCAAATATTCAGAATAAGAAAGAGGGAAATCTTTATTTGTAAGGCAAAAGTTCACATTTTCTTCAACTTTCTGTCAGTATGTAAGATTTCTATGAATAGCTCAAGTCCTGGCATAAGTAGCAGTGATAATATTAACACCTCTTTCTCCCAGTCACATCACTCTGAGGATGCATCTGCCACTCACTTACTGGTGCTGACAGGTTTCCAAGGAAGTGGAGTGTGAATAAACTTGGATTTTCTGCACAGCTTAAAGCTTATAGGAATTTCTGTATTATGATTATTGTTTTACATGAAGTTCATACATTGTTTTTTTCTAATGGTTGCTACTACTTGTTTTAGGCTCTCTAAATAACAAGGCCCACTTAATTCTAGTGTTTGGCCTCCACAGCCTTATATGGAGATATGAAAGACATAGTAAAGAGGGTCTCTTCCCTAAGGGAAACTATGGTTAGTATAAAGTAAGTGCAAGAATGCATTGGAGGGACTTCAAAGGAAGTATAGACTTGGCCGGGTGCGGTGGCTCACGCCTGTAATCCCAGCACTTTGGGAGGCCAAGGCGGGCGGATCACGAGGTCAGGAGATCAAGACCATCCTGGCTAACAAGGTGAAACCCCGTCTCTACTAAAAATACAAAAAAATTAACCAGGCATGGTGGCAGGCGCCTGTAGTCCCAGCTACTCGGGAGGCCGAGGCAGGAGAATGGCATGAACCCGGGAGGTGGAGCTTGCAGTGAGCCGAGATCATGCCACTGCACTCCAGCCTAGGCAACACAGTGAGACTCCGTCTCAAAAAAAAAAAAAAGAAATATAGACTTGTCTCTTACAAAGTTTAACCATTAGAAGTGAATTTTACAAAATGAAACTAAAATGACAAAAGTGAGGTGTTTCTCCTCAGATTTTCTTTCTGTTATTCTGCTACAGGATTTTATAGTCACAAAGTTTGTTTATCTGAAAAACTGCCATAATTTTCACTTAGCTTTAGAAGTGTGGTTCTTACCTTGTTGCCGATCTAATGGATGTGTGTAAAAGCACCTCATAGAATGGCAGTTTGTTGAATGACTTGAGTTCAAGTAGCATTCACTTGCAATGATTTACCATCAACTCTAACTATGGCAAAGTGTGACTTTAGCCTTAAATTTAAACTCCTTAAAGACCTTATTTCAAGGGAGAAAAAAATTTCCTTTCAACTTTCTCCTATCAGTGTGTAAATTTTACATCATTGGTCTTCTGTTTTGTTTGGCAATTAAAAATCTCTTGTGTTAATTTTTGAAAGTTTTTTTGTTTAAGATTTATTGCTTCCAAGTGCAACAAAAATAAAAATAAATAAATGGGACCTAATTAAACTAAAATGCTTCTGTATAGCCAAAGAAATAACGATCAGAGGAAACACACAGCCCACAGAGAAAATATTTACAAACTACGTATCCGAAAAAGGACTGATATCCAGAATACAAGGAACACAAACAAATCAGCAAGAAAAAAACAAATAATCCCATCAAAAAGTGGGCAAATGAGATGAACAGCCATTTCTCAAAAGAAGATATACAGATGACTAACAAACATATGAAAAAATGCTCAACATCACTAATCAAGGAAATGCAAATTAAAACCACAGTGAGACACCACCTTACTCCTGTAAGAATGGCCATTTTTAAAAAGTGGAAAAAAAAAAAACCATATTGGTGTGGATATGGTGAAAGGGAATGCTTACATACTGCTGGTGGGAATGTAAATTAGTACAACCTCTATGGAAAACAGTAGGAAGATTTCTTAAAGAACTAAAAGATCTACCATTCAATCCAGCAATCCCGCTACTGGGTATCTACCCAAAAGAATAGAAGTCATTATATCAAAAAAGACACTTGCACACGTATGTTTATTGCAGCACGGTTGCAGTTGTAAAGATATGGAACCAGCCTAAGTGCCCATCAACCAATCAGTCGATAAAGAAGTTGCAACAACTTGAATGGAGCAGGAGGCCATTATTCTAAGTGAAGCAACTCAGGAATAGGAAACCAAAAACTGTATGTTCTTACTTATAAGTGGGAGCTAAGCTATGGGTACACAAAGGCACACAGAGTGATATAATGTACTATGGAGACTCAGAAGGGGGAGAGGATGAGTGAAGGATAAAAAATTACATATTGGGCACGATATACACTACTTGGATGATGGGTGCACTAAAATCTCAGACTTCGCCACAGTACAATCATCCATGTAACCAGAAACCACTTGTACACCAAAAGCTATTAAAATTAAAAAAAAAATTTTTTAAGATTTATTGCTTCCAAAAGACACTATATACTCACTGTCTCTCTATTTCTATATGTATATGTATATATGTACACACACACACACATACTATATATTATAGTTTATAACTTAGAAGAGAAAATTACACATTAAACATTTAGGTTCTTAATCATACAAGGTTTATAGTTCTACTAGAGCTGTACTCCTCATCTAGCTTCCCTGGAGGATTTGTTAGATTTTTTTTTTCTGTTTATGAAAGGTATTGGGAACTGACACATAATGTGTTTGCTCTGGTTTCTATAGCTGTCTATTTCTATATTATAGCTATTAGAATGCTAGCAGGTCTTTCTGATTTGTTCTAAGCTAAAGATTCCACTGAAAAAATTTTTGAGTATCTTCTGTTCAGTTTATATTTCTTATGTATATGCATGCACATATATGGAATAGCTTTATATTTAGATTTTTGGAATTATGAGTATGTTGATTTCTATTAAATGTATATTTATTTTAAAAACAAATGGAAACACAAAGAAGAAAATAACACTCCTCTACATCCTGTCACCCTGAATTAACTGTTATTAACTGCTTGGTAGTTGGTAGTTTCTTTTAGGGGGCAGAGAGAGATCACTCTATTAATTTTGTAAAACTGATATGCATATATTTATACATAATTTAAACTATGGAGAAGAGCACAAAGATGAAAATTTTTAAGAAACCCTCTTCTTGGAAATAACATTAGTTAACTTTATTATAATCAGTTTAACAACAGTCTAGATATCATTTTAAGTAGGAGTGATAAATAGAATACTTTTGTGAAGATAAGATCATATTCTGGAGGTTTTTTTTTAAGTTCACATTTATTTGAATTTAATGAAAGAAAAGGAGACAAAACTGAAGAAACTGTGGAACTTGAAATATGTATCTCTTCACCCAAGAAATATTTTCCTTCAATTTTGTAAGTTTTGGCTTTATGTGTTTTGGGGCTTTTTTGTTGGGTGCATATATATTTATAATTATTTTATTTTCTTGATGGATTGACCCTTTTATCATTATCAGATATCCTTTATTTCTAGTAATAATTTTTGTTTTAAAGTCTGTTTTGTCTGATATTAGTGTAGCTAATTTAATCTAGCTTTCTTTCAGTTATTGTTTGCAAGGTATATCTTTTTATATCCTTGTATATATCCTTGTACATCTAATTTATTTTTGTCTTAAAAGTGTGTCTGTTGAAGTTGGCATATAGTTGGTACATGGTGTGGTTTTCCAAATTAATCTGCTAGTCTGTGCTTTTTGATTGTCATGTTTAATCCATTTACACTTAATTTAATTGAGGGTAGAGTAGAATTTATGTCTGCAATTTTTCCTTTTGTTTTCTGTATGTCTTAAATGATTTTTTTTCTCTGTGTCCCTGTTACTTCTTTTACATTGAGTAGATATTTTCTAGTCTACTAATTTAATTCCCTTATTTAAACATATATGTATGTGGGTATAGGGTTAGTTATATTTCCTGAGTGGTGCCCTGGGATACAATTAGCATCTTAATTTATAACAACATACTTTGAATAGTATACAAAAATTTTGCTCCTATATAGCTCCATTCTCCTCTTCCTTTATGCCCTTATTAATACAGTTAAATCTTATTACATTGTATGCCCATCAACATAGACTTATAATTGTTGCCTCATGCAGTTTTCTTTTAAATTAGAGTTATGAACAAAAATACATTAAAACTGTCTTTTATAGTTATCTTTGTTGGAGCCTTGACCAGTGCTCTGTTTCTTTATGTGGATCAAGTTACTTTCTAGTGTCCAGTTTTCCTTAGTATGTCTTGTAGGGCAGGTATGCTAGTGAAGAATTTTTGCCTTTATGGAGTGTCTTAATTTCTCCTTTATTCTTGAAGAATAGTTTTGCTGAATTTGAAATACTTGGTTGAGAGTTTATTTCAGCCTGTGAATATGTCATCCAATATGCAGGCTTCTGGCCTGCATGTTTTCTGGTAAGAAATCAGCTATTGATCTTGTCAAAAATCCTTGTTCATAGTGAGTTATTTCTTTTTAGTTGCTTTCAGGATTATCTGTCTTTTGACAGTTTGATTATGACGTGTTGCTGTAGGTCTCTTGAGTTTATCCTTCTTGGGGGTCAGTTAGCTTCTTGGATGTTGATTAATATTTTTTAAAATCAAAATTGGTAAGCTTTCTGTCATTGTTTCTTCACTGCCTTTTTTTCTTTGTTCTTTCCTTCTGGGATTCCCCTTTATACTTACATTGTTAAATGGTGTCTTATCTCTGATGTTCTGTTCATTTTTTCAAATTCTTTTTCTTTCTGTTTGTCAGACTCGATAATCTTTAAGTTCCTATCTTTAAGTTCACTGAGTATTTATTCCACCTGCTTAAATCTGCTGTAAGGCCAAGCACAGCAGTTCACACCTGTAATCATAGCATTTTGGGAGGCTAAGGCAGGAGGATCACTTGAGCCCAGGAGTTTGAGACAGCCTGGGCAACATAGCAAGACTACCATCTCTACAAAAAAGAAAATTAGCCAGGCTTGTTGGCATGTGCCTGTAGTCCTAGCTGTTAATACTTGGGAGACTGAGGTGGGATGATCACTCAAGCATGCAGTGAGCTGTGATTGCACCACTGCACTTTATCCTGAGTGACAGAGAAAGACCCTGTCAAAAAACAAAAAACAAAAACAAAAACCCTATAGTTAATTTTTCATTTCAGTTATGTACTTTTTGACTCCAGAATTTCTCTTTGGTTATATTTTATTATTCCTCTCTCTTTATTGATATTCTCTATTTGGTGAGACATTGTTTTCATACTTTAGTTCTTCAGACGTGATTTTCTTCAGTCTTTGAACATATCTAAAATAGCTTGTTTAAAGTCTTTGTCTAGTAAATCTAACATCTGGACTTCAGAGAATGTTTCTATTGAGGTGTTTTTCTGTGCATACTGTGCATGGACTGTATTTTCTTGTTTGTTTGCATGTTTTATGTTTTTTTGTTCTTGTTTTTATGAAGGAGAGAGTATTTTTGGACATACTTACTTTGCTATTCCTGGTGATGTCACTTAGGTATTAACTTTCTACATGAAACAATCTTATAATAAATGCCGATATTTGAAAATTCTTACACCTTTCTGCCTACCTGCCACTAGGATGTAGTCTCTTACATTGTCTTCTAAGTGCTATTTTTTAAAAATTTACAAAATATTACTTTATTAACATTGTAAGTATTCTGAAAATATTTTTAAAGAAATTCATAGGCACTTCTTTTTATGTATCATGGTGCCACCAAATAAGGATAGTGAACTTGGCATACCTTCTACTTAGTAAGTGCAAGGCGTGTTACTCAGCCATGCAACAATCTCATTTAATATTTACAGAGTCTCTCTGAAGCTCTGAAAAGTTAAGTAACTTGCTGAAGATTACACAACTAGTAAGTGATAGATCCAAGATTTGAACTTCATGTGTTTAACTCTAGAGCCCAAGATATTAATGGTAATGTTATACTGTTTCTGTGAAGTGATTTTCAAAATGTGGGACCCATGGATTACCTTCTTGAGAGACTCCTAGGGTGCTTGTTGAACTGTCAATTCCTGAACCCCTAACCTATACATATTGAACTAAAATCTCTGAGATTTGGGCCTGAGAGTAGGTGACATTTCTCAATTATATTATAGTTGGGATAGTGCTGGTCTATGGACTGCTTTTTTCTTATGATTTGGGCTAAAAAATAAAACAGTAGGCCATTTTAAATCCATATTAAAATGTAATTCTACAATTCAATTGAACACTAACATTTCAAATTAATTTTTTGAATTTTAGAGTACAAGGTGACATATTCTGAGATAATCTGACAAAGAACTTTTCTCTCACTTTGTGTGCTGTTAATATAGTTCAAAGTAAGCTATTGATAAATTATAGGTTTCTAATGTGTGAGTCTGTGCTTTATAACTTTTACATTTTTTTTACTATGAACTTACATTTATACATTAAAATTTAGTGGAAAAAATATAAGGAGTGGGTAAATCATCTCTTGTTTTAGATTGAACTCCCACCACCTGATCTTGGACCAAGTTCTGCACTAAATCAGACACTCATGTTGCTGCGTGAAGTTTTAGCATCTCACGATTCTTCAGTTGTACCATTAGATGCTCGTCAAGCTGATTTTGTGCAGGTATGTTATAAATTCATTTTTAATGATTGTTTTTTGCTCTTCTATTGTACACTCTGTTTCAATTCTGGAATTTTGTAATTCATATACTTCGACAGTCCCTTTCTTACTGTTGATTTTCCATCAAATATTAAACCAGTTATCATAACTTAAAAAGCATTGATTTATGTTTAATCTTTTCCTACGTGCTTCTATAAATTGGCTTCCTTCCAATTAGTTTGGCATTAAGTATCATTAACCCAAGACCATATCAGTGATTGAGAAATAAAGAATTCATTTTATTTTTCATTTGTAGGTTTTATCATGTGTCTTGGATCCTCTCCTACAGATGTGTACTGTATCAGCCAGCAATTTAGGCACAGCTGACATGGCCACTTTCATGGTCAATTCACTGTATATGATGAAGACAACATTAGCTCTATTTGAATTCACTGACAGACGTCTGGAAATGCTCCAGTTTCAGGTAAATTTTTCTATAAAATGACTATTTACTATGATTGAATCTTTTTCTCTATGTGATAGCTTTAAGTTATTGGCTTAACTAATTTTAATGACCTAATTCCTATAGATCCCTTCATATCATCTGATGAAAGGACACACATG
The DNA here is from genome assembly GCF_028885625.2 of Pongo pygmaeus. Lineage (NCBI taxonomy): Eukaryota > Metazoa > Chordata > Mammalia > Primates > Hominidae > Pongo > Pongo pygmaeus. The sequence goes on from NC_072387.2 coordinate 48,272,650, forward strand.
CACATACACAACACACACACACACACACACACACACACAAATTCAGTATTTCAGTTTTCAGCTTTAGAGAACCAGAATGTGTAATGTTTAAAATATTTGATTCATACCATAATATGTGATAGTAGATTGAAGCTTTTCTGATTAATTTGAACAGTTATTCTGTATGTGGATTTTAGTTTCTGAACTGTGAATAATATGCTATATTTTTCAAGCTGCATAGTTAATAATGCAAAATGTGTTACAGAGGACAGATATATTTTTATCTATGTGTAAACCAGTGTTAGGCAAAACATTACAAATTGCTATACCAATCACTTGAGTTCTTGAGTCCTATAAAGCAAATGGTTATCACTTAAGAGTGTATATGATGACTAAAACAAAGCCAGTTGTAAAATTTAGTAGATAGTTGGATTCCAATTTTAAGCAGTGATTATTGGTAAATATACTGTTTTTTAAAAAAAAACTCTGAATGTTCTGTGCTATCACACATATATCAACAGTTTGACAGTGGGTATAGGAATGAGTTTCGATATATCAAAATTTATATTTTCTAATTTTTAATTTTTTCTTTTAAATAAATATATCAGAATTTTCCATATTTGTGGTTTAAAGTCAAATAATTCTACAGAACTTCTTATGAAAAGCCACCAGTGTACCATCCTCTCCACCCCCAACATCTCTTTCTCATTTCTCCCTCAAAAGCACAATTTCTTTCAGTTTTTATAGTTGCTTCTTTTGGTATTTATATTTGTAATTCTAAACACTTACGTGTATTGCTACTTATAGATTTTTTTTAGTTTTATATCTAATGTATTAAATTAGATATAATCTAATACATTGTGAAATGAAGTGAACAATGAAAATTTAGTTATCTACTGCCACTCCCCCAACCCCCCTGGATAAGAATATGGTCATACTTAGAGTTTTCCCATCCTCCCAATGTAGCTATATTATGAATTTTGGTTAGATCAATGTTTTGTTAAATTATTATTACTATGTAAACATTATTGGTGACTGAGCCATGTAATGAAGAATGGTTAATTTACGTTTCTTGGATAACTTTTTCATTTTCTGTGGAATTAATAACATTTTTATTTAAGAAATGTCACTTTTTTCTGTATTTGTCACTAATTCAAGCCCAAATCCCTGCCATTTATCTAAATCTTAAGATATTAAGATATGTCAGGTGTTTATCAATTTGCTTTATCACCAATTATCTATGTTTCTTATGTGTTCCGTAGCTATTTTATGCATGGTAAAAATTCTTCTTGGTCTATGTGCTAAATTGAGCTTATTAGTTTATTCAAGTTATCTGTGTCCTTGCTTATTTTTGCCACCATTGGATGTGTCAGCTGGACTTTTACATGTGTTTCAACATTCTCCAGAAATCTTTTGAGCCAGATCTTTATTAGTCCTGGCAGCATTTTCAGTAATTGTTCTGTCAGCAGATAATTCAGGTTCCCCTTTCTCCAGACTCCAGTAGCAATTTTCCCAGTGCTCTTTCAGACCCCACTGGCAGTCCCCTTGAGTGGGTATTCCAAGTGGACAAATCACAGTGTGGAAGTGCTTATTGGCCTATTCTTGCATTATGCTTGTCAGTGTGCTGTCAGCCAAGACTGGCCGCATAGAACAGCCTGGATTCAGTGTGATAGAGGACAATACAAGGGTGTGGATATGTGAAGGTGTGGTTTATCACATTTCTCCAGAGTAACAATTTACCTTGTTGGGTAAAGGATTCTTGATTTTAGGACCTTTACTACCAATAACCTATTATTTTTTCCCCACTCTTATATAGCTTCTTCCAATGTTTCAAGCAAGAAGTCCAGGCTAGTCAGATTCTCTTGTTTTTAGTAATCTAGTCCCTTCATCTGGAAACTTACAGGGATTTTCCTTTGAGTTTATATGTTTTCCCAGGATATTTTTGGTATGTCTCTTTTTAAAAATTATTTGCATCTTGGACTTTGGAGAACCATTTCAATGTAAAGATTCAAACCTTTCTTTTGCTTAGTAAAGAGTTCTATTTCTTTAATCATCACTTTTCTATGTGTTACTTTTTATATTTTGAAGCCCCTGTCCTTGGTTGGTTTTATCTCACGGATCTGCCCTCTAATTTCTTTTTAAATCTCTTTACTTTAATCTATTTGTTTGATATTTCTTCTGTATTACTTTCCTTCCATTTTTCTTTCAGATCGTTGATTTGATGCTTAGCAGTAACTCTTTTTCACCTTCATTAACTGTTTACCTTTGCACACTTTGTTTTTCTTTGGTTTCTAGTAAATCCAGCAAGTAAGGGCTCTAATTATACTTCCTTGGGCATTTATTTAAAAAAAAAAAAGAAAGTACTTTATGTCTTTCAGTAGTGTTGCCTCACGAAAGAAACCATACTTGTTCTGATTATTCACAAGGGCTTTCTTTTAGCTTCCTCACCTCTTTTAAATCAGTTCTAAGATTTTTAGGGGGAAGAGCAGAGCTATTGGAGTTGCTTAGAAAATGGCATTCATTTAGATGGTAACAGATACCATAGTTGACAGTGTACTGTGTCATTAGCAAGCAAACTGGTAAAATCTGGGGGAACATTCTGGTGAGGAATAGAAGGAAGACCTCTAGACTCAGGATTGTACTGGCACAAAAAAAAAAAAAAAAAAGAACAAGCTTTTTCTCACCAGGGAATGTTTCAACCCATCAAGGTAGTTCTCTTCTGTGGTTTTTATCTCCATTAGCATTAGTTGGAATCCCCCAAAATAGCACAAAGCTGGGGAGCCCATACTACTCACATCTGTTAGCCGCATCTTCCTAGGCAGTTCCTGAACCTGAAATCTTTAGTCAAGTTTCTACTGGGCCCTCAGCTCTTCCCTACTTGTCACAGACCTGCCTTATCCTCAGGGATTTCCTCTAGGCTTCTCCAGATGTATATTTGATTTGTTAAGTCAGTCTAGAAAGTTGGGAGAATGAGGAGGACAGGAGGTCAGGAACATCAGGCCCTCATCTCGGAATTCTTCCTAAATATTTTATTTTATACTGTTGTTGTTTACTAGTGTTTTTTGTTTGTGTTTTCTTTATCACCAGCTTTTAAAAGAGCTGAGAAGCTACCTAAATTTTGTGACTGGAGGATAGTCCTGGAATCCTCCTTGTTTATAATTTTTAAAGTAAGACTTTTTCCCTCTTTCATAGAAAGACTTACTGTTTGGGGGAAGAAAGAGGCTTTGTTACAGAGGTGATCCCTGTGCCTCATCATCAGTGCCAATGCAAGGCACTGCATCTACTCTCATCAGTGTCATTCTTCTTTTAAAATGTTTTCTTTGTGTTTTATTTTAGATCGAAGCACATTTGGACACACTTATAAATGAGCAAGCCTCTTATGTTTTAACTAGGGTAGGCTTGAGTTACATCTATAACACTGTACAGCAACATAAACCTGAACAGGTAAGTGCATAGATGTTCCTTCCTAATTCTAAGAACATGCCAGTTTAGAGTATGGCTTCTAGAGCTGCCCTCTGGATTCTTGGCTCTACCACATATTAGCTACGTTTTCCTGGGAAAGTGACTTATTTTTCTGTATCTGTTTCCTTACCTGTGGATTGGGGATAATAATAGTATCTGTGTCATAGGGTTGTTCTTAAGACATAATACATGCATAGTTCTTAGATGACTTCCTAAAATATGGTAGAGTGCCCCACAGTATTAACAATCCTTTTTATTAAAAATAGTTTTTGTTAAAAGTAATGAAAATATACAAAAATTAGTATTATAAAATGTCTAAAGAATATTCATACTGGTAAATTTTTCAGATTCGTATATCACTATTAGTTAATTGAATGCATAGATTACTGTATAAATAGCAGTCATCTTCTTTTTAATTTAGCAAATTGTTGCCCATTACTTTGAGAAGGTAGTCACTTCTGGGGCCAGCATATGATCTTGTTAAATTATAGAACCCTAGTAGAAATAAAGGAGTGGTGGGAACCTTAGAAAACCATGTAAGCCATCTTTCTTAAGAAAGCAAAGAACTCATTCAAACGGCATTAACATGAAGACTATATTATGGCCCAGAAACTGTTAAATGAAGCTCTTGAAACACAACTTTTCAATTTTTTCTTTGCTGAAGTGGTAAGCAAATTTCTACCAGTAGGAACCAATTTTACTGCCTTTCTGTACTTTCAAAGTGAAACTGTTCAAGCCTCCATGTGTCACTGGCATCTTCCAGTGCTTCATTGCCTTCATTTTCTTGGGTATGAGTAAACTTGAAGTATCATGATATTTCTATTGTTAATAAACTTGAGCACCTCTTGCTCCCTCCAACAAATCATAGTCCCTGATCTTATTGAGGTTGAAGAAATTACACTTGAGTTCTTTGGACATAAGCTAAATGATTTTCCAAATTTGGGCAGTGCACTAATGGACTATATTCAGTAAGTGAAATGAAGTGTATATCTCCTTTTTTACATCTTAGATCTGCTTTTTTTTTTTTTTAAATAGGGCTCTTTAGCTAATATGCCCAACCTAGATTCTGTGACACTGAAGGCTGCAATGGTAAGTGTATAATAAAACATTTTAATTTAGATTTCCTTATGGATCGATAGTCTTCATTTTTTGCCGTGTGATAATTTCATTCTGGGTGACACTTTTTAATCTCTTGATATGCTGTATTAACGTTGGGTCCAATAATAATGACTGAGCCTTTATTACTTTAATTGAGCAGTTCTGGCCAAGTCTTAAATTCATAGTAGTGTTCCACTATGCTCTGATAGTCTCATTACTGTTTACGATTACTGTTTACTCTTTATTTTTAGAGTTTTATTCCTAATTTAAGTGAGAAACAGGAATGACAGATATGAAGAAATTAGGCTGTATATCATTATAAACTTGTTACTACCTTGATCCTTCGTTTAAAGTTCCTGACATGAAAAATTGAAATTAGATTCCACTCTTAAAACAGTATGTTACTCTTTAGTTTGAGACTCACTGAATTTCCACTTTATTACCTTCTTTTCAGGTGAAGATCTTCTACCTTCCTTTTTGCATGATTACTACTTTTTGTAGTGTGTTTCTGTGTCTTAAATATATATACTTTCCTCATATGCATAGTATTCATATGCATAGCCATTCATTGTATGATATTTAAGTCATATAGCTCTATCCCTCATAGGAATGATCCCTTTTGGAAGTTTTATGATAGTACTACTAGTAATTAGTACTACTGGTAATAATAATATGGAACAACAACAGCCATTAACATTAGCATAGCAAGTGCTTTTCATGTATTAACTCTTTAATCCTCATGACAACCCCATTCAATCCAGGAAGTTGGCCTACAGAGCTTGTGGGTTTGTACTAAGCTAGTGATCCTAAGTATTTAAAATACTCACATATACTCACTACCACAATGGCCTGACTTTCATAGATAGTCCTCTAGGAAGGTTTTTAAATTTTCCAACAATTTTTGATGCCAAGGCTTTCCTATATATTATCTTCCAGAACTCAATTTAACTGAAAACAAAATGATAGGCCCATAAGATACCTAACAAATGCAAAAAAGAAGGTACAGCTATCTATATGATTATTAGATAAAGTAGAATTTAAAAAGACTAAATGCGACAAATAAGAAACCTTATGTCGTTATGAAAGACACTATATAGAAGCAACAGTTATAACTTCGATATATAAAACAAAAACATAGTAGCAAAAATTAGAAATGCAAAGAAAATTCGATATTAAAAAGTTTAAATAAAAATAGATGAAAATGAATTTTAGATTCATTAAAAGATATAAGTTTTTTAGAAAGTTATATATACACTCACCATACTATCCAGTACAATTCCACTTCAAGATATTTACCCCCCAAAAATGAAGATCTATGCTCACACTTAGATCTGTAACATTAGTTAGTACCAAATGTGTGTTCCCTTCCTCTGTTTCTCCTTCTCTCTTGACACATATCCAGTCTGTAATACAACTCATATTTGAAATGCCATTAAAAATTCTTCATGTTCCTGGTGTTAATTTTCAAAACAATTAAGGTGAATATGAATATACGATGTCTCTAAAGAAACAAATCTTGCTTGAGTTTTGTATTTAATACGTGATTATATACAACCATTTGTTATCTCTATTTAGGGGTTTCTAAGGCACTTCAATTCAGCATGTCCAAAACTAACTCTGAGCGTTCCACCCTAAACCTAAGTCCTCTTCCAGGCATTATTAACTCGGAAAATTGTAAGACCTTCTATCCATTTATCATTTAAATACTTATTAACTGAGTTTCTGCTATTTTCTAGGCATCATACTAAGAATTGGGATGAAAACAGATATGATCTAGTAAGGGATGCAGCTACTACACAAATAAATGAATGAAGAGTACAGTTATGTGTTAGGATAATATGGTGAATTAATTTATACATATCCAAAATCTGGGAGTCCATCCCTTCATTCTGTCAGTAACCAAGTCCTGATGGTCCTCAAATATCTTTACTTCTTTCACCTCGATTGCCCCTATAGTCTAAAAATGCTACAGTAGGTACCTAAAGTACCTAATTGGTGTCTTTGTATCTATTATTGCAATCTTCCATTCTGTGTTCCTATGGCCAGATTTAGCTTCTTAAAACTTAAATCAGATTTCTCCCTTACTTAAATTCAATGGTTTACTAATGCTTTTAAAATAATTAAAATCCTTAAATAAGCATACCAGTCCTACATGATCTCTACTTATCTGTTTTCCTTCCCACCTCAAGTCTTCATGCTGTCTCCTCTCCCTGAACCTCCCCACGCATCAATCCACTTACTTAATGTATATTCATCTTTAAGGTTTCACTTCAAATGTCCTTTCCTGACAGATGCTTTTGCCAAATCCACAGACTAGGTCCTTGATTTATGCTTTATAGTACCTTGTTTTATTCCTTAATAGCATTTAACAAAGTTTGTAATTATATATTTATTTATATTATTATCTGTTTAACACCTCTCTTGCTAGGCCATAAGCTCTGTGAAGCTAGGGACTATCCTTTTTTTGCTCATTTTTATACTTCCATTACTTAATGTAGTACCTTTTCAATGGTAGGTGTTAGTTGAACTAATGAATGCATTAATGCATTAATGAACAAATGAACAAATATAGTAAAATCAAGAAACAGGTAGACCTGAAACCTGATGACTTTACTTCTTGTTAATATTATTACTTAAAAGCTTTGTGAGGAAGACTAAAATGAATGGTTTGGATTCAGGATTTTAAAAGTAAGTATTGCTAATATTGACTATATTACAGATTTGACAGTTTTAGGGAGTTTTAGTTAGAATGTTTAGGAAATACACAATTTGAACACAACAATCTAGTTATTTAGAGTATGGAATTTTTCTCAAGTATTTAATTCTTAAAAGAGATATTTATATTTGAGATGTTTGTTAGCACATATATGTACTTTATATTTTGTATTTCTCTGTTTCATTTAGGTTCAGTTTGATCGTTATCTGTCAGCCCCAGACAACCTATTGATACCACAGCTGAACTTTCTTCTAAGTGCCACAGTGAAGTAAGTATTTTTGGTCCCAAGTAGTTGGTAAAGAGTCACATATTTTTAAATATCAAGTACATTTTTTGGAAAAAAAATTATTTTCAAGAATAGATGATTTACCATTGAAAATCTATAGTTCTCAACCTTTATTCTGCCTTGGCATGCCAAAGGATGAGATCTGAACATGTCTGTACTTATTCCATTATATGTCACTCCAAAATCTCTAATTAGTACATGATTGTTAAAATTACTTTGAATATAATTGAAGCTATATAGCTGTAATACCAAATTCCCTTATGTTAACAAACATGTCAGAATAATGTTGAATATGTTATGGAAAATCAATAATATATTCATTATGCAATGCAGATGAACTGATTTATAGACTATTTTGAATCTAAGGTAGTTTTCTGTAGATATAAAATTACTCAATATCATTATCAGGAATGTATTCAGGACACCTAATCATACATTAAAATATTAGAATATAACAATTAGAAGAAACAGAGATTATATGATCTTTCTTGATTTTAAGAAAAATATTGGCAAAATTGTCTATAGGTAAGAAATTAGGCAACATTATCTACACATTTTTTTTTCTTTCTATTCAAACAGCAGTGCAGTAAGTGTTTTCTACATAACAGGCACTAGGAGTTAAGGCTTAAAAGACATTTGCACTATTTTCGTGGAGCTTATAACCTAATAGGTCAGTTAAACATGTGAACAAATATTTACATTGAAATGTACAGTAAGGAAAGAACTATTGAAGAAAACATTTCAGATATCTAAAAGAATGTAATGTTATAGAGGTGATATACTTATTTTCTGTTCTTGAGTATAGAACTACAGCAGAAAATAGAGCAAAGAAGCAGCTTTTTAACTCACCATGCAGAATTTGGTATCAATTAGAATTGGCTGGAAATCGATGGACCATTATTTTTTTCTCAGACACAGAGTTAGGAAAGTTCCATTTTAGGTGAGTGACCAGAGTAAATGAATTTAATGTTTTTTTGTGACCTTTATATTGTATTATTCTAAAAGATATTGTACTATTTACATAACCAGAATTCTAAAGACTTAAGAGATTACCAAAGAAACTGTTATGCTATGACTCAGGTTGTTTGTATGTGCTTCTTTTTTTTTTTTTTTTTTTTTTTGAGACGAAGTCTTGCTCTGTCGCCCAGGCTAGAGTGCAGTGATCTTGGCTCAGTGCAATCTCTGCCTCGCGGGTTCAAGCGATTCTCCTGCCTCAGCCTCCCGAGTAACTGGCAGTACAGGCGCTCACCTCCACACCTGGCTAATTTTTGTATTTTTGGTAGAGATGGGGTGTTACCATATTGGCCAGGCTGTTCTTGAACTCCTGACTTCTTGATCCACTCGCCTCGGCCTCCCAAAGTGCTGGGATTACAGGTGTGAGCCACTGTGCCCGGCCAATGTGCTTCTTAAATTATTAAATTTTCAACTGAATACCTGTAATTATTTTTAACTTAACCGCGTCTCAGTACGTAATATTTGAATGTTGTTAGCCATGTCACTACGTGTGAAATATACTGTTATTCTTTTCATAATATAATGATTGAAGACAGATTTTAATGTACTTTAAAAGATGACATGTAGCTCAGATGCTGTGAAGCAGGGGTCCCCAGCTCCAGGCCAGGGACCCCGGTCTGTGGCCTGTTGGGAGCACGAACCCTACTGTGAACTGCGCCTGGAAGGATCTAGGTTGTGTGCTTCTTATGAGATGGAACAGTTTCATCCCAAAACCATCCCCCAACTTCTTGTCCACGGAAAAATTGTCTTCCACAAAACCAGTCCCTGCTGCCAAAAACACTGGGAACTGCTGCTGTAAAGGAAACAGATGGACAGCTTTGGCTCTGTAACATTTTAAGGTTTTTACAGAAAAAGATAATATAAACTAAGTTAAAATATAAACAATAATATGGAAAAATATTTGCAAAATATGTAACAGATAAATTATTCTTAATATATTATCCTTAATATATAGTAAGATCCTATAAATTCATACAAATTGTAGAAAAACAGGCACTGAATATTTGAACAACTCACAGAAGTAATGGTAATGGCAAGTAAATATATGAGGAAATAGTAATTATCAAAAAATGCAAACTGAAACAACGAGAACTTTTATCTATCAGACTGCTGACAATAAAACATTTATTACATACTAATGGAACAGGTCTGAGAAAATGGGCATTTTCACACTTTTTTGAATGAGAGTATAAATTAGTACAATCTTTTCAAAGAGCAGTTTGGCAACATTCCACAAAATTTCAAAATTATACATTCTTAGGCTCTTCTAAAATTTTATTTTTCTTTCTTAGTCTTGGTAATAGTTTAAAACAACTGTTGAACCAGCAGTGGGATTGAGTATTTTATATGGATCTATTTGAGTCCTTTGCCTCAGAAACTTGTCAGATTTCCTAAGCTTAAATCATTTTTGAAATTAAATGTTTGTCTTCCATTATTGAAGAGAATATTTTAGTTTCTCATTTACTTTTATTGTCCTGTTGTCTAACGGCAACAATGTAAACTTTGTTATTTTATTATCAGACAAATGAACAAGTTTTGGTACTTTTTTTAAATGTGAATTTTTAATTTAGTTTTTTAAATTATTTTATGATATGTGCCTAACATCCTATTATGAATTCTTACTATTTATAATGACATTTAAAATTAAGGTATGCATATTATTTATATAAGTATTAATACTACAAACAAGAATTTGAAATTTCTTATTACCTATTTACCTCTGTTTTCATTCAGAAATATTTTTAAATATTATTTGCAAAGTATTAGAAAATTAAATGTGATCTGCAACATAATTTTCAATATTTGTTTAGACGAACAGAAATTATGGTATAAATTTAGCTACTTATTTTCAAATCAGGATTGCTTTGAAAATATAGGGCATTTTACACATTTAAGATTTAACATCAGGCCGGGCGTGGTGGTTCACTGAATGCCTGTAATCCCAGCACTTTGGGAGGTCAAGGCAGGCAGATCATGAGGTCAGGAGTTCAAGACCAGCCTGGCCAATATGGTGAAACCCTGTCTCTACTAAAAATACAAAAATTAGCTTGGTGTGGTGGTGCATGCCTGTAGTCCCAGCTACTTAGGAGGCTGAGGCAGGAGAATCGCTTGAACCTGGGAGGCGGAGGTTGCAGTAAGCCGAGATTGCACCACTGCACTCCAGCCTGGGCGACAGAGCAAGACTCCATCTCAAAAAAAAAAAAAAAAAAAGATTTAACATTAAAGGAGATTTTCTTATTTTTATTTTTTTGAGACAGTCTGGCACTGTCACCCAGGTTGGAGTGCAGTGGCGTGATCTCGGCTCACTACAACCTCCATCTCCTGGGTTCAAGTGATTCTCCTGCCTTAGCTTCCTGAGTAGTTGGGACTACAGGTGCATGCCACCACGCCTGGATGATTTTTGTATTTTTAGTAGAGATGGGGCCTCACCATGTTGGCCAGGCTGGTCTCGAACTCGTGACCTCAAATTATCTGCCTGCCTTGACCTCCCAAAGTGCTGGGGTTACAGGCTTGATAGCACTCCCGGCCTAAAGCAAATTTTTAAATTGCGCGCCTACTATCTTGTTTTTGGTTTTTTCCTATTCTCTTCTCCTGAACTTTGTTTATCTTCATAGTTGCAATACCTTTGGGACACCTATAACCCGTGTCTCCCTTTTTCTTGTCTTGTCCTAGTTTGATTGACTTTCAAAGGAGATTTTGATTTAGCACGTCAGCCTTGGAATAAGCTATTGAATACATTTAAGTAGCTAGGAAACAAGGTGGTATAGGAAATAGGGAAAAGAATAAAGAAAATGGTTTTAAAGAATTCTTCCCTTTGGAGTGAATTTGAAGCTTCTTGTTCTATTTTCAATGCAAAATCTCCAATATTCACCTTATAGCAATACAAAACTAGAGTTTGGACTACAGAAACCACAGTTGTGCATATATAAAATGTTCTCAATTAATCTTTGCTTATTGAGTCACAGTTACTTCCATAATAACTTAAGAAATAAAGAGAATGCAGATGCTTCCTAAAGTGAGCATATGGGAAAATGGGTAAGTTTTAATAACTCTTTTATTCAAGGTTTTTCCTCCATTATAGAAATAATATGTTAGAAATAAAGCGTGTACCTATAATGGAGTAATTTTTTTGAGAGAAATTGAATATTTTTTTTTCTTTTAACTACCTTCTTTTATTCACCTGTACTATCAGGAATATCCATATAGACAAAAATAAAGCAAGTTTGGGGTAAAATTTAAAAAAAATACTACCAGGAAGAGAACTACTGGACAGCTGTGAACTGAATGCTTTAGAGACCTCAGAAAGTCCAAACCTTAAAAGCAGGGTTAATCTCCAAAGGCTGGAGAACCTGGAATTCTTATGTCAAGGGAAAGAAAAGAAAGAGTATCTTAGCTGCAGGAGAGAAAAAGAGCAATTTGCTGTTCCTCTGCCTTTTTGTTCCATTCAGGCCTTCAGCTGATTGGATGGAGCCTGCCCCATTGATGGTGAATCTTCTTCACTCAGTCTTCCAACTTACAGGCCAATCTCCTGTGGAAACACCCTCACAGACACACCCAGAAATTATGCTTAATCAACTAACTAGGTATCCCTTATCCAGTCAAGTTAACCCTTAAAATTATCTATCAGAGCTACTTTAGATTCATACTAATTAAGCTTAAAATCAAGCCTCTAAATTATCAACTTGATCTGTAATTAAATTAACTGCCTTCTGGAACAAAACATAACATACTTAAAGATGACAGTTACAGGCAATCAACAGTGTAACATCTATAATGCTAAGCATGTGATAAAATGCTATTGCAGTGAGGAAGCAGGAAAATATGAGCCAAACCTAGAGAAAAAAATCAGTCAGTAGAAACATACTTACAAATGGTAAAGTTTACAGAATTAGCAGATAAGGTGTTTTAAAAAGCTGTTAAAAATATGTTCAAGAATTTAAAGGAAAACATGACCCTGAGAGAATAGGGGATTTTACAAAATTAGAATTTTAGAACTCAGAGATGCAGTATATAAAATGAAAAATTCACTGGATTGGCTTATAGGCCAGTTGAACACTCGAGGGAAAGATCAGTTAACTTGAAGGGAGGACAATAGAAACTGAAGCACAGATAGAAAAAAAATTAAAAGACTGGAAAATAGATGGAGTCTTAGAGAATTGTGAGATAATACTAAGCAGTCTAACGCGTATAATTAGATATCATAGTGTAATTGAAGCAGAAAAATTTGAATAAAAGGGGAATTTTTTCTAAATGTTATGGCAAATAGGAACCCTCAGATCCAAGAAATTAAATACCAAAGCATACCATAATCGAATTATTGAAAACCAGTGATAAAGAGAAAAATTTTTAAAGACATTTGCATGGAACAATGGCATTACTGACTTCTTGTTAGAAACAGCGCAGACCAGAACACAGTAGAATATCATCACCTTTAAAAAGCTAAGTGTAAAAACGTCAACTTTAAATGATCGATCAAAAAAAAAAGTGTCTTTCAAACTGAAAGTGAAATAAATGTTTTGAAATAAACGAAAGTAGACAAGGTTTATCCCCAGCAAAATGCACTGGAAGAAATGGGTACAAAAAGGAAGAATTCTTTTTTTTTTTTTTTGAGACGGAGTCTTGCTGTGTCACCCAGGCTGGAGTGGAGTGGCGCGATCTTGGCTCACTGCAACCTCTGCGTCCTGGGTTCAAGCAACTCTTCTGCCTCAGCCTCCTGAGTAGGTGGGAATATGGACACCTGCCAATGTGCCCGGCTAATTTTTGTATTTTTGGTAGAGACGGGGTTTCACCATGTTGGCCCGGCTGAGGCTGATCTCAAACTCCTGACCTTGTGATCCGCCCACCTCGTCCTCCCAAAGTGCTAGGATTACAGATGTGAGCCACTGTGCCTGGCCAAAAAGGAAGAATTCTTTAAAATCATTTTCTATGCTTTTCTCTATTATTTTGAGAATTTTTACATCAATGCTCATCAGGGATATTGGCCTGTATTTTTGTTGTACTTTTTTTTTTTTTCCTTAATCTCTCTTTGGTTTTGATATCAGGGTTAAATACTGGCCTCATAGAATGAATGTGGAAATATTCCCTTCTCCTCTATTTCTTGGAATAGTTTGAGTAGAATTAGCGTTAGTTCTTCCTTAACTATTTGGTAAAGTTCAGAAGTGAAGCCATCAGTTCCTGGCTTTTTGTTTACTGAGAGACTTTTTATTATGGCTTTGATCTCATTACTTGTTATTGGTCTCTTCAGGTTTTGAATTTCTTCATGGTTCAGTCTTGGCAGATTGCATGTGTCTAGGAATTTATTCATTTCTTCTAAGCTTATAGTTGCTCATAGTAGCCTGTAATGAGCCTTTGAATTTCTGGGGTATTGGCTGTGATGTCTCCTTTTTCATCTCTGATTTTATTTATTTGGATCTTCTGGTTCTTCTCTTAGTCTGGCTAAAGGTTTGTCAATTTTGTCTATCTTTTCAAAAAATCACCTTTTGTTTCATCACTCTTTTGTACTTTTGTTTCAATTTCATATATTTCTGCTCTGATCTTTATTTTCTTCTACTAATTTTGGGTTTGGTTTCTTCTTGCTTTTCTAGTTCTTTAAAATGTATCATTAGGTTATTTATTTGAAGCTTTTCTACTTTTTTTGTAGGCACTTACAGCTACAAACTTTCCTTTTAGTACTGCTTTTGCTGTATCCCATTGGTTTTGGTATGTTGTTTCCATTTTCAGTTGTTTCAATAAATTTTTTAATTTCCTTCTTAATTTCTTCATTGGCCCACTGGTTATTCAGGAACATATTGTTAAATTTCCATGTGTTTGTATAGTTTCCAAAATTATTATTGTTATTGATTTTTAGTTTTATTCCATTGTGGTCAGAGAACATACTTGATATAATTTTGTTTTAAAAAAAATTTTATGGACTTTTATTGTGTCCTAACATATGGTCTGTCCTTGAGAATGATCTATGTGCTGAAGAAAAAACGTTTATTCTGCAGCCACTGGATGAAATACTCTACAAGTATTGATTAAGTGCATTTGGTCTGTAGTGCAGTTTAAGTCCAATATTTCTTTTTTAATTTTCTCTCTGGAGGTCTGTCCAGTGCTGAAAGTAGAGGGTTGAAGCCTCCAGCTATTATTGTTTTGGGGTCTGTCTCTCTCATTATCTCTAATAATGCTTGCTTTGTATATCTGGGTGCTCCAATGTTGGGTGCATATATATTTACAATTGTTATATCCTCTTGCTGAATTTACCCCTTTATCATTATATACTGAACTTGTTTGTCTCTTTTTATGTTTGCCTTCAAATCTATTTTTTCTGATATAAATAAGTATAGCTACTCCTATTTTTTTGTTTGTTTCTACTGGCATGGAGTATCTTTTTCTATCTCTCTTTTTTTCAGTCTATGTCTGCTTTTGTAGATGAAGTATTTTTTTGTAGGCAACAGATCTTTGGGTCTTGTTTTTTAATCCATTCAACCACTCTGACTTTTGATTGGAGACCATAGTCCATTTACATTGTGTTATTACTGATAAGGACTTACTCTGCCATTTAAAAATTTGCTTTCTTGTTGTTCTGTGATTTTCACTTCCTTCTTTCCTTCCTTCCTGTCTCTTTTTTAGTGAAGGTGATTTTCTCTGGTGGTATGTTTTAATTTCTTTTTATTTTTTGTATATCTGTTGTATGTTTTTTGACTTGAGGTTACCATGAAACTTCGAAATAATATCTTATACTGCATTATTTTAAACTGACAACAACTTAACATTGATTGTGTAAACAAACAAGCCAAGAGAAAACTAATAAAAACTCTTTACCCTTCAACTTCATCACCCTGCTTTCTAATATTCGTTTTTAATACTTATATCTTATTATACTGTCTGTCACTTGAAATGTTACTGTAGTTATTTTTGCTAGGTTCATCTTTTTATCCTGTCTACTCAAGATATGAGTAGTTTACACACCATGGTTACAGTTTACAATATTCAGTGTTTTTCTGTGTACCTAGTATTACCAGTGTGTTTAGTTCCTTCAGATGATTTCTTATTGCTCATTAATGTCCTTTTCTTTCAGATTGAAGAACTCTCTTTAGCATTTCTTGTAGGACAGATGTGGTGTTGATGAAGTCCTTTTTTTTTTTGGTCTGGGATAGCCTTTATTTGTCCTTCATGTTTATAAGATCTTTTCACTGGATATGGTTTTCTAGGATAAAAGGTTTTTTTCCTTCAGCACTTTAAATGTGTTATGCCACTCTTTCCTGGCCTGTAAGGTTTCCATTGAAAAGTCTGCTGCCAGAAGCATTGGAGCTCCTTTGTAGGTTGTTTCTTTTCTCTTGCTGCTTTTACGTTCTTTTTCTTTGGCCTTTGGGAGTTTGATTATTAAAGGTCTTGAGGTAGCCTTATTTGGATTACATCTGCTTGGTGGTCTGTAACCTTCTTGTACTTGAATATTGATATCTTTCTCTAGGTTCGGGAAGTTCTCTGTTATCCCGTCAAATAAACTTTCTACACCAATCTCTCTCTGCCTCCTCTTTAAGGCCAGCAACTCTTGGATTTGCTCCTTGGAGGCTATTTTCTAGATCTTGTATGTGTGCTTCATTTTTTTTATTCCTTTTTCTTTTGTCTTCTCTTACTGTGTATTTTCAAATATCCTGTCTTCAAGCTCAGTAGTTCTTTCTTCTGTTTGATTAATTCTGCAGCTAAGAGACTCTGATGCATTCTTTAGCATGTCACTTGTATTTTTCATCTTTGGACTTTCTGCTTGATTCTTTTTTTTTTTTTTTTCTTTTTTTTTTTATTATTATTATTATTATTATTATTATTATTGTACTTTAGGCTCTATGGTACATGTGCACAACGTGCAGGTAAGTTACATATGTATACATGTGCCATGCTGGTGCGCTGCACCCACCAACTCGTCATCTAGCATTAGGTATATCTCCCAATGCTATCCCTCCCCCCTCCCCCCACCCCAAAACAGTCCCCGAAGTGTGATGTTCCCCTTCCTGTGTCCATGTGTTCTCATTGTTCAATTCCCCCCTATGAGTGAGAATATGCGGTGTTTGGTTTTTTGTTCTTGCGATAGTTTACTGAGAATGATGATTTCCAATTTCATCCATGTCCCTACAAAGGACGTGAACTCATCATTTTTTATGGCTGCATAGTATTCCATGGTGTATATGTGCCACATTTTCTTAATCCAGTCTATCATTGTTGGACATTTGGGTTGCTTCCAAGTCTTTGCTATTGTGAATAATGCCGCAATAAACATACGTGTGCATGTGTCTTTATAGCAGCATGATTTATGGTCCTTTGGGTATATACCCAGTAATGGGATGGCTGGGTCAAATGGAATTTCTAGTTCTAGATCCCTGAGGAATCGCCACACTGACTTCCACAAGGGTTGAACTAGTTTACAGTCCCACCAACAGTGTAAAAGTGTTCCTATTTCTCCACATCCTCTCCAGCACCTGTTGTTTCCTGACTTTTTAATGATTGCCATTCTAACTGGTGTGAGATGGTATCTCATTGTGGTTTTGATTTGCATTTCTCTGATGGCCAGTGATGGTGAGCATTTTTTCATGTGTTTTTTGGCTGCATAAATGTCTTCTTTTGAGAAGTGTCTGTTCATGTCCTTTGCCCACTTTTTGATGGGGTTGTTTGTTTTTTTCTTGTAAATTTGTTGGAGTTCATTGTAGATTCTGGATACTAGCCCTTTGTCAGATGAGTAGGTTGCGAAAATTTTCTCCCATTTTGTAGGTTGCCTGTTCACTCTGATGGTAGTTTCCTTTGCTGTGCAGAAGCTCTTTAGTTTAATTAGATCCCATTTGTCAATTTTGGCTTTTGTTGCCATTGCTTTTGGAGTTTTAGACATGAAGTCCTTGCCCATGCCTATGTCCTGAATGGTATTGCCTAGGTTTTCTTCTAGGGTTTTTATGGTTTTAGGTCTAACATTTAAGTCTTTAATCCATCTTGGATTCTTTTTGATTATTTCAAGCTCTTTGTTAAAGTTATCTGATAAGATTCTGAATTTTGGCCAGGTGCAGTGGCTCATGCCTGTAATCCCAGCACTTTGGGAGGCCGAGACAGTTGGATCACCTGAGGTCAGGAGTTCAAGACCAGCCTAACCAACATGGAGAAACCCAGTCTCTACTAAAAATACAAAATTAGCCAGGCGTGGTGGTGCATGCCTGTAATCCCAGCTACTCGGGAGACTGAGGCAGGAGAATCGCTTGAACCTGGGAGGTAGAGGTTACGGTGAGCCGAGATCGTGCCATTGCACTCCAGCTTGGGCAACAAGAGCAAAACTCCATTTCAAAAAAACAAAAAACAAGATTCTGAATTTCTTCTTTGTGTTATCTTGAATTTCTTTACACTTCCTCGGCACAACTATTTTGATTTCTCTGTCTGAAAGGTCACATGTCTGTCACTCTGGGGTTGGTCACTGGTGCCTTGTTTAATTTGTTTGGGGAAGTCATGTTTTCCTGAATGGTCTTGATGCTTGTAGATGTTCATCAGTGTCTGGGCATTGAAGAGGTGGGTGTTATAGTCTTCATAGTCTCGGCCTTGTACCTGTCCTTCTTATGAAGGCTTTCCAAGTATTCAAGGGGACTTGTGAATTAAGTCTTTGGTCACTGCAGCCATATCTACATTAGGGAACACCTCAATCCCTGTGGCTCTTGCAGACTTAATGAGGGTACTACATTGGTGGTCTTGGGTCAGATCCAGGAGAACTTCCTGTAGGGACCAGCCCCACAGGGTCGGTGGGTCTCTCCCTGTGTGCGGCGACGAGAGAGTGTAGAAATAAAGACACAAGACAAAGAGATAAGAGAAAAGGCAGCTGGGCCCGGGGGACCACTACCACCAATGCGCTGAGACCGGTAGTGGCCCCGAATGTCTGGCTGCGCTGTTATTTATTGGATACAAGGCAGAAGGGGCAGGGTAAAGAATGTGAGTCACCTCCAATGATAGGTAAGATCACGTGGGTCATGTGTCCACTGGACAGGGGGCCCTTCCCTGCCTGGCAGCCGAGACAGAGAGGGAGAGGAGACAGAGAAAGACAGCTTATGCCATTATTTCTGCATATCAGGGACTGTTAGTACTTTCACTAATTTACTACTGCTATCTAGAAGGCAGAGCCAGGCATACAGGATGGAACATGAAGGCGGACTAGGAGTGTGACCACTGGAGCACAGCATCACAGGGAGACGGTTAGGCCTCTGGGTAACTGCGGGCGAGCCTGACTGATGTCAGGCCCTCCACAAGAGGTGGAGGAGCAGAGTCTTCTCTAAACTCCCCCGGGGAAAGGGAGACCCCCCCCCTTTCCCGGTCTGCTAAGTAGCGGGTGTTTTCCCTTGACACTTACGCTGCCACTGGACCACAGTCCGCCTGGCAACGGGCGTCTTCCCAGACGCTGGCGTCGCCGCTAGACCAAGGAGCCCTCTGGCGGCCCTGTCCGGGCATAACAGAAGGCTCGCACTCTTGTCTTCTGGTCACACCTCACTATGTCCCCTCAGCTCCTATCTCTGTATGGCCTGGTTTTTCCTAGGCTATGATTATAGAGCGAGGATTATTATAATATTGGAATAAAAAGTAATTGCTACAAACTAATGATTAATGATGTTCATATATAATCATATCTAAGATCTATATCTGGTATAACTATTCTTGTTTTATATTTTATTATACTGGGACAGCTTGTGTCCTCTGTCTCTTGCCTCGGCGCCTGGGTGGCTTGCCACCCACAACTTCCTGGATTACCAGGCGTAGACTCTTGTTCTATTCCCTTACTTTCCCCCCAAGCAAATAGAGTCTCCCTCTCTGTACTGAGCTGCCTTGGAGCTGGGGGAGTGGTGATACATGCCTCTTTGTGGCACCACCACTGGTACTGCGTTGGGTGAGATCCAAAGCAAGCATAGCACTGGGTCTTGCCCAAGGCCCACAGGGATCACTGCATGACTACTGCCTATGTTCCCTCAAGGTCCAAGGGCTCTGCAGTCCGCAAGTGATGAATCGGTGAGGCTTGTGTCCTTCCCTTCAGTGCAGTGAGTTTCCCTTGTCTCCGAGTGGGTCCAGAGAAGCTGTCTGGGATGCAGGGCCTGGAGTCAGGAACCTTAGGAATCTGTTATATGTGGTGTTCTGTTCTGAGGTGGCTGAGTTGACATCCAAGATACAAAACAAAGTCCTTCCCACGCTTCTCTCTCAAGCAGAAGGAAGGAGTCTTACCCGGAGCTACGAGCTGCATCACCTGGGGTTGCGGGAAGAGTGATGCAAGTACTCCCTTGGCTGCCCTAGCTGGTGTCTCACTAGGTTACGTGCACCCCAAGTCCACTGGCTCTAAGCCCAGCACAGCACAGAAGCTTGCCCAGGAATTAGAGCCCTTATGGCCCAAAACTTGCCCTTCAGTTTATTTCAGATCCCAGAGCACCTTATCCCATGGTGGTGGGGCTTGCCAGAACTCTGGTTCTGACCGCTGGGATGGAGGCTTCCCTTCTGACTAGTGCTGGTCTAAATGCTCCTTCTGTGGATGCTGGCTGAGTTCTGCCTGGTATTGCTTTCTGCTGTGACAGGGCAGCACTAAATTCCAGTGCTAAGTCCCACAATCACTCTTTTTTCTCCCTTCCACAAGCACATAAATTCTCTCTCCACGCCATGCTGCCAGTGCCAGGGACTAGGGGAAGGATGGTGTAGGCAATTCAAGACTATCTTTCTTATCCTCTTTAGTGCCTCTTTCCTTAATATGATGTTAAAACCAAGTACTATGATTGCTCACCTGATTTTTGGTTCTTAGGAAGGTAATTTTTTGTGTAGATAGTTGTTCAATTTGGCGTTCCTGCTTGGGGGACGATCGCTGGAGGCTTCTATTTGCTCATCTTTCTCCTAATTGTGGAATTTTAAACACATAAAACATATGACAACAAAAGTGCAAAAGATGCAGTGGGAGGGAAGTGGAAGTTTGGTGTTGTAATATTGTAAGGATATTAAGTTATCCATGAAATATATAATATTGATTGGAGGTAGATTGTAAACCTTCCCACAACCGTTGAAACAAAGTTATTTAGCATACCAATAGATAAGAACAAATAGAATTTTTAAAAAGTAATTGTATCAAAAGAAGGTGAAAAAGGAGGGTAAAAGAACAAATGAGACAAGTATGAAACAAGTAGCAGGAAGATAGACTTAATTGCAGCCTAATAAGTAACTGTACTAAATGTGAAAGTACTACACATTCGAACTAAAAGACAGAATTGTTAGACTGGATGAAAAAGCATGGTACAACTATCTGCTATCTATAAAAATGTCCATTTTAAATATAAAGGTGGAGATAGTTTAAAAGGATGACAAAAGATATATCATGCAAGCACTAATCATAAAGCTGGAGTAGCTATATTACTATAAGAAAAATTTGACCACAGACAGATAATAAGACGAGAGATAAAGAGTGACATTTTCTAATACAATAGGATTAATACATGAAGAAAATATAGTAGTATATCTGTGCGTTTAATAGCAGAGCTGCAAATAACATGAAATATAAGCTTACAGAATTGATGATGAATAGCTATATCAAGAAATACAGTTAGATATTTCTACATACTCCTCTCAGTAATTGATACAAAAAAATAGGAAATTAACATGATGCTTCATAGTTGAAAAGTACTACCAATCTTTACCTAATAGAAATACTTAAAATACTACACACAAACTATAGAAAATACACATTGTTTTTAAGTACGGATAAAACATTCATGAAACTAATGTAAGAATGAGCAAAAAAGGAAATAAGAAATCCTAAGTAGATGAACGTAAGAACTCAAACTAGATGTTTCTAGTTCTAGAAAGTTCATAGCAAGAACTAGAAAAGTCATAGCAAGTTTTTCTTTATAAATTCCAAGCTAAATCAGTTTTTACAATGAATGTGGATAACTTAAGTTACCCTATTTTAACATACAAGAGTGTCAGTTTAGATTTAAAAAAAAAAAAAAAAAAAAGCAGTTCACCTATATGCCCTTAACAAGAGACCATTTACAACAAAGTGGCATACAAAGAAAGAAGGAGTTGCAATATTAACAGGCAAAATTGAATTCAGGGTGTAAGTCAATAAGAAGTCAAAGGGGAATGTTTTATATTGATAAAAGTCATGCTTAAGTAGGTCTTAGGTAAAAAGCCTGCAAGATATAAAAAATCATTTAAAAAAATCAAACATTCCATTGCATCAAGAGAGGAAACACCATAGCCAAAGCATACAAAGAAAAATCTTACTTGAATTTACTACATAAACCAGTTAGAGAAGAGTACCATGACACTATGTTGGAATATTGAAAATCTACAGCAAACATAATACTTAATGATGAAACATTAGAAACCTTTTCATTAAAGTTCAAAACAAGATATGCATACTTACTGTCACATCTGTTTACCTTGGAGCTTCTAGACATTGTAATGAAATGAGTCATAAATATTGAAAAGAATTAATAAAACTTATTAATTTTAAATGTCTGTACCAAAAACAAAAAAGGCAAACAATTAACAAACTAATAGAACTAAAATAGAGTTGTTACTTGGCCAGATTCAAAATTAACATACAAAAATTAATACCTTTTCTGTATACCAACAATATCTAATTATAACAACGAAAAGTGAAAGACTCTATTATAATAGTCACAGGATTGTTTCCTGGGAATAAATTTGATAATATACATGGAAAATTATATAATGAAACTTATAAAAATTTATTGAAAATTCTAAAAGATCTGACTAAATAGGCATACTCTGTTCATAGACTGAAAAATTTGCTAGTGTAACAGGTTAATCTGTAAATAACTCCAACTTTAATCAAAATTCTCATGGAATCGTTTCATTAAATATTTATCTAAGAAGTATATGAGAGAGGACTCATACTTCTGAACATCTGCACAATTAGCACTCTGGCCCAAGGTGGCATCATCTGTGCCTGGTTTATCACATTAACCTCTGAACTTTTCCATTTTCACTCTTGCCCTCTCCACCACTATCCACCCAAGCCCCGCAGCCTAAGCTGAACACTCAGAGTGATCCTTTAATAGATTACTTAGTTCAATTCTTTCGATGAATTTAAAAGAGGATATTGTTTAGAAAGGTTAAGTAATTGAATCAAGGTTAAAAAATTTGTAAGAAGTAGAGCCATGATTTGAATCCAACATTTCTGATTCTAGACCCTATTCTCTTCAACACTAGACTATACTGTATTTTATTAGCTCTTTCTGTGTTGAGATTATTTTATTATTTTTAAAGAATGCTCATAGACATCTGGCATATATGAGGATAGATGACACTTACCTGAAATATGTAGCTTGGCCTCATAAAAAATATGCTTTAATTTCATTATAGACACATAGCTGACCTAGAATGAAAGACAATGAAAAATTGTCTTGACCCATTGTGACATTTCTTATATTTATATGGTGATGAAGAAAAATCAAAATTTTAACTAATCTGTTATTCATAAGGATATTATCATCTTTTCTTCTCGGGCTTTTAGGCTTAACGCCTTTTTTTCTCCTGTGGCACATTTGATTGCACTCTTAACTGTGGTGCTAAAATAAAACTCAATTTTAGTGATCACAGAACCTGATGTTGAAATAATCTATTTCTGGAAATTCTGGGTTTATGGTAATGATGAAAGTTGTATCATGTTGTTATGGCAACCAAAATCCTAAAGTACAGATTAATGACAAGCTCACTGATTTTTAGAAGTAAGCAGTTCATTTCTTATCTCAGTTCAGTTTTAAATAATTATTTAGAATACAGTGAATTTCTTTGAACATATTTTAAAATGAGAATAATATCTCCATTTAGTTATATATCTAGGAGGCTCTTCTCCTCCAGAGGATCACAGCTCCTTGCCAGCAACGGAACAAAGCTGGATAGAGAATGACTTTGACAAGCTGACAGAAGTAGGCTTCAGAAAGTACATAATAACAAACTTCTCTGAGCTAAAGGAGGATGTTCGAACCCATTGCAAGGAAGCTAAAAACCTTGAAAAAAGATGAATGGCTAACCAGAATAAATAGTGTAGAGAAGACCTTAAATGACCTGATGGAGCTGAAAACCATGGCACGAGAACTATGTGATGCATCCACAAGCTTCAATAGTCGATTTGATCAAGTGGAAGAAAGGGTATCAGTGATTGAAGATCAAATTAATGAAATAAAGCAAGAAGAGAAGTTTAGAGAAAAAAAGAGTAAAAAGAAACAAACAAAGCCTCCAGGAAATACGGGACTATGTGAAAAGACCAAATCTACGTTTGATTAGTGTACTTGAAAGTGACAGGGAGAATGGAACCAAGCTGGAAAACACTCTTCAGGATGTTATCCAGGAGAACTTCCCCAATCTAGCAAGGCAGGCCAACATTCAAATTCAGGAAATGCAAAGAACACCACCAAGATACTCCTCGAGAAAAGCAACCCAAGACATATAATTGTCAGATTCACCAAGGTTGAAATGAAGGAAAAAATGTTAAGAGCAGCCAGAGAGAAAGGTCGGGTTACCCACAAAGGGAAGCCCATCAGACTAACAGCATATCTCTCAGCAGAAACTCTACAAGCCAGAAGAGAGTGGGGCCAATATTTAACATTCTTAAAGAAAAGAATTTTCAACCCAGAATTTCATATCCAGCCAAACTAAGCTTCATAAGTGAAGGAGAAATAAAATCCTTTACAGACAAGCAAATGCTGAGAGATTTTGTTACTACCAGGCCTGCCTTATAAGAGCTCCTGAAGGAAGCACTAAACATGGAAAGGAACAACTGGTACCAGCCACTGCAAAAACATGCCAAATTGTAAAGACCATTGATGCTGGGAAGAAACCGCATCAACTAACGGGCAAAATAACCAGCTAACATCATAATGACAGGATCAGATTCACACATAACAATATTAACCTTAAATGTAAATGGGCTAAATGCCCCAATTAAAAGACACAGACTGGCAAATTGGATAAAGAGACGAGACCCATCAGTGTGCTGTATTCAGGAGACCCATCTCACATGGAGAGACACACGTAGGCTCAAAATAAAGGGATGGAGGAAAATCTACCAAGCAAATGGAAAACAAAAAAAAGGCAGGGGTTGCAATCCTAGTCTCTGATAAAACAGACTTTCAACCAACAAAGATCAAAAGAGACAAGGCCATTACATAATGCTAAAGGGATCAATTCAACAAGAAGAGCTAACTATCCTAAATATACATGCAGCCAATACAGGAGCACCCAGATTCATAAAGCAAGTCATTAGAGACCACAAAGAGACTTAGACTCCCACACAATAATAATGGGAGACTTTAACATCCCACTGTCAACATTAGACAGATCAACGAGACAGAAAGTTCACAAGGATATCCAGGACGTGAACTCAGCTCTGCAGCAAGCAGACCTAATAGACATCTACAGAACTCTCCACCCCAAATCAACATAATATAGATTCTTCTCAGCACCACATCACACTTATTCCAAAATTGACCACATAGTTGGAAGTAAAGCACTCCTCAGCAAATATAAAAGAACAGAAATCACAATAAACTGTCTCTCAGACCACAGTGCAATCAAACTAGAACTCAGGATTAAGAAACTCACTCAAAACTGCACAACTACATGGAAACTGAACAACCTGCTCCTGAATAACTAGTGGGTACATAACGAAATGAAGGCAGAAATAAAGATGTTCTCTGAAACTAATGAGAACAAAGACACAACATACCAGAATCTCTGGGACACATTTAAAGCAGTGTGTGAGGGAAATTTATAGCACTTAATGTCCAAAAGAGAAACAGGAAAGATCTGAAATCAACACCCTAACATCACAATTAAAAGAACTAGAGAAGCAAGAGCAAACAAATTGAAAAGCTAGAAGAAGGCAAGAAATAACTAAGATCAGAGCAGAACTGAAGGAGATAGAGACACAAAAAACCCTTCAAAAAATCAATGAATCCAGGAGCTGGTTTTTTGAAAAGATCAACAAAATTGATAGATTTGGCTAGTCTTGCTAGCCAGCAAGACTAATGAAGAAAAGAGAGAAGAATCAAATAGGTGCAATAAAAAATGATAAAGGGAATATCACCACTGATCCCACAGAAATACATCAGAGAACCCATCAGAGAATACTATGAACACCTCTATGCAAATAATCTAGAAAACCTAGAAGAAATGGATAAATTCCTCGACACATACACCCTCCCAAGACTAAACCAAGAAGAAGTTGAATCTCTGAATAGACCAATAACAGGCTCTGAAATTGAGGCAATAATTAATAGCCTACCAACCAAAAAAAGTCCAGGACCAGATGGATTCACAGCTGAATTCTACCAGAGGTACAAAGAGGAGCTGGTACCATCCTTTCTGAAACTATTCCAATCAATAGAAAAAGAGGGAATCCTCCCTAACTCATTTTATGAGGCCAGCATCATCCTGATACCAAAGCCGGGCAGAGACACAACAAAAAAAGAGAATTTTAGACCAATATCCCTGATGAACATCGATGGGAAAATCCTCAATCAAATACTGGCAAACTGAATCCAGCAGCACATCAAAAAGCTTACCCACCCAGATCAAGTTGGCTTCATCCCTGGGATGCAAGGCTGGTTCAACCTACACAAATCAATAAACATAACCTATCACATAAACAGAACCAATGACAAAAACCACATGATTATCTCAATAGATGCAGAAAGGGCCTTCAACAAAATTCCACAGCTCTTCATGCTAAAAACTCTCAATAAACTAGGTATTGATGGAACGTATCTTAAAATAATAAGAGCTATTTATGACAAACCCACAGCCAGTATCATACTGAACAGGCAAAAACTGGAAGCATTCCCTTTGAAAACTGGCACAAGACAGGGATGCCCTCTCTCACCACTCCTATTCAACATAGTGTTGGAAGTTCTGGCCAGGGCGATCAGGCAAGAGAAAAAAATAAAGGATATTCAATTAGGAAAAGAGGAAGTCAAATCGTCCCTGTTTGCAGATGACATGATTGTATATTTAGAAAACCCCAGTGTCTCAGCCCAAAATCTCCTTACACTGACAAGCAACTTCAGCAGAGTGTCAGGATACAAAATCAATGTGCAAAAATCACAAGCATTCCTATACACCAATAACAGACAAACAGAAAGCCAAATCATGAGTGAACTCCCATTCACAATTGCTACAAAGAGAATAAAATACCTAGGAATCCAACTTTACAAGGGACGTGAAGGACCTCTTCAAGGAGAACTACAAACCACTGCTCAACAAAATAAAAGAGGACACAAACAAATGGAAGAACATTTCATGCTCATAGATAGGAAGAATCAATATTGTGAAAATGGCCATACTGCCCAAGATAATTTGGAGATTCAATGCCATCCACATCAAGGTACCAATGACTTTCTTCACAGAATTGGAAAAAACTACTTTAAAGTTCATATGAAACCATAAAAGAGCCCACATTGCCAAGACAATCCTAAGCCAAAAGAACAAAGCTGGAGGCATCACGCTACCTGACTTCAAACTATACTACAAGGCTACAGTAACCAAAACATCATGGTACTGGTACCAAAACAGAGATATAGACCAATGGAACAGAACAGAGCCCTCAGAAATAACACCACACATCTACAACCATCTGATCTTTGACAAACCTGACAAGGGGTAAGGATTCCCTATTTAATAAATGGTACTGGGACAACTGGCTAGCCAAATGTAGAAAGCTGAAACTGGATCCCTTCCTTACACCTTATATAAAAATTAATTCAAGATGGGTTAAAGACTTAAATGTTAGACCTAAAACCATAAAAACCCTAGAAGAAAACCTAGGCAATACCATTCAGGGCATAGGCATGGGCAAGGACTTTATGACAAAAACACCAAAAGAAATGGCAACAAAAGCCGAAGTAGGAAAATGGGATCTAATTAAACTAAAGAGCTTCTGCACAGCAAAAGAAACTACCATTAGAGTGAACAGGCAACCTAGAGAATGGGAAAAAATTTTTGCAATCTACTCATCTGACAAAGGGCTAATATCCAGAATCTACAAAGAACTTAAACAAATTTACAAGAAAAAAAAAAAACATCAAAAAGTGGGCAAAGGATATGAACAGACACTTCTCAAAAGAAGACAGTTATGCAGCCAACAGACACATGAAAAAATGCTCATCACTCACTGGTCATCAGAGAAATGCAAATCAAAACCACAATGAGATACCATCTCACGCCAGTTAGAATAGTGATCATTAAAAAGTCAGGAAACAACGGATGCTGGAGAGCGTGTGGAGAAATAGGAACACTTTTACACTGTTGGTGGGAGTGTAAACTAGTTCAACCATTGTGGAAGACAGTGTGGCAAGTCCTCAAGGATCTAGAACTAGTTTTTTGACCCAGTGATCCCATTACTGGGTATATACCCAAAGGATTATAAATCATGCTACTATAAAGACACATGCACACGTATGTTTATTGAGGCACTATTCACAATAGCAAAGACTTGGAACCAATCCAAATGTCCATCAATGATCGACTGGATTAAGAAAATGTGGCACATATACACCATAGAATACTATGCAGCCATAAAAAAAGGATGAGTTCATGTCCTTTGTAGGGACGTGGATACAGCTGGAAACCATCATTCTAAGCACACTATCCCAAGGACAGAAAACCAAACACCACATGTTCTCACTCATACGTGGGAACTGAACAATGAGAACACTTGAACACAGGGCAGGGAACATCACACCCCGGGGCCTGTCATGGGGTGGGGGGTAGGGGAGGGATAGCATTAGGAGATACCTAATGTAAATGATGAGTAAATGGGGTGCAGCAAACCAACATGGCACGTGTATACCTATGTAACAAACCTGCATGTTGTGCACATGTACCCTAGAACTTAAAGTATAATTAAAAAAAAAAAAGTTACTTCCCCCTTTCAACTGGTCTTTTTGCATATATTTTGGTGTTGTGAAAAGCAAGAGGACAGAAACAGTCCTGAAAGTACTCCCCGTCAGCTATGGGCTAGGCTGTGATTGATCAAAATAGTAAGTAAAATCAAGTGCATGCCCATGCTAGAACCAGTGTTCAGCATGCACTGCTAACAACAACAACAACAACAAAATTCACTGTTTTCACTGCCTGTACATAGGGTGTTTAGTTGATAAAGACATTCCCAACTTTCAGAAGCATATGACTGAACTGAGATGATTTGTTGGTCATTTTGGATTTAGTCATAGAATCCTTGAAACTTTTACATTTTGGACATTGATTATTTGTTACTATAATGATTCATTATTGTTTGAGACTGTGTATTTCATATGTGCTATTAGTAATTAGTGAATAATTTGGGCTAAGACCAGGCAGGCTGGCAGACAATATAGATAGATAGATCAGTTGATTGATAGACAGATACTTAATATGCTTTTTAAGATAAAGGATGAATTTACATAGTAATTATTACTGTAAATAAAAATATATTAAACTGGCAAGAGAATATAGTGGTTTTAGCACTATAGAAACATTCATTTATATACAGATAACTGATATGCTTTTATAAATCACATTTTGGGAAACTTAGTTCCCTAAAATAATGTATATGTATATATGTGTGATGTATTTATTCATGTAGGTAGTTTTTTTAAAACAATAACTCATTAAAATACTCTTAACTCTCAATGGAATAATATAGCTTAAAAGCTCAAAGTACCTTATAAAGATTAACTAGTTCAATATTTGGTTTATAGTGGAGAAAGCAGTCTTGGAGAGGCTAAATTACTTGTTCAAGGCAATAATAAGTGGCAGAGCTTCAACTAGAATGTAAGCCTTCTAACAGTAATTTACTCCTCTATACCATTTTATCTCTACTGTACCGTATAGAACTGATTAGAAAATACTTAATAAAAGTGAGTGTAGGAACCTGTTGCTTTGGTAGGGATAAATGAGCTCATATTTGTTCAGAAATGTGGAATCACACTGTCAGCCATAGTTCATGGTCTTTATAATTTGAGTTTGACTCAGACTCACTTTAGAGAATCTCCCTTTTCTTTTTATTTCTATCCTGTTGGCTTTAGCAGGCAGTTAGCAGGCCAGGAGGAGCAGTTCCTTATTCTTTGCTTTTTTTCCTTCCTCCTTCCTTCATGTAATACATGAAGATTTCTTTTTATCCACCGGCTTTGCTTTCTTCATCTTCTCCACCATATGCATATTCTTTTTTTAACCCCTTCCATATCTCAGTGGCTTTTTAAGCTGAGGAACAGATTGAAGACATACTATACCATCTAACACCAAAATTTAAAATGAATTTTAAACACTTGTTTAGTTTTAATGGGCTTGATTTTATTTAATTATCTGTGTTTATATGGTACTGCTTTATTTTATCTATTGCAGATTTACAATGGATTTTCAGCTGTATTGTTAGTTACAGACATTCGTGAGCTAATTTATATAGCTTAGAAACAAATGTGTCAAGTTACAACTAAATTTCAGTAAATTTTAAATTTTTTATCACTGTTACTTGAAAATGAAATTTAAATTTCACTACTTCAGAAGTTTCAACAATACTACATTTACAAGTTACTCTGAACTTTTAAATATCATATTCAATATTTATAATTGTACATTATTCTTATTTTATACTTTTTATGAGAAGGAATAGCCTTATTTTTGTGTACTCCTTATATACAATCAAATATATGCTGTATTGAGATTGAGTATAGACTTGATTATGAGGCATAAGTAATGAATGCTTTACACACTTCTCAGAAATCTGTTATTGTGCTTAGAAAAGAACTAAGAACACTTTCTAAAATCCAGTATCTGACTTGTTGCAAAAGTGGATATCAAATGTATGTTATATCTAACAAAGTTTTAAAATACTAGTTTCTAGTAGTTTTTAATGAAAAATAATTTTTGCATTATTTTGTTACATTCATTGTCAAGCAAATTTAATTACAGGAAAGATCACTAATCAATAGATCAAAAAATATCTCCAGGCTGGGCACAGTGGCTCATGCCTGTAATCCCAGCACTTTGGGAGGCCGAAGTGGGCAGATCACCTGAGGTCAGGATTTTGAGACCAGCCTGGTCAACATGATGAAACCCCGTCTCTACTAAAAATACAAAAATCAGGCAGGCATGGTGGTGCATGCCTGTAATCCCAGCTACTTGGGAGGCTGAGGCAGGAGAATCACTTGAACCAGGGAGGCAGACGTTGCAGTGAGCCAAGATCATGCCACCACACTCCAGCCTGGGTGACAAAGTGAGACTGTCTCAAAAAAAAAAAAAAAAAAAAAAGAAAAAAAAAAATCTCCAAGCCTCATTTAGTTAAGCAGTTTTCTAAACCAGTTTCTACCATCATCCCTTTCCTTTCAATAGAAAGGTAGTACAACCAGTAGCACCAGTCTACTCTGCTCAGAAAATTTACTCAGCATGTCTTTCTTCTACTCACTGTCATTTTGGAAGCTTTAGCAATTTTTGGAAAATGTCAAGTTACTCCAACTCACCAAGAGTTTGGACCCCATTAGAACAGTGTACATGTTCCAAGATCTTAAGTGGACTTCTTTCCTTATTCCGTCCAACTGTTTTCTTTTCTAGACCACAGATGCATATATTTCCACAGATAGTCTTAAAAATGTATTATTCTATCCATTATTATCAAAAAAGAACATAATTCCTAGAAAAACAAAAAATGTGTTCTGTTGATGGTGACTTCATGACATTGACCTGTGTGACAACTTAACACAATATTACTATTACTGCTATAACTATTACGTTAATCTAGCTAGTCACAATCATGTACTCTTGACTATGTGAAGAAACAGTTTTCCTGAAATAACCACTGATTCAGCATTTATGGAAAACTGGTGGCTCAAGAGCCCAGAACAGGACTCTGTAAATAAGGAAAAAGTTATTTTTCTCCATCAAGCATTCAGTGAACATGTATTTATTGAGCATCCATCATATTCAAAATATACTGGGTTTTAAGGGACATGTGAACATAAACAGTGTCAAGTTAGTTGAAATTTTGTAGGGCAGATAAGACATGAACAACATGTATTTCTGTAATTCTAAACAATTTTTAAAGTACATTTTGGAAATTGGGTTATATTGCAGTCATGTCCATTTGATGCAGAACTAACCCCTTCCTCATACAAAGCTGTTGGGATCTGAACATCAAGAAAATGTAGAAGCTTTATTGTAAGTTAGGAGTGGTAAAAGCTATATGAAAGGAAAAGAAGAAGTGCCATGGACATTCCACAAAGGAAGTAATTATTTCTAGCTCTAAAGATCAGACAAGACTTCATGGATAAGAGAGAACATTTTTGCTGAACATTAAGAGCATTTAAAAGTGGTGAAAAGAGGCATTCTAGGAAAATGAAGTAGGAGCAAAGGAACTGAGATCAGCAAACCAGAGCCCAGAGAACAGTCAAGGGTTGCACTGGAATTAGAGTAGTGATAGGGAAAGTTTTAGATAATTTTTGAATGGTAGAAGGAATTTGGGCTTCTCTGAAACCAAAAGAGGCCATTGAAGCTCTTTGAAAGCCCCAGGTAAGAGAGAGATGTGATAGAAAGTATGCCTCAGCAAGATTAATCTAACAATAGTGCCTAGGATGGATTGAATATTGAACAGACTGAAAGAGGGAAGAATAGATAGGAGATTGTGTGTACTCCAGGCAAGAGGTCATTTTAGAACCTGAGCTGAAGTGATACAACATTGTTATGCCATTAACAGAAGTAGGAAACTACAAGAAAAGGAGGTTTGGAAGCAAAGCAAACCTTTAAACACACATTTTTTTTTTAGTTTTTGTAAAAATCAGAAAATTAGTACCAGTATTCTCATGGCTAGTACCATGAGTACCATGAGAACCATGAGTACCATTGGTACCATCTTCTCATGGTGATACATGAATAGTATGAGTAGCTGGGGATGACAGGAAGTTAATGTCATGGAACTATGCAGAGAGTTGTTGCACATTTAATGAACCAATACTGTTTTTTCTAGCTGGATAATTTTGTAAACATTTGCAGGACTCATTCTTTATGGGTTTTTGTAGAAATGTATATTTGTGAGAAAGCTGTGATTTGCTGCAAGCAAGTGTCACATTTTAGCTTGGGGTGATATAGAGAGATGAAGAGAAAGCTAGGGGATGTGGTTGTTAGTGTAAAAGCTATAAGGTGAAAGAGCAGTTTACTTTAAGTTTTCTGAGAGATAAAAGTGTTGATAAATTGGAACAATTGTAAGCATCTTTCTTTAATGCGTTACCACTTTTGCAAAATAAATACATTGACATTGGGTCACAGTTTTTGTTTCTTATTTAGCAGTCCTGTATATCAGGCACAAATATATAGCAGTCCAATATATATCAGGAACAAAACACAGTCCATGCCCTCTGCAACCTATATAGTAATGGAGAAAGATTTAATAAATAATAAATACAAAATTATATTTTATCCCAAAATCAGGATTAACTGTGTAGCCATATAGTGATTCTTAAATAGTGTATGTGTGATGATAATGAAAATGAAATGTATTGAATGAAGTGTCAAACTGTCTTACAATTCTTAGTAAATATATTTTTTTCAAATGATGTGTTTACATTTTGTTTGCTTATCAATAGAGAGCAGATCGTAAAACAATCTACAGAATTAGTCTGCAGAGCCTATGGTGAAGTGTATGCAGCTGTGATGAATCCAATCAATGAATACAAAGATCCAGAGAACATTCTTCACCGATCGCCGCAGCAAGTGCAGACGCTTCTTTCCTGATTATCTTATTTCATTGTGTTAGCAAAATATGACCTCCCTAAAACACTGAAGGTTATTTTTTATTCTTTGAATTTTTACTTTATAATTTGATAGTTACAATTTTCTTTGTATCATAAGATTGTAAGTCCCGATAATTTTTTTTTTTTTTGGTCTCAGTAACAGGGAAGTGAGTAACATGTTGACCTGAGCTAGTATTGCTGTGTATCTACTCTAAATGAGATGATCTATTTTTTTGCTAGCCATCTCTCCAGCTCTGCAGTTTTCACTGTATTCAGGAAGCATAAAGTAGTATGAAAGGTTTGAAGAATTTTTTTTGCAAGACTAGTTCTAAATTAACAGCATATAAAAAATTTGTCTAAATTTAAGAATTAGTAAAAGGATATGACCTAATAAATGTCTCCTTACCTAAAGATTCATTTGCTTTCTTATTAATATAAGTAGGCATACTTAGTAGCTTTTCTGAACCTAGCCTATGTCTCTGTCCCCAAAATAGCTGCCCTTAAAGAGTTGTTAAAAGAGAGAAAAATAACAGTGAATTGTGCTCCTGTTGTATATGGCAGTGAATCTCCTTTCTGTTCTACTTTATCATACTGTATATATTTGACTGTGTACATTTTTATGCAATTTTAAATATACACTCAGCAATAATTAGAAAAAAAGGAGAGAGAAAAGTGATTTAAACAGGGTGGATTCCACTCTGTGGGAGCCTTCGATGGAACTCAAGGTAGAGCTCAGCCTTTCCAATGAGCTCCAAGCATGTAGATAGCCTGAGCTGTGTCTAAGTCTGGTGTTTAAAGATGGGTATTTGTCATACAATATGGGTCCTAAATCCAACCAACTACACATTTTATCTGGTGTTCAAACCAAAGAAACAATGATCTGCTCAAACAGTGGAGAAAGAAACTGCCAGAGGAGGAGTTGCCAATTGGCAGTGTGTCTTATCTCCATGTTGTAACTGGACTCTGACTTTAGACCATTACCTATTAGGAAGATTCAAAATGACTGTATTTTTAAAGGAATAAATCCCAGTGTGCCTGATTTGACATTCTTGTCAGCAAAAAAAACTTAATTTCTAGTAAATCTATAAAAATGGGTAAGTCCCTAAATTACAAATGAGAAAATTGAAGCACAAGGAAAAAATAACTAGTTTGAAATATTTTGAAAAGTAATAACATAAAACTAGTATTTGTAGAAGATTATGTGTTGTATATAACAAATTAGTATTTATAGAATATGACCTATTTATCTGAAGTTTATAATGTTTATACCTAATACAATTCTTTTTGGAGTAAGAATGATTATATAATCATTATCCATTTGGGTATAAATCTGTATTTTTAGTTTTTTCCCTTCGATTAGTATGTGTTATATATAAAAGACAGAAAATAAAGTATAAATCAAGAGCTTAAATTTTATATAATTTATTTCTACAGTGAAAGAAGATTGATACCTTGCTATGAGTGAATTCCTTTGTCTTATAGGGAAAATTTATTGTGCTTTTTACCTGATTTTTTCAAATAAAATATTAAAATATTTCTAGAGCAGCAATTATTGCAGCTGTCCTGTAGATATATATCCTATTGATGTGTTTTTAGAAAATGCACTAATGGAAAAGGAAATACAACATAGGGCAAAACTGAGGTAATCAGTGAAATACTCACAGGCAAAATGTGGTATATATGATCTTGAGAGCTAAGGCAAAATAAAACATTGTAAGTAATAATCCATTAATATAACACCTAAATTTGCTATTACTCCATAGTTTGCATTTTGAACTATTTTCATTTGGCATAAGTATAACCTGAAAAAGCCATGTCTGCCCTTCTTTCAGAGAGGAAAGGTGTTTGAATGGCAAAACCCTTATGTGGTTGAACTTTTCCATTTCTTTCTCTGTGCCTTCATTTGAGCAGGTGGATATTACCTGAGGAAAAAGGTGACACAAATGGACTAATTGACTTTACTCGAAATTCATGATTACAGTGTTCAAATGGGCACTGCTGTAGTTGGAATGTTTATGTTTCCCCAAATTCATGTTGAAATCCTCACCCCTCAGGGGATGGTATTAGGAGGTGGGTCCTTTGAGAGGTGATTAGGTTGTCAGGATGAAGTCCTCATTAATGGAATTAGTACCCTTATTCAAGAGGCTCAAGAGATCCCTGTCCCTTCTACCATGTAACGTTACAGTGAGAAGACAGCCATCAATGAAGAAGCGGGCCCTCACTAGACACCAAATCTTTTGGTGCCTTGATTTGGGGCTTCACAGCCTCCAGAACTGGGAGAAATAAATGTCTGTTGTTTTTATAAGCCACCTAGTTTATGGTATTTTGGTATAGCAGTCTAAATGAACTAAGACAGACATTCAGTATTGCTTTGTAATTCTACTCTTAACTTTCCATGTTTCCAGAGGACTTTTTCACCCACATTGTCAGTTAATATCCTTCATAATTCACCAAGAATAGAAACTATTAGATTAATCTTCCTCATTTTCCTATTCTCAAACATCACACCCATCTCCTCTCCTTCCTCGTTTTGCACTTGAGATGTTATCTCTCTTTCTGTGACAGGATATTCCCTCCATTATGCTCTGGCTCGCATCTCTCATCTTCTTATTAGATCCTTCTCTCTTTGGGTTATCCCTTCCTTTTGCTTCAGCAACAACTGGCCTCTCTGTAGGATTATTCTCAATGTCATAAATAATGTTGTAATGTTCATAATATTTTTAAAAACTCTCTACTCAGATCCTAACACCTCCATTGCTCTGCTTCCTTTCCTGTTTTAGACATGCTGTCATCTACTTCCTTATTTCTCATTCTGTCTTTAAAGTATCCCAATATAGTTTCATTCTCTCACTACTACACTGAAACTAACCTGATTAGCTTTTCATCAGTGCTATATGTTGTCAGATCTAGCAGATTCTTCTGTATCTCTATTTGTTGAACTCTCAGTGTCATTCTACACATTTCTGTTTGAAATTCTATCCTTTCCAGTCTTCCATAGCACCACTTTCTCCTAATTTTCCTCCCATTTCATTAGCCCAACCCCCTTTTGACCTTCTTCCCTGGCTCTTTTGCCTCTATATGATTTCTAAAAGTTGGCATACTCTAGGGCTTGATCCTGGATACTTTTGTTTTTAATCCTTCCTTTAGGGATTTGTTACTTCAACCTATTCTATCCAGAATAATGTTAGCTTAAATGTCTTTAGATATATCCATATGACGGAGTACAGCAGTGAGAAAATGAATGGTTTTCAAGTACATAGTGTTGAGAAAGAAATCAGAATAATATAATACTCATTTTATAGAATGTTTAATAAAGTATAAAAAATATACATAGATATACATGTGGTAAAGGTATAAGGAAAATATAGGAAATGATTAATACAATTTAAGATTATGGAGAGGGAAACACAGGATGTTTTGAAGTTACTGATAATGTTTTATTCTTATGCTAGGTTGTTAGTATTGTTAAATATTCTTTAAAATTTTTCATATATGTTACATAAACTTTTGTTCATATATTTTACAATTTTAAAAAATAGTTTAGAAATTTGCTTGGCATAGGGCCTGGGCTAAAGTTAGAACTCAATATATGGGAGCTATTTTTTTTCATTAGTCTTATTATTAAACGCATTTCTTAAGTACATACTAGGTAGTAGGCTTTGTGATAAGCGTTTAAAATATAACCAAATTATGTGTTTCCCATTGAGGAATTCCCTGTCTTGCACAGAGACAGTTACATGTATTATAAATAAACATCATGAAATTTGGTAGAGTGCTTGTGCATGTTGGCAAGAATTAAAAATGAACTAATAACATCCTTTATAATTCAGCCAGATGTCCTTGGTATAAGAGGTTGAGAGCACAGAAAACAAAGTTTCAAACCACAACTGTACATTCTTCAGTCTGAGATTATCATAATGATTGGGTTATATTAACTATTTGGTTAAGATGTAAAATTATGTAATAGTGTGGTGAGAGCAAAAACGGTGGATTAAGGAATTTTAAAATTTTGTCCCTTCATAAAGGTAGCAATAAAACTGGCCTCAAAAAATGATCAAAGTCAACTTTTTCAGGACTCTAGAAACTAATCAAAAAATCACAGTAACCTGAGTTACTTAAAAAAAGAAAAAAGCCAAATGTTAGTAATAACAGCAAGCATTTTGGTGCTTTAACTTATGCCAGTTCCATACCTTGCTCCCTAGTTCAGCAGTAGTCTTAAAAAGAACATGCCACATTCATGGTATGAGAAAGAGCAGAATGGACCTTATTTGCAGATTGTCCTTATTTGATCTGTCTGATAGCTCCCAGGAAAACCCATGTGACAAACCCACAGCCAGTATCATACTGAATGGGCAAAAACTGGAAGCATTCCCTTTGAAAACCGGCACAAGACAGGGATGCCCTCTCTCATCACTCCTATTCCACATAGTGTTGGAAGTTCTGGCCAGGGCAATTAGGCAGGAGAAGGAAATAAAGGGTATTCAATGAGGAAAAGAGGAAGTCAAATTGTCCCTGTTTGCAGACAACATGATTGTATATCTAGAAAACTCCATTGTCGCAGCCCAAAATCTCCTTAAGCTGATAAGCAACTTCAGCGAAGTCTCAGGATACAAAATCAATGTACAAAAATCACAAGCATTCTTATACACCAATAACAGACAGAGAGCCAAATCATGAGTACACTCCCATTCACAATTGCTTCAAAGAGAATAAAATACTTAGGAATCCAACTTACAAGGGACGTGAAGGACCTCTTCAAGGAGAACTACAAACCACTGCTCAATGAAATAAAAGAGGATACAAACAAATGGAAGAACATTCCATGCTCATGGGTAGGAAGAATCAATATCGTCAAAATGGCCATACTGCCCAAGGTAATTTATAGATTCAATGCCATCCCCATCAAGCTGCCAATGACTTTCTTCACAGAATTGGAAAAAACTACTTTAAAGTTCATATGGAACCAAAAAAGAGCCTGCATCGCCAAGTCAATCCTAAGCCAAAAGAACAAAGCTGGAGGCATCACGCTACCTGACTTCAAACTATACTACAAGGCTACAGTAACCAAAACATCATGGTACTGGTACCAAAACAGAGATATAGATCGATGGAACAGAACAGAGCCCTCAGAAATAATGCCGCATATCTAAACTATCTGATCTTTGACAAACCTGAGAAAAACAAGCAATGGGGAAAGGATTCCCTATTTAATAAATGGTGCTGGGAAAACTGGCTAGCCATATGTAGAAAGCTGAAACTGGATCCCTTCCTTACACCTTATACAAAAATTAATTCAAGATGGATTAAAGACTTAAACTTTAAACCTAAAACCATAAAAACCCTAGAAGAAAACCTAGGCATTACCATTCAGGACATAGGCATGGGCAAGGACTTCATGTCTAAAACACCAAAAGCAATGGCAACAAAAGCCAGAATTGACAAATGGGATCTAATTAAACTAAAGAGTTTCTGCACAGCAAAAGAAACTACCATCAGAGTGAACAGGCAACCTACAAAATGGGAGAAAATGTTTGCAACCTATTCATCTGACAAAGGTCTAATATCCAGAATCTACAATGAACTCAAATTTACAAGAAAAGAACAACCCCATCAAAAAGTGGGCAAAGGATATGAACAGACTCTTCTCAAAAGAAGACATTTATGCAGCCAAAAGACACATGAAAAAATGCTCATCATCACTGGCCATCAGAGAAATGCAAATCAAAACCACAATGAGATACCATCTCACACCAGTTAGAATGGCAATCATTAAAAAGTCAAGAAACAACAGGTGCTGGAGAGGATGTGGAGAAATAGGAACACTTTTACTCTGTTGGTGGAACTGTAAACTAGTTCAACCATTGTGGAAGTCAGTGTGGTGATTCCTCAGGGATCTAGAACTAGAAATACCGTTTGACCCAGCCATCCCATTACTGGGTATATACCCAAAGGACTATAAATCATGCTTCTGTAAAGACACATGCACACGTATGTTTATTGTGGCACTATTCACAATAGCAAAGACTTGGAACCAACCCAAATGTGCAACAATGATAGACTGGATTAAGAAAATGTGGCACATATATACCATGGAATACTATGCAGCCATAAAAAGTGAAGAGTTCCTGTCCTTTGTAGGGACATGGATGAAATTGGAAATCATCATTCTCAGTAAACTATCGCAAGGACAAAAAACCAAACACCGCATGTTCTCACTCATAGATGGGAATTGAACAATGAGAACACATGGACACAGGAAGGGGAACATCACACTCTGGCGACTGTTGTGGGGTGGGGGGAGTGGGGAGGGATAGCATTAGGAGATATACCTAATGCTAAATGACGAGTTAATGGGTGCATCACACCAGCATGGCACATATATACATATGTAACTAACCTGCACATTGTGCACATGCACCCTAAAACTTAAAGTATAATAATAATTAAAAAAAAACGGCATTTATCTTGCCTATTATGGAACTCACCCTCTACTGGGGTGGGGGTGGGGAATTTATTTAAAACATTTACCTGTCATTGCTACATGAAGCAATGGGTAACAGTTGGAGCAACCAATAAACTAACCAGAAAGCTTTGGAAGAAAGGTTGGGAATGAGATGTTCATAAAGACTTTGAAAAACTCTTACATATTTCTGGGAATCTAGAAGGCTCTGTGCACGTTTAGGACTGTGTGCATGTTCACGAACGAACAGAGAGACCCTAATCTCTCACCTCTGCCTGACCTTGAGGATCTGAACAAGCAGGGAATGAAGGCAGAGGCAAAGTTAGAAGCTGCCTAGCTGAGTGTCCAAGACATGTCCCAACAGACACACAGAGTCCTTCAGCAAAGAGTGAGCAATTTTTTGGTTTTAGGCATTCAAGGAACTCTTCATCTAATCATTAGTTGACAATTAAGCTAATGAATCAGACACATAAGTGGTCACACATGACAAAGAATATAGATTTTACAGAATTAGTTCATGAAAGTCACTAAAATATAATCACAGCTATAAAAGGCAGCAACAACAAACAGGGTGGGGCAAGAGAATCTAGTCTGATTTCCAACAGATAGCCCAGATACTGAACTTATTAGACAAAGATTTTAACTGTTTTAAATATGCTCAAGGATTTAAGGAAACCAAGTCTGAAGAACTAAAGTATGAGAAGAGTGTCTCACCAAATACAGAATATAATAAAGAGATACAATTATAAAAAGGAAGTTTTTAATAAATTTATAATTTTTAAAGTTATAATTTAAAGTTACACTTTATAAAAATTATGAAAAACTTATTTGGACATGAGAATTAGTACACAAAATAAACAATACATTATAGGGGATAAAAGCAATTTTGAGCAGGCAGAAGAAAAAACTCAGAAAACTTGAAGGTGGGTCAATTGAGATGTTCCAGTTTGAGGAAAAGGAAGAAAAAAAAATGAATGAAAGAAAATAGCCTCAGAGACCTGTGGAGCACCATCAGCAATATACAGACAATAGTCTCAGAGAGAAAGAGAAAGAGTCTGAAAGAATATTTGAAGAAATATTGTCAGGATACTAGAAATTTGGTGTACAACATTACACATCCAAGAAGTTCACTGAGCTCCAAGTTGGATGAACTAAAAATATGTACACTGGGACACATCACAATCAAACTGTTATAAGCCAAAGGCTAAGAGGGAATCTTGAAAACACCAAGAGAGAGGTAATTCATCATGTACAAGTGATCCTCCATAAGATTAATACCTAATTTCTCATCAGAAACTGTGGAAACCAAAAGGCATTAGCTGGTATATTCGAAGAGCTCTAGGCGGGGCGGGGGGCGGCAGTGGCAGGGGAACATGTCTGTATCTGGCAAAACTGTGAAAACATAGGCAAAATTAAGACATTCCCAGATGAACAAAAACTGAGAATTCATTGTTGGCCAAGCTGCCCTAAGTGATTGCTCAATGGAGTACTTGGAGCTGAAATGAAAGGACGCTAGACAAAAAAATCAACAAAAGACTTAAAGAATAACAAAGAAATCGAACACTCAGTAACTATTCTAAATCAGCTAGATCCAACAGACATCAGTGGAACAATCCACCCAACAACAACAGAATACACATTCCTCTCAAATACACAGGGAACGCTCTCCAAGATAGACCATATGTTAGGCCACAATACAAGTCTCAATAAATTTTAAAAGATTGAAATTATACAAAGTATGTTTTCAACCACAATGACATTGTAAATTAACAACAAAAGGAAATTTTTAAAATATACTAACGTGGAAATTAAACAAGATGCTCTTAACCCAGTGGACCAAGGAAGAAATCACAAAGGAAACTAGAAAATACTCTGAGATGAAAGTTTGTAATGAAACACCATACCAAATCTTATGAAATGCAGCAAAAATAGTTCTGAGAGAAATTTATAGCCTACCTTAAAGAGAAAGAAATAAATTAACCTAATCAATAACCTTAAGAAACTAAAAGAAGAGCAAACTAAACCTAATGCAAGAAAAAAGGAAATAATAAAGATTATAACAGAGACAAAGAAAATAGAGACTAGAAAAATGACATAGAAGATTAAGAAAACCAAAAGTTAATTCTTTGAAAGGATAGAAACATTGACTAATCTTTAGCTGACTGAACAATAAAAAAAAAAAGACTCAAATTACTAAAGTATGAAATGGGACATTACTGAACTTACAGAAATAAGGATAACAGAATTCTATTAATAATTATATGTAAACAAGTGGAAGTGGACAAACGAAAAACACAAAGTACGAAAATCAACTCAAGAAGAAATATAAAATCTGAATAGACCTATGGCAACAAGATGGAGTCAGTAATAAAAAAACTCCCAACAAGAACAAAGCCCAGTGAATTGCTCCCCTGGTGAATTCACTGGTGGTTTCACATCCATGTATAAGTGGACTCACACAGTTCAAACCCGTATTGCTCAAGGATCGGCTGTGTATCCAAAATAAACTCTTGCAATTCAACAATAAAAAGACAACCGAGGGCTGGCACAGTGGCTCACGCCTGTAATCCCAGCACTTTGGGAGGCCGAGGCAGGTGGATCATGAGGTCAAGGGATTGAGACCATCCTGTCCAACATGGTGAAACCCCGTCTCTACTAAAAATACAAAAATTAGCCGGGCGTGGTGGCGGGCGCCTGTAGTCCCAGCTACTTGGGAGGCTGAGGCAGGAGAATCACTTGAACCCAGGAGGTGGAGGTTTCGTTGAGTCGAGATTGTGCCACTGCACTTCGGCCTGGCAACAGAGCGAGACGCCTTCTCAAAAAAAAAAAAAAAAAAAAAAAGACGAGCTGGACGCGGTGGCTCATGCCTGTGATCCCAGCACTAGGTGAGAAGATTGCTGGAGGCCAGGAATTCAAGAGCAGCCTGAGAAACATCTCTACAAAATAATAATAATAATAATTTTGGGGCATCAAGTTCTTCCTTGAAAAACAAAACAAAAGACAACTAAATTTTAAAGTGTGCCAAGTATTTGAATAGGTAAAGAAGATACACAGATAGCTAACCTTAACCCTAACATGAAAAAATGATCAACATCATTAATCATTAGGGAAATGCAAGTCAGAATCACAATGAGATTCTACTTTGCACATACTAAGGTGGCTATAATGTTAGTAATTTTAGAAGCTGGTATGATGTGGAGAAATTGGAACTCCCATATGTTGCTGGTGGGGATATAAAGTGGTACAGCTGATGTGGAAAACAGTTTAACAAAAAGTTCCTCAAAAGAGTTATGATATGACCTAGCAATTCTATGCCTAGGCTTTTACCCAAGATAATTGAAAATTTATGTCTACCAAGACTTTTACATGAATATTCATGGCAGCATTTATAATAACTGAAAATTAGAAACAACTGAAATATCCATCAGCTAATGAATGGATAAACAAAATGTGATATATCCATACAATGAAATATTATTCATTTATAAAAAGGAATGGACTACTGAAACATGCTACGACATGGATGAATCTTGGAAACATTATTCTAATTAGAAGCCAAGCACAAAAGGCTATATATAATTTGATTCCATTTTAATAAAATCTCCAGAAT
This sequence comes from Pongo pygmaeus, assembly GCF_028885625.2. Classification (NCBI taxonomy): domain Eukaryota; kingdom Metazoa; phylum Chordata; class Mammalia; order Primates; family Hominidae; genus Pongo; species Pongo pygmaeus. The sequence goes on from NC_072387.2 coordinate 48,316,024, forward strand.
AGGCAAATCCACAGAGACATATAAGTAGATTAGCAGTTTCCAGGGGATAGGGAGAGGAACTGATAAGGAAGAGACAGCTAACAGGTACTTTTTGGAGTGATAGAAATGTCCTGGAATTACACAGTGATGATGATTGCACAGCATTGAATATACTAAAAGCCACTGGATTGTGCTCTTTTTAAAATGGTAAATTTTATGTTATATGAATTTTTTCTTAAAGTAAATTGCAAATATAATGGAATTAAAACAGGCCTGTTCTCATGTCTTAATTGTGATCTTTTGTGGTTTTGTGATCTGATGGCCTCTTTTGAAAACCAAAAATTGAGGAATATTTTCCTTGAACCTGGAGATAGTACTGATATATAATTGTCCAGTCTTGGAATATTTACCAGTTTTTTAATACACTATGGACTTTAAAATAAATATATAAGTAAAATGCAGAGTCATATAATAATATTGAATACTTGCAGGTCAGTTAATCTTTCCTAATTTAGTTAAATATGCGGTTTAGAATAATATTATAAATAGATAGGCCTACATATGGTTACTTTGGGGCTATAATTATATTAAGCACAATTACCTATCATCTTGAAATTGCATACTTACTTCACCTCTGAGAGAATGTGCTTTGGAAGATAGATAATATAATTATGTATTTTTGCAGGTCCAAATATGAAATTTCTATAAACTAGCTGAGAAATGAATGTAACATTAATAATTAGATTAATAACAGCATATTAGTCTATCAAATCTAACTACCCTTAATGCCAGTGAATGTTAAAAGTAAAACTTTCTTAGCACTGACAATTTAATAAGTAAAAATAAATGGTACTAAGCTTACAAAAATTAGCTGAATTGGGGAAATTGTTGATAAGGCCACAAGTATTAATATGTTATACTTGCTTGCTTTGAGGGTATATAGCATCTTTTGGCAAAGTGTTACATTATTGTGAATTTAACAGTGAAAGTTTAAGCCAGTCTAGGATTTCAAAGTTTATAACTTTACTACCAGGAAATTAATTTACTTAAATATGTTCTTTGTTTCCATCAATGTCAACATCTGAAATTCGACTGGAGAAGTATTAGCTTTAGCCTACTAAAAGCAAAATGACAAGAAGCAAGAATGCAAGCCAGCATCAAAAGTTGGGTCTCCTGTTTTGAGATTGCCCTGAGTCTTTCTGGGGGTATCATTTATATAAGTCTAATTTTCGGGATTCAGGCAAGAGCTGGCCACTGTCGTGCTAGCTGGGCCTCCAGTGGAATGTAAAATGATAATGAAGATTGAACTGAGGTAGAAAAATGAATTTACCTTAGAAAGGACACCAAAGATTTGATTAGTATTCCACATAGTTACCATACATATTTAATTGCAGACTAGGAATTTTTCTTGCTTAAACTATTAGATTCTTTTACAGACAAAGATATAAGCAAGCCAAGCATTATAAAGCCAAAAAGGTGCTGCTAAAAAAGAAAACAAACCACAAAAACAGAAAGAACATCTCAATGTACCCTGCCTTTATTCTAAATCTTACAAAAAAGAAAATAATTTCCCCACTGAGCTGAGTATTAATAGGTTAATATAATGAATCATATAATAACAAACCATAATAGAATTTGCATTAACCAAAAAATGTGCAAACACACTACTATGATTTACCAAAAGACTCTCTGCAAGTGGTAAATCATTAGCTCTGGTGTTGCTCTTTGTAACCTCAGGTCTTTGGGGAATGGTGCAGAATTAGTATTGCTTCCTTCTTTCTGTGTGTGATAATGGTGGGGGAAGGCTAGTACCATCTCTGTCATACATCAAATTCCCATATGTGAATAAATTATGTATTTTTACTGCACTCTTTTTATAGGTTTATTCATTCCTGCACCAACAACGAATGTCATTATTATAACTTTATAGAAAGTCTCAATATATGGCACAGTGCTTCATTTTCTTTTCTTCATCTAGAGTGCCTTAGCCATTCTTGGCTTTCTGCCGTTCCACAAATAGCAATGTAAATTTGTCAGTATAATAGAGAATCCACTTATATTTCTTCAACAGCTATTGGGAATATGGTTGGAATTACTTCAACTCTATGTATCAATTTGAGGAGAATTGATATCTTTATAAGATTAATCCAAATCACAGCATGTCAAAATTTCCTTATTAGGGTAGTTTTAATGTCCTTCAAAAACACTGTAATTTTCTTCATATATATCTAAGAAAACTTTGGTGTTTAGTCCTTAGAAACTTACAGTTCTTGTTAAGAGTGTAAATGATATCTATTCTTAAGTTACACTTAAACTTATTTGTTGCTGTATATAGAAATGGAATTGACTTCTATGTACAGCAGTTGCAAACTGATATTCATATGCAGAAAGTGAAACTAGACCCCTAATGGATAAAAGACTTAAATGTAAGACCTGAAAGTATGAAACTACTAGAAGAAAACATGGGCAACACTTCAGTACCCTGGCCTGGGTGAAGATTTTATGGAGAAAACCTCAAAAGCATAGGCAACAAAAGCAAAAATGGACAAATAGGATTATATCAAACTAAAAAGATTCAGCACACTAAAAGAAATAAGCTATAGAGTGAAGAGACAACCTTCAGAAGATATTTGCAAACTATTCATCTGACAAAGGATTAATATTAAGAACATACAAGGACCTCAAACAACTGAGCAGCAACAACAAAAATATCCAATTTTAAAAATGGGCAAAAGAGCCAAATAAACATCTCTGAAAACCAGACACAAGTGGCCAACAGGTATATGGAAAAAAAAAATGCTGAACACCACTAATCATCAGGGAAATGCAAACCAATACCACAATGAGATATTATCTCATTTTGGCTATTATCAAAAAGAGAAAAAATAACAAATGTTGACAAGAATGCACAGAAATGAGAATGCATATGCTGTTGTAAATTAGTCCAGCCACTATGGAAAACAGTATAGAGATTCCTCTAAAAACTAAAAATAGAACTACCATATGATCCAGCAATCTCAATACTTGGTATATATCTAAAGGAAATTATGGATATGTTGAAGAGATATTTTATTTTTACTCCCATGTTTATTGTAGCACTAGTCACAATAGCCAAGATATGGAGTCAACTTGTGTCCTTTAACAGATGAGTAGATAAAGAAAATGTGGCATATATACACAGTGGAATACTATTTAGCCATAAAAAATAACAAAATTATCTCATTTGTGCCAACACGGATAAGCTTGGAGGACATTGTATGTTTAGTGAAATAAGCCAGGCACAGAAATAAAAATACTGCATGTTCTCACTCAGGTGGAAGATAAAAACATTGATCTCATAGAAGTAGAAAGTAGAATAATTGATACTAGAGGCAGGGACATGTAAGGAGATGGGAGTGGGGATAGTCAGAGGTTGGTTAATGGATACAAAAGTACAGCTAAATAGTAGAAATAAGTTCTAGTGTTCTATAGCACTGTAGGGTGACTATAATTAACAACAATCTATTGTATATTTTCAAATAGCTAGAAGAGAAGATTTTGAATGTCTCTTACAGAAATGATAAACATTTGAGGTGATGGATATGCTGATTACCCTGTTAGATCATTACACATGGATACATGTATCAAAATATCACACTGTACCCCATAAATATGTACAATTAAAAAATAAGTGGAATTGATTTTATATGTTGATTATAATAGATCCAGGCACCTTCGTAATATTATTTTCAGTGATTTTTCTTTGAGTTTTCTCTATATAGATCTATTTGAGACAAAATAAGAATTTTGCTTTTTTTTTCTTTGAAGCCTATGTACCCTTTATTTTTGTTTTCTTTTATGCTGGCTAGAACCTCCAGCAGAATGTTAACTAATAGCAATGATAATGGTTACTTTTCTTAATTCAGATTTCAGTATCTCACCATAAAGAATTATACTTGCTGTAAGTTTTCAGCAGATAATCTTTATCAGAGAGGAAGTTATTTTGTATTCTTACATGCTGTTATTAATTATGAATGGACGTTGAATCTTATTAAATGACTTTCGGAATCTATTGAGATGATCATTTGGCTTTTCTCCTTTATTTGTTAATGTGATAAATTATGTTTATAATTTTCCTGGCATTAAATCACTCTTGCATTCCCAAAATAAGCCTAAGTTGATCATATTATTTTCCCTTTCTGTATAAATCACTGGATTTAGTTTTGTATGTTTTTGTATATTTAGTAGCGACCTTGCTAAATTTACTTATTAATTGTAAACGTTATTTGTGTATTATTTTGTATTTTCTAAATTGACAAGCACACAATCTATAATTAGTGACAGTTTTCTTTCTACCTTTTTATCCGTTTCTTGCTGTGTGGTACTACATAATGTTTAACCATTTACAATGTTACGAAGTTGAATAGAAATGGTAATTGTGGTCACCCTTGTCTTTTTCCAAAATGTGGGGAAGGAGAGGAAGCTTTCAATTGTTTGTTAGATAGGTATTTTGTAAATAAGCTTTATCAAATTAAGAAAGTTCCTTTCTGTTCCTGGTATGTCATGATTATTTTAAATAACAAATAAGTATTGAATTTTATCAGTTTTTTTTCTGTGTCTATTTAGAGATCAATACAGAAAAATAATAGAGAATCCACTTATATTTCTTCAACAACTGCTGGGAATATGGTTGGGATTACTTTGACTCTATGTATCAATTTGGGGAGAATTGATATCTGTGCCTCCCCCCTTTTATTTACTTAATATGGAGAATTTCAAACATCAGCCTTGCATTTCTGAAATAAACCCAGTGGTCATAATGTACTATACTTTTTATATATCTTTTTATTTTATATGATAACACTTCATTTAGGATTTTTGCATCTTTGTTCATGAGAAAGATTGCCCTGTAATTTTCCTTTATTTAAAGGTCTTTGTCAGGTTTTGATAACAGGATAATACTGGCCTCATAAAACAAATTGGTACATATTCTCTCTTTCTGTTATCTGGAAGAATGTAAGATTGTTATTACTTCTTTCTTAAATGTTTAGAAGAGTTTCAAGTAGAGCCAACTAAACCTGGAGATGCCTTTGTGGGAAGGTTTTTAATTAAAAATCCCATTTTCTAAATAAATGTAAAACTCTTTGGTTGCTCTATTTCTTGTGTCAGTTTTGGTAAATTTTATTTTGCAAGGTATATGTCCATTTCATCTAAACGTTTTTGTCATAATGTTCTATCATTTTACTTTTTTAAGGTCTGTAGACCTAATATTGGTAATTTGTGTTTTCTTTCTTTTTTTCCTTGGTTAGTCTTGGAAGAATTATGGATTTTATTTATCCTTTCAAAGAACCTATTTTTGACTTCGTTGATTTTTTTTATTGTATATTTGTTTTCTATTTCATTTATTTTTGCTCTATATTTTTCCTTCCTTTTACTTTCTTGGTATTTTATTTTCTCCTCTTTTTCTTTTCTTGAAATGGAAGCTTATATTATTGATTTCAGACCTTTTTCTGTTGTAATGTATTCATTTAAATATATTTAATGTGTTCATCTGTGTTTCCATCTAAGCACAGGTGTAGCTATATCCATAAGCTTTTATATGTCATATTTTCATTACCTTTTACTTCAGAAGTATTTGCTAATTTCCATTGTGATTTATTGTTTGACTCATAGATTACTTAGAAATATATTTTCAAACATATGAATATTTTCTGGTTATTTTTATATTACTGATTTCAAGCTTAATTCCACTATAACCAGAAAATATATTCCGTGTATCAACCTTTTTATATTTATTCATACGTACTTTATGGTCCAACATATGATTTGTTTTAGTAAATTGTTCTTTCTAGATTTAGAAATGTTTCCTGTAGTATTGGGTGCAGTGCTCTGCATATGGTAAAAGGATAAATTTTGTTAATCTTGTTTAAATCATCTATAGCCTTTCTGATTTTTAATCTGCATAGTGTATCAGCTACTGAGAGATACTTGTTAAATACTTTAACTATGATTGTGGATTTTTCTGTATTTTTAGTTTTGTCAGTTTTTGCTTTATATGTTTTTATGCTATTTCTAGATATATAAATTCTATCTATTATGATTTCTTCTTTGAACTATGTGTTACTTAGAAATTGTTATTTGCATTTTTGCTATTAAAGTTTTTAGCAAGGAAATAAGGCAGTCAAATTTGTTCCTTAAAAAAGAATAGCTAAGAGACTTCCTTCTGCCATGCCCTCTGATATCTCTCTCTTTCTGTCTCCTATTCCACAGTTTATAAAAATAAACTGTAGACTTACCAATTAAGCCAATCACGGATATTTGAATTACTGGCAGTTCCAACTGCTTTGATCCCGTGGTAAATTAAGCAAATCCTCACAGCATATTGAAGCCCTATTCATATTGTTCACTTATCCTTCTCTCCCAAACCCTGGATTGGGTGAGTTGGATTCTGTTGGTTCTGGCTGATTTTTGAATACTAGCATATGACTTTAATCTCTGAAAGATCTAGATATCTCATATACTAGAAATAATCTTATTTCACTCACTGAAATGACCTTAATCCCAAAATGTGTTATGGTACTCAATCACATTAACAAGTATAAGCAAGTATGTCAGATTGATTTCCAGCTTTCAGTGTTTTAAGATAAAATATGAATCCTTTTTTAACTGTATGTTGCAACTTTCCTTCTAGGTGGTTTCTTGAACAAAATAAAGCAGTTTTCTTACTGGGTTAGACATCCTGCTTTAAAAATTATTCATAATGTGGAGCCTAACAATGTAAAACTCTGAGTTTGGTTTATATCCAATAGCCTAAGGTTTCATAGAATTTTGGTGGTCGGCAAAGGAATTACTGGATTAAAAATATCACAGCTTCTGTGCTGTGTGCAGATACTTACTGAGTGTGATGAAGGAATTACTCTCTAACTGAGCACATATTCTGAGCAATTAGGCCAAGTGCCAAAACCATTAAGGCTCAAATGCCAAGTGCCTGTAGGGAGGGTTCTGTTACAGGATTTAGCAACCAACCCTTGGCTCACTTACCAGAGGGTGGCACTCCAGGCTTCCTGATAACTGTGCCAGCCTGGCTGAGACTCAGCAGCTGCCACCCAGCCACTTCTGGCTTCTGGACCCTCTCCCCAATACTGCCTGTGTCTCCACCCTTCTTGCCCATCTGCCCTCCATCTGCCTGTCAGTTGAGCAGTGGCTACACAGTTGGGGACATCTTACATGTTGAGTCATGACTCCCAGCTATCACATTGCATTCACCTTCCCTGTTCCTCCACCACCTACCAACACTTCTCCCACTTGGCAACTTGAAAGGAAAGGGTTGCCAATTTCTGTTTCATAACATTTCAGGGGCTTCCATTCAGAGGCTTCTGGAGTATCCTGGCACTCAAGGAAACTGGGCATGGAGGTGGAGTAGGGAGAGCCACTCAGAGGATTCTGGGCATCCAGTCACCCCTGGCCCATTCCCAAAAAAATCTGGGGGAACAAGAGTAGCCTTTGTAACTCCAAATTTCATCAAGATGAGCTGAAATCTGGTTCTGTCATTTCCCCATCCTACCCCATCCCATACTACTCCCTCCTAACCCCATCCCAAAACCAGAGCAGTGGAATATCTTAACAATTTGACTTTTATCCAGAACTGAGGCTCTTTATTTGTTAGAACTAAGCATTTGGTCCCAGATTTTCTAATTCTTTCTGTGGGAACTTGAATCAGCACCCCCTCCCCAAGCTCCCACAGAAGAAGCAGATGGGGATCTTGGCAAGGTTTGGAAGTCCAGGACTTGGACAGGTTGAGAGTTCTATTTGCCAGGCTGAATTGCTTATAATTAAAAAGCTTATCCTCCTACTTTTTTGCACTTCTGAACTTATCTGAAGAATCAACAGAGTATTTAATCATGCATAGAAACAAATCTGTGCATATAAGTGAAAATCTGCATTTAAAAGCAGGTGCTTACCAGCAGAGATGAGTCACGTAAGCTGGTTAGAGTGAAGTTAAGCTCTCTCATGTTGACTTGACATTTCTTGTTTTAAAGGGTGATGGGGTATGATCAGTGTTTTGTGTACAGGTTAGGGCTGGGGTATGGAACTCTACCCACTTCCTTCTCTATTTGCTTCCTTCATCTCCTTGCCTAAGGAGTGCCTACAATAAGCACTCTGCATATTTTGGGTCTTCTTAGTGACACTTACTGACACCAGATTGTTAACGTTTATCTGCTTTCTACAACAGAAAAGAAAATAACTCATTAGTCTTGACATTTTAATGTGTGAGGGTTTTGAGACAAAAATTAATTTTGCTCCTTCCGGACTAAGTTGTGCTAATTGCCAGATTGTACTCATGTTAGGAAATTGAGAACAAAGTGAAGCATGACCACTTGAGGTTCTTGTGATAATGAGAGTTTTAGGTTATTTTCAGAAATTACGGATTTTTTCTTGAAAATATTTTAAAGGAGGTGAGTAGGTGACATTTTTCCCCCTTCAGGAGTTCTTACTGGGGGCATTGATGATTTTCGGAGTGGAAGTGGAGGTGGCAATGGCAGGAAACATTGTAGTTTATGTACCACATGTTAGCAAAGAAGGGCGTTCTCTCTGTGTGTGTTAGTGGTGGGAGCATTTACTAAATCTAACCAAAGCCTGATTGTGTACGAACTTTCAGGGAAGGCGCAGAAGATGTTACTTGTATGGGCTCCCTTACAGGGTGATAAAGACTTGTACGTCTGCTTGGAAGTATTTCACCCCTGCAGTCATGTTCCTGTCGCTCAGGCCAACAGCCTCAACTCCAGCTCTGAATCTGCCATGACGGCAACTAGACATGAAGCCATGCCAAGGTGAACTAGAGACAGCAAAGGGATAGAAAAGCATTCCTAAACTGGAGCTTTGATTTTAAAAATGGAGACCTGCTGGCAAAAGATGAGACGTGGTTACATTTAGTCGGTCCCAACTCTGAGCTGTCATTGCACAAGAGCGGCCACAAGCCGGGGGTTTCCACACGCTGTCCATTAGGAACCAGGGTCTCTTCTATCTAGGTGGCACTGCCAGGCATTCTCAGATCTTACCCGCTCACACTCATTTATGTAACTTCTCTTTCTTGCAGTTTAACACACATGTCTGTCTATCTCTTTCACACTCACACACAATGAGATTTAGTAACCCATTTTAATAAGGCAATTATATTTCAACTCTATTATGTGCAATTATGCACTCTTTTAAATTGCCTCAGCTGGAGTGCCCTGGTGTTGATATCTCACTGGCACTTACTTGCTGGTCCCTGGGGACCAGCTGGGCAGCTGAGCCACGGAACACTGCCACTCCTCCTGGCCCCTACTGCCACTCCACAGGTGGCTTAGCACTGCCACAGGGCGGGACAATTGCAATTTCCTGGCCCACCCAGTGGAGCTCTTGATTGCTGTGTGGGTGGCCTAGATCTTTCTCATCTGCTTTGCTGTACCGGCAGGATTGTTTATCCAGGGCTCAGAGCCCCAGGTAGTCCTCTAGCTTGGAGGGGCCAGAAAAACAAACCTGGATAATCATAGCCATGCCCTTAATCTGATGTTTTTTCTTTTTAGTCATCTAGGCTCTAGGTTCCTGGGGGTAGGAGTGAGAAGCAGAGACTCCTAATACACTCATCTTCATACTACCTTTGCAGTCAAGGCTCAGTGGTAACTTTTAATAAGAAAGTTGTAATTACGTGATATCTGCTTCATTTAAAATAATATATGATGCTATTATATTTTAGTCACAAAGCAGGCACCTATAGACTTCACTACTCAACTTAATAACTGGAATGTTTCAAATACTCTTGCATCTACCTGTGCATATGTATCCCACCCCCCGCCTACCATCAGAGGGAAACGTTTGCTTGAATTTTGCCCTGACCTTTCACTTGATTTTTTTAAGGTTTTATCACGTATGTATGTATCCCTATTCATTATTTTTTAGTTTTGCATATTAAGGTAAAATTATTCTGTAGGTAGCCTTCTGTAATGTTTTTTCCCCACTTAACATAATGTTAAGATTCATCTCTGCACCTCTGTGGAGTTGTAGTTCATTTATCTTCATTGCTGTATAATCCACTGTGACAAGTTAGTCACCCTCCTGTCAACAGAATGTCTGAGCTTTTCTAAAGTCTTTCGTTTCTTTAGCATTGTGAACAATGCTTCCATAACATTCCTACGTACACATACTAGTGTTATGCATGAGAATTTCCCTACCTTGGAGTGAAATTTCTAGGTTACAGAATATGAGAATGTTCAAGATTATAAGAGAGTGCCAAATTGTTTTTCAGAGTGGTTGAACCAACTTATACTTTCTCCAGCCAGGCAGTTGCAGTTTTCCAGATTACCACCATGTTCTGTGTCCAATGCGATATTAAGAGTACATTTAGAAATGAACTCCAGCTGTTGGCTGTGGGACCTTGGAAAGATTACTTGCCCTCTCTAAGCCTGTTTTCTCATCTGCAAAGTAGGCGTTATAAATTGCATTAAGGTATAGGTTTATTGTGAGAACTAAAATAATCTGTGCAAAGCCAGGTAATCTAGTACAGGTCTAGATACACAATAGTGTCCAACAATTATTAGAAATTATTATTTTATGTTAAAACTGAAGTTAAGAGTAGAGGGAAATAGGTGAATACAGTATTGCTATAGTCTGAAAGTTTCTGTCCCCCTGAAATTCATATGTTGAAACCTAACCACCAAGGTAATGGGATTAAGAGAGCGGGGCCTTCGGTTGGTGATTAGGTCATGTGGCTGGATCCCTCATGAAAGGGTTTTGTGCCCTTATAAAATAAGCATGAGAGAGCTTGTTTGCCTCTTCCACCATGTGGAAGGTCCCATCTTTGAAGCAGAGAACAAGCCCTCACCAGACTCTGAATCTGCTGATGCCTTTGATCTTGGACTTCCCAGCTCCTAGAGCTATGAGCAATACATTTCTGTTTATAAATTACCCAGTCTAAGGTATTTTGTTAAGCAGCCTGAACTAACTAAAACAAGTAGCTAACATGCTACTTGTTTTAGCAGTTCTAGCAGTCATGCTGTTGAACTCTTTACCTTATAGTACCACACACAATTTAAATCTGTCCTGCAAAGAAAATTAGAAATCAATATCGGAAAGTAAAAATATTCTCTGGTTCATATCACAAGTGGCAGGCAGTTTGGTAATTTATCTAACACCCACGACTACTACTATTGTCTTGCACATATTAGTTGGGTTTTCTTTTTGAGCTGCAGTGGAATGCCACTGACCTTAGCACTCCAGAAGACAACACATGCCACACAAAGACTCCCTCACATTGACAGAGGTGTCCTTAGAGACAGCTAACAGGGATGCTAAGAGCAGCCAACATTTCCACAGGGCTTTCACAAAGCACATTCATGTATGGCCTCTCATTAGCCTCCTCACTGAGGTCCTCAAAGTTACATGTTATTTCTCATTCAATTTTTACAGATAAAGCAGCAACAGTAAGAGACAATTAAGTGATTTGTCTTATATGACAGAAGCTTGACTGAAGCCCAGGTCTTCTGTCACTGGATCCAATATTTTTTTCCACTGCCTCACCCTGCCCCCTGTATTATGCTCCATAGTATGTGTTTATCGTGTTTATTCATTTTTCCTTTCAATGCTATTTAATTTAATCCATTTGATTAAAAAGAGAAAGAAATCCATTTGTGTCTCCAGAGGTGGCTATAGCCGTTAGTCAGAATACTGAACAAAGTTCACTGTCAAATTTGCTTAAAGAGGAATGGTGCAAGAATTAATTGTGAAAGGCTTATTTGAAATGAAAAAGGCCTAAGATCACGGGCTTTCATTTCTCCCAATCAAGTTTTAATTACTGAAAAGTTTAGTAACAGCTGAAGCGTGTAGTTACCGCACTCTTTATTGCCAAGAGGTTTTTTCAAAAGAACTTCCACCGCCTCATTGCCTTCTCTTCTTGTTTCTACAAGACCTCACTTGATAACATTAATTGTCTTTTTAGTTCACTTTCATTAAAGAAAATCCTACATTCTCTGGGGCTCAAGCATTAGCTGCTCCTCATTAGCTGCTTCTCATGTCATATAAGTAGCTGCAGATCAGGTCCATGCAGACACGTGTGGCACTGCTGAGCACTGCCACCCCCTCCCACATCAGCAGGAAGAAAGCCTGCCACTGCTTAGGGTCATTCCATACGAGGTTGATGGGCAGGGCCACCAATTCCCAACAACTTAGGGCCTGTCCTCTGCGTATCACTCAGCAGGTAACATCCAACCATCTTTCTGGCTTGTTTCCCGCAGGTACTGAAAGGCATTTGCTGTGTTTAAGTCATCCTGTAAGATTTCCAAGCACTTCTTCGTCCATCATCTCCACACTGGACAAGAATAGCCAGGTGTGTGTCCCAGAAACACCTGGATGGAGTTATAGTGAGGGGTAACTGGTGGCTCACCCGCTGCCCAGGGCTCCCCAGGGAGACCCGGCCCTGCTCCTCAGTCCTGACACTTGGTCTTCACAGTAAGCTTTGTGACTGGACCCTGGAGTCAGAGTCAAGGAAGTGCATTGGCACAGGAGGACGGTCCTCTGCAGGAGGACAGTCTTGGTTCCATCTCTCATTTGGGCTGCTGCCTTGGCAAAGTACATTTAACTCCACTGGCCTTTTCTTACTTGCCTGAGGAAGATAATACAAATATGTAGTCTACCCACATCACCAAATTGTTTTGAGCATCCCTGAAAGTAATAACTTGAAAGCTTAATCGTATAAAGTAACTGAAAAGCACATATGATCTTATGGTTATTAAAAATGGCCACGGGCCCTTCTCATCTCATCCGCCTGCCTGACTCACTTTTTCATTTGTCCATTCAACACCTTTTTCTAATGCCTGCCAGGTTCCTGCCACTATACTTGGTGCTGGGGGAAAAAGCACTGAGCAAGATACATACCTTCCAAGGGTGCAAGGTAGGGGTGAGAAGGCTGAAGCCTGGCACAGAGTAGAAATAAAACTACCACTGTCTCATTCAAAAACTGCCTCCCAAATTAAGTACAAAGGCCTTGGCCTCCTTTCCAGGTCTTCCCCAGCAAGGCCCTGTCCTGCTGGTCCAGTTCTGGTGCTGGTCCTCACAGCAAGCTTGGTGTGATTAGAACCCAGAGCATGTATCGGAAGATATGTGTTTTCTGAACACATCTTGGGTTTCACCTCTGCTCACATTGTTTCCTGAAATGTCTTCCCTTGCTCCAGTTTTGCTTAACCTCTTACAATAGTTTGTCAAACTTTTCCTGATTTCCTCTCCTGACCCACTGATGCCTCTCCTACCTCTGAGCCTCCAGAATATATTGTACTGCTTCACATCATAATTCTTTGCATATTTTATTCAATAAACATCTCTTGAGTCCTATCATGTGCCAGGCATTTGGCTCAGCACTAAGCATTCTATTTTAAGCCAAACAGACATGATTCCTGCCCTCAGGGAGCTTGTAGTCTTTACTTCTTCAGCTCTCCATTGTTTGAGGGTCAAGGGCTGGATCTTTCTCATCTTTGTGTTCTTTATAGGACACCAGCCTCTGAACATCAGTTGAATTGGTCTTTTAAAGTTAGAGGAACTATGTTAGAAAACCTGACATAGGCTTTCCTAAAGTTCCCTGGCACCATGGAGTCACATCACTTATCATCTGTTTCCTGGCCTAGGGGCTCTTCTCAGACTCACTGTGCTGGCCTGAGAACTCAGTTCTTGACCTCTTAAGGATGATCCAGGTAGCCAAGTACTTGATTTTTCTTATGGTCTCTTTAGGAAACAGACATCCTTCTTCCAATTACCTTGGGCTTTCTTGCCCCCATTGAGGAACTGAAGGCTTTTACAGAGCCTCCAAATGTTCCAGCCAGAGGCTCCAGTTGCAAAACAGTTGCTAGCTGGTGAAGACCTGCCCTCCTGCCACTGTCTATGGGGACTATCTTCTTTTGGAACATTTGTCATTTTGGATCACCAATTTGGGGCCAGGAGCTTTGTATATTTTATGTCTCCTCCTAACATCAAACTGACAAGGTAGACCTGGGTCTCTCTGTTTATTAGTTGAGAATCAGAAGGGCCTTAGAAATGGAGGGACTTGCCCCAGTGGCACAGCAAGATCAAAGCCATTTCTATCCACCCCCTGCTCCTCTTACCTCTCCACCTTCCCTCCATCCTAATGCCAGGAAGGGAAAAATAGCCCATCTGTCTTCAAGGCAGCCAGAGGGAGGAGATGACTTCCAAGGGTGCAGGTCATTTGGGATATTTACAAACACTTATTTCTTAGAAGAGGCTTAGGCCTAAATGGAAGCCACAATAGGCACTTTCCAAATCAACTTCCATGGTAGTGTGAGGGGAAAGATCTTTACATGATCTTAAGCACTGGAGATTGTCTATTTCTGAGACTCCTGACAACGAGAAAGATAATTTATGCCATTTTTACATTTTTCCACTAACAACCAAACAGGCAGGGACACCATAATTCTCAATCATTAGAAGCTGATTATGTTTTACCTCTGCTTCAATTAGAAGAGGAAAACAAAAGCCCTGAACTGAAGAGTGAATGATTTTAGATTGGCAGCACCCATTTAGTAAAAGAGCTAGGCCACTATCACTTAGGAGTTACTCTATTTAGAGAGAATAATCAGCAGAATGTAGAAACTCTGTTCCGGCCTGACTCCAATCAGGATTCTTTTAAAGCTAGTAGTTTTGAGGAAACAGGTTAATTATTTTTTATGACTTAAGTTCTATCCACCTCATAATCAGCTACTTATTGCTTAAAAGTCAATGCATTCCTTCGAATAAGAAATGCTTTGGATAGCACATGTAAAACCTATCATGGTGTACTCGAATTGGTCCAGATGGAAATGGAAATTACAAACCTATTGACATTTTTGCTTTTTTTTTTTTTACCCAATCATGTCTAAATACTGACTGAAATAAACCTAGAAATTAATCATACAAGGGAACGTGAAGGTTGGCAGACATTTGGTTAGAAATCCATAGGAGTATGTGGTGTGGGCTGATTGTACAGGCTTCGAAACTACCCCACAGTCACAGATCAGGATGGTCAAATTGCAGGAAATGACCGGCTGACTGCTTCCCTGACTATGTTTAAGGGCAAATGAGAGCATGCTATTTATAGGATGCTCATCAATAAGCTCCAAGTTCATAGCTGCCAAAGGAAACCTTAGTCTTGACTTTCAAAGTCTTCCACATTATTCTTTCCCAAACTGCATATGATTTTAAAACTTTATGAAGGTAATATACATTTTGAAGCCTTCTTTTTGCCAGTGAAAAATCATTTTTCCCCAAATTGTTAGGCCAGTTATTTCTGGTATTTACAGAAGAATATAAGATATTTATTAAACGTTGTTTTAAAAAACAAATTTGAGAACTATATTTAGTATTTGGTACAACTGATGCTCAAAAACTCTTTGGTGGTGTTGGATATTTAAAAATTTCTTTTCACTTCTATAGACTTTTATGCTGGTTCTTTTGTAAGTCTTTTTGTTTATAATTTACTTTTATCAGTGGTTTGGAGCAGAATTTTAAATATTTTTACATCTAGGAAGTTCACAAAGATGGAAAAAAATTTCTTTTTTCTTTTTTGTTTTGAGACAGAGTCTCGCTCTGTCACCCAGGCTGGAGTGCAGTGGTGCCATCTTGGCTCACTGCAACCTCCACCTCCGGGGTTCAAGCAATTCTTCTGCCTCAGCCTCCCGAGTAGCTGGGACTGCAGGTGCATGCCACCACGCCCAGGTAATTTTTGTATTTTTAGTAGAGACAGGTTTTCACCATATTGGCCAGGCAGGTCTCAAAATCCTGACCTCATAATCTGCCCACCTCAGCCTTCCAAAATGCTGGGATTACAGGTGTGAGCCATGGTGCCTGGCCGGAAAAAATTTCAAAGTTTATATTTTCACACCATTGCAAAATCAGTGTGATTATATTCAGAAAATTATGAGAGATTGCAAATGTATTATTAATAGTTACATTAAAAGAGGCTATAAAAATGCAAAGCTACAAAAATGACAATGAAATATCAACACTCAGGCAGGGGAATGGGCATTTCCATTGCTCATTGCTCTCCCAGCCTTGGAGAAGTTCTGCTTTTGCTGGGTGGCTGTCAGGCATCATGGGTGGGTGTGTCTGCTCTGGAGCCAGGCCTGGCCTGGAGGTTCCATTTCGTTTGTCATCTGTTACCTAAGGTAAGTTACTCTGGGAAAGTAACATAACCTATTTTGTCTCAGTTTCCTCATTGGTCAGATGAGGGTAATGATGTTGTGACTCAAATAAGTTAAGACAGGTAAAAAGTGTAGAACAGTGGAGGGCACAAAATCAGCATTCACTGGATGTTAGCTGTTCTTACTTTCATTATAGTTATGTTTCTAGGATTAGATTTGAGAAAAAGAAAAAGTATACAACAGCTCAGTTTTCTCCACACACTCTATCCACTTGGTATAATGGGAAAAGTTCTAGATGAAGAATGAGGACATCTGGGATCCAGTCCTGACTTTGATTTTCACTAGCCTTTGACCTTACTATACATCCTGGGTTTTGGTTTCACTAAAACTGAGGGGGGTTGTACAGGAGGCTCCCTGCTCCCATTCACCCCTCGCATCCTGTGACCTTGCTTGAGTGGCTCACAAAGCCCTAATAATGTAGTTCTTTTTCATGTAGTTTTACATTTTAATACAATACCAAAACAAATTAAAGCATCTGGAATCCAGCTACAGTAAAAGCCGGAAATATCCTAAAATAATCTTTCAGAGATACATCTGAAATATTTTTTTTTTTTTGAGACGGAGTTTTGCTCTTGTTGCCTAGGCTGGAGTACAATGGTGCGATCTCGGCTCACTGTGACCTCTGCCTCCCGGGTTCAAGTGATTCTCCTGCCTCAGCCTCCTGAGTAGCTGGGATTACAGGCATGCGCCACCACACCTGGCTAATTTCATATTTTTAGTAGAAACGGGGTTTCTCCATGTTGGTCAGGCTGGTCTCGAACTCCCCACCTCAGGTGATCCGCCCACCTTGGTCTCCCAAAGTGCTGGGATTACAGGTGTGAGCCACCGCACCCGATTGAAAGTTTTGTTTTAGGCAAAATTCTGATCAACAAAAAGCTGGAAAAACGTAACTATGTTTTAAAAGATAAAGAAAACAACTACAAAAGAATAGTAGTATGAGCACTTTCCTTCCAGTGTTTGGCTTTGTTTCTAGGAACTCTGAGGTGAAAAAAAAGAGGCAGAGGAGGGAGGAGGAGTAGGCAGAAGGGGAGCAAGAGAAACTACAACTTGTGTGCTATGTGTGGTTGTTATTTTAAGAAAGTTTATTCTGACCAATTTTATCCAAAGAATAAATCAACAAACACCCAGAAGCAATCTGCCCTAAGTTTTTTATTTCCAATATAGACCTAATCAGAATAATCAGGTTTTGTCAAAAAAGTTTCCAGTAAAATGGCTGTCTCTGTCTTCTCCATTGTTATTGTTACATATTAGCCCTTCTGATCTTGCACAGTCCCCTTGCCTGGTAACGTTAACTAAGTAAATATTAATACTGTACACTTTTCCTTTGGAAAATGAAGGAGAACAAATGGGAAAAGATGTAACAAATGTTTTGCAGCCCTGTTATAAATATTTTATGAATGAATCAGAGAAATTGAAGATGAAAAAAGCCCACTAATTCAGCCAGTACCCTGGTGTCTACTGCTGTATTCTTTCAAGCGGTTTGTCTGGTCTGGTCTTTAGTGACTCAGGTTATAGGGAATTTACCACTTCTGTCGAAGCTGCTTTCGTAGTGGGTTCTATCTAGCTGCTAGGAAAGTTTGTCAAATTCCCCTTGCTTTTGTTTAGTTTTCTCATTAGTCTCATTTGATTTTGTTTATTTAATTGCTTATTTTTAGTGTCTTTAGATTCTTAATTGATTTCTACGTGTCTTTCCTATTTCTTTTTTTTTGTTGTTCATTCAGCTTTTCTCTCTTTAGTTGTTACAGGAAGAAACCAAAACAGCTTTTCGGCTTGTAGATAGGTGAGAAGTAACAATTGGTTCCATCACCAAATTAACAACAATACTTGCTACATCAAGTGTTAGGCTAACTACTTTGTATACATTATCTAATTTATTAAGTGTCTTCTTTTTGCCAGACACTGAGAAGGCAAAGTTAAATATGACCCTGCCACTGTTGGCAGGGGCTTATAATGTAGTAGGGGAGATAAGCATTCAAACAGATAGTGTCAACACAGCATATTCAGTGTGTGGGGCTATTTTCAGAGTAATCCTGGAGCACAGAGGGTGGGGTCCACTCCAGCAGTGAAGAGCAAGGAACGAGGGCAGAGGTCAGGTGGTGTGGGAGAGAGATACCCCAGGTGAGTTGACCCATAACCTGATTCCTGTAAGAATAAGAGTTAACTAGGTTAGAAGGGGGTGTGGAGCTGGAGAGGATAGCTGCTTGGGAAACTACATAAAGTTTAATGTTATTAGGTTGAAAAATGTGAGAATTGTTGGAAGATGAGGTGGGCCAGGAGCAGAAACCGGCCAGGTTTGTATTACCTGGTGGAAAATTTGAACTTTGCTTTGGATTTTAAGAACAGAAATAAGGCTGCCGTGTGAAGAACACACAGGAGGGGCAGCAGAGAGACTGGCATCTGTCCTGGTAAGGGATCACCAGTGTTGCAATCCCAGAGTCAGGTTAGCTCTTCTTAGTTGGAGTATCTTTAAGGCCATCTGGTCTGGCTCTAAATGACTAGGAAATTACTCATGATGTGCCTTCAAACTCTCTGAGTAGATATTTCCATTTCCTTGATACTGAAAAAAGGGTAGTAGGGAATGTATGTTTGCTGCAGCCAGTGGGGTTATGTCAAATAATGGTTACTTACTGACAGCAGTCTAACAATTTCTGGGAAGACTAATGTGCTCCCAACTGCATATGTGGCAGAGAAACAAGAACTACCCATTTACTGAATATCCACTCTGTGCAAAGCCCAGTGCCAGGGGCATTAACATTCATGGTATCAGCAAGGTGGCAGCAAAGAGTCAATCTTCTGAGAGTTAAGCAGTCCTAATCAACACATTATAGGAAATAACTATGTGCAGAAGTTATCTTGTCTAAGTGATGAGTTGCTTATATTTTCCTCCCAGCCTAAAAGGAATAGTTTATAAAAAATAGTTAATACTTGAGGTTGATAGATTTAATACATATCCAGTTTGGGTAAGGTGACTATGGTGTATTCTCAGGACAGGAAGGACCCTAAAGGATGCTATAATCTGACTAATTATAATTGTAACAGGCTTCTCTAAGTAATGTGTAATGGAAAGGTAGTGTCTGCCTAGAGCCTAGAAAAGGCAGCATAGGGCAAAAGGCCTTGACCAGCATTAATTCATAACAACCAATGAAAGAAGTGATTATGTAGCTCATGTGCATTATTGATTTCTAAGTGTCTAAAAACACATCAGAATTTGCTGCAGCTTAGATAAAACATTTACTGAACATGTATTGCCAGAATCTGAGCTTATTGATAATCTCCTTAGTATCAGGAGAGGATATAGCAGTAAAGTGTAGACTCTGCCTTCAGACCCCCCTGGATTGGTATCTTGACTTTGCCACTTAGAAGCTGTATTAGTTATCTATGAATACAGAACAAATTATTCAAACTTAGTTATTTAAAACAATATTATTTCACAGTTTCTCTAGGTCAGAGATTCAGAAGTGGCATAGTTGGGCAGTTTTGCCTCAGGGGCTATCGTGGTTGTTGTCATCTGAAGGCTTGACTGGGGCAGGAGGGGAGCCACTGCCAGGGTAGCTCATCCACATGGCTGACACGTTGGTCTGGTTTTGGTCCTCCCCTTGTGGGCCTCCATACAGGCTGCCTGAGAGTCTTCACCATATGATGCCTGGCTTCCTTGAAAGTGAGAAATCCATGAGAATGCCAGGTAGAGGGGGTAGTGTCTTACCTCCTAGCCTAAGAAGGACATGCCCTCACTTCCACCATATGCTTTTTATTAGAATTGAGTCTCTAAATCTGGTTGGAGAAGGAAAATTATACTCCACTTTTTGAAGAGAGGAGTGTCAAAAAAATTTCCATGCTACTGTAAACTGTCACACTGTGTGACCTTGAGCAATCTATTTAAAAGCTTTATGCTCCAATTTTTTCACCAGTAAAATAGAAATGACATTAGTATCTGCTTTATAGAGTTGTAAGAATAAAATAAATCAATGTAAAGAGCTTACAACAGTGCAGGGTATATGGTAAGTGCTTTCAGTAAGTATTAGCAATGATGCTGATTACTAATTCTCTTCTGAGTCTGTTTGACCTGTGATAGAGCTAATCCAGAGACAAGAACAAAAGATGCTGGCATCAGTCATGTGTGTCCCTTAAATCGATCATTCCTATAAGTGACAGTGTTATCTCCACATCCTCCTATTGGGCTTTGCAGAACCTGAATACTGTTTTGCCTAGGCTGCAGATCCAGGACAGGCAGCATGCATTCTTCTGTGTCACAAAGCCTTGTTTTTCTTTTCTCATCAGAGGAAGTGGTCTGGAAAAGTGCCAGCCAGGCTGTGTGACTTCTCAGGTTCAACATCATGGAGATGAGAAAGACCAAATGGCACCCAGGATCCTGCTGAAATCAGAGGCATAAATCTCAGCTGGAAGCATGAGGAGCAATTCAGGAACCCTTGAATAGATCCTTTCAGATTCTTAGTGTGGCTTCATTGAACAAGACCTCTCCAGGGTTCTGTCCTAAAGTCACCTCAGAAAGCTGTGTCTCTGACATCACAGGAAGGGGACCCAGGGCCAGAAATCACTTCAGAATCATTCACCTCAATTTTACCTCTGAGAATTGAGCTGTCATGAACAAACATTACAAGAATGCTCAAGAATCTGGCTACCAAATAGTCCATAGAGATATTATCCTAGATTAAATAAAATTAAGAAACATTTATTAGGTACCTACTCTATGCAAGTCACAGTATTTCTTAAATTGGAAGAAACTTGCTGATGGATGAAGAATGAATAGAATTTTAACCCGTGCAGGACTTAAAGAAAATAATTGCTATCTGCTCCAGTCAAAGTCCACAGTGACATTCCAAGAACATGTGTCAGGAAATTGACTGAGAAGACAGTTTTGAATTTTTGACTTACAAATGCATTGAGTTCAAACTAGAAACCAAAATCTACCTTTTTGCCTACTTTTCTCAAGTACAGCCATCACACCAACAAGCTTGCTTTCAAAAAGAGAAAAGAAGATGTTTGATAGGATCAGAATATCCCAACTCCTGATACCTGACCAAATTAAATTTTAATGTTCAGAACTTTGCTTTTCAATATATAAAGCAACATGATGGCTGGCACCAAGGAAGGCAAGACCACCAGTAATCTAAATGTTACCCTCAGGCATGCATGCCCCGGCAGCTGACCCTTCCCTGAAAGAAATGTCCCTTCTATTCAAAGGCGATGTGTGGGGTGAAGTAATTTATTAATTTATTAATACAAGAAGTAAAAAATACTATTTTTGGCCCAATATCCATATTAATATGGAAGAAATGCGAAAAGAAACCCCATGAGTTCTCAATGTATTACACTTTCAGCCAACTTAATAGAAGACTTGGCTTTGGGATAAATGCTTGGATGTTTTATAAACACTATTATTTAGGGAGGTCTGAGGGCATCTGGACATAGAATATTATTTTCAAGTTATAGCACTTAATTTTTCAGGCAAAACTTACCCTTCAGAATGGAATATGAGCCATTTAATTTCCCCTTGTGTTTAGTCATATGAAAAAATGCCACACAAGGAACCGGGCAGAGAAGCAAAGATAAGAGCTAGTCTTTTCCTTGCACAAAAATCTGCACGAGGAAAGGCAATGGCTCTTGTTACTGTGCACAGATGCGTGGCTGTGAACCGCATAGCTTTCTTTTCTTCTTGGAAAATGGCCTCAAATTAGTCTAGGACATTGGATGAACTGTTGCTAACTAAGTAAAAAGTTCATTACTCTCTGCAACAGTGAATGCCATTGAGTTATATCAACGGTTCTGAATTCTTTTTTCTCCAAGAGCCCCATTTGGCCTCTAAATCTCTTTCACAACTCCTCTCCCCTTCTTAAAGATGTTTCCTATTCACTGTGAGATTCTCATCCAAGGAAAATAAATGGAGGTGAAGGGCCTGGGGGTTGGGACAAGGATGCAGAGGGGAGCTGTTTTAGAGAAGAGAAGGGGAGGTGAGAGCTGCTACCCACATAATACATGGGCGCTTATTAGAGGGCTGGAGGACTCTTTTTTGGCAAACATCAAATTAGGTCCAAGCATTCATCCCAATTCACTGGAACGTGCAAAATCAGTTGACAGGTTGGAGAAGAGAGGTTTTTAAAAGTTAACATTTGTTTTTCCCCTGAAAATATGAAATGACTGTGGGCTGCAGAAAAAAAGTAGGAGCAAATGCGGAGGGTTTTTTTTTTTTTTTAGTGTGAGAAACTAAATGGCTGGAATAGAACTGTTTCATATTTTAGATGCAGGCTGTGATAGCTGAATAACCTTCTTATTTTGACTCACAGCTTGATACAATGCAGGCTTTCATTGCATGAAGAGCCACAGCAAAGAGTTTTGGGCCATTTTCTCTTTTTATTCATTTTCTAAGCCCCATCCCTCTCCCACCCCAATTCCCCCATTTCCTCTGTCTGGGTTTGAATAGCTGAAGTGTGCCCACAATATGTATGCACTAGACACATTGTTACCTCCCTTTTACCAAAAGCACCTGGCAGGGTCACCAGTCCCAAGTCCCCCCATGGAGCCTGGCTTAACTCTTTGAGTGAAAAACATCCAAATATATTTTTCAAATAATTTTAACAAATATTAGAAATAGTCTAACAAATGATTTTAATTAATACTTTATGGGAAGAGAATTAAACCTGTTATATTTGGTTGTTTTATAATTTTCTTTCTAATTTCCTCTCTTCTCAAACCCTTTTCCCTTGGGTTCTTAACTTACAATGTGAACTTGTTCTTTCCCAGCTGAATCAGTGGGAGATGATATCATTCATTGATTTTAAATCTAAATCTGAAAATATCTACAGACTTTGTGGTCACAGAACAAGCAACCACACATACTGGGTAAAGGAGAAAACATTACCCATTGTGCAGAAAAGCCTAGGAATCATCAGATGCTTCATATTTCTAGAAACCTTGCTCTTTTCAAGAGGCCAGAGGGCCATCAGAGCATAACTCTTCAGCTTTCTGCTTCCAGCCAATATGGAGTAACAGGGACTAGAGGTACCCTTCTGTCCGAAACAACCAAAAATCTGAAAAAACTATGAAATAATCATTTCAAGACACTGGACAACAGGTAGCTTAAGATAACCTAAAGCAGATGCAGATCTATTTTAGTTAGAATTTGTAGTTTGGGCAATAAGGAAAAGAGTTTAATTTCTTCCTTGGTGGAGGTGTAGAATGTTGGACATGCTGCTTGTAGTAACCTGTGGGTGGCCCCATTCTTGTCCAGGTCAGACAAGAGTCTTCCCTAAATCCTGTGTGCCATGGATCTTCAAGACGTGCACCAGAAATGGGTTTTGATGGGTAGAAAACCTCATCTCTCCTCATTTTCATCCAGACTGAGGATGAAATGAAAATGAGGGCTACACCTGGCCTTGAACATGAGCACAAACTGATTGTGTTTGGAGCCACAGTAGAAGACAGGAGCCATAGGAAGTCAGGGGCTGCCTACCCCCATCACAACAGCGGCTAGCAATGGCCTTCTTAGGGGCAGCACCTAGACCACGGTGTTCGGGGGGAACAGCATGTCTGGAGTCTGTGGCTCACCTGCCCATAAGATGCCTTTTTCCCATGGGATGTGACTGGTGGATAGGTTAGAAACTAGGACTTTGAATCCTGATTTGAAAAGTAAGTGTGATTCTTGAGGGAGCTTCTAGGGTGCTGCGAATGTCCTGTTCCTTGATCTGGATGATGTTTAGACAAGTATGTTTATTTTGTGATCATTCATCAAGCTGTATATTGATGACTGTGAACTTTTCTATACATATATTATAGTTCAGCAAAAAGTTAAACAAGCATAGTGGTTCACATTAATTATGTCTTTTGTAAACTGACCCTGTTTTGATCCAATTACTTCATTATAGAAGAATGTATTAGTAAAGCTCGAGTATTGATTTCACCTCATATTTTTAATGATGATCTTAGAGGTCTTACATATTTTCAAATAACAAATAAGAATTCATTCTCTTTATTCCTGCAGGTGGAGACAAAGCTATATCATTCAATCCTATGCCCTTTGTTAGGAAATATTTACTTTTTAAATGGAAATAAATATTGTCATTGACAAGAGTGTGGCAGCCATTGGGCAAGTAGGATGGTATTGTTTAGAAACTTATGATGCTCAACAACACAAAAGCCTGGATGTTTTAGTTACCAGATGACTAATATTTGTTTGTTCATTTTTGTTCTGTTTTGTTTTGTTTTCTTTTTTTCCATTCCTAATGTCATAAATAAACACAATGCCTTATTTTAAAATTGTTCTATTCTCTTCTGTTTGACGTTAAATTCTTAGAGTCAAGCACTGTATCTTTTTTATTTTAAAATGATGGTACAGTTGGCAGTATTACTAATGTGCTTGTGAGACTGAAAAGGACAGTACTTCCCAGAGGCCTGTTAGACTACACACCAATCCAAACTAACCTTAAGTGACGAGATATTCAATATTATAAAATACAGTCACTGATTTGGACTCTGACCCCAAACCAACAAATGACCCAGAATCTGTCTCAGTTTAATCTCAGCACACCTGAACATCATTTATCTATAGGCAGCTCCTCGGAAAGCTAAGTGGCCATCCAAATACAACTGTAACACAATTTTCATATAGAATTCCAACTTCAGTTTACCGAGGGCATTTTCCATTCCTCTTTTGTTGAAGGTCTTCTGATAAACATATAACCTGAAGGCAAGTGAGATCATTTTTCATTCCAGCCTACAGGAAGTGGAAGCTGGGCTGGAAGTGGCCCCAAACAGCATGGATTCTGGGGAGAGAAAGTGTGGTGAGAAGGGAAGTAAGCTGGTTGCTGCAAAGTTTGACACAGGGCCGGCTCCTTCTGGTCACATAACACGGTCCACTCCACACAGCCCATTTAATACATTAAGAAAGGGTAATGAGAAGGCTGTGCCTGGAAAAGCTGTCATCACCTTCATTGATGAGCCAAGAGCTTCTATTCATGGAACACTTAGAATATACCTATTTGTCAGAGTACAGCACACCTGACCTCACCTGCAAAGAATAGCTCAGGTGCAGGATCTGTCAGGAGAACATCCTATGAGGGTAATGGCATGGCCTAGAATAGCT
Source organism: Pongo pygmaeus (assembly GCF_028885625.2). Classification (NCBI taxonomy): domain Eukaryota; kingdom Metazoa; phylum Chordata; class Mammalia; order Primates; family Hominidae; genus Pongo; species Pongo pygmaeus. The sequence goes on from NC_072387.2 coordinate 48,341,299, forward strand.
GTGAGCAATGAGTGGTGGAATCCAGATTAGTTGGGAAACTCCAGCAGAGACTTGGAGGAAACCACCACTACCTAGAAGAGGCAGGAGGCCTCTGGGCTTCAGATCCATCCAACTAGTATTTGCCGAACACTGTTCTGCACCGGGGCAGTAAGCATTGGATATAGAAGTCAACAAGACCTGAAGTTCACAAGGAGTTCATAGTTTAGAACACAGTAGACAGTTTGCTAAGTTGGAATTTGTAGAAACTGTAATAACCAGAGCTTTTAGTTTACTGTAAAGGAGTGAATAATTCATGTGGCAATTGTCCAGATGTCTACAAGGAGATTTCCAGCTCCTGTTCTCTTAGATTCAAAGTTAAGGAACCTGTTTTGATGAAGATAATATCCTTAACCAAGGCCCAGGAACAGGGGAGAACAGTGAAGTCCTTCAAATAAATTTTTCAAGAAAATAGAAAGAGAGGAACCTCTGGGCTCCCACTCTGAAGGCTGGTGGTTCAGGAGCTCCTAGAGTATGGGTGCTGAGATGAGCATGCATCCTGGGGACAGTCTGGTAGCCTGAAAAAAATGTGTCTGAGGGCTAACATGTTCAACTCAGTGTCATTTGGTTGTGGGAACTCCTAAATGAGCAATGTATTAGGGAAGAGTAAGTCTAACTTGATGAACTGCCAGGGACTAGGCAGGAATTGGAGTGAAGGCCCAGATTCAGGTCCTTGGCCTTGATCATGACCAGCCACAATATGCTTCAGCCTTGTGGCTATGGCATAGTCAACAGAGAACCTTTCTGAACGCCTGGAATTCAGCTAGCTCTACTTTTGGAAGAAGGATACTTGCTTTGAAACAGCAATGAAGGTCATCAAAAGAGGTGCGTCTGAGTCCCTGCTCCAGAAATAAAGCTGGAAACCTGAGAATTCCTTGAAATTCTAGTAAACTCCTTGGCATCCTGGGCTATATCAGGGTATATAGTGAGGATGTCGGAAAACTGAAGGTAGTAAGGCAGGGATTAAAGGGGTTGGATTTCTTGTTATCTGGCCACGTGAGAAATTAAGTATTTTACTTTGGGTCTTCGCTGGTAAATATTACTTTCTCAGATTTATTTAGTTTTTCTAGCCAGTCAAATTTAGCAGTGGGGGGTTTTATACCAACTTCAGTGACACTAATGTTAATAAATTCTGATCACCCACTACCATCAGACCAGCCCTTCTCAGATTGAAAATTAACTTCTGTCTATGGTCATTTTCTAGTTACTATTCAGGAGTTCTCTCATATACACAATTCATCCTTTAAATTGTTAACAGTGTCTACTTATACTCCTCCATCAGAAACAAAAAGGATCAGAGAATTTACCCTAACAGGTATTTCTATGAATCCTTTTATTTTTGAATTATTTAATATTTTTGATAAGGCACTCAGAAAAGATCTCAGCTGGAAGACTACACCTCATACAACATTTTGCTTTTCTAGTTATTTATATTGTATTTAAACTAAATCCTTCGATGAGGAATTGAAGCAGAAGGACCACTCCCAAATCAAAATGGAGAGAGTAGGGGTTAAGAGTACTTGGAGGTTGGAGGATTTTCCACTTTGCTCAGCTTTGAGGAGTGAAGGAAATAATATGTCAAAGTAGGGACAGAACTCAATGCCCTGGGATACAAATGTGATGTATTGTACAGAGAGTAGGATGATCTCTATGAGGTACAGTCAGGATAGAGCCCAGCAGTGCCTCAACCGTATACATCCCTGGCTCAGGAAATCCTGCACTCCAACAGCAGGAAACACAGGAGCACTCTGAAATCCTAGGGCTTAAAAGAAACTCCTCACTGGTGGAGAAGGGTTAGCAGGCTAGCAAAGGAAGCTATATGAACCCTAGTGAGAAGAGAGGAGGAAATCAGTTACCCAAAACAACCAGACTTGGGAGGCCAGGCTAAAGGGAGAAATTTCCCTCTCCAGGAGATTTCAGGAAGCTGGTCCAGACCTCTGCAGCAGCATGAATAGGCAGAGGAAGGAATGGGGAGGCAGATAAAGAGGGCGGCTGAACACTGGCTTGGCCCGTTTTAATCCAGCTGACAGTGAGTGGAAGGAGAATAGTGGATGCCCGGACAAGGGCATGTGGTTCTAGGTGACTGTGGGATCCTGCAGAGTTTGTTGTCAATGGGCAGGGAGTGGAGAGTAGAGGCACAGTTGTTAGGACTGGACAGTTTGGAAATCACATTTCAAGAAAATGACAACCCCAGTAGGGTAAGTGATATTGAAACAAGTTTTGCAGAGAGAAAATGGTACTCACTTATATTTGCACTTTTAAGATTCAACTTTACAACGGTGGCATTTCAGACAAATATGAAATTGATAATCATTTTTTATAGGGCTCCCAGGAAGAGCCACTCTGTGATGTGAATTCTGTCTAGCCCTGCTGACTTGAGGTCTCTGGATTCCAGAGGGGACACTTGGATTTGACCCACAGCAACCCTATTAATTCATTGCTGAAATGAAGCAAAACTTTTACTTGTTGATTGACTGATTGATTCGTGTAAGCCCCCTCAGATTCTAGCATGCCTGAGAAGAGAAAGAAGCCTGATCAAACTGTCTCCTGTCCGTAATACAATAACTGTACATTATTAAGAAAGATTTGCATCTGAAATGCTCAAGACAACTGAGACACTTAATACTATTAATCACATTATGAGCCCTAAGAGATTGCTTACTGGAAGGGATTTTGAGAAATTTACAGATGGGAAATGGAAGGCACCACAAGTCTGCTGGTTCTCTGCCCATTTTTTTTCTCAAAGGTAGGAAATGTCCCTCTTCATTGTGAGATTGGCTCATCATGCTGTGAACTATAATGAGCAGACTGGGTCAAGGGTCAGGGGAGTGGAGTGAAAAAGAGAGTGTGGGTGGTTACTGCACAAAAAGCCAGTTCCAGGCAAGATGGTCAAATTTAGTTTCAGCAAAGTATTCTTGCACTGCCTGCCAAGAAGATGGGGTTAATTGGTAGGAAAGTGTGGGAGGAAACTGATGTTAGTGGAACATTTAACTGCATGCTTTAGCATTTAACTGGATTCTGTATCAAGTGATGTGTGTGTGCGTGTGGTGTGTGTGGTGTGTGTGTGTATTAACTCACCCTACAACCCTAAGAATTGAGAATTAGTTTCACCATTTTACAGATGAGAAACAGATTAACTAACCTTGCCTGGCTGCATAGAGTTACTAAGAGGCATAGTAAGGCTTAGAACAAATAAATGACTGAATCCTATGTGTTTGCTGTTTTAATATGATTCACCTTATTTGTTAAGTGTTAACTATATATATATTTATGCACATACACACATATACATATATACACATACAACACACACACACAATCAGTTCTCTATTTGTGCAGGTTCTGCATTCACAGATTCAACCAACAGCTAGTTGAAAATATTTGGGAAAAAAACAAGAATACAACATTAAAACGTTTTTTAAAATACGGCATAACAACTAAGCACATTGTATTAGGTATTGTAAGTAATCTAGAGATTATTTAAAGTATTTGGGAAGATGTGTGTAGGTTATATACAAATACTATACCATTTTATATCAGTGACTTGGGCATCTGTGGATTTTGGCATCTGTGGGGATCCTGGAACAAATCACCCATGGATAGTGAGGGAAAACTGTATATATTTCATTTTATTTTCATTTTAAAAAGTTGCGGTTGGCAGACAGAAAGCAACTATGATTCCTTCCTATGGAATTTCAGCCACTTAGGACAGAGGTATGGAGCAATTATATTTTGGCATGGAATTTTCTCAAAATGCCATGCTTAGAGCTTTTCCTGTGTGACAACAGTTACCACTATAAAATAATCAACGGTAAGCAGAGTGCTTAATTGCCCTTTCCATCTTCACGTGGACTTCACCACATGGTAATCAGTGTATGGTCCTGGATGAATCTTTATTTCAGCCCTCCCTGTGAATACGCAGGAATGTGAGGTATTCAAAGCAGGAAATTGCACCATCAGCAACATTGTCTTTGAATGTTGACATTTGCTCACAGGCGTCCACCCCACGGCCCATCATCATCTTGTAACCAGTGCAGGACCTTGTGCTTCTGGAGCCATTCCAGTTGTGGAGGTGATGTCTCGGAAAACTCTGCCTTGGGGACTGGCTATAGAAATGTGGCCAGATGGCTTTGTCATCTTCCCCTGTCTATTCTGTGACTCTTCATTTGGTGGAAAGGCTGTGAGGGATGAACCAAATGGAAACTCAGATTTACTCTTCAGAATAATGCGGGTAATAATATGCACACACACAGCATGTAGAGTTGCTGTGTGGCTTAAATAAGTAAATGTATGCAAAGCACTAAAATGGTGTCCATCTAAGTGTAAACACCAATTGTGTTGGCTTTATCACTATTGTTGTTCTTATCTCAAATATGTGTTACTTTCTAAATAACTTTAATGTTCATAGATTGTTAAAAGACAAGATGACCTGAAGAAAAGTAAGCCCTAAAAATCCATTATTAACTTTTTTCTCCACCACTCTTTTCTTCTAAACTTCACTATTCTTTGTGTTTTCACAAAAGTTGCTTACTTCACCTGGCGGAGATAGCATTACACAGGGGATGATTAAAATATCCTCACTTGTACTTGTTGGTTTTAAATTTTATTATTTATGAATAGGTAATAGCATGTACACTGTAAAAATCTCAAAAGGCACAAAAGGATATACAGTAAACATTAAGTTCCTTTTACCCTGGACCTTAGCCATCAACTTCTCTTCCCCAGAGTCAATCCCTGTTGCCTAATTTCTAATTCCTGTGCATACTTTAAAGATCATCTGTGCATCTGCACTCAGACACTCACACATCTAAAACAAATGATAGCACACTACACACAATGTTCTGTTCCTTTTTATGCTCAATGATATGTTTTGCATCACATTTCACTGTTGTATAAATAATGCTGCCTCAATTTTTAAAATAACTGAACAGTAATATACAGTATGAATTTACTCCAATTTATAATCCAATCCTTAGTTAATGGATATTTTGATTTTATTGTTAAAAATCATGCAGCAATTATATACTTGTTAGATATGAGTTCTAAATTTCTCTTCGAAGAATCAATATGTTAGTATATTCAATTCTTTGCCTTCTACTTTTAAACTTCACTTCCTCATAAAGCAACCTTTTGCGATCACATGCTCCACCCTGACACATTCAAATCACCTGCTCCACCCTGACTCATTCTGATTACCTGCTCCACCCAGACTCATTCTGATCACCTGCTCCACCCTGACTTATTCCGATTACCTGCTCTACCCTGTCTCATTCTCCACCCTGACTCATTCCATAGCCATTTTTCCCACCAAACCACTCACCCCATCACCCTCTTTAAATTAGCCAGTCGGAATTAGTTTAGCTTGTGTGGTCTAACCCTAGCCAATAGATGAATGACACAGCAGCAGGGGCCACGTTCATCAGGGATAAGAACCCTTTCCCCTCCCTTTTCCAGGTGTGTACTCACCATTGCTCCATCTGTGAGGGCACACCCTTCTATAGAAGTAAATTGCCTTGCTGAGAAGAAAAAAAGAAAATTTTATATTTGAGTGCTATTTCTTTTGTGGCACCAAAACTATTTATAACATACCTGATCTTTATTTTAAATTTTTGTTTATTTAAATATTAAATATATTATCCACCTGGTATTAATTTGTTTAAATAAATGTGAGGTAGGGTTCCATTGCTATTTTTTAACCAGGTAGGTTATATTCACTAACCTACACTTTGAAAGTGATTTGAAACACACTTTTCATTTATTAAATTCTCCCTTGCGTTTAGGCAGTAAGGCATAATATTTGGGAGTGTAGGCTCTGCAGTCCAGCTATCTGGGTTTGAAGCTTATTTCCTTTATTTGTGAGTGGTACAAACTTGAACAAATTATGTAATTTGTTTTTCTCAATTCCCTCATGCACTAAGTGAGGATAAAAATAGTAATAACATCATGAGATTGTTGATAACAAAATGCAAGGTAAAAATTGTGTAGCCTGGTATGCAAGAGGCTCTAAATAACATAAGCTATTATTGCTTTTCTACTTATTATTATTTCTGGCTTTTGTAGTCTTTTTCCCACTGATCTTTCTACTATTCACAAAGCATGAGTCTAGTATTTGTAGATTTATAAACTAATTAATGTAACTTTTCGATGTTTTAAAATCTCATAGATACTGTTCTTCCTCATTACTTTTCTATTTTATAAATTTCTATTTCATCTATTTCATAAATTTTGTGTTCTCATAAACTAAGAATCATCTCATGTAGTTAAAAAATATTGTTTGTATTTCTTTTGGGAGTAGAGTAAATTAAAATATATTGACTTAAGGAGAACTGACATCTTTATAATATTGAATCTTCCTGTTTAAGATTGGACTTTATGTCCATATTTTGAAGTCTTTGTTTATGCCCCTAACTATAATTTTAACGTTTTTATATTAGGCTTATTTCTAGATACGTTTTGTTAATATATCATCTAACTGGTTGTTCTTTGTATATATAATGACTATGAATTTTTTCTCAGTCTTTTTTCTGAATTCTTATATCATTTGTGATATATTTTTAAGTTGATTCTCTTGAGTTTTTCAGGTAAACAATTATATCACCTAAAAAAATAATGTTGCCACCTTAAATTAAGAAAATGTTTTTCTATTGTCTAATTGCATGGACTGTTGCCTCAGGAACAGTATAAGATTGCTTACAAAAGCCTTGCTTTCTTGTTCCAGATTTTAAAAACAGAGCTTTCAATAATAATCTCATTAGCAAGAAGCTGGTATACTTACATACAAACAGACAGACACCCACTTTCTATATATATATCTAAATAGATTTAGATAAACATGTATGTGTGATTCATGTTAAGATGAATCTATTTTTGGTATTTAACATTTTAAAAATCTAGAATGGATATTATTATATTGTATTGAAGCTCTTAAGTATCTATGGAAATGAAAGTATGATTCTTCTCTTTTGACTAATATGTGATCCATAGTATTTTAGTAATAGATTTCCTAATATTGAATGATCTAGGCATTGATTCTAGCAGATTATGTCTACTGGTATTTTATTTAAGATTTTACATCAATATTAATAAATGACCATGGTCTATGGGTTTGCTTTTTTGTGTGCTATGTTTGCAGAGTGTTTGTAGTTTAACTTTACAAGAGATTTTTGCAAACTTCTATTTATGACAATATGGTAGATTATATATCTGAAAAAAACCTTCTCATTATAGAACATATACAAAACTGCTGAATAAAATGAGGCAACCAAAATTTTAAATATGTGGTTAATAAGGTTTTATATCTGTTTTGGTGTCATTTTTTGGAAATTTTCTATTGTCATAAACAATTAAACATTATCTCTCAGTTCCCAAATTTATTTGCAGACTTGAGGTACTCTTCTGTGAATAACTCAAAGTTTGTGTGTCTATGATCATTTCCTATTATCTTTGTAAATGTTGCATATTTCTGCTTAATATTTATTTATTTTATTAAATTAGGTAATTGTTTATCCACTTCATTATTTTTTCAAGTAGTTTTTGGAATTACTAACTCTATTATTTTTCTGGTTTGACATTATCAATTTCAGTTTTCATACTTACCAAAATTTCCTTTTGTCATTTGCTTTCTAATTTCTTGAGATAATTTTTTTGTCAATATTTTGATATGAAAAATTCTAAACATACAACAAAGTTGAAAAAAATTATACAGGGAACACATAGATTTATTGATTTCATAGATTCTACCAATAACATTTTCTTTATGATCATTTGTAGCATTTATCTCTATCTGTTTATCCATCAATCCATCCTACTGTGTTGACTTATTTCAAAGTAGTTTAAGAAATCAGTTTTCTTCCCCCAACTATTTCATTATTCAGTAGAGTCCGGAACAACGCAGGGGTTAGAGGTGTCAACTCCCGTGCAATTGAACACGTACAACTCTTGAATCCCCCAAGACTTAACTACTAATAGCCTACTGTCGACTGGTAGCCTTATGATAACATAAACATCATTAACACATATTTTGTATGTTATATGTATTATATACTGTACTCCTACTATAAAGTAAGCTAGGGAAAATAAAATGTTATTAAGAAAGTCATAAGAAGAGAAAATATATTTACTGTTCATTAAGTGGAAGTGGATCATCATAAAGGTTTTCATCTTCATTGTCTTCACACTGAGTAGGCTAAGGAGGAGGAGAAAGAGGGGGTATTGGTCTTGCTGTCTCAAAGGTGGCAGAGGTGGAAGAAAATTGGCAATGGTAGAGATTTTTCTAATTTTTAGCTTTTATATTAATATCTAGGTTTACTTCAGGTAACCAGAGAATGTTATGTGTATTATTTATACAGGTAGAAATTCACTGAGCTCTTCACTGTAGCCTAATGCATGACATTGTAATAAGCATTGTACAGACACTTGAAATGAAGGTTTGTGTGGGAATTAAGGGGGCTCCTAGGATGTAGAACTTTCAGTGCTAAAACTGAGACAGTCTTGAGTAAACCAGGGCAAGTTGTTCACCCTATATAAGAATAGAATTCTTAGGTTACTTTTTTTCATTGAGAACTTTGTAGGTTTTACAGACTGTCATTTTTAGTAGTGAATATAGCATTAAAGTTGCCTGAGAACAGCATGAGTATTTTTCTCCACTCTAATTGATTTGATATTTTATCTTTGAAGTTCAGTGACTTTACTAGACCATCTTAACAATGATTCTTCTGTATCAATTTTTCCTGCAGCATTGCATGTCACCTTTATTTGTAGAATCAAATCTTCACTCAATTCTTGAAAGTTAAAAACAATTATATTAATAAATATTTGCCACTTTCATTATATTGTCCTCTTCTTCAGATAGCAATTATGCCTTTTTATTCTCTCTGCCATTTATATTTTTCTTATAACTCTTATAAGCCTTATTTTAATTTTTGTTTGCTTTTCAAACTTTATTGTTGTAAGAATACTTAATATGAGATCTACCCTGTTAACAAATTTTTAAGTGTATAACACAGTATTGTTAACTATAGGTACAGTATTTTCTATTTTCATATACTTTTACTTGCTTTTCTCAATTCTCTGTAATCCTTACTGTATTTCTCACTTGCTTCCGTTTGACCTTTGTTTGTAGAATTATTATAGTTTTACATTTCACTTTTTCCTATGTTATCAATTCATGTTTCATCTCTTTCTATTGTCCTACTATAACTTCTCTGAGCTCTTGCATTTCTGCTTTATGCTCTTGATTTAGAGAAGTGTTTGCTTCTTAAAGATTTAAAATTTACAGTGATATATACTTGATCAAAATGTTCATTTGTTAAATGCAACTTATTTTTTTCTGACATAAGTGCTTTCTGTGGTATTTAAAATTTCTGTTTCATCCCTTGTTCCTCTTTGCAGTATCTTTGAAGGACATAAATTATTTCTGGATCAGCTATTTGTAGAGGTTTGTGGGGAAAAGGGATCAGTGCCATGTTTCAAGCTAGCAAATATTCTTCTTAATATTCAGGGTTGTGTGTGTATGTGATGAGTTACTGAAACATTATATCTCTTTAACTAAACTCAGTATTTTGCCTTCTAATCTAATTGATGGGTCATTTCCTGCAAAGGTGGCTTGTCTCTGTGATTCCTCATTCTTCCAGCCTTCCTGAAGCTATCAAGAGTACTTATGTATGTTGTTTCAAACAAGAGATTGTTGGTTTTATCCCTTTAAGGGACAAACCTTGGAAAACTGTATTCTGTTGTTTCTCTGAGATCTGCAGCTTGAGCACTTTTTCTTGGTATCTTGATCTCCACTGATTTTGCCAGTTCTTCTTATATACTGTTATATATATACTTCCTAGTGTTGCCATGGATGGAGCTTGCATTTCTATTACCTTTCCTTCTGTTTTACTCTGCCATTTTAAAAAACAATTTGAGGGGGGAGGAGCCAAGATGGCCGAATAGGAACAGCTCCGGTCTACAGCTCCCAGCGTGAGCAACACAGAAGACGGGTGATTTCTGCATTTCCATCTGAGGTACCGTGTTCATCTCACTAGGGAGTGCCAGACAGTGGGCGCAGGTCAGTGGGTGAGTGCACCGTGCACCAGCCGAAGCAGGGGCGAGGCATTGCCTCACTCGGGAAGCGCAAGGGGTCAGGGAGTTCCCTTTCCAGGGGTGACAGACAGCACCTGGAAAATCCAGCCACTCCCACTCGAATACTGTGCTTTTCCGACAGGCTTAGGAAACGGTGCCCCAGGAGAGTATAGCCCACACCTGGCTCAGAGGGTCCTACGCCCACGGAGTCTCACTGATTGCTAGCACAGCAGTCTGAGATCAAACAGCAAGTTGGCAGCGAGGCTGGGGGAGGGGCGCCTGCCATTGCCCAGGCTCGCTTAGATAAACAAAGCAGCCTGGAAGCTTGAACTGGGTGGAGCCCACCACAGCTCAAGGAGGCCTGCCTGCCTCTGTAGGCTCCACCTCTGGGGGCAGGGCACAGACAAACAAAAAGACAGCAGTAACCTCTGCAGACTTAAATGTCCCTGTCTGACAGCTTTGAGGAGAGCAGTGGTTCTCCCAGCATGCAGCTGGAGGTCTGAGAACGGGCAGACTGCCTCCTCAAGTGGGTCCCTGACCCCTGACCCCCGAGCAGCCTAACTGGGAGGCACCCCCCAGCAGGGGCAGACTGACACCTCCCACGGCCGGCCAGGTACCCCAACAGACCTGCAGCTGAGGGTCCTGTCTGTTAGAAGGAAAACTAACAGAAAGGACATCCACACCAAAAACCCATCTGTACATCACCATCATCAAAGACCAAAAGTAGATAAAACCACAAAGATGGGGAAAAAACAAAGAAGAAAAACTAGAAACTCTAAAAAGCAGAGTACCTCTCCTCCTCCAAAGGAATGCAGTTCCTCACCAGCAACGGAACAAAGCTGGACGGAGAATGACTTTGATGAGCTGAGAGAAGAAGGCTTCAGACGATCAAATTACTCCAAGCTACGGGAGGATATTCAAACCAAAGGCAAAGAAGTCGAAAACTTTGAAAAAAATTTAGAAGAATGTATAACTAGAATAACCAATACAGAGAAGTGCTTAAAGGAGCTGATGGAGCTGAAAACCAAGGCTTGAGAACTACGTGAAGAATGCAGAAGCCTCAGGAGCCGATGCGATCAAATGGAAGAAAGGGTATCAGCCCTGGAAGATGAAATGAATGAAATGAAGTGAGAAGGGAAGTTTAGAGAAAAAAGAATAAAAAGAAACGAGCAAAGCCTCCAAGAAATGTGGGACTATGTGAAAAGACCAAATCTACGTCTGATTGGTGTACCTGAAAGTGATGGGGAGAATGGAACCAAGTTGGAAAACACTCTGCAGGATATTATCCAGGAGAACTTCCCCAATCTAGCAAAGCAGGCCAACATTCAGATTCAGGAAATACAGAGAACACCACAAAGATACTCCTTGAGAAGAGCAACTCCAAGACACATAATTGTCAGATTCACCAAAGTTGAAATGAAGGAAAAAATGTTAAGGGCAGCCAGAGAGAAAGATCGGGTTACCATCAAAAGGAAGCCCATCAGACTAACAGCGGATCTCTCAGCAGAAACCCTACAAGCCAGAAGAGAATGGGGGCCAATATTCAACATTCTTAAAGAAAAGAATTTTCAACCCAGAATTTCATATCCTGCCAAACTAAGCTTCATAAGTGAAGGAGAAATAAAATACTTTACAGACAAGCAAATGCTGAGAGATTTTGTCACCACCAGGCCTGCCCTAAAAGAGCTCCTGAAGGAAGCGCTAAACATGGAAAGGCACAACCAGTACCAGCCACTGCAAAATCATACTGAAATGTAAAGACCATCGAGACTAGGAAGAGACTGCATCAACTAACGAGCAAAATAACCAGCTAACATCATAATGACAGGATCAAATTCACACATAACAATACTAACTTTAAATGTAAATGGACTAAATGCTCCAATTAAAAGACACAGACTGGCAAATTGGATAAAGACTCAAGACCCATCAGTGTGCTGTATTCAGGAAACCCATCTCACGTGCAGAGACACACATAGGCTCAAAATAAAAGGATGGAGGAAGATCTACCAAGCAAATGGAAAACAAAAAAAGGCAGGGGTTGCAAACCTAGTCTCTGATAAAACAGACTTTCAACCAACAAAGATCAAAAGAGACAAAGAAGGCCATTACATAATGGTAAAGGGACCAATTCAACAAGAAGAGCTAACTATCCTAAATATATATGCACCCAACACAGGAGCACCCAGATTCATAAAGCAAGTCCTTAGAGACCTACAAAGAGACTTAGACTCCCACACAATAATAATGAGAGATTTTAACACCCCACCATCAATATTAGACAGATCAATGAGACAGAAGGTTAACAACGATATCCAGGACTTGAACTCAGCTCTGCAGCAAGCAGACCTAATAGACATCTACAGAACTCTCCACCCCAAATCAACAGAATATACATTCTTCTCAGCACCACATCGCACTTATTCCAAAATTGACCACATAGTTGGAAGTAAAGCTCTCCTCAATAAATGTAAAAGAACAGAAATTATAACAAACTATCTCTCAGATCACAGTGCAATCAAGCTAGAACTCAGGATGAAGAATCTCACTCAAAACCGCTCAACTACATGGAAACTGAACAACCTGCTCCTGAATGACTCCTGGGTACATAACGAAATGAAGGCAGAAATAAAGATGTTCTTTGAAACCAACGAGAACCAAGACACAACATACCAGAATCTCTGGGATGCATTCAAAGCAGTGTGTAGAGGGAAATTTATAGCACTAAATGCCCACAAGAGAAAGCAGGAAAGATCCAAAATTGACACCCTAACATCACAATTAAAAGAACTAGAAAAGCAAGAGCAAACACATTCAAAAGCTAGCAGAAGGCAAGAAATAACTAAAATCAGAGCAGAACTGAAGGAAAGAGACCCAAAAAACCCTACAAAAAATAAATGAATCCAGGAGCTGGTTTTTTGAAAGGATCAACAAAATTGATAGACCGCTAGCAAGATTAATAAAGAAAAAAAGAGAGAAGAATCAAATAGATGCAATAAAAAATGATAAAGGGGATGTCACCACCGATCCCACAGAAATACAAACTACCATCAGAGAATATTACAAACACCTCTACGCAAATAAACTAGAAAATCTAGAAGAAATGGATAAATTCCTCAAAACATACACCCTCCCAAGACTAAACCAGGAAGAAGTTGAATCTCTGAATAGACCAATAACAGGAGCTGAAATTGTGGCAATAATCAATAGCTTACCAACCAAAAAAAGTCCAGGACCAGATGGGTTCACAGCCCAATTCTACCAGAGGTACAAGGAGGAGCTGGTACCATTCCTTCTGAAACTATTCCAATCAATAGAAAAAGAGGGAATCCTCCCTAACTCATTTTATGAGGCCAGCATCATCCTGATACCAAAGCCTGGCAGAGACACAACAAAAAAAGAGAATTTTCGACCAATATCCTTGATGAACATTGATGCAAAAATCCTCAATAAAATACTGACAAACCGAATCCAGTAGCACATCAAAAAGCTTATCCACCATGATCAAGTGGGCTTCATCCCTGGGATGCAAGGCTGGTTCAATATACGCAAATCAATAAATGTAATCCAGCATATAAACAGAACCAAAGACAAAAACCACATGATTATCTCAATAGATGCAGAAAAGGCCTTTGACAAAATTCAACAACCCTTCATGCTAAAAACTCTCAATAAATTAGGTATTGATGGGACGTATCTCAAAATAATAAGAGCTATCTATGACAAACCCACAGCCAATATCATACTGAATGGGCAAAAATTGGAAGCATTCCCTTTGAAAACTGGCACAAGACAGGGATGCCCTCTCTCACCACTTCTATTCAACATAGTGTTGGAAGTTCTGGCCAGGGCAATTAGGCAGGAGAAGGAAATAAAGGGTATTCAATTAGGAAAAGAGGAAGTCGAATTGTCCCTGTTTGCAGATGACATGGTAGTATATCTAGAAAACCCCATTGTCTCAGCCCAAAATCTCCTTAAGCTGATAAGCAACTTCAGCAAAGTCTCAGGATACAAAATCAATGTACAAAAATCACAAGCATTCTTATACATCAATAACAGACAAACAGAGACCCAAATCATGAGTGAACTCCCATTCACAATTGCTTCAAAGAGAATAAAATACCTAGGAATCCAACTTACAAGGGATGTGAAGGACCTCTTCAAGGAGAACTACAAACCACTGCTCAAGGAAATAAAAGAGGATACAAACAAATGGAAGAACATTCCATGCTCATGGGTAGGAAGAATCAATATCATGAAAATGGCCATCCTTCCCAAGGTAATTTACAGATTCAATGCCATCGCCATCAAGTTACCAATGACTTTCTTCACAGAATTGGAAAAAACTACTTTAAAGTTCATATGGAACCAAAAAAGAGCCCGCATCGCCAAGTCAATCCTAAGCCAAAAGAACAAAGCTGGAGGCATCACACTACCTGACTTCAAACTATACTACAAGGCTACAGTAACCAAAACGGCATGGTACTGGTACCAAAACAGAGATATAGATCAATGGAACAGAACAGAGCCGTCAGAAATAATGCCACGTATCTACAACTATCTGATCTTTGACAAACCTGACAAAAACAAGAAATGGGGAAAGGATTCCCTATTTAATAAATGGTGCTGGGAAAACTGGCTAGCCATATGTAGAAAGCTGAAACTGGATCCCTTCCTTACACCTTATACAAAAATCAATTCAAGATGGATTAAAGACTTAAATGTTAGACCTAAAACCATAAAAACCCTAGAAGAAAACCTAGGCATTACCATTCAGGACATAGGCATGGGCAAGGACTTCATGTCTAAAACACCAAAAGCAATGGCAACAAAAGCCAAAATTGACAAATGGGATCTAATTAAACTAAAGAGCTTCTGCACAGCAAAGGAAACTACCAGCAGATTGAACAGGCAACCTACAAAATGGGAGAAAATTTTCGCAACCTACTCATCTGACAAAGGGCTAATATCCAGAATCTACAATGAACTCCAACAAATTTACAAGAAAAAAACAAACAACCCCATCAAAAAGTGGGCGAAGGGCATGAACAGACACTTCTCAAAAGAAGACATTTATGCAGCCAAAAAACACATGAAAAAATGCTCACCATCACTGGCCATCAGAGAAATGCAAATCAAAACCACAATGAGATACCATCTCACACCAGTTAGAATGGCAATCATTAAAAAGTCAGGAAACAACAGGTGCTGGAGAGGATGTGGAGAAATAGGAACACTTACACTGTTGGTGGGACTGTAAACTAGTTCAACCCTTGTGGAAGTCAGTGTGGCGATTCCTCAGGGATCTAGAACTAGAAATTCCATTTGACCCAGCCATCCCATTACTGGGTATATACCCAAAGGACTATAAATCATGCTGCTATAAAGACACATGCTCACGTATGTTTATTGTGGCATTATTCACAATAGCAAAGACTTGGAACCAACTCAAATGTCCAACAATGATAGACTGGATTAAGAAAATGTGGCACATATACACCATGGAATACTCTGCAGCCATAAAAAATGATGAGTTCATGTCCTTTGTAGGGACATGGATGAAATTGGAAATCATCATTCTCAGTAAACTATCGCAAGAACAAAAAACCAAACGCCGCATATTCTCACTCATAGGTGGGAATTGAACAATGAGAAGACATGGACACAGGAAGGGGAACATCACACTTCAGGGACTGTTGTGGGGTGGGGGGAGGGGGGAGGGATAGCATTGGGAGATATACCTAATGCTAGATGACGAGTTGGTGGGTGCAGCGCACCAGCATGGCACATGTATACATATGTAACTTACCTGCACGTTGCGCACATGTACCATAGAGCCTAAAGTATAATAATAATAATAAAAAGAAAAAAAAAAGAATCACAAAAGGCATAGGAACACAAGGAAAGAACAACATTAAAGAACTGAATTTGTACTCATAGTGTTGAAGAAAATGAATACCCAAGTTTGGGATTCAGATCTTCTAGTTACTGAACTATCAAGGTATTTCTCCAGCACTTATGTTTTACATGTGTTTTTACAGGGATCTGTTATAATGCATATCATTAAATAATAAATAAAAAAATGCATAAAAAAAAATAAATAAATGGTGCTGGGAAAACTGGCTAGCCATATGTAGAAAGCTGAAACTGGATCCCTTCCTTACACCTTATACAAAAATCAATTCAAGATGGATTAAAGACTTACATGTTAGACCTAAAACCATAAAAACCCTAGAAGAAAACCTAGGCATTACCATTCAGGACATAGGCATGGGCAAGGACTTCATGTCTAAAACACCAAAAGCAATGGCAACAAAAGCCAAAATTGACAAATGGGATCTAATTAAACTAAAGAGCTTCTGCACAGCAAAGGAAACTACCAGCAGAGTGAACAGGCAACCTACAAAATGGGAGAAAATTTTCGCAACCTACTCATCTGACAAAGGACTAATATCCAGAATCTACAATGAACTCCAACAAATTTACAAGAAAAAAACAAATAACCCCATCAAAAAGTGGGCGAAGGACATGAACAGACACTTCTCAAAAGAAGACATTTATGCAGCCAAAAAACACATGAAAAAATGCTCACCATCACTGGCCATCAGAGAAATGCAAATCAAAACCACAATGAGATACCATCTCACACCAGTTAGAATGGCAATCATTAAAAAGTCAGGAAACAACAGGTGCTGGAGAGGATGTGGAGAAATAGGAACACTTTTACACTGTTGGTGGGACTGTAAACTAGTTCAACCCTTGTGGAAGTCAGTGTGGCGATTCTTCAGGGATCTAGAACTAGAAATTCCATTTGACCCAGCCATCCCATTACTGGGTATATACCCAAAGGACTATAAATCATGCTGCTATAAAGACACAAGCACACGTATGTTTATTGCGGCATTATTCACAATAGCAAAGACTTGGAACCAACCCAAATGTCCAACAACGATAGACTGGATTAAGAAAATGTGGCACATATACACCATGGAATACTCTGCAGCCATAAAAAGTGATGAGTTCATGTCCTTTGTAGGGACATGGATGAAATTGGAAATCATCATTCTCAGTAAGCTATCGCAAGAACAAAAAAGCAAACACCGCATATTCTCACTCATAGGTGGGAATTGAACAATGAGAACACATGGACACAGGAAGGGGAACATCACACTTCGGGGACTGTTTTGGGGTGGGGGAAGGGGGGAGGGATAGTACTGGGAAATATACCTAATGCTAGATGAGGAGTTAGTGGGTGCAGCGCACCAGCATGGCACATGTATACATATGTAACTTACCTGCACGTTGCGCACATGTACCATAGAGCCTAAAGTATAATAATAATAATAATAATAAATAAAAATATAAAATTTAAATAAATAAATAAATAAATAAAATAAAATAAAAAATAAATAAAAAACAATTTGAGACAGAGTCTCTGTTGCCCAGGCTGGAGTGCAGTGGTGCAATCTCGGCTCACTGCAACCTCCACCCTCCGAGTTCAAGTGATTCTCCTGCCTCAGCCTCCCGACTAGCTGAGATTACAGGAGCCTGCCACCGTGCCCAGCTAGTTTTTTGTATTTTTAATAGAGACGAGGTTTCACCATCTTGGCCAGGCTGGTCTTGAACTCCTGACCTCATGATCCACCCACCTCGGCCTCCCAAAGTGCTAGGATTACAGGTGAGAGCCACCATGCCCAGCAAAACAATCTTAACAGTATTCTAAATGATCTATTTTGAAAGGACACAGAGCATTAAAATTCTTTATTTTTCTTCAGATGTCTCTGCAATAAAAAATAAAGACTGTTTGCTGTTGTTAAGTGGTTAAAATGATGAGTACATAAAACCAGCTGGGATCATTAAATATTTAGGTAACATATCTTGAAGAGTTAATTTTCATGAAAGAGTGCTAAGAAAAAAGAGACAAGAGATGACACCCACCCTAAAGCTGACAGTCAGTGGGTACACCTAAGTATAGATGAACCATATATTTACAGTTGACATTGGGTCTGCTTGGGCAATTATCTGCTGTGACTGTTAGTTCCTATACTGTACCATTTTTTCATATTTTACCATTTTGTTACATATTTTTAACATTACCCCTCTCTCCAATACAAAGTAGAGATTTGTCACTTGTTTGAATACTTTGGTCAGTGTGGCTAGCCAATTTGAAAGAGTTCTTGAATTTTTCCACACTGACCAGATTAACTGGATAATTACCATGTATCCAAAGTATTACTTGAAGCTGACAGCAGAATTTCTACTTCCACCTCTTTTTTCCCTTTGACTTTACAGGCAAATTAACTCTACGGTGGCTTTTCTTCTTATCCAAATATTGTATTTATGAATAGGACCCTCTGATTCATATTTTCTATATTAATGCCAAAGCAATGTTTATATACTAACAGTAAATGGGACTGTTTATGCAGTATAGCCTGGCTGGTTTATTATGGTTTCAGGGGAGCTCCTTTCTCAGGACGTGAAAGATCTAGTGTTTGAGATCAATAAACCCTTTCAGAACCCATCAACGGTAGCCAAAAATCCTTTCTGCTAAATCTACTACTTTGGCTCCTTTTCTCCATCAAGGATTAAAGAAGCAAAAACAAAAACACACTATTCAATCATACCCCAAGCTGTGTTAAGCCAGTTTGTGCCAGGGGTGATAGTAAGAGTGGCAATTGCCTTCAGATTAATTTTATCTTCCTTCCAGGTCCATATCAAATGTTTGCAAACTACCTTCCATCCCAGCATAACGTGTTTAATTCATAGTTTGTCTGGTTAGATTTTGCAGTGCTTAATGTCTCTATTAATAATGCTAATATTTGATGAATATTTACCATGTGCTTTCCATGCTTTTCCTCATTTAATCCGCACAACAACCCTATATAAGTTTGAACCATTACTATTCCAAGTTATAGTTAAAGAAATTGAAAGTGAGAGATGATAAACATATTGTGTAAGATCACACAGCTAGATAACAATAGTACCGAGACTCTGACCTGGTCCATCTGACCCCTAAGCAATGTTGACCCCATGTGCACACTTTCTTCTACTTTGGGCCTCTGTACTTTATATCCTGCTTCCTTAACCTAGTGATGGTTTTTAATTCTGGCTGCAAATTAGAATCACCTCTCAGTTTTTTAAACAATATTAATTTCCAGGGATATTAATTTAATCGATTTGGATGGAGATCAGATTGATATTTTTTAAAAAGTTCCCAGAGATAAGAACTACAGCTTTAATCATACATTTTTAATGGGAAAACTTGGATATCTTGATTTGTATATATTAGGTTCTCAAGAAAGGCATCTTTAAGTTAATTAAATGACCATAGATTGTTTTCTGATTTATTTAGTAGTGTTTGTGGTACAGCTATGTATACTGAAAGAACAATGTCTTGGCCAGGTGCAGTGGCTCACACCTGTAAACCCAGCATTTTGGGAGGCCCAGGCAGGTGAATCACTTGAGGCCAGGAGTTTGAGACCAGCCTGAGCAATATAGTGATCCTATCCATTAAAAAAAAAAAAAAAAAATTTGATCTGCTATTGCACCTCTACACTGCAGCCTGGGTGACAGAGTGAGATCTTATGTAGAAAGAAACAAAAAACAAAGAAAGAGAGAGGGGGGGCAGAGAGGGAGGGAGGGAGGGAGGCAGGGAGGAAGGGAAGGCAGGAAGGGAGAGAGGGAGGGAGGAAGGGAGGAAGGGAGGAAGGGAGGATGGGAGGAAGGGAGGAAGGAAGGAAAATGTCTTAATCAGCCATTTCTTTCAAGGGATCAGGGAGGTCAAAAGAATTTTCATAATAGTAATAAACACCATTTGCTTTTTCATTCTCAGTCTCTCATGAATGTAGAGTGATGTTTTCTTGAGGCTACAGGATACGGAATAACATGATGAGTCTGAAAAATAATAGGATATATGGTGATATACTCTTGTGTTCTAAAATTTTCTCAATTTTAATTTCAAATGTGGTAAGTACAGACAGACATAAGTGCTCCACAGTAGTTTTTAAGATTGTAAAAGGGGTTCTGAAATAAAAAAGTTTGAGAACCACCATCTTAAGTGATGCCTTAGTGGCTCTGGTAAGTAAATAAACATTTAGAAATTGTGAAAATTATACCTGCACTTACAGTAGGGCCTGAAATCATTAAAATCTTGCTGCTCATAGTGCAGTCCACCTGGCAGAAGCATCGGCCTACCTGGGAGCCTGTTAGAAACACAGAATCTTGAGACCATCCTAGATTTTCTGAATCGAAACCTGCATTTTAACAAGAGCTGCATGTGCTTTGTATGCCCATTGTAATCTAACAAGCACTGGCTTAAGAGAATTAGACTTATTAATTTTATTTGTTATTTATTGCCCTACCTCATTTTTATCACCTTAATGGAACACAAATCTTCTTGCTTGTTTTTACCCTTCCCACTTTGAGCACTATCCTATTGTTTAATATATCCATGTACAGAAGTTTATGATAAATATTAACATCTCAATTTACAGATGGAAAAACTGAGAAACAAAAAGCTGGAGAGGTGTGACTATCCCAAAGTCTGGTCAAATGCCAAACTGGGAAGAAAATACAGAGACGTTAACTCATGCACTGATGCATCTTGCATTAAAAGATAGGAGATGAGTCCCAAACACACAACATAAAAACTCACCATCATGCAGGACCTCAGAATTTTGGAATTATAAGAGGCTTAAGGACATTTTCGAACATGAAATAGAGCCACTGGATGATAGCAGATATGAAGGCTTTCTCCTCTGGACTCACACAGGGCTCTATGTTTTGGCCTACTGCAGCACCGATCATTTGGTATTAAATTATTGGTTTATATGTCAGTTGCCCAAGGCATACTCTGATTCTTAAGATCAATGACTGTGTCTTACTTTTATTTCACACTCAGCATTTACCCCAATACTGGGCACATAGAAAGTGCTCAGTAAATACTTCTTAATTTGCTCAGGCTGCCATAACAAAATACCATGGATTAGGTGGCTTAAACAACAGAAATTTACTTTCTCACATTCCTGGAGGCTAGAAATCTAGGCCGAAGGTACCAGCATGGCTCTGTTCCTGACTTGTAGATGGCCACCTTATTGCCATGTCCTTACATGGCAGGTGAGGTGGTGGCCTTGGAGAGAGAGCAAGCTCTCATATTTCTTCTTAGAAGGGCATTAATTCCATCATGAAAGCCCCACCCTCATGATATTATCTAAACCTAATTGTCTCCCAAAGGTCCCATCTTCAAATACCATCACATTGGGAATTCAACCTATGAATTTAGGAGAATATAAACATTCAGTTCATAACAAACACATATTCAACAAATGAAGAAAAGTAGTTAAAAATAGAGTAGATTTCAATCAAACTAATAAAATGTAATTGGGAAACTATACAACTTTCTGGAAAGATTGTTGTTAAGCTAATCTATCA
Source organism: Pongo pygmaeus (assembly GCF_028885625.2). Classification (NCBI taxonomy): domain Eukaryota; kingdom Metazoa; phylum Chordata; class Mammalia; order Primates; family Hominidae; genus Pongo; species Pongo pygmaeus. The sequence goes on from NC_072387.2 coordinate 48,362,830, forward strand.
CTTTGGTTTGAGCTCAGATAAGCTGGAGAGCCTCACCTGAATGTAGCCTCTTGGAGGTTTGTTTCCTTCTTGATTCCAATATTTAAATTTCAAAAATCAATGGTTTACCAAAATGGTTTTCCTAAGTGGTTTATTATATTTAGTAAACAGCCATGTTTTATTTGGGGTATAACTTATCCCAGGTAATTTTACTTTTACTTAGGAAATCTTTTTTTTGGAAATGGGGGTACATGGAAAACAGCAGAAGTAATAATGAAAAGAGTGTAGAAGAAAGAAGTAATATGTAAGGTTTTTGTTTGTTTGTGGGATTTTTGTTTTCTTTCCTGAGATAGGGTCTCACTCTGTCACCCAGACTGGAGTGCAGTGGCGTGATCTCAGCTTCCTGCAACCTCTGCCTCCCAGGCTCAAGTCATCCTCCCACCTCAGCCTACCTAGAGACTGGAAACACAGGCATGTGCCGCCACGCCCAACTAACTTTTTTAATTTTTTTTTTTTTTTGAGATGGAGTTTTGTCTTGTTTCCCAGGCTGGAGGGCAATGGTGCAATCTCAGCTTACTGCAGCCTCCACTTCCTAGGTTCAAGTGATTCTCCTGCCTCAGCCTCCCAAGTAGCTGGGATTACAGGCACCTGCCACCATGCAGGGCTAATTTTTTGTATTTTTAGTAGAGAGAGGGTTTTACCATGTTGGCCAGGCTGGTCTTGAACTCTTGGCCTCAAGTAATCCACCCGCCTTGGCCTCCCAAACTGCTGTGATTACAGGTGTGAGCCACTATGCCTGGCCCTAATTTTTTAATTTTTTTAGTGGAGATGGGGTTTCACCATTTTGCCCAGGCTGGTCTTGAACTGCTGTCAAGTTATTCCCCTACCCTGCCTTGGCCTCCCAAAGTGCTAGGATTACAGGCATGAGCCACTGAGCCCAACGTAAGTATATGTTTTATATTACCTCTGCTTTTCAAACTTTTAGAGTTCATCAATATCTCCTAAATTTTACTCATATTTTTTCTGTTTATTCGTATTCCATTTCAACACTTATGAAATGAACTATTGTTATGAGGGTTAGGTAACCTTTCATAAACTTTCTCCAAATGTTCCTTTTGGTTCTTTTCATAAATTTATTCTTTATTATTTTTCTTTTATCTATACATTGCTTTTTTATACAACTACCCAAATATTTTATTTCCTTTGCTAATTATAGGGGCTAAAACAAACTTGTTAAATTAGATTGAATTGAATGAAATAGATATACACATACTAATACAGTATTTTTTTCTCACTAAACAAGTTGAATTAACTGGACTATCTTCGGGTTCTAGTTGATTCTTTCTTGACAGAGGAATTAAACGGAATGAAGCCACACACATAACTGTACCTTCTCATGTGCTATTCACCCATCACCAATTTTCTTTCGAAATGTTTTATTAACAGTGACATCAGCAGGTTAGTGGATGAGGAAGCTTCAGGCCCTTGTTCCCTCATAGAAACACCAAATAAACAGCTAGGGTGACAAAAATAACTTTATAGGAACTCTGAAAACAAGTCAAAGATCTACAGCAACCAAACAAAAGCTCAACCAAGAAAAATCTACCTTCAACATGGTAGAAAATTTCATAGCATTTTTACTTACCTTGTCTCACCTTCCCAGCGTGGTGAAATCTGGAGGAAGCAGCCTAATTCCTGGTTTTCCCTTTGGGATGGAAAGAGCAGGATAGAATTGTTTGCAATATTCTGACCTTTCTGTGGATCACCTGAGGGTCTAGTCTTGCTTTGCCTGACTCAGAGCTCAGACAGGGGACACTGGCATATTTTGGATCTCAGGCTGGAAGCTGTAGAAGGCAGTGGTGGGTGTGCACATGAAAACTGCAAAAGGAATGCAGATCCATGGGCACTTGAGGGCAAGAGAGTATGGACAGAACATTACAATAGGACACCCACGCCAGTTTGCAAGATTGGAGAAGGTGGCTTATTTTTTAAATACCCAATTTAAATCACAAGGGATGCAAGGAAACAGAAAAACATAATCCATTCAAAAGAACACAATACAACCGCAGAAACAATCCCTGCAGTAACACACATCTCAAACTTACTTTAAAACAACTTTCTTAAGTATGCTCAAAGAGCTAAAGGAAATTAGAAAAACAATGTAGGAACAAAATAAAAACCTCCACAGACAGAAATTATAAACAGTAACAACAATAAGGAAATTCTGGAAATAAAACATATAAGAACTGAATTGAAAAACTCACTAGAGAGGTTCAACAGCTGACTCAAACAAGCAGAAGGAATCAGCAAACATGAAGTCAAATCTTTTGAAATTATCAAGTCTGAGGAGCAAAAAGAATGAAGACAAGTGAACAGAGCCTATGAGACTTATGAGACACCATCAAACAGACCAACACAGCATTGTAAAAATTGTAGAAGGAGAAGAAAGAGAGGGAAAGGGGCAGATAGATTATCTGAGGAAATAATGGCTGAAAACATCCCAAATTAGGAGAAAGGCATGGCTATGTTATCCAAGAAGCTCAATGAACACTAAGTAGGATAAACCCAAAGAGACCCACAATGAGACACACTATAATCAAATTGTCAAAAGCAAACGACAGAAAAGTTTGAAAGCAGCAAGAGAAAAGTGATGTTCACCATGTACAAGGAAGCCTCAGTAAGATTATCAGTCAATTTCTCAGCAGAAACCTTAAAGGCCAGAAGGAATGACATTATATATTAAAACTGCTGGAGTGAAAAAAAAAAAATCAACCAAGGATTTTATGTAGGGCAAAACTGTCTTTCAAAAATGAAGGAAGGCCGGGCATGGTGGCTCACACCTGTAATCCCAGCACTTTGGGAGGCCCGGGCAGGTGGATAACTTGAGGTCAGGAGTTCGAGACCAGCCTGGCACTCACATGGTGAAACCCCGTCTCTACTAAAATTACAAAAAAAATTAGCCAGGTGTGGCGGCCACACCCATAGTCCCAGCTACTTGGGAGGCTGAGGCACAAGAATCATTTGAACCCAGGGAGAGGAGGTTGCAGTGAGCCAAGATCATGCCACTGCACTCCAGCCTGGGTGACATAGAGAGAATCTGTCTCAGAAAAAAAAAAAAAAAGAAGGAAGAATTAATATATTCCCAGACAAAAGCTGAACGCATTCATTACCATAGACTTGTCCAACCAGAAATGCCAAAAATGGGTTATTTAAGTTGAAATGAAAAAACACTAGACAGAAACTTGAAGCCATACAAAAATATGACATTCTTCAGTAAAAGTAAATACATGGATAAATAGAAAACAACAGTATTATTGTAATTTTTGTTTATAACTCTTTTTTTATTTTATACAGAATTTAAGAGATAAATATGTAATAAATAATTATAAATCTATGTTAAGAGCATAACATAGTATTATAAAGATATGATTTGTGACATTAGTCACATGAAGTCGGGGCAGAGCCTATGAGTACTGTTTTTGTATTTGATTAAAATTTCATTAGTTGGGAATCTCCAGAGAAACAGAACGAAAAGGAAATTATAGACAGATAAGATAGATAGATAGAGACAGAGAGAGAGAGAGAGAGAGAGAGACAGAAGGTAAATATTTATAAAAGGAGATTTATTATCAGAAGTTGGCACCCATGATTATGAAGGCTGAGAACTGCAGACCTGCTGTCTGCAAGTTGGAAACTCAGGAAACCTTGTAGTGTAATTCCAGCCCAAGTCCAAAGGCCTAAAAATCAGGGGAGCTGATGGTGTAAATCCTAAACCAATGGCAGGAGACTGACATTGTCAGAAAAAGTACAAACAAGAGCAACTGTATCTTGAGCAGGGGCTGGGTAAAATGAGGCTGAGACCTGCTGGACTGCATTCCCAGACAGTTAAGGCATTCTTAGTCACAGGATGACATAAAAGGTCAGCATGAGATGCAGGTCAGATGGATCTTGCTGATAAAACAGACTGCAGTAAAGAAGCTGGCCAAAACCCACCAAAACCAAGATGGAGATGGGAGTGACCTCTGGTTATCCTGGCTACTACACTTCCACCAGCGCCATGACAGTTTACAAATGCCATGGCAGCATCAGGAAGTTACCCTATATGGTCTAAAAAGGGGAGGCATAAATAATCCATTCCTTGTTTCACATATAACCAAGAAATAACCATAAAAATGGGCAACAAGCAGCCCTTGGGGCTGCTCTGTCTATGGAGTAGCCATTCTTTCATTCCTTTACTTTCCTAATAAACTTGCTTTCACTTTACGAACTCGCCCTGAATTCTTTATTGTGCGAGATCCAAGAACCCTCTCTTGGGGTCTGGATTGGGACCGCTTTCTGGTAACAATGTCTCAGCTCAAGCAGGCAGACAAAAAGAAAAAGGAGCAAATTCATCCTTCCTTCACCTTTTGTTCTATTCAGATCTTCAGTGGATTGGATGAGGCCCACCCACACTGGGAAGGCCATCTACTTTACTGAGTCCACTGATTCAAATGCTAATCTCACCCAGAAACACCCTTACAGACACACCCAGAAATAAGGTTTAATCTGGGCACTCAGCAGTGCAGTCTAGTTGGCACAGCCTTGCATTCCAGGAATAAATCCCACTTGTTCATGGTGTATAATCCTTTTTATATGCTGTTGAATTCAGTTTGCTAGTATTTTATTGAGAATTTTTGCATGAATATTCATCAGGGATATTGGTCTGTAGTTCTCCTTCCTTGTAGTGCCTTTGTCTGGTTGTGGTTTCATGGTAATACTGGACTCATAGAATGAATTAGGAAGTGTACCCTCCTCTTTAATTTTTTGAAAGAGTTTGAGAAGGACTGGTATAAATTACTCTCTAAATGTTTGGTAGAATTTGCCAGTGAAGCCATCTGCTCCTGAGTTTTCATTGTTTAGAGGTTTTTGATTACTGATGCAATCACCTTTTAGTTTAGGTCTATTCAGATTTTTCATTTCTTTATGATTCAGTCTTAGTAGGTTCTGTGTTTCTAGGAATTTGTTCATTTCACTAGGTTATCTAATTTGCTGACATATAATTTTTACTTCCTTATAATTTTTTTTTATTTTTGTAAAATCAGTCATAATGTCCCCTCTTTCATTTCTGATTTTAGTTATTTGAGACTTCTCTCCTTTTTTCTTAGTCATTCTAGCTAAAGGTCTATCAATTGTGACCTCTCATTCAGCACATGAAAATCAGTCAATGTAACACACCATATTAATAGAATGAAAAACAACACCATATGATCCTCTCGATGCATAAGAAGCATGTGACAAAATTCAATATTCTTTCATGATAAAAACACTCAAGAAGTGAAGAACAGAAGAAAACTACCTCAACATAATAAAGGCTATATGTGAAAAACTCACAGCTAACATCATACTCAATTGTGAAAGACTGAAAGCTTTTCCTCCAAGATCAGGAACAAGGCAAGCATGCCTGCGTTCACCACTTTCATCACTTTCAATATAGTCCTGAATGTCCTAGCCAGAACAATTAGGCAATAAAAGGAAATTAAAAATTCATTTTCACTTTGGAAGGAAGAAGTAAATGTAGCTCTGTTCACAGAAGATATGATCTCACATGTCACACAAACACACACACACACAATGATTATAACTTATACATTCAGCGAAGTTGTAGGATACAAAATCAACACACAAAAATAAGTTGCATTTTTATGCACTAACAATGAATAATCCAAACAGGAAATTTAAAAACAATTCTATTTATTATAGCATCAAAAGAATAAAATGCTAGAATAAACTTAACCGCAGAGGTGAAAGACTGGTGTCGCAGGAAAAGGGTCCTAATCCAGAGCCCAAGAGAAGGTTCTTGGATCTCACAAAAGAAAGAATTCAAGGCGAGTCCATAGAGTAAAGTGAAAACAAGGTTATTAAGAAAGTAAAGGAATTTAAAAAATGGCTACTCCATAGACAGAGCAGCCCATTTTTATGGTTATTTCTTGATTATATGCTAAACAAGGGGGTGGATTATTCATGCCTCCCCTTTCTAGACCACATAGAGTAACTTCCTGATGTTGCCATGGCATTTGTAAACCGTCGTGGCTCTGGTGGGAGTGTAATAGTGAGGACAATCACAGGTCACTCTCATTGCCATCTTTGTTTTGGTGGGTTTTGGCTGGCTCCTTTACTGCAACCTGTTATATCAGCAAGGTCTCTATGACCTGTATCTTGTGCTGACCTTTTATCTCATCCTGTTAGTTAGAATGCCTTAACCATCTGGAAATGCAGCCCAGTATGTCCCAGCCTCATTTTGCCCAGCTCCTATTCATCATGGAGTTGCTCTGGTTCACATGCCTCTGAAAAAAGGACATTATCAACACAGTGAAAAAGTAACCCACAGAATGGGAGAAAATATTAGCAAATTTTATATCTGATAAGGGATTATTATCCAGTATATGTAAGGAATTCATACAACTCAACAACAACAAAACAACCCAAGTGAAAAATGGGCATAGGACCTGACCTGGATAGACATCTCTCCAAATAAGATATACAAATGGCCAATAAGCATATGAAAAAAAAATGCTCAATATCATGAATCATTAGGGAAATGCAAATGAAAAGTACAATAAGATACCACTTCACACCCATTAGGTTGGTTGTTATCAAGAAAACAGAAAATAAGAAGTGTTGGCAAGCATGTGGAGAAATTGGAACCCTTGTACATTGCTGGTGGGAATGTAAAATGGTGGAGCTGTTGTAGATAATAGCATGGTGATTTCTCAAAAAATTAAACATGGAATTACCATATGACCCAGCAATTCTACTTCTAGTGTATACCCAAAAGAATTGAAATTGGGGTCTGGAACAGATAATTCTACACCGATGTTCATTGCAGCATTATTCACAATAGCTAAAAGCTGGAAACAACCCAAATGTCCATCAATGGATGAATGGATAAGCAAAATGTGGTATCTACATACAATGAAATATTAGCCTAAAAAAAGAAACATGGATGAACTTCAAGGACATTATGCTAAGTGAAATAAGCCAGTCATAAAAAGACAAATATCATATGATTATACCTCTGATAACTGGTACCTAGAGTATTCAAAATTATCAAGACAGAAAGTAGAATAGTGGTTGTCCTGGGCTGGGAGGAGGTGGAATGAAAAGTTAGTCTTTAAGAGACAGAAAGTTTCAGTTGGAGGAGATGGAAAAGTTCTGGCAATGGCATTAATGGTTGCCTAACAATATGAAAGTACTTAATGCCACTAAACTGTACACTTTAAAATAGTTAAAATGGTACATTTTATGCTATACACTTAACCACAATTAAAAAACTAATACCAGAAAAAATCACATTAAAAAGTCAGATGACCCACTAATTTTCTTTTTTTCCTGGAAATCTCTGCCTGGGGCCCATCTTCTCTCTCTCTAATCTGGATGCACTCATCTCCAGCAACCCAGTGGCCATCCAGGACCCTCCCTTCCCAGCTCCATTGTTGGAGCCACAGCTTCCTTAATTTATTGCTTGATTTATTCCCTGGTTTTGGTGGATAATACTCTCTATGAAAGGGTGTGTGACATGTTTATAGCAGCACAAGTTGCAATTGCAAAAATGCCACTGCACTTTTGTGCATTTATGGAACTAACCCAAATGCCCATCAATGACCGAGTGGATAAAGAAACTGTGGTGTGTGTGTGTGTGTGTGTGTGTGTGTGTGTGTATCATGGAATACTACTCAACCATAAAAAGGAATGAATTAATGGCATTCACAGCAACCTGGATGGGACTGGAGACTATTATTCTAAGTAACTCAGCAATGGAAAACCAAACATTGTATTTTCTCACTCATAAGTGGGAGCTAAGCTATGAGGATGCAAAGGCATAAAAATGACACAATGGACTTTGGGGACTCAGGAGGAAAGGGTTGGAAGAGGGTGAGGGATAAAAGAATATTAACTGGGTTCACTGTATACTGCTCAGGTGCAGCAAAATCTCACAAATCACCACTAAAGAACTTACTCATGTAACCAAATACCACCTGTTCCCCAAAAATCTGTGGAAATAAAAAATTAAAAAAAAAGAAAGGGCATGTGAGTATTAAATCTGAGTCCCTGCTTGTCCACAATGTCTTTATTTTGCCCTTAGTCAAATTGCAGTTCAGTTTTCCTCAGAACACTTAAGGCATTTCTCCATTGACTTCTAGCACCCAAGTGAATGTTTTCCACCTTTTTATCATGCTTTTGTTAGTGTACTTCCACCCCTACAGAAGATTCCTATCTTTTAAGATTTATTTACTCTGATTTCTAATTTGAAGACTGTCTTTCTGTACATGTGTTTGTAAAGTTAGGAAAACAATTGATGAGTATCAGTCACTGATATTTTCTCTCCATGTTTACCTATTGTGTTTGCTATTTTGTTCCTTGCTGTGCCCAGGAAGTTGTTAGAATTTCAGAGCTATGTAAGCTGACTGTATAAAAAGGGACTTCATAAATTGTCCATAGTCATACATCTTCCCTGATTTTGTGTTTCATTCCAAAATAGTTTTGGGGTTGGAAATGCTATTTACTTTCTTTAAAAATAAAAAAAGTGCATCCCCAGGTGGAGAAAACATCAACTTAGTAAAAACTCCAATTTGTTTAAAAACTTAATTTGTAAACTATTATGTGTTACCTTCATCTTTTCTTTTCTTTCCTTTCTTGCTTTCCTTCCTTCCTTCCTCTTTCCTTTCCTTTCCTTCCCCTTTCCTTTCCTTCCCCTTTTCCCTTCCCTTCCCTTCCCTCTTTCCAGAGTCTTTATCACCTAGACTGAAAGTGCAGTGGTGTGATCCCAGGATTACCTGGGCTCAGGTAATCCTGCCTCAGCCTCCCACGTACCTGAGACTACAGGCACATGCCACCATGCTCAGCTAATTTTTGTGTGTTTTGTAGTGATGGGGTTTTACCATGTTGCCCAGGCTGGTCTCGAACTCCTGGGCTCAAGTGATCCTCCCACCTTGTCCTCCCAAAGTGCTGGGATACAGGTGTGAGCCACTGTGCCTGGCCCACCTTCATATTTTCATTTTAGATTGTTTTTATCACCTGAAAACCAGTCATTGCAGAGACTAGATCCTGCCATCTCCTAAGGTGTAACACTGAGGGTTAAGAAAACATATTTCATATTTCATTTCACTTTTCTTTTGTTTTCTGTTTTGTTTTATTTTGTGGCTTTGTGTTCCCAAGTGTTTTCAGTTTTTAAATAAATATTTAAGACCCATATCTATATTTGGATGCATGCATAATCAACATCACCTTCAGTTAAACCTTCCACATTTTGCAACAAATGGCAGAAACTGACCTTGATATTTCCCAAGAGGACAAATTCATAAATATGAAAACAGAAAAGAAAATCCTGCATCAAGATAGCAAATGACTCAGTGCAGCTTCCGTAGTGAAATGAAGACAGTTCACAAGGCTGGCATATTTATAAAATGTACAATAAATTATATAATACCACAAATAAGCAAGATAATATGAACCTGAGCCTTCTCTTGATGCTGAGAGTTTTTATATATCTAACTCATGTGCTTCACCTTCAGTGGGTTTTGTCCAAACATTCTGGAGAAATCCCCAGGGTAAATCTATCATTTAAAATCCTACTTCTAGCTGGGTGCAGTGGCTCATGCCTGTAATCCCAGCACTTTGGGAGGCCAAGATGGGTGGATTACTTGAGGTCAGGAGTTCGAGACCAGCCTGGCAAACATGACGAAACCCCATCTCTACTAAAAATGCAAAAAAAAAAAAAAATTAGCCAGGTGTGGTGGTACACGCCTGTAATCCCAGCTACTCAGGAGGCTGAGGCAGGAGAATTGCTTGAACCTGGGAGGCACAGGTTGCAGTGAGCCAAAATCGCCCCACTGCACTCAGTCTGGGTGACAGAGCGAGACTCTGTCTCAAAAAATAAATAAATAAAACCCTACTTCTGCTTGGTTACAGATGGTTTGTTTGAAAAGAAATAAAACTAGCTGTTGTGGGGTTTTTTTTTTTCATGTAAATATGGAGTTTTTAGAAAACACTGATAAAGAAAATCTATAAATAACTTTTCAAAACTGGCCAATACTCAGCTTTCCTGACTGAATAAACCTTTCCAGCAATGCAGATAGCCGTGAGACCAATAGGTTAATATGAAGTTCACAGCACTTTATTTTTTTTCTAATTTATCCTTTGATAAATACTGAAAGGCTACATGGTAAGGCAGAGGAAGAATAGGAAATGACACAAAGTACTAGATAGCACATAAACAGAGTCAGAGGCATGGTGTCCACACAGGCTGGATTTTCTCTAGGTGGATGCACTTCCAAACTCAGGGCCTTTCTCAGCAACAGGCGACTCCTCATTCTCAGCCTTTTCTCCCTTCCTTGCAGCCCCCTCAGCAGATTCACCTGTTTGTTGCTGCCTCCACCACTCTCTCTATCCCAGGATATTCACACCCTCCTCCTTCTCACTCTTCAAGCCTTAGTGGAAAGGAGAGTGGACCCAATATGTCAGCTGCCCTGTTATTTGCTGTTCTTGAAGACAGGTCCTGTTAAAATGGGCTGAGCACATAAAGGGCAGAGGCACGTAAAGAATCACAGCCTGTGGTGGGGTGCCTTCCATCCAGTAAGCACAACACCAGGGCTGTTCACTGTCACACCGTATCCTTCTGAGTGACTGTCCATTACTATCTGGGGCATTACTATCTCTCGGTGAGGTTAGCAAATTATCCCCATGTCACCTCAATGCCCACATTCTACTTACCACACCATATCCCTCTGGCCCAAATTACAGAGCCTAACAAAGTTCTAAGGTTAGCAGTTTCTGGCTCCCAACTGGAAGCCCTCTGAGTCCTCTATCACCTGCACTTTGATTTCCTCTCTTACACAGCACGCCTCTGCTGCCCCAAGGCTACCACTGAGGAAGGGCATGTATGTCTCTTGTTCCTAGAGAAGTTGCAGACAACATCCTCTAGGGAGCACCCATGGCCTCTCCAGTCCTGGCTGGTGCCAGGAGAGAGTGGACAGCATTTTCCTTCCACCACACTTGGGTGTGTGTCTCCCGTGCTACTCCCACCTCCCACCTCCCTCCCCCACACCACACCCCAGTAGCAGATGACTTTGGGGCTTGTCAAGTCGTTGAGTAAGAACACTCAAAATTGGATTGGACATGCCATTTTTGTTGAAATGGAAATGCTGATTTTGTGAAATGAAGCTTGACTGGCAAAGAACGTTTTCACAATAGCTATGAAGCCTCAGGAGGCATGTATCCATATCCTTCCAATAATCTTCAAGTGCTGGTTGTAACCTGGTAATGTTTGTAGGGCAGAACTCATGCTGGAATCTGGTAATGTTTGTAGGGCAGAACTCATTATGCCATCGTGAGGCGCCGCTCTAAACCAGTCTGAGTCCGATGAGTCTGGTGGGCTGCCAGAGAAGCCCCCTGCCCAGCACCCTGCCGTGAATTTGCTTGAGCGCGGTGAGTGAAAGTGGAAAGAATTATGTCACAACACTTCAGGGGTAGAGGGAAGTGCCTGTATCCTGACTTCTGTGTTCACACTCAGGAGAGAGGCAGTTCGCCATTTCAGCAATGACACCACAAGGCTGTGTGGTGGCCTTAGCCTTTGAGTACTGCAGAGAATGTGGCCCCAGTGTGCCAGCTGAACTCATCAGGACAGAGGCAGGAAAGATGATGTGTCAGTCAGCTGCAGCTGCTATAAGAGAAATACCATAGACTGGGTAGCTTAAGTGGCAGATTTTGTTTCTCACCATTCTGGAGTCTGGGAAGTCTAAGATCAAGGTGCCAGCCAATTTGGTTCCTGGTGAGGGCTCTCTTCTTTGGTATGTCCTCACAAGGCAGTGAGAGAGAGAGAGAGAGAGAGAATGAGAGAGAGAGAGGAAGCAAACTAGCAAGCTCTCTTATGTCTCTTATAAGGGCACTAATCCCATCATGAGGGCTCCACTCCCATAATGTAATGTATTCCCAAAGGTCCTACCTCCAAATATATACATTTGCATATAAAAATATCACATTGGGAATTAGGGTTTCAATATATGAATTTGGGGGAGCACAAAGGTTCAGTACACAGCAGGTGGAGTGGCATTGGAGGGCTCCTGCAGGACCTGGCCAAGGCAGTGATGAGTGGTACTGGTGACAGCAGTGGCCCTAGAGGCACAGTGGGAAACGGCGCAACAGTGGGTACCAGAGATGGAGGTGGAGAGCTTCACGCAGTTTTAGGGAACTGACGCCTGGATATAGATGGTCCTAATGGAGGCTCGGATGGGAGACAAAATGTAACTGTGGGGAGTCACACAGGGGAGCCAAAAGGAATGTCAGTGAGAATGAGAGAACCCCAGGGATTCCCATTTATAATTAAAGGAGATGGGGAGGTTCCTACAACCACACAGGGGTTAACATAAAGCATCAAAATCAAGATGATATTAATATTAATATGACGCCACTTTGAATCTCTGAAAAACATGTTTTATAGCTGTAAGAAAGAAGTGTTGACCTAATTTATCTCCACCATCATTTAACTGGGAGAAATAAGAAATTATTCCTGTTACTTGTATGAGTCTGTGTTTGTGGCAGAAAGGGTCCAGGTAACATCCTGGGGATCTGATTCCAATCTGAGTATTTGAGTTTGAGCCATTCAGACACGTGTGAAACTTATCCTTTTGGATGTGCTGATGCTTTCCCGTTGGCAAACACTAGCTCAAGTCACCAAAAACGTTATACAACAATTGCACATTTCCCATCCCCTTGCTGTTTGCTTTCTGTGCCTCCTAGGGCTTTGCTGAGCAGCCACACTGCACAACTGCCTGTTCCAGCCCCACATCTGGGCATCTTGTGGAACTTCTGTTTGTCGTAGGGGTCTCTTCTCTGCTGCTTTGTGGGGAGGCTCAGCTTATATCATGTGACTCTTGAACCCTGGGCTTTTCCAACAGATTCTTGTGTCAATTTTTAGCTCCAATTGTCACCATTGCTTTAAACCTGCTCATCAAGGCCTGCAGCATCCTGGGTGATGCATCTCCTTTCTTAGGGTTTCTTTGTTGTTGTTGTTTGTACTAACTTTTCACCCAGGCTCTAATATCTGTGTAGAACCACTTGAAAAAAAGAAAATTAAATTTTGTTTTCTCAAGAGACATGCCCGCCTCTCCTGGGGCTGCCAAAACATCCTGAATGTTCTTGGGTAAAACTCCTCCACTGCACAAAGTAAGTGCGACTCAAGCTGTAAATACACCCCATTCACCACCAGATCCCATTTTAACTTTGCAAAAAGCTTGCTTAATTCACAGACAGGTACATTTATTTGTGTGCCTGGTCCCATAGTAGATTCAAAGTATCAGATATGTTCCCCAATGTCAGAGACTTTGCAATCTGGCTCATCTAAGAAAACATGGGGATTAAAAAGAACTAACAACAGTGTTAGAAAAACCGATGCTTAATACTTTCTATCTCTTACTGACAAGTCTTTAACACCTTAAATGTAGTAGTCACTGCAAAAGTCTCTCCTTTTTTGTTCTTCTGTCTCTTGACTTTCTTATCCTGAATCTAGATCTAACATTAACATGCCACTGCATAATCTGGAGCTTATGCACTGTATGACCTTTAGCAAGTTACTTAATTTTGTCATGTCAGTTTTTCATATGTAAGATGGAAGGAATGGATATTTTCTTATAAATTCAAAAATCAATGTGAAGAACTTAGCCTCTTTTTTTTTTTTTTTTTTTTGAGATGGAATTTTGCTCTTGTTGCCCAGGCTGGAGTGCAATGGCGTGATCTTGGCTCACTGCAACCTGTGCCTCCCAGGTTCAAGTGATTCTCCTGCCTCAGCATTCCAAGTAGCTGGGATTACAGGCGCCCGCCACCATGCCCAGCTAATTTTCATGTTTTTAGTAGAGACGGGGTTTCACCATGTTGGTCAGGCTGGTCTCAAACTCCTGACCTCAAGTGATCCACACCTCTCGGCCTCCCAAAATGCTGGATTACAGGCGTGAGCCACCGTGCCCAGCACCTCATTCTTGATAAATAATATTTATTGACTTGGCAAACAGCCAATAAGTATTAGCTATTGTTAGTGTATTAGAAATATTGTGAATTGCCATCCTCATCATTTTATTTGTCCATAGATGAGATAATGTCAACAGTTCCCATTCCACAGTTCATGGCAGTGTGCATGGTACTTTATACAAGCTGGAGCAGCTGCTCAGATGGTAGAACTCATTGGCTTGGGTGGCTTTCTTTTTTCTTAGCTGATGGTTGATTGATTCAGAATCATGAGGGAAGAGGAGGGGAACCCATTCCATGCCACAAAGTCTTGGGGACCTGACCATAGTTTTAGTAATGGAGTCAAGTGGCCACTCTTCATCACAGGTATGTTCTGTCGTCCTTTAAACATGTGGGTGTCACTGCTGGAAGAATTTCCTTTCAGCAACTGTACTATTAAATTATATGTGTGCAGCTCTTTGACATTTTCATTGTACTTTTGCATATATTTGCTTATCCTGTTTTACAGGTGATGAAATTGTGGCTTAAAGAAGTAACTCCACTCTTCCCCCCTCAAAACAATGGGGCTGAAGTAGAATGCAGATAGTTTCAACTCTGTATTAAAAACTATCCTCTATGACATTGTGGCCTTCTCTTTAATATCAGGTCCCATTGGACATTACTCCCTTAACAGCTATTTCTTTTCTTTTCACCTTACATATTTTCTCTTTCTTTTGGGCAGAGTTCCCTCATTTTGTATTGATGTTGATTATGGAAGAATTAGCAGTAATTTAAGAATCAATTACTTTTATTATCTTTTTTTGGTGTTGGGATGACAGAAAAAAATGTGTTCCTTAAAGAAGAAGGCTTTAGTGTGGAAATATAATATACACTGAAAAGGGGCTTGTTCCTTTTCAGATTGACGTGAGCACATATCTGGAGTTGATTGTTCAGTTCGACACCCCCTCAAACTAGGCATTTGGCACTCATTTCTATAATGCCCACTATTACACATACATTTTAAAATTATTGTTTATGATGAGAATATAAATATCAACTAATAAATAAAAATTTTCTAGAGAAATACATACACATGTGTGTAGATGTATATTTATACCTGTGTATACATATATTCATGCATTTATTTTAAAACATACATTTGCATGCAAAAAATACAAATGACTCCAATAGAATGATATGATTCTCAACTGAAGCTTTTTAATTTTTACTGTTTTAGGCAAATGTTTACTTTTTACTGCACTTCTATGGCTGCTTTCTTTTGTGTTTCAGAGTGTGACTGCCATGGTTTTCTGCTCAGCATAAAATTTCTGTCTGTGTAAAATTATTCTGATTGCTACCTGCAAGGCTCTGTGATTTCAGATGGTGTGAATTCCTGATGCCATTCAGATAATGTTCAAAAATGCAAATATTCACAGTAGGAATGTCCACAAAAGTCATTTTCCCACATTATACTGAAGAAAAAAAAAAAGAAACAGAAGTATGATAATAGTAAATCGGTATAAGAAGCAAAACACCATGAGGGTGGGAGCTGAAAGTTAGCTGCATAAGATAGTGTTCTCTGAGAGTTCCTACAAATTAGGAGTATAACCTTGAATGCTTCGAAGCCTGATTTTCATGTAAAATCAAACTGACAAAGGACTTTCTGCTAGATTTTCAGATTCTACTCTGAACGTTTTTAGAACACGCTGCCTAATGTTTATGATTAGAGTGTCTACCTCTTGACACTCTTTGAGCCAGGCTATTTTTAAGCATCTGCACAGATTTTTTGCTTCCTCGAGCTTCAAGACTTCTGATTCCTGCATGTGAAAGTCAAGCTTCCAGCTGTTTAAATCATAGGCAGGGGGCAGAGTTGGTCCAATTACTAGAGGAGACTGAACGATTTGGAGCTGGTGGAGTTAAAAATATAAAGAATGGATGAAGAGAGGATTGATTGGGAACACTGGACTCTTGGTATCTGTCTCCGTAAGACTAACACCTGAGCAGATGAGTGCCCTGGAGTTGAGGTGACCCATTTAGGGATTGTGAAAGTATTTCCTGAAGAACTCAGTCCACCCTCTTTTTGTTGTTCTTCCATTAATAAAATAGAGCAGGGTTTCTCAGCTATGATACTATAGATATTTGGGGCCAAAACATTCTCTGCAGCAGGGCCGGCCCTGTGCATTAGAGGGTGTTTCGCATCCCTGGCCTCTACCCACTTGACGTCAGTAGAAATGCCCTCCCACCCCCTGGAGTTGTGAAAATCAAAAATATCTCCAGACATAGCCAAATATCCACTGGTGTAGGGGTGGAGGGCAAGATCACTCTTGGCAGAGAACCACTGAAAGAAAATGTTAGATACGCTTATTCACTAAGACAAATTTTTCTAAATTACTTCTCCCAACCACTGTTTTTCCTCTTATCTTTAAAAGGGAAGTGATAAAGTTTTACAATTATATGTTCCTAATATTTATCACACATTTTAAAACTGTTGAATTGTTTTTATATAACAATAGTGCCCACATTATAAAGATAATTCATTTTAAAAGAACTGTTTGCCAATTATTGCTGTATTCTTGTGCCATTATTTTTCTCTTGACGTTCCTTCCTCTTTGACCCCCAAATTATCTAGAACCTACATAAAAAGTAAAAAGAATGGAAGTGGCTATTGCCTCTATAGGGTCAAAAATGTGATACTGCATTTTGGTGGGTTTTCTAGATATAAGAGAAAGTAGAGAAAGCAATATGAGAAGTTATGATGCTAGACTAAATTCTAACTGAGAAAAAGGAACTGGTGATGTAGTAATATTAGACATTTTAGAAGAAGGTGGCCACGTCCTCTTTATATTTGTTTTGGAGAAGAATGCATTATAGAACAGTCTGTTCTCATGCTGCTAATAAAGACATATCTGAGATTAGGTAATTTATAAAGGAAAGAGGTTTAATTGACTCACAGTTCCACATGGCTGGGGAGGCGTTGCAATCATGATGGAAGGCAGATGAGGAACAAAGGCATGTCTTGCATGGCAGCAGGCAAGAGAGCTTGTGCAGGGGAACTCCCATTTATAAAACCATCAGATCTCATGAGACTTATTCACAACCATGAGAACAGTGTGGGGGAAACTGCCCCCATGATTCAATTATCTTCACCTGGCCTTACCTTTGACATGTGGGGATTATTACAATTCAAGGTAAGATTTGGGTGGGGACACAGCCAAACCACATCAAGAACTTAGATATATACCCTGGACTTTGGACTACTTAAGCAGTCATCTACAATTTTAGAGATATATGTAGTTATAGAGCGTGGCCCCCATAAGAAATGTGGGTTTGGAGAGAGTTCCCTCTCTCCAGGTATTCAAGTACATCTACATCATCATGAGATGACTCCCAGTGAGGAATAAGAGAGGAGGCATCCAAAGAATGAGTGTGAAATTGCGAAGAATGGGAACCCAAGAACTCTGATTTTAAATTCCTCTTTAACAGACAACATAATCCTTAACCTTTTGTGCTGTTTATATGATTCATCGAAAACACTGTATTTAAGCTCTTGATATAATACAGACTGTGCCCAGGTTTTGGGGGATTAGACAGATGTTATTGAATCTGTTTTCAGAAATCTTCAAAAGGAGTACTCCAGCCTAAGTCATTTCAGTTTTTTCCCCCACACTTTTTTTCCCTCCACTGCTAAAAAATCCAAACAATAAATTTCATTACTTGCTATTATTACATCAACAAAAAAGGGCATTTTAAACACAAAGTTTGATATTTAAAAACTAAAATAAAAAAAGAAGAGCTTTTACAATGCTGATGAACTCATCTTAGAGTGCATGATTTATGAATACATAAATATTCATGCAGATTTTTACAGTGATAGCTACTGGAAGAATGAGAACTTAAAAAAAAAAGCCAATTTAGACAGATTCCTTTTCATTCCACCTGGCTCTTTCTTTGTTGGTGGTGGCAGAAGTTTTTAAGAGAGCTGCTGTGGTTGGCATCCCATTCATCCCAGCCTCCTTTCTAAGCCCCTGTAGCTGATGAAGACAGTGTGATTGGTCTTCTGCCTTAGCTCTACTCATTCATTAAATCACTTCTGGTAGTAAACTGTGGCAGACCTTCCACTTCAACCCCACCAGCCAGTTCCATCACTTTGTCTGAAAGGCCTTTATTGTAACTGAAGCCCAGGAGGAGGTGGTGGGCACAGACCACAGAGAGGGACAGCAGCTCATTCAGGCAGCTGGTTGTGGTCAATGGGTAGGTGATGCAGGATGAACTCCAAGAAGACCTTAGGGGCTAAGCTGCTCTGCGAAGTTGGCTGCCTGTGTATTCCTGAAACAAGCACCTCCCCGGCAGCAGCCTCCTTGCCATCCACCATGGTGCCCGCGCTCGCTGCCTTCAAGGACAGGTCATTCCAGTCTTACATTGTGGTTTGGGCCCCAAAGTTAATAGTAACAGTGAATGTCCTTTGGATGTTATCCTCCATGCATATATTTCCCTAAGGCCAGGAGAAAAACGAGTGTCTAGGTTTGGGTGTTCTTGGTCCTCTGCAGTGATCCCTTTTAAATTTCACCTATTATTTTTCCTTTCAACACTGTTGTCTTCGTCTTGTTGAATCTTTATTGCTTAGGTAGCAGCAAAGACTTCCTAAAGCTTGTAGACAGGCCAATCACAACTGTGAAGCCTTTAGAAATGTTAGATTTTGAAGCATGTTTGAAAAGAGACAACTTCTAGTCTTCTACTTGGGCAAAATCTGCTTAAGAAAATTTCACGAGCTCAATGTGTCATTTTAAGTGAGCCTATTCATTTCATCCCATCAACATCCTCACTTTCTTCACTTAAGTCTCTCAGAAATTCTGAGTCTAGAGTATGTGTTTTATAGAATCATGTTCACAATTTATTTCTGGATAGAATCTGACTCTAGGTGATACATTTCAAAGGAGAGGTTTTAATTTCCTTGCATACTTTGGTTTTACCAGAGAAAATTGCTTACACCATATTCATCCCCAATAAAACAGAAAGTGGAGATACAAGGTGGTGATAGAAAATATAACCAGAAAAGATGCTTATTGTAACTTTATTGTAGTAATATTCTTTTAAAAAATAACTTTATGATCTGCTTTATAGAACATGAGTTATGTAAAATGTGAGTTGTATAAAAGTATGAAAAGATGCCTTGAAGTTTCAGGGGTTTCTCCCTCAAATTGTAAAAAAAAAAAAAAGTACATGTGCTTTCCTTAAGGGCCTTTATTTTAAAAGCTAAAGGTTTTGAAATATGTTATCTATTTCTAACCTTCAGAATTCCAAGGTCTGTTTGTAACTGCTGTCCTATGTGGGCTGAGGATACGAAGGCTGAAAACAGAACAAAGCGTGTTTGAAAATGCTGATTTGAGTACTCACAAAGTTCATGACTCTTTTTGAGACACTCACAGTCTTGCATGCCAGGGGCCAGAAGGTGAACCCAAGAAGAGTCAACAGACTTTAATTTTTTAACGAAGTAAGTTTCTCCTCAGGATGTGCTACGTCATTTTTTCAGACCAGTGTAAAATAAACATTCAAGGCCTCTTGTGCAAAAATTATAAAGAATTTCAGGACAATAATACCAGATCATTAAACCAAGTGAGCGGCTCTTATGTGTAATGTTTTTCAACACAGACATTTTTTCCTTCTTACCTAATTCATCTTCTGCTTCAGCCGGGTACTTTGTAACTCAGTGAATGTCTTTGGTTGTTCAGAACAGGCCAGGGAGATCGATTTCTTGGTTCATTGTTTAGTAACAAGACAACATGACTTTTGAATAATACCATAAACTGGCAAGACAATTTTTAACTCAAATAGTGTTTTATTAAATGTATATCTCATCAGTTGTAAGAAATATCATTGCTTCATGTGCTATTAAGAAAGAAAATATGCCCATTAAATATAATGCATCATCCATCGTAAGATGAGATACAAATTCAGAGACATTAAAATGTGAGAAATGTTAAAGATCTTAGAATTGATGTTGTTGTGGATTTCAATCAAGAGGTCTTACAATACTGTGAGCTAGCCACCATGATTTCCTTCCCACACAATTTTATAGAGGCTATTTTGTTAATAGAAATGAGGCAGAGAGGGTTAGAGAAATGTGCTAAGATCTCATGTCCTGTTGGAGGTAGAGTGGTGGGATTTGAACCCAGGACCCCTGGTGCTGAGCCTGGTTCTTTTCTCTTACAAAGCAGCTTGTCCGTTTATCAGGGTCTTTCACTGGGAAAGAGAAGATCCATTGTAAAGAAAGGAGAAAATGAACACTCGATGAGAAAAAGGAAAATGCACACACAAATGTTAATGTTTTCTTTTACTGTTTGTCTCTCACTCAGTGTATATGTATATATACACACAGATATATATGTGTGTATGTATCTAAGTATATGTACATTGAGAGCATGTATGTGTATTTTAAATGACACTTGGGAAGCAATATCTTTCATGTGAAATTTAACCAATGTATACCTCATTAGTGTCAAGCTGTTGATAATACATATATCTCATGTATATTTACTGTAGATTTATGTGTGCATATATACATGCATTTTATATTTTGGGGGTGAGTGATATAGTTATTTCTGTGCAATAAACACCATAAAAGTTTAACACAGACTTATACATAAAGTTGCCTATGAAGATGAAAGCCAAGTCAGTGAATAAGCCACGGGGTCAGTTAAAAGTAGGTAAGTGTTGGTAACTGTTAGAGTAGGTAAGTTTGCAAGCTGGAATTGCAAAAGAACTTTTTTGGGATATATACCAGAAAATATTTCATCCACCTAACCAACACACACACACGATGCACAACACACACACTGTGCACACACACCACCTTCCTAAGCCTCCTTTTCAATCTTATAATCTCATAATTGAAGTTCATTGTGTGACCGGAAAAGTAAAAAGATTAAGATTTGCACTTATGTTGCTCTCCCTAATGGGCTGTTACTTCAGAGAATGAAACCTCCAGGGCAGTCTTTATCTCTCCATGCCATCTCCATCCTGCTCTGGGAGGAGGAGGGGAGGGCCGGGCTGGGATTCAGAGCTGTGGGAATTTGCTTCCATCCACTGGATGCCCTGTATGGAGAGAGGGACTGCCCCTGATGAAGGCAGCAGAGCCAAGTGGCCTAGATGCCTCTGGAATTCCAGGGGGAACAATGGCAAAGGCACACTGTGGTTTGCGTCTGCCTGCCAACGACTAAAACTCAGACACCCAATACAAGGCACTGGTGATAAACAAAAGTCAATATTAAAATCCATCCTTTGGAAGAGGAGGGGTGAAAGGAAAAGGGATTCAGAGAAAAGCTATTGGCACTGTGGCTTTTAAGACTCAAATAACCAAGGACAAATCCAACTTACATTCTTGCAGAGACATTCTTCAGCCTGAAAGCCACAACTGGTGGAAACCTACAAAAGCCTTGGAAAGTGGTAGACTTAATCAGATTTAGGTGGGAAAAATTAAGTAAGGAATGTGTTAGAAAATAAACTTTAGCTCCTAGCTTCCTCTCCCTTTTTTTTCTTTTGCTTTTCTTCCTCTTCTTAGTGAGAGGAAAAGAAAAAAGATATTCATTCTCTTATTCCTTAATTTTCATCTTGCAGCTCATTATTTCAATCAGCACATCACAGTTGAGTGCAATGATTTCTGAGAGAAATTTCAGCAGGTTCTTGTGCTGTTGATGAGCTGTGGCTAATCGCCACAGTTAAAATTCTCTGTCATTACCTGAAATGGATTCTATGTGTTTGATTGGCAGGAAGATTAAATAAAGAAATATCATGCAGAAGTGATCGTGTTCTTTCTTGACTCTTGGGGATCTGGGATGGAAAGAAGGAGGCTAGGGATTATGAAATAGTAACCACCTAAGACCAATTAATTAACAGGTTTATCTCAGCCAAATGGGGTCCCCGAATAACAATGTGCATTGAAGGAGAGGCTGTGGGTGCCCAGGGCTTTGGAATATGGAAATCTTCAGGTGAGGAAATTATAAGAATCTGGTATATGAAGAGAATGTTCCCTTCAGGAATACAAGTCAGACCTCATTAACAGCATTATTCAATTGTTATTTGTGGAGGCTGAAGGGAGATCTTGGAACAGCTGAACAGTGGACTGCCTGCGCTGGGACACAGCTAGAAGCGAGGACTGGGAGTTTGAATCACAGCTCACCTCTAGCTTGGTGCTCTACAGTCCCTTTCTGCTTTCAGATTCCCCATCTGTGAAATGAAAGAGATAGAAACTAATTTACCTCCTAGGGTGTCTTCAGGGCATAATGTATAAAAGCGGGCTTGGAAGGAGCAAATGGAGAAATGTGAGGATGTTCTGGGCCAGAGTTAAGGCCAGTTCAGTGGAGAATTAAAGTACATGAGGCTTGAAATGAAAGAATGCAAAATCCCAAACCTATATACCCCACCCCAAAAGAAGAAATGAAAATGAAAAAAAGAAAACTGGAAACTGAAAGAAGAGTCCAAGGGGCATGATATGCCTCAGGAGCATGGAATGGTCAAGGAGAGGCATCTGAAAATATCTCTGTAGGTCAATATCAGACACGCACTGAGACGTTAAGGGGTGGCAGTAGGTTTGTAACTGAAGGCAACACAAACAGAAAAGGAAAGGGGAAGCAAATAAGGAATAAAAAAAGTGGAATTTATGGAATATATGCAAATGCATTTTAAAAACCCCACCCAGTTAGAGTAAGAAAATGAAAGTTAACCTAAAACAAACAAAAAGAACTCCTCCCTTTCTTTCCTAAGCAAATAGATTGTTTAAATCACACAGACAGTTAAGCCAAAATGGTTATCTGGTTGCTTCTTGCACACACAATCTTAATTAGCCATTTTTAACTTGATTTTCGAATACATAGGATGAGATTCTGGGGAGGATCAAGTAAAACAAAATGAGTCATAGGTCAGAACCATGCAACTTGTCCAGTGGAAAGCAGGATAAAGCAAATATTTTCTCTCAGTTGCTTGAAACCACTGGTATAATGTCACGATGGTTGTATTTGGGAAAGTAAGCAGAGTGGGTGGGTGGCAGATGCCTTCCTTGTTCTTGCCTCTCTGTGGTAAAGTTGCCAGTGTTCTTCGTATTCTAAACAAAGCAGAGGGACCAGTACTGCCTTCCTCTGCCTGTGATAGTACGTTAATTCCTCAATGCCAAGAGATGGCACAGGGGAGCAAAACATAATAAATTACTGATTTGGAAACCAACCAAGATCAAACCTTATTTTCAAGGCAATATGAATGAAAAATAAGCCTTCAGAATTGGGGCCAATGATTGATGCTTTCATTCTTTTCGTTTTAGCAAATGATTATGTAGTCAAGGAAAAAGCAAATGATACCTAAGTCACCAGCATCCAGGTAATATATCAGAAAATGCCTTTCCCGCCACAATTATCGTCCATGGGATTTCAAAACTGTGGTGCTTCTTGGTCACATTTGAATAATGTATGGCCTCCATGAAAGCATCAGGCATGTTTAAACTACACACACATTGGTTATTGAATATTTTTATTTGAAACTCAAGAGGTAAGACACAGCAGAGAGTCAAATAGGTTTACCCCCACTTCCTGCCACTTTGCCATTTCGCCACTGATAATTCTACATTCCTATGTGAGCACAGCAGGTAGGCACATCCTGTGCAGATGGGCAAATACGCCCACATCTTTGTATTCTCAACACATTTTTCTTCTTTGAGCCCTTTTCCAGAAAGAAGAAAATTTTCCTAGCAATAAGACCTTGGATTAGAAGCATTAGAAATGGAAAAATATTCTGGCTTGATTGCAATGTGATCACAGTTGAAACTGAAATAAAGTGGAGGAAGCCGGGTAGGTGGAGGAGGAGGGAACCCTGTCTAAACCTACGGTAATGCTCACTGTTTAATTCTTCTTACAGGATGCACACCCTTAAATAAAGGACTCAGGCACTGGGCCCTGGAAAAGTGGTTTTTGGACACATCTTAGTACCTGTCACCAAAGCCTCATATCTTCCATGACATATGGACATTTTAAGATCTGCAAATAAATATGCTGGGCAATAAAAAGACTGCCTGTAAGCTCAGAGTGACAAATGGAAAACCCTGGGGGATTTAAAAAAATCCTCATATTAAAGGAGATGGGGCCACACAATCATTCTTTTTTAGTTTGAAAAAGAACCAATGCCATTTCCTAGAAAAATGGCACTAACCTTTCAATTGGCTACACCCTTTATTCCCCAGGTGCCCCTCCCACACCTGCCCTACTCTTTTTCTATGAAATATGAGTGAATACAGTTTTCCCTGGAAGTGAATCCTAAGACTAAATTTTGTGCTGCTTATTTCAAATGATTTAAAAAAATATTTTTGTGAGCCTTCAATCTTTGAATTAGGAAAAAACTGCTTATAAACAGATATGGACACAGTTGATGACATTCTTGGCTCAAAAAATAAGCCTTCTTTCAATCTAGCCCCCAAAATAGTATTTGTAAATGATGAATTTGTGGGTAAAGGTACAATTTCCTGTAAATCAATGTACCTTACTTTAGATTTCAATTTAACACACAAAAAACCTTGCCCTTGGAAAACAAATGGCATACAAATTGCTTATGATCGTCATAGGAAAAGGCCATTGTTATTTGCGTAATTTATCTAGACTTTTATTCCTTTTTCATTGGAAACCTGTATTTCTCAATAATGTTCCCATTAAACTAATACAGCAGAATAAATCCGGGATACCTGTGTTGATAATAAATGGACATAGGCTGATTCTTTGAGCATTTTCACTGTAGGATGTGACCTAATAAACAAATAACAACAGATGCTTTTAATGATGACATTGCCATCACATGGCTTGCTTTTTCCAGTTTCAGACCTTCTCAGAGCTATTTCACTCATTAAGGAGAAGAAAAAACAAGGGCTGCTCACTATGATTGAGGACAAATATGAAGGAGCTAACCTTCAGAAAATCCTTCAGTTTTAGCTGTGCTTCCAGAGCATGGAGTTGAAGCTACTCTCACTTTTTAGGTGTGTTAGAATAGCAGAATTCTGATTCCCCTTGAGAATATTTGCAAAATTGTTGTATGATTCTGCTAATCTTTTTAAAGTGAATAAGGGCAAAAACATGTTCTTACTTAATGGCTTCTTGTCCTCTCAGAAATAAAATTCCTCACTCCATAAAGTTTAGGCATTGTTGCTTTCTGTCTCTTAGGAATATCTGAGCCAACTGGGAGGAACATAGAATGCACCAAAGAGAATCTGTTGACTTAGGAGTACTTGCTTGCGTCCCAGGAGCTGCAGAATCTTATGCATAGTTCCCAGGGGGCTGGAGAGCAGTAGGTGGTCTTGGAATCTGTAAAGGGAGGGCTCAAATTTTTAGGTATAGTGGTGTTTTCCATTTATGAGGAGAAAACAGGACATGGTCATCAATGAAATTTAGGGAGCTAGTCTTGAACTTCATGTTTCCGTCTTCCAGAAGTGCTGGCTTGGCAGTCATTTCCTGGGAATTTTATATACTAAGAAACACCTTCCTTTTTCGGTGTAAATAGGAAGACGATCTGGGCTCAGATTTTGAAACTTGTTTCTTTAATATCACATCCTAGCCAAAAGATCTTATTCCATGACTGTTTATGTGACATTTGGTAAGTTATTTTATTTGGTCCTCATTTTTGCCTCCAACAAAATGATGACAATATTTTTTGCCCCAAATAACCTCAAAGGAGTCTTGTAACCTCAGAAGAGTCTTATAAAAAAAATTTTTTGCCCCAAATAACCTCAAAAGTGTCTTATCTTGTGTGAAAATAAATACAAGTTCCTATATAGGATTATTTTTATTTCCAATAACATGAATCCCAAGACAAGCATGGTTGCAGTATTTTCTATTTTTGTAGTGTCCTAGGGTTTATACAGCATTTTTTTGCATATGTTGACACACTTAATATTTACAAAATTTCTAGAAAATAAACCAGGTAGTTTTTTTTTTTCATAAATAATGAAAGGAAGGACCAAAAATGGTTATAGGATTTATTTTACGTCGTGCAATCCCGAGAGAGGGCTTTAAAATCTGTGATTTATGATAATCGTCAATAGTCTTTCACTTCTCTTAGGGGCTAGTTATATCAGATCACACAATTTTTACTTTCTGAGGCAAGTAGGTAAAAAAAAAATTCTCATTGTAAAGCATAGAAACTATAGAAATAAGACTGTAACCAGAGGGAGAGAGAGAGAGAGAGAGAGAGATCTGAAGTTCTGAAGTAGAGCTTTGGGAGAAGAACCAGCAGGAATCCTACAGATTTCCGAATCCTGGCTCCAGTGCCCTCCTGGGGACTTGGGGTATCTTTGCCCTTGGGTTCCAGGACACAGCTTGAAGTCTTACTAATTAATGTAGGATCATAGATTCAATGTGCTTACAGTTACCTTTCTATCCAACTGAAACAATTGTTCAAAGTAATTGCCTTCTCAGGCATAGAATTTTACATTCAGCTCTTTAATCCATGCCGTGTGTCATAAACACAGTGAAGCATTGATATAATTATGTGGAGGGCAGAGTGAAAATTAAAAGGAGGAAATGCGGTCTGGTGGTTAGATTGGCAGACTCAATGTCAGGAGTTCTGTTTCTGTTTTTGACATGGCCGCTGACTCTGGGGACTCACTTGCTCCTTGGCTCTCTGCTGCCATTTCTAGAGCTCAAGAGACTAGATCTGTCTCCTACTCAAAGGAGCATCACTTTTGATACCCTGGGACCCCTCTGACGGTACTGAATGTCCTTAAAATGGAAAACTCATAATCCCATGCAGAGCCAAAGCGAATTTCACAGTTGGCCCATACTTCCCTGTCTGCAAAACAGAGGACAGTGCAGAAGTCATGCTTTTTGGGGCCAATTTCAATTACGAAAATAAAAATCAACCTACCTTTTATCTTGGGACGTAGTTACAGCTCAACACAGAGAAAAGTTACCAGAAAACTCAACATGGAGGAAAGCAACGCAGAGGAAAAATATTGTGGGGCTGACATTTTTTTTTGTGTATTTGAATGGAGATTAGCACCCTTCTTTTGAATTCTTTCCTTCTGCTTTTATAGAACAATCCCTCGTCTTCTGCAACTATGATGTGGCAGTGCTCTGTAGTCCAGACTCCTCTATTTAGGAAAACTTTAGGATTTTCTTATTGTTTAAAAAAAATCAGGGAAGCTCTTATTTACAGATGACATGATCACGTAGAAAAGCCCCCCAGAAATGAAACATTCAGATAAAAATTAACAAAACATGTAGAGGATCTTTTTGATGAAAGTTATAAAATGCTGATAAATGAAATCAAAGAATATCTAAATAAATGGAGAGACATATTCTGTTCATAGATCAGAAATTTAATATAGTAAAGATGTTAATTCTCCCTAAATTGATCATTAGGTTTAATGCAATTCCTATCAGAATTCTAGCAAAGTGTTTTTTTGTAGGCATACACAACCTTATTCTAAAAGTTGTATTTAAAGATACAAACCCTGAAATAGCTAAAATAATCCCGACAAAGAAGAATAAAGAGGAAGAATCACTCTACCCAATATTAAGGCTAACTATGGAGCTGTAGTAGTTAAAATAGTGTGATAATGGCATAGGGATGGACATATATATCAGTGGCACAGATAGAGAACCCAGAAATAAATCCACACAAATATCCTCCTATGATTTTTGAGAAAATTGCAAAAGCAACTTTTTTGTTTGTTTGTTTGTTTCTTTTTGAGATGAATTCTCACTCTGTCACCCAGGCTGGAGGGCAGTGGCCGAATCTTGGCTCACTGCAACCTCCACCTCCCAGGTTCAAGTGATTCTCCTACCTCAGCCTCCCGAGTATCCGGGACTACAGGCACCTGCCACCGTGCCAGGTTAATTTTTATATTGTTGGTGGAGACGAGGTTTTGCCATGTTGACCAGGCTGATCTGGAACTCCTGACTTCAAGTGATCTGCCCACCTTGGCCTCCCAAAGTGCTGGGATTATAGGAGTGAGCCACTGTGCCCAGCCTGCAAAAGCAATTTGATGAAAGATAGCTTTTCAGCAAATGATGCTGGAGCAACTGAATAGCTATAGTTATAAAAGTGGACCTGAACCTAAACCTAACACCTTATATAAAAATTAACTCAAGTGAAACACTGACTTAAAAATAGAATGTAAAATTACAAAACTTTTAGAAAAAAAACTTTGGAGAAATCTTCAGAATCTAAAATTAGGCAAAGAGTTCTTAGACTTGATGCCAAAAGTATGATCCATAAAAGGAAAACTGATAAATCAGACTTCATGAAAATAAAAAAAAACCTTTTGCTCTGCAAGATACCTTATTAACCGGAGAAAAAGACAAGCTACAGGCTAGGAAAAAAATATTTGCAAACTGGATATTTGACAAATGACTTGTATCTAGACTAGATAGAATACTCTCCAAACTCTAAAGTGAAAAAAACATGGCTGGGTATGGTGGCTTACACCTGTAATCCTAGCACTTTTGGAGGCCGAGGCAGGCAGATAGCTTGAACCCAGGAGCTCAAGACCAGGCTGGGCAACATAGTGAAACCCTGTCTCTACAAAAAGTACAAAAATTAGCTGGGTGTGCTGGTGCATGCCTGTCATCCCAGCCACTTGGGAGTCTGAGGTAGGAGGATTGCTTGAGCCCAGGCAGTGGAGACCGCAGTGAGCTATGATCATGACACTGCACTTTAGCCTGGGTGACAGAGTGAGACTCTGTCTCAAACAACAACAACAACAACAAACCAGATATCCCAATTATAGAATAGGCAAAAGACATAAACAGACATTTCACTAAAGAGGGTTTATGGGTAAATATAAAAAGATGCTCAGCATGATTAGCTAGGGAAGTGAAAATTAAAACCCAAATGAGATATTACTACACACTTACCAGAATGTTTAAAAAAAATAGAGACAATACAAAATGAAGGAGGTGAGATTGGATCACTTATACATTGCTAGTGGGAATGTACAGTCACCCTGGAAAACAGTTTGGCAGTTTCTTATAAAATGAAGTATTCAATTATCATGTGATCCAGCAATTTCAGTCCTTGACATTTATCCCAGAGAAATGGAAATTTATGCTCACACCAAACCCCATATATGGATGTTTATAGCATCTTTATTCATAATAGCCCCAAAATGGAAACAACCCAGGTGTTCTTTGACAGGTGAATATTTAAACAAAGTGTGGTAAATCAATGCCTTGGAATACTATTCAACAATAAAAAGAAATGAACTATTGATGCACACGACATGGATGAATCTCAAGAGAATTATATGGAGAGAAAAAAAACCAGTATTCCAAAAGATTACATACTAAATTTGTTTCTTGTTGCTGCTGTACCAAATTACCACAAACTTAATGGCTGAACTAATACAAATTTATTATCTTATGGTTCTGAAAATCGGGAATCCAAAATCAGTCTCTGAAGTCTTGAAAAGTCAAGATGTTGGTAGGGATGGTTCTTTATGGAGGGTCTAGGGGAGAATCCATTTCCTTGCCTGCTGAGGTTCTAGAGGATGCCTACATTCCTTGGCTTGTGGCCCCTTCCTAGTACGCCTCCAGCCTCTGCTTTCATCACCACATCTCCTACTATTATATCTCTGAGCTTCCTGCCTCCTTTTTGTCAGGACATTTGTGATTATATTGGATCCACCAAGATAACCCAGGATACTCTCCCCCTCTTAACGTCCTTCACTTAATCACATCTACAGAGTCTCTTTTACCATATAGAATAATGTATTCACAGGTTCTGGGGATTAAGACATGGACAGGCCATTATTCAGCTATCATGATCCTGCTGGATTCCGCTGATGTAGCATTATTATAATGAAAAAATCCCAGAAATGGGGAACAGATGAGAAGTTGCCAGGGTGCGGGGAGAAGGAGGGTAGGTGTGGTTATGGAAGGGCGACAGAAAGAATCCTGGTGATGTTGAAACTGTTCTGTGTCTTGGTTGTGGTGGCACATATATGAACCTACAAGTAGATAAAATTGCATAAAACTAAATACACACAGTGGCACAAATACAAATTAGTATAAATATAATGTGAGAAATTTGAATAAGATGGGTGCATTGAGTCCATGTTAATATCCTGATTGTAATACTGTATGGTTTTGCAAGATGGAGTATAGCCATAGATGTTATTATAGAGGGAAAACTACGTAAAGGGTGCATGGGATCTCTTTGTATTATTTCTCAAAACTGCAAGTTAATCTACAGTTATCTCAAAACAGAATGTTTAAAAATCAAACAAAATAGAAAGCCATAGTTATTATTATAGGGATATAATAATACGTTGCATTGTTGGAGCCCAACTCCAGCTGGTAGTCAGAATTATTTGGGGTAATGATTCTAAGAATACAGACTCCTGACTCCATCTTAGACCTATTTGATTAAAATTGTATGAGATAGAGACCAGGGATCTCCATCTTTAAAAACTTCCCAAGTTACTTATTATCAGTTAGGTTTGAAAATCACAATATTCTATTATGCACCATTTTTCTGCAAACAGCTTTGCACGTAGTACTTTCTGTTTACATAAAATGTCAAGAAGCACATGGCTCCATCTTACCAAGCTGATCATAAAAGAATAGATAATTCCTCCATGTATACTCTTTAGGTGGAATTCTGATTAAGAAAATTTGAGTAATTATAGGAGAAACTTGGGACACTGAGTTAAAACAATACATTGGGTTGACAATTCATGTCTGAATTAACCTACAGAGGACTGTTGTTTTGAGGTTCCCCCTAATAGGAGAGGAGGCTGTTGTTTGGAGGAAATCCTAGCAGGGAAGGCTGACAGGTGTGGACATGAAGAGGGGCCACACAGATTGAAGATGCTCAATGTGCTGCTTTGGAAGTGAAATTTACTTTAAAAATTGATAACCCTTCTGCCATAGTACATGATGGTTTAAAGGCTTTGATTATAGCTTTGAGAGTTGGTGTGACGAGAGCTTTCATTTTAGGTTGCCAAATAGGTGGGAAAACCAAAGTGTCTAGACACAGAGACTGGAGAATAGATTAAATGGTGATGCAAAGGCCTAAGGTAACTTAAAAACTCTCCTGAGTGGAGTTTTATATGAAGACACTTGGGAGGCAGTAGAAACATATGTCTCTTAAAAGATAACATATGTCTATCATGCATCTCTGACATAAATAGGTGTTGGATGAATAAAGGTAAGAAACTCACAATCTCTGGGCTGACACTAGCTCAATTTAATTAATTGGACAATTTTAATTTGGAAGCTGTTCCCAAAAAGCAGAGCCTATGTCCCATCCTGCAAAGTTAATTAAGAAAAAAACCTGACTGGGATAATTTAAGATATACAGGCAAGTAAAATTATATGTCATGGAAAGAAACAGTGCAACAGGTTCCTATGCAAAAAGCCTGAGTATTCACTAAGAACCAGCCCATACACCAATCGCTGCTTTCCTGGTTGCTGTTTGTTTTCCCATTCCTCTTAGCAACAGAAAGGTTTAACGTTGAAGGTAAGACAGCCAATATTTGAAACTTCATCAGAAAAATCTATGTGGTGAGGTTATAATCCTGTTACTCATTTTGGGTAGCATTTGCTAATGTTTTCCCAGGGTGGAAGGAATAAGTCTTGCTACAGCAACCTATCCCTGCCCAAATCCTCCATGAGCAGAGAAGAGATGCTCTCCTCTGCCTGTCCGATGCTCATCATGTAGTGAAGGCACCCCCAGGACTGGGACCATTTTCTTACAGCTGTGGCCTCCGGAATAGAGGTGCAATCACTGGCCATATAGACAGAGGAATGAAGACTTCTCCCAGGCAATTAAGTGATACTAGATAATACTCATTGTGGAAATTAATGGGTCCTTTATCTACCATAATGTGCATCCTCAAGGTATCTAATACTTATTAGTGTTCTTTATATTAATAAAATTTGCTTTTAAAATGTTGTAGCCAGAGTTCTTGAGAAGGGAGCTGTTGCTAGTTTATTGGGCTATCAGGGAGGAAAATTATGAAGATATCTGGAGGAGCCAGTAGAAGTGCATGCTTTTGGAAAGCTAACCTTAAGCCAGTTGTGCATATCTAAGGGAATAGGAGTTTTGTAGATGGAGGTGAGCAACCAAGAGCCTATGAGGAGATCCTATTTCACTTAATGGTCACAGATGACTGAGAAGTGTCTCAGTTCTGTTTCCTGGCCCTCAGAGGTCAGGGAGAAGTCACTTTCCCCAGAGGAAAATGGGCTTCTCTTAGAGGATACTGGGCTTGGAAACTGGACATTGTAGAGAGCAATGGTCTGGAGAATAGTACGATAGCTCCTGGTTCTAGTCCCTGTTAGTGAATCCAAACTGCAGGAACAGAGATGGGGCTGATTCAGCCCAGGAACATCTCATTCTCTGCCCTCATACTATTCCAAGCCCTTCCCTTAACAACCTCATTTAAACCAAATCATTAGTCTGGTCCTAAAAGACTACAAGCACTCAGCTTCTCAAACTCTGAAGTTCAATCCTTAATGGATGTCAGCTTTTTAGTGTCTCTTCAGATAACTCTCTGATCAGATCCTCCAGATCTTGGGGGCATAAACCTTATTGTGTACGGCACCTTGGCACACCCATGTCAGAACATACTAGAGTGGAATGGTGAACCATTAATCAGCTAGCTGAAAAAGGTAAAGAATTTAGATATTGCTGGATATGCCTACAGTTTCCTGCAGGTGAGCAATCCATATAACACTGTACTTAAAATTCCAATGCCATTCTTCTCAGGAGCTTACTAAATATTTTAGGAACTAAGCCAACATTATTCTCCCATACCTGCCCTTTCATATCAAAGGGATAAAGGCCAAGATTGCTCCTCCGCAGTTTATTGTTACCTTTTCTTTTCCTAGGTAAAGAGCTTTCTTTGGGCATAAGAAGCTCAACTCAATACCATCACCCCAGTCTCACTTTCCTGAACAACATCTGCACCGTGTCCTTTGGGTGTGAGATAAGGTTTAATCAAATCAGTAGTAGAAACTTGGCTGTGACTTGAAACACTAGTCAATGCAAGAATCATGCCCCATCCACCTGGCCTTTTCACTATAGGATTAATGTGTTGAAATGACTGAAGACCCTGTGACACAGATCAGATTTCCTATAAACACTATATTTATTATGGAAATTTTTAATAGACTGGGTATTCTGTTGCTCTGGTGCTTAATTCCTTGTCAATAGTGGAGGTAGAGAATTAAATGTGTGCTCAGTGACACCTCAAGTCCTTAGCTAGTTCTCATCTCCAATGTCATACT
Organism: Pongo pygmaeus; assembly: GCF_028885625.2. Classification (NCBI taxonomy): domain Eukaryota; kingdom Metazoa; phylum Chordata; class Mammalia; order Primates; family Hominidae; genus Pongo; species Pongo pygmaeus. The sequence goes on from NC_072387.2 coordinate 48,396,039, forward strand.
TCTAGTAGATGGCTGGGTTATATACCACCACCATTGCCAGTAGCTATTCTTTTCATGTTGTTTCCTGATCGTAGGTACACTCTTACATTAAGAGCTTTCCCAATGTTTCTTTCAGCTTTTCTTTGTAAATGCCTTATTTGATACGGAACAGTCCTGTGAGGGGTATAAGGAACACCCCCTTGTAATGTATGGAATATCATCCTATGGTGGTGAAATGTCTCAACGTGTGTAATATTATGCACCTGGGGACTCATGCTTTTCAAAACTGATTATGGCATTTTCTCTGGGACTTTTCACTCTTGTTTGCATGCTGAGGTCTAAGTTGATGTCAGCCATGTAAGATGTGCAGTACCAGACCAGAGAGTGGGCACCTGGGCAGCATGAGGTCCCATCAAACCTGGCCCACTTTTCCCAGACTACCTCACACTGCTCTTTGCCCACATCTCTGTACATCCACCCAAACTCTTCTGCTCCCAACACCCTCATACACCCAGCACTTTCCCACTTCTCTTTCTCTTATATTATTTCATCTTTCCCTTTGCCCATTTAGCAATGTGAGTTACCATGCTTTAGCCTCTGAATGCCAGCTTCTTCAACATTAACACCAGAGTCAAGTTGTTCTTCCTCATTCATCCAACAAACATTTATTGAGTACCTAGTACTTACTAATTGACATGCTAGGTTCAGGGTACCCATTGGTGAATAAGCAACCATGCTCTCTGCTTTGTGGAGCTTTACAGTCTATTGAGGGAGGCAGAAAATAAGCTGGGAGCAAACAAGTAAGTAAGAAAGAATAAGCAAAGAGAGAATAATAGGGAGAATGTACTTAGAGAGAGTGGTGAGATTTAAGCTAAGTCCTGAAAAATAAGAAGTCAGGTGTTCTTTGCAAGTAAGAATAGAGACAGGGCACCTGGCAGAAGGGACAGCATGTGATGTGATTTAACGCAAGCTTTAAAAACTTGGTCTGGCTGCATGTGGTGAGTGCATATGGGAGGAAGACAGGAATTGAGGTGTGGACACCACCAGGGGGCTGTGGAAGTAGTCCAGAGGGAATTGATGGATGGATGAGAATGGTGGCAGTGAAAATCAACGGAAGTGATGATGTTGGATTGGACATAAAGGGTGAGGGACAGGGAGGGGCCAAGGATGGATCATTCCCAGGTTTCAGTCTTGAAAGTTGGGGATGAAGCCTTCCCAGCCAATTGAAAGCCTCTACTTGCCTCTTCCCAACCTCATGCAAGGCACCCAATAAGAGATTAAAACATGTCTGTTCCTTTTCTGTTTTCTTTGAAGACTTAGCCGTGCATTCCATATAACACTTGTTTGGTGGTAACTCACATTCTATCATGTGACACATCTTCCACTGTTTTTCAAATTAAAGATACTGGAGTGTATCACCAACAAACACTAAAAGTATACAATTTGCCATTGTAAGAAACAGCCCACATAGCTTTTTGAGGACAATAGTTTCTTTCTGTGATAGTTAGATCATAATGGCACAAACAAAGCAGCAATTAGAATTCCTCTTTACAATTTTAATTTCATCTAATATTCTATTCCTGATTAGTTATGTGCTCATAGTCTAGGGTAATATTAATGTTGGGTGCATTTCCAAAGGTTCAAGGCAGACGTCAGGCACGATCCTTACTCATGATTGTGGACATGAGGGTAAATGACAGATTTGCATTGGTGGGAAATGCTGAGGCTAAGCTGGGGTTGGGTGTCTAGAGTGAATGGCCAAATTGGCAGGAGGACCCTAAGCAGATCAAATGTTTTCAGTCAGGCTCATTTGCACAGCCAGTGAGAGAAACAAAAGAATCTGAGCTTGCTTATTGAATGTTGAAGGGTAAAGAAGGAATAGGTAAGCTGCTAAAGGAGGAAGCTGAGGAAGCTTGTTCTCTAAAAATCTGGGGTTTAGATCACTTAGCTGAATGTAAACCCCAGATGTACACTCATGGGTTTCTTAACCAATAATGGAGGTCTGAGAGCCCAAAGATGATAGGTGGACTTGTAAATGGCTCAGCTAGGGCGTGTTCTGAGTTAGGTAACACAGAGTTGAGTCCTGGCTCTGGAGATGTTTCAGCAGAAAGGTTCAGAAGAACCACATCTAACATGGTGATGGAGTTGAGATGAGACACTTACCCGGAGAGATGTAAGAAAGCCACTCATCAACATTCAGGGGGAAAATCTTTTATTAAGAAAAAGACAGTCTTTATATAAATGCTCCTATTATACAATTGTCCAAAAAGTTGTGAAATTAACTTAGTAGTTAAACATTCTGCTGTACCTAAAATAGCAAAACAAGAAACACAGGTTGCTCAGTTTTTCCACGTTGGAAAAAAGAAACACTGCATCAATTCAACCCATAATTTCAGCCTGTGCTCACAGGTTGTGTCTGCACCGAAGGAGTGATCTGAATGATAGGCTTTACTGCTGGTCATTTCAGCCATTTAGAAAGCGCTCCAGCCTGGCTCCTGCTGTGAGGAGAGACTGTGTCTAAACCACTGCAGCTGAATCAACGGACTAAAAAATTTTGTGAACCCAATTAGCTGTGGCATAGCTCTTCGAGTAAGCCACACAGTTGAGACATAGTGTCGTCTCTGCCACTCATCCAGCAGTGGCGAATGCTTAACCATTGACAGTGACGGTGCTGTGCTGCCCTTGTTCAGGTCACCCACAGGACAGGCATACTCTCCTTCACTTTTCAAATACTAAAGTGAAAATAAATATTGCCCGACGAAAGGTATCAATTGAGAATGTGGAATGGGGAACAAACAAGGAATCATTGCCTAGCGATGACAGCCTGGAAAAACAAAATTTTGGATCTAGGTGCTTTCATTTTTCAATGATACTAGTTAATCCTGCTCCCCTTCTCCCAGAAATACACCACTTTATTCAGTTCTGTGCTCAGCCTACAGGTCAAACCTCATCCCTAGTGACATGCACATTGGCTATTTCCCTTCCCATTTTGGACAGAAAACAAAGTGTTCAGGAAGACCCTACTGAGTTAGGAGTTTTATAACAATAACACTCAATTACAATAGTAAAAAATTTTTTTTACCAATTTATTTGTGGAGTTCCTTTCCTTATAGTGTTGATGCAATTATTTTAAAGCCAACACTACCAACAAAATGTATCACTATAATCAGTTTTTTATTCAATTTAAAGGCTTTAAAAAATTATGTTTGTCCTGACGAAACAACCAAATGTTGATCACCTATATATTTTAAGTTTCAAAAGAAAGTGTTTTTGCCTTCCCCCAGGGCCTCTGCATAAGGTGAGAGTGTGATGATGACTTAGACTGGGCTTCTGTTTGAGTAACTGTTACTCTCCTGCCCAGGTGAGTTTCCCAAATTGACGTTCCTTTCACGTTTCTCACAAAAGTCATGGAATCAAGGTGGTATTTGGTCAGAAGTTGTGCAAGACTGAAAACTTATAGCCTGGGCAGGTATGGCTGCTTTGGAAATTGTGCGCCTTTATAAAATAAGAAAACAATGCTTCTTTTTAATAGCTTAAAAATGCTATTCCATGATATTAGGGTATTTAATGTGGAGGTGGAAGTTAAGCCAATCTGACGTTTTCTCTTTAGATATATTGGATTTTATCTGTCTAGATTACTCTCAGTTGTTTCTTTGAACTATAATTTTGATAACATCACAAGGGCAAGTTATATTCGTTATTTATGGTACCTGCCACATAATGAAGACTTCTATCTACATGCATACATTCTTTTTCTTTTTCTTTTTTTTTTTTTTTGAGATGGAGTCTCACTCTGTCGCCCAGGCTGGAGTGCAGTGGCGCGATCTCCGCTCACTGCAAGCTCTGCCTCCTGGGTTCACGCCATTCTCCTGCCTCAGCCTCCCCGAGTAGCTGGGACTACAGGCACCCACCACCACGCCTGACTAATTTTTTGTGTTTTTAGTAGAGACGGTTTCACGGTGTTAGGATGGTCTTGATCTCCTGACCTCATGATCCGCCTGCCTCGGCCTCCCAAAGTGCTGGGATTATAGGCGTGAGCCACGGCGCCTGGCCTGCATGTATACATTCTTTACAGGTCAGGAATAGATCATGAAGCAATATCTATATGTTTTTTAGGGAACATAGCCTCCTAAATTGTGGTTTCAGACTCCACAACAAAAGCGAATCTGCAGTGTTCTCTATGGAAATTGTATTAATTTGCTTCTTTTCTTCCTAAATCATATGTTTCAGTTAACTTCTATTAGCAACAAGACATTTTATATATGTAAGGACTTACAAATTATGCCACACATGCATTTCTCCTAAAAATATATTTATAAAATTGATTGAAAATTTAAAATGAATAAAAGTAATGCTTGCACTGCCTCTTCCCATGTTGGGGTCTCTCACATGTTAGCCCTCATAACAGTGAGGGTTGGAAGTCCCTGAAAAGAATGTTGCTCTCCACCACGTGCTCCTATAGCATCATGGACACATCTTCACGACAGCATTAATCCCTTTCAAGGGAAACGCATTCTCTACAAAATAGATTTTAGTGAGGTAAAATATGCGTATAAAATTTACTCTTTACCATGTTTAAATGTACAGTTCAATAGCAATAAATATATTTATGTTCTTTTTCCCCCACTTGCCTTCTCCCCTCCCCCCTCACTTCCTGGCCTTTGGTAGCCACCATTCTCCTCTCTACCTTCATGAGATCCACTTTTTGTAGCTCCCACATATGAGGGTGAACGTATGATATTTGTCTTTCTGTGCCTGGTTTATTTCACTTAACATAATGGCCTCCAGTTCCATCCATGTTGCTGCAAATAACAGGATTTCATTTATTTTTATGGCTGAATTATATTCCATTGTATATATGTACCCCAATTTCTTAATCCATTCATCTGTTGATGGGTATTTAGGTTGATTCCATACCTTGGTTATTGTGAATAGCGCTGTAATAAACATGAGAGTGTAGATACCTCTTTGATATAGTGATTTCCTTTCTTTTGGATATATGTCCAGTAATGGGATTGCTGGATCATATAGTAGTTTTATTTTTAGTTTTCTGAGGAACCTCCAAACTGTTCTCCATAGTGATTGTACAAATTTACATTCCAACCAGCGATGTATGAGGGTTCTCTTTCTCCATATCCTTGTCAGCATCTGTTATTGTCTGTCTTTTTGATATAAGCCATTTTAACAGGGTGAGATGATATCTCATTGTGGTTTCGGTTTGCATTTCTCTGATGATTAGTAATGTTGAGCATTTTTTCATATACCTGTTGGCCATTTGTATGTATTCTTTTGAGAAATGTCTGTTCAAATCTTTTGTCCATTTTTAAATCAGTATTTGATTTTTTCCCATTCAGTTGCTTGAGCTCCTTATATATTCTCATTATTAATCCCTTGCCAAATGGATGGTTTGTAAATATTTTCTCCCACTGGGTGGGTGGTCTCTTTACTTTGTTGATTGTTTCCTTTGTTGTGCAGGAGTTTTTTGGCTTGATGTAATCTTAATTGTCTATTTTTGCTTTGATTGCCTGGAGTTTACACCAACAGCAAACAATCTGAAAAAGAAACCAATAAAGCAATTCCACTTATTATAGCTACAAAAATATAAAATACCTAGGAATCAGTCTAATCAAAGAAGTGAAAGATCTAGACAAGAAAAACTGTAAAACAATCCTTCTGAGAGGAATATTGAAGAGGACACAATAAGTGGAAATATAGTTCATGCTTATGGACTAGAAAAATTAATATTGTTAAGACAATACTATCCAAAGTAATTTACAGATTCAATGCAATCTTTATCAAAATACCACTGACTTTCCTCAAAGAAATAGAAAAAATCCAAAAATTTATATGGAATTTATTTGCATAAACAGCCAAAGCACTCCTGAGCAAAAAGAACAAAGTTGGAAGCATCACACTACCTGAGTTCAAAATTCATTATAAAGCCATAGTAACCAAAATAGTATGGTACTGGCATAAAAACAGACATCAGACCAATGGAACAGAATAGAGAATCCAGATATGAAAACAGGTATTTACAGCCAACTCATCTTCAACAAAGTTGCCAAGAACATACAATGCTGAAAAGATAGTCCTCAATAAATGGTGCTGGGAAAACTGGATATCCATATGCAGAAGAATGAAACTAAACCCCTATCTCTCATCATACTCGTAAATCAAATCAAAATAGATTAAAGACTTAAACCTAAGACCTGAAACTATGAAACTGTATGAACAAAGCAGTGGGGAAACACTCCAAGACTTTGGTCTAGGAAGTGCATTCTTATATGTTTGTTTCTTTCACTTAATTGTGAGGGTTGGGGGCAATATGGTAGAATGTCAGGGTTGGGTTTAAATCCAATCTAGGCCATGGTTTAGTTTTGAGATTGAGGTTAAGCTATATAACCTCCCCAAATCTCCATTTTATCACTTGCTTAGAAAAAGATAGATTAATAATACCTCCCTATATCACAGGATTGAATATGGAATGGACATGAACTTACCTGCTATATGTTAGGTGCTCTGGAAATGAGAATGTTTACACCTAATTTTTAGTGTTATTTATCTTTTATGCTTAAGTCTCTATCTGCCCTAAGTAAGGAGTGTAATAAATGTATGTTGAATGAATAAACTGATGAATAGAGGGAGAAGAAGGAGTCGTCAGGTTTTGCTTTGAAGGAGTTTTCTCGGAAGATATTTTCTTCTTTCTCCCCCAGCCAGCATTCCTCACTCAAATTCCTAATACTTTCCAGTGCTTATATAGTGTTAGCATGTGGGCAGGTGGAATGGAATGAAATGGCAGTGGCTTTTGACCATTCAGTGCCTACTTTTGAGTTGGTTAATTAGTCAATTGAGTTAGTTAGAAACCACTGTTTTGTATGTTAAGCCTAAATCCACTAAAATGGGGGAAAATGTATTTCTCAAAATTATTGCTGACAGGTGTAAAGAAAAGCTTACAGCATTCCAGAAAGTGTCCCCAGCTAGCCCACTGGTGGCGAACTCTTGGCTCTGTGCTGTAGAAACCTTCAAGAAGGCTGGAGAAAGATGAATCTCCACTCCCCATCCACCATGTTGCAATACCAAGTGCTTTTCAAAAGCATTTTTTAAGCTAAAAGACAAACTTACACATCCGTCATTATTATTTCATTAGTTCTCCCTTTCAAAATAACCTATTTCTTTCTCTGTGTCTTTTTTGCCTGTTGCTCTAAGAGCAGGTGATGAAAGAGAAGCCTCCCCAAAGAAGATTAAAACACCATTTGTTATGAAACTTCTAGTTTTCCATGGTTAAATGCTATTCAGAATACAGGTAAAGCCACAAGGAGTTTCCCTGTTGTTTGCCAAGCCCAAAGCCGCAGACAGATGAGAGGGGTAGAACATGAGCAATGAGGGAATGTGGGCTGAGGGATTCCATGTTTAGACAGATGGCTTTAGGCAGTGGGGCTAGCCAGAGAAAGCAAGAGCCTGCCTGGAGCACCAGGCCCCAGGAGAGTAAGCAGAGACGTTTGCATCAACCATGTGAGGTCATGGGGAGAATCAAGTATGAAGACAGGATTCTCAGTCATCATCAACCGCAAAGTGTCACTAGGAAAAAGAGAGTGGCTTTAGTCATCCACTGGATAAATAGCTTATTTTTCTTGAAGAAGAGCATTTATGAGAATGAAGTCATGTGGAAAAGGGTGTCAAAATAAGAAGCAGTAGTGATAGATCTGGCTGGGTGCAAGTGGTAATGGGCTGGTAATCTGGCTTCCTTGTTATCTCCTGACCATTATGTGTTCTTGGTCTAGAACTGGCTTACTAACTAGGTTTGTTTATTTCTTTTTTAAATTCAATTCAATTCAATTAATGTTTTTTTTGAGATGGAGTCTCACTCTGTCACCCAGGCTGGAGTCTTGCTCTGTTGCCCAGGCTGGAGTGCAGTGACATGATCTCGGCTCACTGCACCCTCCACCTCCCAGGTTCAAGCAATTCCCCTGCCTCAGCTCATGAGTAGCTGGGATTACAGGCACTGGCCACCACGCCTAGCTAGTTTTTGTATTTTTAGTAGAGACAGGGTTTCAACATGTTGGCTAGGCTGGTCTCGAACTCCTGACCTCGAGTGATCTGCCCACCTGAGTCTCCCAAAGTGCTGGGATTATAGGTGTGAGCCACTGCACCCAGCCACTAACTAGGTTTATTTCATATGTCAAAGAATCTGATGATTGATTACTGATGTCTGCCCCAGGATCAGAAAGACGAATGGTAGCATTCATGCCATTTCCTGTCCTCCTAGGTACAGAACTTAACCTCCTTAGGCTTTATTTTCCTCATCTTGAGAATGATGCCAACTACAGCTATGTGAATTATTCTAAACCTAAGGTCTAACCAGTGAGAGTATTGTTTGAGGGTTATTGTGAGTACACTGAGTTCACTTGTTTATAAAACCATTTTCAGCATTCAATTAAATCAAAGCATTCAACCTTCAATATAATTCACCATAACTCACTCACTGTATGTTTTTCTCTTTCTTTTCCTTTTGGGTATATATTAGAAATCCCAAAATACCACAACTAAAATGTTAAACACAATAAAACCTTAGGTTCATTGTTCCTGCATGTCCTATTCTTGTTCTTGTTTTTTTTTTTTTTTTTTTGAGACGGAGTCTCGCTCTGTTGCCCAGGCTGGAGCGCAGTGGTGTGGTCTCGGCTCACTGCAAGCTCCACCTCCCGGTTCACGCCATTCTCCTGCCTCAGCCTCCCAAGTAGCTGGGACTACAGGCGCCTGCCACCACGCCTGGCTAATTTTTTTTTTTTATTTATTATTTTTAGTGGAGACAGGGTTTCACCATGTTAGCCAGGATGGTCTTGATCTCCTGACCTCGTGATCCGTCCGACTCCGCCTCCCAAAGTGCTGGGATTACAGGTGTGAGTCATCATGCCCGACCTATTCTTGTTTATACTTATAATTTTTTAAAGACATTGAACAAATTCAGATTAGTAATGAGCTCACAAAAGGACTAGAAGACCTGAAAAAAGTAAGTGAAAGGACAGAGTAAGTGAAAATAAGGTACTAGTCAAGCCCTCAAAGTACAGATATTCAATGGGGACATACTTTCTGTTCTTCTGAACTCCAAGAACATGGCAAAATTAGCAAAACATAGAGAAGAAAAAATTCTGTTTTTAATTTTCTTCCTCCAGTAAACGCTTTATTTCAGTTTTTCTCAAACTGGGTCTGCAGATATACTTTGAAGCTTTGTGATTTTTTTTCTTTAAAAGTTGGCCTCCAATTACTCACATTTAGAAACATTGCTTTACTAAAATCTTAAAATATGAAATATTTCAAATCTCAGAAAATAATGCAACAGATATCAAGAGAGCCCATCAATCAAACTGGGAGGATTTACTCTATTGTTTCTGATCTCCAATTTTTTAATGGAATACAAAATTTGTGTATGTAATTAAAGCCACTCTGCAGGCTTCCTTTCTCTCTTCTTCCTACTTTAGATGTAGCTGCTAACTTGTTGAATTCACTTTGTGGCTTCATAGACTTTTTTTCTATGGTGGCATTTCATTAAGTTGTATCAAGCATTCTTTTTTTTTCACTGCAAAAGCGGATTAAACACCTACTGTTCATCTATCTATTTTGGATACAAATGTGAAAGGTATTTAAGGAACAGAACAAAAGCACAGAAACGAGATTAGTGACTAAGAGATTAATTAATTGTACATTCAACAGATTTACCAAATACTCATAAAGTGCTAGTTCACAGTTTTTCAATAATGAGTGGTAAAGAACGGGTGATGGGTTGAGCAACTCTGATTCATCTAATACTAACATGGTTTTGATATTATTATCCAAATCATAGATTAATTGAGAACTGGGACTGAGAATTCTGGCTCCCTAGATTTGGCTGATGATCCTTGGCATGACCTCGAAGAAGTCAGCAGCACTGGCTCTACAGCTATCATTGGTGAAATATGGAGGCAATAAAACATTTTCTTCACACAGAGGCATTATTAGTATAAATAAGTTCATGTCCTTGAAACCTCTGAATAAAAGCTCATTATATTCCAGGCTAAAGATGGAATAGAGACTATTGTTGTTAAATAGAGACGAACAAAGAACATACTATTAATTGGAGAACTTGTGTGTTGAAAATTGGGAAGGATAATCATTTATTAGTTTAAATGAGGCTTTACATATTAATTGTAACCAATATATATTAGGTAAAATATTGAGAGAGACTGAAAAGGCCACATATGCATGCTAATGTAGGTTTGGGTTTTTAAGCACTGGGGTTTTAGTGTCTCAGTTTAGTGAAATGCCCTAAGAGCCAGAAGATTTTGAAGGCTGAATGAAAACAAGAAGTGATTGTAGTTATCAATGTAAGAAACAACATCACTCCATTAATGAATGTTCAAATTGTTTCATCTTTATTGACCTCACCTTCTAAAGTAGATAATCCTTAAGATCCTTTCTGGTACTCTAGCTTTCTTCTTTCTGAACAAGTTATTCCTTTGCATCTATAGTCTTGATAAATGTATTTGTTCAAAACAGTGTCTTCAGACTTACATTGTGACCAAAATGTTGGATTGAAAACAAATTTGTTGCCTTTATTTAATATTTTGATGACATAGCAGAGATTTAAAAAACAATTATTTATACTATTTGAGACTTAATTGTAACTTAGAATATAGAGTTAACTCTTTTTCTTTTAGTAGCAAGAACTTTTTGGCAGAAAGATTTTGTTTCAGTGACAGACATGACATAGAAACATAAAATATGATTGTACACCTTTAATCTCATCACCAGGCAGCTGAGCTATTGGTCATGATCTGGCTTCCAAGTTGCAATCTGTGGCTCATAGCTTGCCTGAAATGGGCCTGAAAAGCAGGTTTACTGTGTTTCTACAGTTACATAGGAGTAGAAATGCTCCTTGGACCTCTGACTGCAATATGACAGACTAGATTAAAATACAGAAATGTATTAAAGAGACATGTATTCACAGTTCAGTTTTTTAAAGATTCACACCCTCAATATATTCCTTTTTGGTACTCCTGTGACATACTTGACAAGATGCCACTGTCAAGCCTTTTTGTACATTGGTTGCCCAAATTAGTTTTAAGCAAGATGATTTTTTACATCAGTTAAGATAATACTAATCTTTTCATTAGTTTAACTTTGAAATGATATTTAGGAACATGATACTTAAACACAATGATTTTCCTATTTTGCCAGCAACAGCTCCAACATGCAAATACATGTGGACATTTCTTGAAAGAAATGTTCAGGATTATAAACATCTTTGCCAAAGTTCTCAGAATTACAAATTTATGATTCAGAACAAATTTTCAAGTTGAAAAAATAGAAAACTCAATGATTATATCATCTAGGTCTATGGATGAAATCTGTTAGCAATGTGGAGGTGGTAATAAAAATGGTCTTTAATTAAAGATAAGTATTTGTACATGTGATTTTTCTGGGCAGAAATAACTGTTTATTATATTCTAAAACCCATGAAGGCAGCAGCATAAAGAAAACTACTATGGGCAAGTTATTTAATCTTTCATACTTTATTTCTTCATTTGTAAAACAAGGGTAATACCAGTCCTTACATCATAGATTTATTGAGGACATTGAATGACATAATATGCAAAAAGTACCTGAAACAGTCCTCACACATACTAAGCATTCAATAATTGTTACCTATTATTATTTTTAATATTATTATTATTAGGAGTGGTAATGCAAAACATTGATAAGAGAAAGGCAATTCAGGGTGTTCTTGTCTATTTTAAAGCCTTCATGTCTTAATTTAGAAACTTTTTCACTTCTAGTTAGGATATTAGGTCTAAAACACTTAATCTGACTTTTCTGTTAGAAAGGTATGATTATATATGTCAAAGAGGAGAATTATTTCAAAGTTTAATTACAGTTTGGATGAAGAAGTTGAGTGATTGTCTTTTGGCAATTGGAATTTCTTTCTAAATTCCTACACTTTAAAAACTGAAGTGTTAACCTCACTATTGTAGCACACACAGGTTCAGCAGAGTCTCATAATGGAATCCTCGTTTCATTGCTTTGGAAGGGGTCCGATGAAGATAGTTTGTCTGATGATGAAGATAATCTTTGTGGCAGGGTCCCAGGAAAGAAATGGATGGGACACTCTTACTGGGTAATTTGAGCAGACATACTGGGACCACAGTACAGACAAAGGTGCCAGGAAGTAGTCTACCAATGGTACCCCGGAGCTAGCACCATCCTGAGCTTTTACCACACACACTTGAAGGGAGCGAGCAGTTATGATCCTGGAGACAGAGAGGGTCTGCAGAGAGCGCTGCCTCACAGCATTGAAGGGCAGCCTGCCTGTGGTGACCCTGTAGGGAGGGAGCTGGGGGAATAACCACCAGAACCTTACTGTCCCTGGCAGAACCCAACCAGAAGCCAGGGGACATGGGGCCTGTTGTTGTCTTTCACTTCCTGTCCAACTTTCCAGTGTTGATTGCACATGAAAAAGGGTGGTGTGTGGATCTGTAGGGAAAATGGTTGGGGAGGAGTGTAGGGGGAGAACAAAATAAAAACAGAAACTAGTACAGGTTACCAGCAGTAAACATGTGACTACTGATAAAAGTATACCTTTTCTCCCTTTCTTTCTTTTTTTTTTTTGAGACGGAGTCTCGCTCTGTCGCCCAGGCTGGAGTGCAATGGCGTGATCTTGGCTCACTGCAACTTCTGCCTCCCAGGTTCACACGATTCTCCTGCCTCAGCCTGCCGAGTAGCTGGGACTACAGGTGTGCACCACCACGCCCAGCTAATTTGTGTATTTTTAGTAGAAACAGGGTTTCACCATGTTGGCCAGGATGGTCTCAAACTCCTGACCTCAAGTGATCCACCCGCCTTGGCCTCCCAAAAGTGCTGGGATTACAGGCGTGAGTCACTGCGCCTGGCCCTCTCCCCTTCTTCTTATCCCATAAAACTGGCATAGAGAAATAGGATTGCTCTTAAAAAGTTTAAATTATATAAGCAGGGATCCCATTTAACATGATACTTTTCAGAGATAGATGCCTGTCAGGTGAAAGTTACTCTGAAGGCAGCATTATTTAAGATATTCATATACCCAAAGAACTAGGATGTGGGTCAGAAAGAAGCTGTTGAAGCTACTACATTCTAATTAAATTAATGATTTTCTTTCCAAATTCCCCTTGAATCTCCATTCTTACTTAGCTTTGAATCACAACAAGTATCAGACAAATGACCCATTCCAAATACCAACGCTGGTGGATTAGAGTATACTTAGTTTCACTTAAGAATTAAGGGATTTTTAGTCATTTTATGATAATATTATTATGGTCACATATCATTTTGAAAAATATAGTTCATTCAAGAATATAAACAATCTAATGGATATTTGGTTACTTAATAACAATTATTTTAAGTATATCATACAAATGAACATGGCTAACATTTAATATTTTTCAGAGGGGATGATATAGATTCTGCCTTTATTTTGCCTCTATAGTAAAATTATTGATAAAGTAATTAAAGATATATTGTTCTACATTTGTATGCCCTTGGACAGTAATTATCAGCCTCTTTTATCTCATGTTTCACTAGTAATTATATCCCATGTAGTAATTATTAATTACCATATAATAATTATATTGTAATTAAAACTTATATCCTGTAGGTTTTAACAAATAAGAAATGTAAAACCATACACTTTCAGAAAAGGTCATATTTCATAAATATTCTGTTATTATGTTTATCATTTACTGTAAGTGTTAAGCCTGTGAAACATTGTAGTAGAAATTGCTAAGGTTAAAACAAGCCAAAACTATTCTTTCAGTAATTTAATTAAAAATTTCATTGTATGGTCAACTATAAATTTTACTACTTTAGTAACAGTAAAACATAAAGATGCTCAACAAAAAATATTGCTGTCATTAGGTTTATGTAAAATTCTACAACTTCAGATGGACAAAGCAGAAAAAAGGTGTTGGCATTCAGAGGGCATGTGATATGAAGATGAAACCTGAATGTAAAAGATAGCTCAAGAACATGGCTGGTCAAACGAATAGAGAAGGGACAGAAGTCAAATGGATATCCACAGTAAGCAGGGCCATTGGGAAGCCGGACAAGAAAAAGTCTTTTTGTGCCCATGGGAAACAAAGATTAGAATAAATTTTGTCCAAGCTGACAATGAGTACATTGGAAGGCATAGATTCCCAGAAGCCAGAGCAGGGTCAGAAGGACATGCCACACAGCGGATGGCCAGCCAGTTATCAAAGTTGTAATGCTAATTTTGTCTCATGTGGGCTCTAGTAGGTGAGAGGACTTCTGGCCCCATCGTGGTACTGGGATCCTGTGGCAGCAGGATGCCCTAATATATGTTGTGGCATATTAAAAAAAAAATTGTTAGGTATTCACAATGCTTTCAATCATATCTCAGAACTAAAATTTGTTTTACTTTCTAATATAAAATAATTGAAATACTTATTGTAATGTAAAATAAACAATAAAATAATGTAAAATAAAATAAGTGAAATAACACTTTCACGTCATACATTAGGAAGTATGATGTACTCATTAGGATCTGTGAGTGCATAGCAAAGAATGCCACTTAAATAAACACTGGCTAATGTTTCCAGCACAGCCCTGGGGTCTCAACTGGAGTTCCCAAGACTGGCTTGATGGCAGCAGCTGTTAAGATTGCCCAACTTGCTCTCCTTGCTTGACTTTCATCTCCTCAAACTTCTTTGTGATAATAATTTGGCTTTCCTTGTAGATTTGTCTACAGGGTAGCAAATGAACAAACAAGAGGATTCAGTCTGGTGTTTTCTACATCTTTCATTGTAAACAAATACATTGCCATCCTGGTTATTATGCATCAGTAACTGAGGGTCCAATTAACATGAGTTTCCCCAGGAGGGAAGCGTCTGCTCCTCATGTTCTGATTGATTGGGTTGCAGGGCTCTGGACTAGATCTCGAATAGTGATGAGTTCATAGGGGACATCACTTGGTATTCTTTGCTACGTTTGGTTTTTCTTTCAAAGCGTTAACAGGAAGTCTGATAAGACTAACTTTTACACACAATAATCTTTTGGGTACATTATTGATATACTTGGTACAATTAAACTGACTTACTTACCTGTGTCTTGATCCACCATAAATTCTGGAAACTGTCCTGTTTCAGATACTGCCCATCATAAAACTTTCTTACAAATCAATTAACTGAAAGAACAAGGACCAAATTTGAAAAGGATAAAGTCTTCCCTTCTGTTTTCTTTTTGGGCAAAATTGATACTATAAGAAATTACATATGTCTTAACTCAAATATAAAAGTAAAAGTAGAAGAGTGAATTCTGGAAAACACTAGGATAATGAGAATATATATATATATATATATATATTCCCAGTTTTTTAAAAATTATACTTTAAGTTCTAAGGTGCATGTGCACAATGTGCAGGTTTGTTACATATGTATACATGTGCCATGTTGGTGTGTTGCACCCATTAACTCATCATTTACATTAGGTATATCTCCTAATGCTATCCCTCCCCCCTCTCCCCACCCCACAACAGGCCCCAGTGTGTGATGTTCCCCACCCTGTGTCCAAGTGTTCCCATTGTTCATTTCCTACCTATGAGTGAGAACATGCGGTGTTTGGTTTTCTGTCCTTGCGATAGTTTGCTCAGAATGATGGTTTCCATCTTTATCCATGTCCCTACAAAGGACATGAACTCATCATTTTTTATGGCTGCATAGTATTCCATGTTGTGTATGTGCCACATTTGCTTAATCCAGTCGATCATTGATGGACATTTGGGTTGGTTCCAAGTCTTTGCTATTGTGAATAGTGCCGCAATAAACATACATGTGCATGTGTCTTTATAGCAGCAGGATTTATAATCCTTTGGGTATATACCCAGTAATGGGATCGCTGGGTCAAATGGTATTTCTAGTTCTAGATCCTTGAGGACTTGCCGCACCGTCTTCCACAATGGTTGAACTAGTTTACAGTTCCACCAACAGTGTAAAAGTGTTCCTATTTCTCTACATCCTCTCCAGCACCTGTTGTTTCCTGACTTTTTAATGATTGCCATTTTAACTGGTGTGAGATGGTATCTCATTGTGGATTTGATTTGCATTTCTCTGATGGCCAGTGATGATCAGCATTTTTTCATGTGTCTGTTGGCTGCATAAATGTCTTCTTTTGAGAAGAGTCTGTTCATATCCTTTGCCCACTTTTTGATTGTTTTTTTTTCTTGTAAATGTGTTTAAGTTCTTTGTAGATTCTGGATATTAGCCCTTTGTCAGATGGATAGATTGCAAAAATTTTTTCCCATTCTGTAGGTTGCCTGTTCACTCTGATGGTAGTTTCTTTTGCTATGCAGAAGCTCTTTAGTTTAATTAGATCCCATTTTCCTATTTTGGCGTTTGTTGCCATTGCTTTTGGTGTTTTGGACATGAAGTCCTTGCCCATGCCTATTTCCTGAATGGTAATGCCTAGGTTTTCTTCTAGGGTTTTTATGGTTTTAGGTCTACCATTTAAGTCTTTAATCCATCTTGAATTAATTTTTGTATAAGGTGTAAGGAAGGAATCCAGTTTCAGCTTTCTACATATGGCTAGCCAGTTTTCCCAGCACCATTTATTAAATAGGGAATTCTTTCCCCATTTCTTGTTTTTGTCAGGTTTGTCAAAGATCAGATGGTTGGTATTATTTCTGAGGGCTCTATTCTGTTCCATTGGTCTATATCTCTGTTTTGGTACCAGTACCAAGATGTTTTGGTGACTGTAGCCTTGTAGTAAAGTTTGAAGTCAGGTAGTGTGATGCCTCCAGCTTTGTTCTTCTGGCTTAGGATTGTCTTGGCAATGTGGACTCTTTTTTGGTTCCATATGAACTTTAAAGTAGTTTTTTCCAATTCTGTGAAGAAAATCATTGGTAGCTTGATGGGGATGGCATTGAATCTATAAATTACCTTGGGCAATAAGGCCATTTTCACAATATTGATTTTTCCTATCCATGAGCATAGAATGTTCTTCCATTTGTTTGTGTTCTTTTATTTCGTTGAGTAGTGGTTTGTAGTTCTCCT
Source organism: Pongo pygmaeus (assembly GCF_028885625.2). Taxonomy (NCBI): domain Eukaryota; kingdom Metazoa; phylum Chordata; class Mammalia; order Primates; family Hominidae; genus Pongo; species Pongo pygmaeus. The sequence continues at coordinate 48,413,087 of NC_072387.2, forward strand.
TGAAGAGGTCCTTCATGTCCCTTGTAAGTTGGATTCCTAGGTATTTTATTCTCTTTGAAGCAATTGTGAATGGGAGTTCACTCATGATTTGGCTCTCGGTCTGTTATTGGTGTATAGGAATGCTTGTGATTTTTGCACGTTGATTTTGTATCCTGAGAATTTGCTGAAGTTGCTTATCAGCTTAAGCAGATTTTAGGCTGAGACAATGGGGTTTTCTAAATATACAGTCATGTCATCTAAAAACAGGGACAATTTGACTTCCTCTTTTCCTAATTGAATACCCTTTATTTCTTTCTCCTGCCTGATTGCCCTGGCCAGAACTTCCAACACTATGTTAAATAGGAGTGGTGACAGAGGGCATCCTTGTCTTGTGCCAGTTTTCGAAGGGAATGCTTCCAGTTTTTTGCCCATTCAGTATGATATTGGCTGTGGGTTTGTCATAGATAGCTCTTATTATTTTGAGATATGTCCCATCAATACCTAATTTATTGAGAGTTTTTAGCATGAAGGGCTGTTGAATTTTGTCAAAGGCCTTTTCTGCATCTATTAAGATAATCATGTGGTTTTTGTCTTTGGTTCTGTTTATATCATGGATTACATTTATTTATTTGTGTATGTTGAACTAGCCTTGCATCCCAGGGATGAAGCCAACTTGATCATGGTGGATAAGTTTTTGATGTGCTGCTGGATTCGGTTTGGCAGTATTTTATTGAGGATTTTTGCATCGATGTTCATCAGGGATATTGGTCTATAATTCTGTTTTTTTGTTGTGTCTCTGCCAGGCTTTGGTATCAGGATGATGCTGGCCTCATAAAATGAGTTAGGGAGGATTCCCTCTTTTTCTATTGATTGGAATACTTTCAGAAGGAATGGTACCAGCTCCTCTTTGTACCTCTGGTAGAATTCAGCTGTGAATCCATCTGGTCCTGGACTTTTTTTTGTTGGTAGGCTATTAATGATTGCCTCAATTTCAGAGCCTGTTATTGGTCTATTCAGGGATTCAACTTCTTCCTGGTTTAGTCTTGGGAGGGTGTATGTTTCAAGGAATTTATCCATTTCTTCTAGATTTTCTAGTTTATTTGCATAGAGGTTTTTATAGTATTCTCTGATGGTAGTTTGTATTTCTGTGGGATCAGTGGTGATATCTCCATTATCATTTTTTATTGTGTCTATTTGATTCTTCTCTCTTTTCTTCTTTATTAGTCTTGCTAGCAGTCTATAAATTTTGTTGATCTTTTCAAAAAACCAGCTCCTGGATTCATTGATTTTTTGAAGGGTTTTTTGTGTCTCTATCTCCTTCAGTTCTGCTCTGATCTTAGTTATTTCTTGCCTTCTGCTAGTTTTTGAATGTATTTGTTCTTGCTTCTCTAGTTCTTTCAATTGTGATGTTAGGGTGTCAATTTTGGATCTTTCCTGCTTTCTCTTGTGGGCATTTAGTGCTATAAATTTCCCTCTACACACTGCTTTAAATGTGTCCCAGAGATTCTAGTATATTTGTGTCTTTGTTCTCATTGGTTTCAAAGAACATCTTTATTTCTGCCTTCATTTTGTTATGTACCCAGTAGTCAATCATGAGCAGGTTGTTTAGTCTCCATGTAGTTGAGAGGTTTTGAGTGAGTTTCTTAATCCTGAGTTCTAGTTTGATTGCACTGTGGTCTGAGAGACAGTTTGTTGTGATTTCTGTTCTTTCACATTTGCTGAGGAGTACTTTACTTCCAACTATGTGGTCAATTTTGGAATAAATGCAATGTGGTCCTGAGAAGAATGTATATTATGTTGATTTGGGGTGGAGAGTTCTGTAGATGTCTATTAGGTCTGCTTGGTGCAGAGCTGGATATCCTTGTGAACTTTCTGTCTCGTTGATCTGTCTAATGTTGACAGTGGGATGTTAAAGTCTCCCATTATTATTGTGTGGGAGTCTAAGTCTCTTTGTAGGTCTCTAAGGACTTGCTTGCTTTATGAATCTGGGTGCTGCTGTATTGGGTGCATATATATTTAGGATAGTTAGCACTTCTTGTTGAATTGATCCCTTTAGCATTATGTAATGGCCTTCTTTGTCTCTTTTGATCTTTGTTGGTTTTAAAGTCTGTTTTATCAGAGACTAGGATTGCAACCGTTGCCTTTTTTAGTTTTCCATTTGCTTGGTAGATCTTCCCTCCATCCCTTTATTTTGAGCCTATGTGTGTCTCTGCACGTGAGATGGGTTTCCTGAATACAGCACACTGATGGGTCTTGACTCTTTATTCAATTTGCCAGTCTGTGTCTTTTAATTGGAGCATTTAGCCCATTTACATTTAAGGTTAATATTGTTATGTGTGAATTTGATCCTGTCATTATGATGTTAGCTGTTTATTTTCCTCGTTAGTTCATGCAGTTTCTTCCTAGCATTGATGTTCTTTACAATTTGGCATGTTTTTGCAGTGGCTGGTACCAGTTGTTCCTTTCCATGTTTAGTGCTTCCTTCAGGAGCTCTTGTAAGGCAGGCCTGGTGGTGACAACATCTCTCAGCATTTGTTTGTCTGTAAAGGATTTTATTTCTCCTTCACTTATGAAGCTTAGTTTGGCTGGGTATGAAATTCTGGGTTGAAAATTCTTTTCTTTAAGAATGTTGAATATTGGCTCCCACTCTCTTCTGGCTTGTAGAGTTTTTCCCAAGAGATCCGCTGTTAGTCTGATGGGGTTCCTTTTGTGGGTAACCAGACCTTTCTCTCTGGTTGCCCTTAACAGTTTTTCCTTCATTTCAACTTTGGTGAATCTGACAATTACGTGTCTTGGAGTTGCTCTTCTCAAGGAGTATCTTTGGGGCATTCTCTGTATTTCCTGAATTTGAATGTTGGCCTGCCTTGCTAGGTTGTGGAAATTCTCCTGGATAATATCCTGAAGAATGTTTTCCAACTTGGTTCCATTCTCTCCATCACTTTCAGGTACACTAATCAGACATAGATTTGGTCTTTTCACATAGTCCCATATTTCTTGGAGGCTTTGTTCATTTCTTTTTACTCTTTTTTGTCCAAACTTCTCTTCTGGCTTCATTTCATTCACTTGATCTTCAATCACTGATACCTTTTCTGCAACTTGACTGAATTGGCTACTGAAGCTTGTGCATGCGTCACGTGGTTCTTGTGCCATGGTTTTCAGCTCCATCAGGTCATTTAAGGTCTTCTCTACGCTGTTTATTCTAGTTAGCCATTGGTCTAATCTTTTTTCAAGGTTTTTAGCTTCCTTGCAATGGGTTTGAACATCCTCCTTTAGCTCGGAGAAGATTGTTATTACCGATCGTGTAAAGCCGTCTTCTCTCAACTCATCAAAGTCATTCTCCGTCCAGCTTTGTTCCGTTGCTGGCGAGGAGCTGCATTCCTTTGGAGGAGAAGAGGCGCTCTGATTTTTAGAATTTTCAGCTTTTCTGCTCTGGTTTCTCCCCATCTTTGTGGTTTTATCTACCTTTGGTCTTTGATGATGGTGACGTACAGAGGGGGTTTTGGTGTGGATGTCCTTTCTGTTTGTTAGTTTTCCTTCTAACAGTCAGGACCCTCAGCTGCAGGTCTGTTGGAGTTTGCTGGAGTCCACTCCAGACCCTGTTTGCCTGGGTATCACCAGCCGAGTCTGCAGAACAGCAAATATTGCAGAATGGCAAATGTTGCTCTCTGATCCTTCCTTTGGAAGCTTTGTCTCTGAGGGGCACCTGGCTGTATGAGGTATCCAGTAGGGAGGTGTCTCCCAGTTAGTCTACTCGGGAGTCAGGGACTCACTTTAGGAGGCAGTCTGTCCATTCTCAGAACTCAAACTCCATACTGGGAGCACCACTACTCTCTTCAAAGCTGTCAGACAGGGACGTTTAAGTCTGCAGAAGTTTCTGCTGCCTTTTGTTCAGCTATGCCCTGCCCCCAGAGGTGGAGTCTACAGAGGCAGGCAGGCCTCCTTGAGCTGGGGTGGGCTCCACCCTGTTCAAGCTTCCCAGCCACTTTGTTTACCTACTCAAGACTCAGCAATTGTGGACCCCCCTCCCCCAGCCTCGCTGCTGCCTTGCAGTTCAATCTCAGACTGCTGTGCTAGCAGTGAGTGAGGCTCTGTGGGCATGGGACCCTCTGAGCCAGGCATGGAATATAATCTCCTGGTGTGCTGTTTGCTGAGACCATTGGAAAAATGCAGTATTAGGGTGGGAGTGTCCCAATTTTCTGGATACCATCTGTCACGGCTTCCCTTGGCTAGGAAAGGGAATTCCCTGACCCCTTGCACTTCCCGGGTGAGGCAGTGCCCCGCTCTGCTTCGGCTCACACTCCGTGGGTGGCACCCACTGTCCGAGAAGCCCCAGTGAGATGAAGCTAGTACCTCAGCTGGAAATGCAGAAATCACCTGTCTTCTGCGTTGCTCACGCTGGGAGCTGTAGACTGGAGCTGTTCTTATTCAGCCATCTTGGGACCTCCCCTTTGTGAGAAAATATTGAGTAAAGAGGCAATGATAGAAATGGAAAGCTGAAGCTTTGTTATCCCTCTGCCTGAGTGAAGTTTTGTCCCTCAGATCAAAAAGTTGAACTATGCATTATATTTGCAAGTCAAAGCCTCATAAACTGAATGCCTTAGAAATTCTGGGGAGATACAAGCAAAGCATTCAAACGTGCTTATCTTCTACTTATTTACAGTTTATGTATGTCCTAAAAGGATTGTATGGTAATTTACAATATCATATAGTGTGCATAAAATAAAAGATAAATCCAGTTATATAAGTGTGAGTTGCTGAACCACTTGAATGAAAGAAATCTTAGTTTTTCTTTTTCCAAATAGCAAACAAAATCTGTCTTTCAGCAAGATTTTGTAAGACATACAAAATCAAATATTAATTTGTGTATTTTCCTTACCTCTGTTAGCTTATAGAACTCTGTTCCAGCAACACAGGAAGGAGTCTGGTTCCCAGTTGATGGACTGTGTTACTCTATGATTAGCTTCAGAAATAATCCAACCTGTCTTGTGGGCTCTGATGTTTAATGAGGATTGCAGAGATACCCCTACAGCAGCTTCTTCTTTCATGCAAGGCTCTACCATGTAGACACTCTGCTATTTTTCAGGATGAGAATAAAAATAAAATTCTCAGTCCCCCTACAGACTGAACAGACCCCCTCTTGGCCAAGAAGACCCCAGGGAAACCTTGGAAGCTGAGTTCTCAGCCATGGTGGTATGGGAGGTTGAACATGCCTCCTTAAACTCCCTCGTTGGCTAATCACCCTTAGACTTCCTTCCCTAAGGGTTTAGCAGAAACCAGCCCTTTGGGAAGACTCAAGCTGATACCCACCAACTGCCTAATGCTGCCCCTCCACTTTGTGGTTTTGACAACACAACAACCAGCCAGCATTCCTTCCTGATAAGTGATCTCCAGCCCCAGATTTGTTCTGTCTAGTCTATGGAGGAGGCACAGTGATGATTATCGTGTTATCTGCTTCACTTTTTAATGTCAAATGGCCAGAAACTCCACCCTTAGATCATGCTAATGCTGCCATTTTTGCACATGTGACTCATGAAGGGGCGTGAAGCTCAATTGCACATGTGCATGTTTTAGCCACTCTGTTCTTGTTCCCTTTGCCCCTGCCTTCCAGGTGTCTGTCTGTTTCTGGCTTCTGCCAGAAGCTATGCTTTCCCAGCCTGTTAGAATGGCCACCTTGCAGGCTGCAACCCTTTATGAGTAATAAAGCTCTCCTTTCCAAATGTATGAGCCTGGTCATTCTTCAGTTGACAGGACCAAGGCACTTGGTATGCATACAGTCACCTTTATCTAAGGACCTACCACCTTTGGGGTGCTATGCAGGAGGGGTTACTGGAGTCCACAGGTGTTTACAGGTGTCTACTACCCATAGTCCCCTCTCTTGTCTCCCAGTTCTGAGGGTTTGGAAAAGCAATACCATTTACTCTGTCTTTTCTCCTTATTGGTCAAATCACAAGTCTCCAGTCAAGATGCTCATCTACTTTTTTGCCTTTTTCAAAAGTGCTGAGCATTTCCAAACATAGCTTTGGGGTGGCATGGCAGTGGGGTGGGTGGATTATTTAGAGCTTTAGTCCTTGAAATACAAAAATAATTGCAAACTCCCCTAAAGACAGTAAACTTTGGAACTCAAACCCTAAGGCCTTGCTAGCCTTTCTATAAGGAAAGAAAAAGGGAAAATTACTTTTCTTCCTTCTTTTTAAAAATTGTATCTACAAAAGCAACACAATGAGGACCCCAAGTCATTGTTTGTTTTTACGTAATAATGCAAGAATAAAATGACAAGACCAAGAAGGTAAAGGAAGGAGGGATATAAAATGGTTATATCAGAAACCTGAGTAAAAAAATAAGTTTTTTTGTTTTGTTTTGTTTTGTTTTTTACTATAATACAGACTTCTAACAGCTCAGTAGCTAAAATGATGAAGGAAACACAGTGGGTTGCCTAAAAATAGTAGGTGAACACTTATCTGTATTGTATTGATAAAGTGCATTTGTTAACTAAGCATTTTCAGTGTAAGCTTTAATAGAACGTAGACTTCTAGGGTTTTTATGGTTTTAGGTCTAACGTTTAAGTCTTTAATCCATCTTGAATTGATTTTTGTATAAGGTGTAAGGAAGGGATCCAGTTTCAGCTTTCTACATATGGCTAGCCAGTTTTCCCAGCACCATTTATTAAATAGGGAATCCTTTCCCCATTTCTTGTTTTTGTCAGGTTTGTCAAAGATCAGATACTTGTAGATATGTGGCATTATTTCTGACGGCTCTGTTCTGTTCCATTGATCTATATCTCTGTTTTGGTACCAGTACCATGCTGTTTTGGTTACTGTAGCCTTGTAGTATTGTTTGAAGTCAGGTAGTGTGATGCCTCCAGCTTTGTTCTTTTGGCATAGGATTGACTTGGCGATGCGGGCTCTTTTTTGGTTCCATATGAACTTTAAAGTAGTTTTTTCCAATTCTGTGAAGAAAGTCATTGGTAGCTTGATGGGGATGGCATTGAATCTGTAAATTACCTTGGGCAATAAGGCCATTTTCATGATATTGATTCTTCCTACCCATGAGCATGGAATGTTCTTCCATTTGTTTGTATCCTCTTTTATTTCCTTGAGCAGTGGTTTGTAGTTCTCCTTGAAGAGGTCTTTCACATCCCTTGTAAGTTGGATTCCTAGGTATTTTATTCTCTTTGAAGCAATTGTGAATGGGAGTTCACTCATGATTTGGCTCTCTGTTTGTCTGTTATTGATGTATAAGAATGCTTGTGATTTTTGCACATTGATTTTGTATCCTGAGACTTTGCTGAAGTTGCTTATCAGCTTAAGGAGATTTTGGGCTGAGACAATGGGGTTTTCTAGATATACTATCATGTCATCTGCAAACAGGGACAATTTGACTTCCTCTTTTCCTAATTGAATACCCTTGATTTCCTTCTCCTGCCTAATTGCCCTGGCCAGAACTTCCAACACTATGTTGAATAGAAGTGGTGAGAGAGGGCATCCTTGTCTTGTGCCAGTTTTCAAAGGGAATGCTTCCAGTTTTTGCCCATTCAGTATGATATTGGCTGTGGGTTTGTCATAAATAGCTCTTATTATTTTGAGATACGTCCCATCAATTCCTAATTTATTGAGAGTTTTTAGCATGAAGTGTTGTTGAATTTTGTCAAAGGCCTTTTCTGCATCTATTGAGATAATCATGTGGTTTAAGAAAACCTAGGCATTACCATTCAGGACATAGGCATGGGCAAGGACTTCATGTCTAAAACACCAAAAGCAATGGCAACAAAAGCCAAAATTGACAAATGGGATCTAATTAAACTCAAGAGCTTCTGCACAGCAAAGGAAACTACCATCAGAGTGAACAGGCAACCTACAAAATAGGAGAAAATTTTCGCAACATACTCATCTGACAAAGGGCTAATATCCAGAATCTACAATGAACTCCAACAAATTTACAAGAAAAAAACAAACAACCCCATCAAAAAGTGGGCGAAGGACATGAACAGACACTTCTCAAAAGAAGACATTTTTGCAGCCAAAAAACACATGAAAAAATGCTCACCATCACTGGCCATCAGAGAAATGCAAATCAAAACCACAATGAGATACCATCTCACACCAGTTAGAATGGCAATCATTAAAAAGTCAGGAAACAACAGGTACTGGAGAGGATGTGGAGAAATAGGAACACTTTTACACTGTTGGTGGGACTGTAAACTAGTTCAACCCTTGTGGAAGTCAGTGTGGCGATTCCTCAGGGATCTAGAACTAGAAATTCCATTTGACCCAGCCATCCCATTACTGGGTATATACCCAAAGGACTATAAATCATGCTGCTATAAAGACACATGCACACGTATGTTTATTGCCGCATTATTCACAATAGCAAAGACTTGGAACCAACCCAAATGTCCAAGAATGATAGACTGGATTAAGAAAATGTGGCATATATACACCATGGAATACTATGCAGCCATAAAAAATGATGAGTTCATGTCCTTTGTAGGGACATGGATGAAATTGGAAATCATCATTCTCGGTAAACTATCGCAAGAACAAAAAACCAAACACCGCATATTCTCACTCATAGGTGGGAATTGAACAATGAGAACACATGGACACAGGAAGGGGAACATCACACTTCGGGGACTGTTGTGGGGTGGGGGGAGGGGGGAAGGATAGCATTGGGAGATATACCTAATGCTAGATGATGAGTTGGTGGGTGCAGCGCACCAGCATGGCACATGTATACATATGTAACTTACCTGCACATTGCGCACGTGTACCATAAAACCTAAAGTATAATAATAATAATAATAATAATAAAAAGAAAAAAAAAATAGAACGTAGAACACTGCAGAAGTTGGCTAAAGCACCGCAGCTGATTTGCAAGTAGGATGAAGATTTCCACCACCTCTAACTCAGGACTAAACTGGTTCTTAAAAAGTGGCATTCAATTAGGCTTTGTACCTGGGAGTTGGCCGTAGTGGTTTTGAGAAATCATTCATTTTTAATGAATTTTTCCACCTCAGCGGTCACCATCACATTGACAACCCCTGGGAAGCATGAGGGGTGCCTCCCTCTCTGTTGGGTCACCCTACCAGCCACCTGGCAGCTGGTGCTGGCTCCCACTCTGGCATTCTGCAGGTGCAGCGACCCCAGCACCACACCGCTGGGGAGGTCAGCCTCACAGTCCAGCTGCAGCAGCAAGTCATTCAGGTGGGAGTCAGCCATTCTCACGGATGGTCTGTATGGAACACGTCTGCTGGAATCTCTTCCCCCACCTCAGGTCGTGGGCCCCCAGCACCACGGAAGAAATTCCTCCTGCTGTGGAAGCAGCTGGCCACAGTCAGCTGGAAGCCAGGACAGACCAGGGCACCCCCACAGAAGTGAATTTCCTAATCCTGAATCAAGATCAGGATCCCCTGATCCTGAATCAAGATCAGAATCCTGGGGCCCAGCCTCGATGAGAACAACTAGTGAGTTTTCACTCATTTTGTTCGGATTTCCTAAGGAATGGTTTTATGGGGGTGCCATCATCAATCTCAAATTAATTTCTAAAATTCATTTTTTGGCCTAACTTCATGTTGTAAACAATTTCTTTCTCTTTTTTATTGTTAAACCCAAGGGTTTAAACCCAGTTGGCATGTGTGGCAAGAAGCCACTCTTGGTGTCTGATGTCAAGTGGCAGCAGCACAGAGGTGTGGGGGTGGAGAGCTCTAGGGAGATCCATGGTTGGAGGCGGGAGGGTAGTGTGGGAGTGGGGTTGGGGGAAGGGCCTGTATGTAAGTAGAGGAGGAGCTAAGTCCCAGCACGGCCAGAGCCAGAGCCAGAGCCAGAGCCACAGTCTGAAAAGAAGCCAACTCTGAGCCAGGGATGAAGGAAGATGAGGAATCCCAGGACCCAGAGATATGCCAAACCAGGAAATGGAAATGCAAAGACAATACCTAAGCAGGGGCAGTACCTGGGGACAGAATGTGCCCAGACGCATGGGGAGGAGCTGACACAGTTCTCTAGAGCTGAGCGAAATCCAAGAAAGGCAATGGGAATCTTTTACCGGCGTCTACCACGTAACCAGCACTTTCAGGTGATCTGCTTGTCAGTCTTCTCCCAGCTTCACAGTAATCTGGAGAGTACATATTATTATTTTCATTGCAACAAAATACATAGTATGGATCTTGGCTACTTCCTCACAGTAGCCAGTAACATAAAACAATGCATATCACTAACTTAAAAGATAGTGAGAAGAAATCCAATAACACTCAGAAGCCATTCATCAGTAAAACTCTAAAAGTGTATTAAAGACAAATTTATTCATGGCCACAATAAACACTATATACTTAGCCCAAGAGTTACCATTATATTTAGTAGAAAAGTTGAAAGTGACAAGACTGAGGGGTCCAGGCTACCATGTTACTTATCTTAGTGGGATATATACCAGAAATAGAGAAAGTGTAGAGAAAGGAAAAAATAAAAGAGGCAAATATAGAAAAGTAAGATTTCTTTTTATGATAGATGAAACTGTCTACTTAGAGAACTCAAGAATGGTAGCCAAGAAGTATTAATGGTAATTAAAAGGCAGAAAAAAAAATCCACAGAAAACCTGTTACCTCTACATATGGAGTTGCTACTTTTCAGTTGCTACACAGAATTCCATGTATGGGACATCGTACCAAACAAATTAAACTGCAGTGGAAATATTAGGCCAGATATACTCAAGATATGGTCAGGTTAGTTTTCAAATCAGTCGACATGTTCAGTCCATCGGTTGACTTACTCATTCATTGACTCACTCTTTAATAATTGTTTATAAATAAAAACAAAGGCACTGCGTTGGGGGGTATGGTGAGACAGCTTCTAGGGTCTCCATGCTTTTGAAATGTCCAGTCTATTGGAGGGGCCAGCTGTTAAACATGTGGCTGACATGAGGGCTGGTAAGTGCTAGGATGGGGGAGGCACAGGAACGACTCTGCCATTGACCTGTCCTGGAGCAGAGTAGGTTTCAGAGATAATTTTTGTGTCATACAAGAAAAATAGTTTTGTTAGTTTAGAGGGCTACCTCATTTTAAAATACAAAATTAACCAACCAACCAACCAAAAAAGTATCCAATGCCCTGTAGTTACTTGTTAGCTTTGCACAGAAATGACATTGTAAACCTTGAGTTTCATTCACCTGACTGGGCTTCTGCTGACATTTGGATGTTTTAATCTTTAAACCTTTAACCTTTTTAAACCTTTGGACAAAGGTTTGTCATCACTGAGAATACATGAGGTATTTTAAGTTATGAAAGTGCTCCCTTAAGAGGGGCAACAATGCTCTGAGCAAGACAGCATCATTACCATAAACGTCAAACACCCCAAAGGGACTACTATAAAGGGGACAAAACTCTCTGAGATGAATCAGTACAGGATTTAAAAATGCATTCTCCTTACTCACATATCATCCCTTTTATGGTAGATCACCCTGGTTTTGCAGAGCTCTTAGTTAACCAGAATTTAGTGCTTACCTGCACTGCTGCTTTCCCTTAAACACTGAACAATAATACTTTTCTAAAATGCTCATGTTAGGCATGGGAATTAGGATCAGATGAACTGGATTTGGGTCTCAGTCCAGCCTCAGGTTGTAACATGAAGACAGTCATTTAATTTCTTTAAGCTTCCAGTTTTCTCCATAGCATTTTATGAAAATGTTCAAACAAACAGCAAAGATTAAAGACTTTTACAGTGAACACCCATAATCCAACCATTTAAACTTAATCATTAACATTTTCTTTATCACATATCTATTCATGTATCCATCACTCTATCCATCCACTGATCCACTTACGTTTTTGATGGATTTCAAAGTAAATTTGCAGATGTTAGTATACTTCCCCTAAATACTTCAGCATATATAGCATTAACTAGAGTTGAATATTTGCTTACCATTTTTTATTTTGATGGAAAATGTGCATATTTAAAATGCATAGATCTTAAGTGTGCTTTTGCTGAGTTTTGTCAAATTGCTAAGTTCTAGGGTTGAGCCTCCTCCTTTTTTTTGTTATAGAATGGAGTTAAGGGTACTCGTCTCAAAGAGTTGTTGTGAGGATAACATATAACAGCTAATGTGAAAAGGGCTTTGTAACTTATAAAGTAAGGTAAGGGTGAGGTGCCGTTTTTCTAATTGTTATTAATATGCTCATCTCTTTGATGAGTATTGCTATTAGATATGAAGCAAACTCTAAGAAGATGACAATTTCATTTAGGCTTGTAATTTTAATGACTACAGAAGCTATCACTGCCCTACTGTTAATTGTTAAGCAGTTTGCACACAAATGATTTCACATGATTATGACACCATTGCTTGTGTGACATCTGTTCTGGACATCTGGGAAGCTCTGTGCTGTGTCTGGAATATGTATGACAAAGTGGTGATGGCAACATTCCCTCCTCTTAATTCAATTAACATGGTTGTGTTGTGTTTTCCAAGCTTTCTGTGTGGCCTCAGAGGCTGGCCCTGGCGTTACATCCATCTTGTAGTCCAATCACAATTCATGAATATTTAACAAAACCAGAGGACTGTGGGTCAGAGAAGGTAACTGGATTTCTGTTTTTCTTTAACAAGACCACCCACAGCAATGAAGTTTCAAATGTGGACATTGGACCACTTAATGATTATATTTGGATGCCAGGGTATCCTCATTAGTAATATGTTAATAACTTAGTTATGATGTAATTTGGTTAATAAAATGATATTGTAGAGAAGATCGGGCAGGACTTGTCTGGAATTTTGCCTGCCTGAAAATTTTGGGCAGGTGTTGGAAGTTGGTCATGAGATTCAGGACCTGGAGAAAGTCCTGTTAATAGGTGTGGACAGGGCATGGTTGCAGAGGTAGTTCAAGCAAGTTGCCAGCATCAGAGAATAATTCCACAAGGAATAACAGAAGTATAACTACAAGTGTGTGGTAACAGGGACTCTAGGGGTCATAACCTGTGAAGGGATCTGAGATCTTGCCCTTCTTGCAAGCTCACAAGTTGGACTGCCACAGTTTCATGGAGGCTGGCATAAGACATAAGAATCCCAGGTCAGAGACAAAGTACTTTCTTATGACACAGCAAGCAGCAGGAATTTCAGGTTTGCATTGGTTCCCCTTGATTCCCTAAGCCCCATGGGAACAAAGTAGTAAAAGAGAAGGAGATTCACTCTTTAATGGCATATTTGAGCTACTAATTTGAAAACCTAGGGAATGCTCAATCTATGAATATTTTGTAATGCAAGATAATAAATATCCTCATTATTTAAACCTTTTGAATTGAGTGTCCTATAAGTTGAAGCCAAAACCCACCTGACATAGTTAGACTAGTTAGATCATCATTGTGATAGTCACAGTGTGAGATGGTGATGGCAGTGGAAAGAAAAAGAATGAAAGTCAAACATTTTTATTTGACTACATTTTGGAGGAGAAATGAATATTTGCTGTTGAGTTGGATCTGGGAGTTGTTAAGGAAGAATCCAGCATGATGTCTAGGTGTCTGGCTTAAACAACCTGGTGAATAATGATGCCCTTTACTGAGACAGGAAAAGCTGGAGAGAAACAGTTTTGAGGAGATGGGAAGTTAGGGTGCTAATATGAACACCTAGCTGGAGATGTTAAGTAAGTCTTATAGCTGGAACTCAGAGGAAAGACCTGGGTTGGAGTTGTTATATATAAATGGCATCTAAAGATATTTATAATCTTTATTGGTTTATAAAGGTGTTTAAAGCCATGTCTTAGAATAAAGCCTAGGACAATGTACCAAGGAGCCTAGGACAATGTACCAAGGAATTCCAACATTTAAGATTTGGGTAGAAAGTGATGAGTTATTAAAAAGACAAAGAATGAGACCAGGTAGTAGAGAGGCGGGAAGGGGAAGGGAGGGGAGGGAAAGCTCTAGGTAGAAGGAGAACCAGAAGAGTGTTGTCTTGGAAGGTAGGAGAGAATGGTAAGCCAATACTTCTGATGAGCTGAAGACAGAAAACCCTCTATTGACTTTAGTAACATGAAAATCACTGATGACTTTGCAAGAGTAGTTTCACTGGGCTGGTCAGGACAGTTGCTAGATTTGAATGACTTGAGAAGAAAACGGCTAACAAAAGTTGCTTAAGAATGAGATGATTATATTTATTCTCTCTGCATGTATTTTAATTTTTCTACCAGGTGGGGAGAAACAGGTTCCCTCCTTGATAACACCTGGGGATCTCCCTTGAAGGTAGGTCGACTTTCTGCTCTTTCCAGGTAAAAAGAGAGTGATTTGCTGGGATATTTAATAAGGATCCCTAACTACCTCCACCAAAGGCACAGCTCCACAGTTTTCTTAGGAGAATAAATTTAGGTTTGAGCCATTGATGGATTGTTGTTTCTTGGCATCTTTCTATCCTATACTTAATTCCTTCCTTTCCTTTTTTTTTTTTGAATGCTTCTATTCTATATTTCCAATATATCCTTTTCCTCAGATTACACATGTGATCAATCTTTCTCATGGCTTTCATTGACACTGCTTATTTTCAAATTCTTACCCTCTTCTCTCCTTTCTATCACAGCTAGTTCCTCAGAAGCAAAGTCGACATAAACTGCTTACATTTTCTACACCATAATCTGTTGTCAAACCAGGGCAATAGATTTTGTCCTTGTTACTCCATGGAAACTTTCTTTCCAAAGGTTGACAATCAAAACAAGGATACCAAATGCAATAGCATTTTCTCAATTCTCCTCTAACTTTTCTAGGGAACTTATTAACCTTGCCCCACTGCTTAAATTCTTTTCTCCTTTGCCTTCCTAGAACCTGTGTTTTTTGAACCAATTGTTACCTTTCTGACCATATTTTCTCTCTTTTTCTGTTTGCTCTAAATGCCTACATAAAAGCATTTTTCAGGTACCTTGCCTAGCCCCTTTTCTATATTCTGCCTTTTTGTCATCTCCTGTATCTTAGATGAACATATAATGTTCTTCATCATCCAATGCCAAATTTTCAAGATATTCCCTGCCTCAACTCTTCTAAGATGAGGTTCTGAAGGTGCTTCATCTTCCACTGGTTCAGGACTGTACATTGGTTCTAATACTGACAAAATCTCTTGAGATCCTCATTTCAAGAGCAAGTGAAGCCTAGATTTACTTTTAATCTGTGCTTAACCATTCCTATTATGTCTAGGGTATACTTACCAAATGCATTCACACCATTTTCTACCATATCTGTCCAATCTTGTGACCAGAAACCCTGGGAATAGCTCCTGGGGGTCCATTCTAGGAGATCCTAGTTCTGGCTACTTCTCCTTCCCCCTTCGTTCCTCAAGGGATGGAAATTGCTTCTTACTGTCCCCATCAACCCTCACCCCCACCCCCAGTACCTACTGGTTGCTTTTCACTTTTTCAGCATTTTCATATCAGTGGAACCAATTTCCTGAAGGTTCTAACTAGGCTCTGAATAATACATCCTGGCTCATATTACAATGTATTACTGGGATGAGAGGTCTTCCCTGAATCCCAGTCTGACTTGCTAGTTCTTTAATAGTCTATCTAATTCTAGCTATCCCACACTCTGGAAAAGATGGGCCATTTTCCTACACCTAAGTAATTGGTTGGGGTCTTGTTTCAACCTATGTCATTCCATTCTGGAAAAATAAAACTGCTTGCTATCCATTTGACTTTGAGGCTCATCGCTTCCCAGAATATTCTGTTTCTAAGTTTGCGTTCACCAGATTTTTTTTATTGAATTCATTGTCAGTCCAGACTGGATCCAAGTTCACTACTCTCCTTCACCACTCTAAATTGTCTATGGACCACCTGTATTACAGTGTTACCATTGTTCAATTCCTCTTTGTTATACACACTTTGCTACTCCCCATGACCCACCATTAACATACGTCAGTATGTGTGTCCCAGGAACACTCTGCTCAGGGAGATCAAAACTAACTTTAGACCGTCTCTGCTCTTAAAAATGAGGATCCTAAAGGATTTGATTAGAGTGAGAACAACCAACCAGGTCTGAATCAGCCAGTATTTGCTTCAGAACCTGAGCTTAGAAGAGTGAAGGCAGGACATTTTGAAAAGTTAGCTCAGGATTCCTTACAGCTAAGTTCATAAAAATTAAAATGAAAAAGGGCTCCTTATTTCCTATGAGCAGAACTTTTCAAGTGGCCTCTTCCCATCTGAACAACTCCAGAGAGAATAACCTCTCCCAGTGTGTTGATACAAGAGGCCTGAGAGTTCCTTTTGACCTGTAGACTCCTAAGAGACTGCAGAGAGAGTTGAATTCCAGAGACAGTCGTGACAGAATGCAAAGAATTAATAGAGATGGTAATCACCTGACCATACAACCAGTAATTAAGGAGGAGTCCTTCAGAAAACTGAAATGGATGGAATTCTTCTTAGAGTTAGGTGATCCTAAAAAAAATTTGACTTGTGAAGTGAATGCTGAGAGAAATTCCATAAGAAAGAAAAGCAAGCAGATAGTGTGACAAGAAGGAAAATGAGTCCAGCAAAAAGGAGCTCACCCATACACAGGTATTTAGTTTTCTGTATCAAGCATTGTGTAAGAAGCTAAGGATATAGTAGTAAGCTAGAGATACAGTATTGAACAAGCAGAAGACAAGACTGTTGAGTGGAAGACAGATAAATGTATATGAAACCAAATAAAGTATGGGAGGTTGTATGGCAGAGGAAGGGGCAAGTTTCTCGGAGAACATCTAGGCAGGGGAACAAAACTAGTCACACTTCCTGAGAAGGAGATGAGTAAGTTAAAGGCCAGAAGAAATTAACCACATGAAATGTGAGGAAGTCATGATCCAGGACACGGGAAGTTTATAGGGCACTTGGAAGGAGGAATTCAACAGAGCTGGAGAGTAGTGTGTGAAAAGGAGGTTGGCAAGCGGGAAGAAATGGGATTAGAGAAGTAGACGAGGCCAGGTGATGGAGGGCTCTCCGGGCTGTGTCAAGAGGTTTGCGCCTTATCTTAAGGCAATGGTAGCCATTTAATAATTTTGGACAGGGAAGTACTCCAGGTACTAAATATAACAAAGTCCTTCCCCCAGATTTTCACCTAGGTATGCTTAATGGCAGAAGCTAGTGAACAGATACCTGGAACATTGTTTGACATAGTTAACTTTATGAAGTGGAATTTCTTGGTATCTTGGGTTTCATATTCAAAATATTATGAGCATTTAGCATAATATATCTGTTTATTTTAGGATAAAATAGTTTAGAACATATACCTTTGATAAAATTGATGCACCTTAAATACAGAGCAAGAAGATACTGAGGCTCCAGGTGCCCCAGTCACATTGCCTTTTACTCTTGAAGTTGCAGAAATAGGAGTAAGAGTTTAAATGAGAATTGTGTTTTCCTGACTGAACCTAGACAGAGAGGAGAGGTCTTTTCCACTTAGAAAAAGACAAAATGCACTGGACATCTACAGAAATGCAAAAAGAGAGAGAGATACATGAAAGATAAAAGACAAATAGTTGCAGACTAGAAGCAATAAAGACAAAATGCCTTGAATATGAGAAGTGGAGAGGAAGTCTTAGCAGTCCCTGCAGCCAGCAAGCTTCTGGAGACAGTGTGACAAGTAAGGGAAGTTAGCCAGTCCAGCTAGCACCTTGGAGAAACCAAGGAACAAGGGACACAGAGCTCCCCAGGATGAGATGTTGCTTCTCATCTGGAGTAGCAAGATTATGCCAGTTCCTATCCAGGGAAATTCTCTCACGTGAAGATTAAATAACATCAACATGTATAAATATAGCTACATAAAACTATTACGTATACTTATGTATAATTAACCCAGTGCTATTGTTATTTTTAAATTAACAGCTTTGTGTCGAAAGCCCCATGCAAAATAATTTCTTTCAGACTTTAAGAACCAGAGCCCATGTGACCTCCACCCCAGTCACGATCTTCATAGCTAGGCAGGGTCAGTCCTTGATTTATTCTCCCAGGTTCCCAATTCCAGGTACCTCTTAGTTTTGAACAATGCTGACAATCATGAAAGCAGTTAATATTTATGAGCGCTTATTGTGTGCTGGCACTGTTCTGAATGCTTTACTTGATTACTTCATTCAACAACACTCACAACGACCTTATTTTTATCCCTACTTATAGATGAAGAAAGAGGCACAGTGAAGTTAGGTGGCTAACTCAAGCCACACAGTGAAAGAAGGGGAGTCAGGATTCTAGTGTAGGTGGCATTGGAGCCCATGGTTTTAATCATTCTGATATGCATCCAGGTAACCAATTCATACAGAGCTGTGGTCAGAGCTCTCTCTTCACCAGAGAGGTCTGACATGTGTCTGACAATGTTAATGCCCAGAGCTCCCTAGGAAGTGAGTTTGGAATAGATCATGCTAACATGACCTATCTGGTTAGCATAAATCTTCAATTGTCTAAGGCTAAAATAAATGTTGGGGCTGGAAAGCTACTTTGGATGAAGGTTGCAGCAGTTTCTCTCTCTTACACTCTCTCTTACACAGTAGAGGGTTTTCCAACTACTTCTGATATAGTATAACTTGTTTTTCTGGAAACTCATAAACTCAGGTTAATTACCATTGTACATTATAAGCCCAGATGAGCTTATTTTAGACTCTTTATCTGTAGCTTGGAATTCTATATATAGCAACATCCAAGTAAACGAGTTAACCATACTATATATTTCCTTAGCCCATTCTACTTTCTACATTTCTTGAAAATTATTTTGTATTTTGTTACTTTCCTCAAATGTTCATTATCCCTTCCATCCTTCCTCTCACCTAATAACTTGCTTACTATTTAATTGAGAAAATTAAAGCAATCAGAAGGAGGGTTCCATAAGTGCTCCTATTATGTGTGACTGACTGCATATGAGACTGTACATTCTACTTTCTCTCCTTTTAAATGTGGATGTACTCTCCTGTCTTCTCAACAATGTCAACCCCTGTATCTGCACATGAAAATGGAATTCCATTCCCTGGATTCTACTTAAAGATATTGCCCAGAAATTCTCTCTTGTCTTTCCTGAAGAGTCAGCTCCCCAGCTCCGCCTTTTGAATGATTCCCATCAGGTGTTATTTGTCCCATATACTGTGCCATTTCTCTCCTACCGTTTACAGCAAAACTCTTTAATACAGTTGGTTACACTTGATGTCCCCTAATTCTCTCTGTCTATTCTCTCTCAAGCTCACTCTTGTCATGCTTTTGTTTTTGTCTCTCCACTTAATGACCTCAATATTGCTAAATCCGATAGTTGAAATTTAGTCATACTATTTAAACTATAATTGACATAATTGACTGCTCTTGCCTCCTGGAAACTATTTCTTCATTTGACTTCTAAGATACCAAACTCTTAGTTTCCTATCTCTTTGGTTTCTCTTTCTCAGTCTCCTTTGATGTTTCATTTAAACATCTGATCTCTAAACATTGGAATGTCTTAAGGCTCAATCCTTGGACCACTTCTCTTTCACACTTACAGGTCATCTAATTCAGTCTCTTCACTTTAAATTCCATCTTTATACAGATAGCTCCAAGATCTATGGGTCCAACCCCTACTACTCTTCTGAATTAGACTCATATATCAAGTACCTACTCAACGAACAGGAATATCAGCTTCATCTGTGTTAGGCAAAAATGAGGAAAGGTAAGAATTGAAAAAGAGCACAGGAAGGATGCGTGTCAGACCCTGTTAGTTGCCAACTCAAAATTCATTCCCCAACCTGTTTCTTGGAAGAAGTACTCTGATTTTGTTCACATATCCATATTTCAGGAGAGAAATCACATACCTACTATCTTAGTCCATTTGTGTTGTATAAAGGAATACCTGAGGTTGCACAATTTATAATGAAAAGAGGTTTATTTGGCTCATGGTTCTGCAGGCTGTACAAGAAGCATGGTGCCATAATCCACTTTTGGTAAGTAACTCAGGAAGCTTTCAATCACGGTGGAAGGCAAAGGGGAGTAGACGTTTCACATGGCAAGAGAGGGAACATGAGGATGCCACCAAGCCATTCATGAGGGATCTACCCCCATGACACAAGCACCTACCATCAGGCCCCACATTCAACACTGGGGATCAAATTTCAAGATGAGATTTGTAGGGGACAAATACCCAAAGTATATCACCTGCCTCAAGGGTAAATCTTGTATAATCTTAAGCAATGAAGTGGTACTTATGCTAATCGTTTGTTATAGGAGACGTCATTTCTGTCTAATAAGAATTGAAGAAAAATCTGATAGAAGGATTCTGAGAAAGGCTTCCTCATTGACAAAAAGAGATGCACAGAAAAAGATGGACAACTTTCTTTTGATGGACTTTGAGGGCTCTGGATGAGATGCCTGGAGCTATTACAGCCAGCCAGCAATGCAGTGAGTGCTAGCCTGAGGACAAGCCCCATGCTGCGGACAGCCAAGAGGAGTGATAGGAAGAGAACAAGTGCCTGGTGATATCAGGAGCCTTTGAAATAGCTAACTCAGGAGCTGCTCTACAGCTAAACTTCCTGTTCTGAGGATACAAATTTGCCTTATTGTTTAATCCAGTTGAGTTAGGACGTTTTTGTTACTTGAAGGTTAACCATTAAAACTAACAATAGTGTGGAAGTTTTCAGGGAGGTAAATCTGAATATACTTATTCAGGTTTAACTGGAGTAGTCAAGGTCACAGATTCTCTACTCATTTTTTGTTCTGCTCACCTGTTCTTTTTATCTCAGCTGCCACTGAACAATTGACTGTTAGATTACCTGCTGATTTCCCCAGTTGAATGCCCATTGTATTGAACATCCTCTTTCTCCATTCAGCTGAAAGACAAGATTGGAATTTTTCCAAAGAAATTTTATAGAATAAGAATGCTAAAAAAATATGAATTTTCCTCTTCCTTCTCCCCTCCTACTCTTCCTCTCCCTCCTCCTCCTTCTTTTCCTCCTCCTCCTTATCTTCCTTCCTGTCCTTCTTTCTCCTACTTCTCCTTATTCTTTTTCTTTCATTGTCATTGCTAATTTAAGAGCACACATGAGACTGGTACAGATTTTGGGCACTCATTTCAGTGTGTTTTCCTTACTAACGCTCTCTGTGGAATGGAAAAGAGATGCTAAACAACTTCCAACCAAGGACAGCTTTTGACTGTGACACTCCAACATAGTGAATCAATCTTTCATCTCTTTCAGCCTTCATCAGAATAAGTTTTTCTTTTAAAACAACCTTGTGTTCTTGAGTCATTTATTTGCTCACTTATTCAATAAATATTTGTTGAGCACCTACAAGCAAGCCTTTGTTCTAGTTAAGAAGGAAACAGTGTTGAACATGACAGAAGGTGCCCCTGCTTTCAAGGAGTGTACATTCTAGCAGGAAGGGTGTGGGGTAGGGTTACAAACAATAAAAGGAAACAAACAACCAAGGTAATTTCTGAAGGAAATAAACAAGGTGGCATGGCAAAAGACGATGTGGAAGGAGTGAGGGGCTACTTTAGGTAGAGTGGTCACATCAGGGTTTTCTAAGAGGACTTTGGAGCTCACATATAAAGGATGAGAAGGAGCCATCTATGCAAAGCCAGGGAAGGCTGATGCAGGCAGAGAAAGCAGTGCAGGGGTTCTGAAGTCAGAACGAGCTAGGCTTGTTGGAGTGGCAGAAAGAAAGCCAGTAGGGCTTGGATATAGTGAGGGAAGGACCAACAAGGTATACAGGGGTAGATCATGATGGCCTGTGACCATGGGAAAATAATGATTTAACAACAGGGCTGTGGGAAGCCATTGCAAGGTTTAAGCAGGGAGTTATTTAATCTGATTTATATATTTTTAAAGTTCCCACTGACTACTCTGGAAAACACATCAATCTCTGCATCTGTGGTCACATTGCCTTCTCCTCTTCTGTGGTATCATCTTCCTCCACCTCCTTCCTGTAAGGAAACTTGTGATTGCATTTAGGGTCCACCGAGTCAAATTGCTCCATTTCAAAATCCTTAATCATACCTGCAAAGTCTTGTCTTTTGTCATACCAGGTTACATTAAGAAGTTCTAGGGATTAGGATGTAAATATCTTTTGAGGAGGCATTATTCAGCCTACCAAAATGTGTATATACTGAGAAAGAGAGAGAGAGAGAGAGAGAGTTCCTGGCTTCCTAGAGTAACAATATACTTCCCACTTACCTCAGATAATTGTCTTTTTTTTCCTTTTTTTTTGAATCAGAATCTTGCTGTGTCACCCAGCTGGAGTGCAGTGGTGTGATCACAACTCATTGCAGCTTTGACCTCCCAGGCTCAAGCACAATATTTCCACCTCAGCCTTCCAAGTAGCTGCGTCTAAAGGGGTGTGCCAGCACACCTGGCTAGTTTTTTTAATTTTTAATTTTTTGTAGACATGGGGTCTTACTATCTTGCCCAAGCTGGTCTTGAACTCCTAGGCTTAAGTGAGCTTCCTGCCTCAGCTGCCCAAAGTGCTGGGATAACAGACATGAGCAACTGCAACCAGCTTTAGATAATTGTCTTTATGGATGACCCTTACAGATGTATTCTTTTACCTGCCATGTGACTCTGTGACCCTCAAAGCTCTTTCCCGGTCCTTTATTCCATCTTGTTTAGTTTTCTTGTAAATATTTTCTGTCTGAGTAAGGCTCATTATCTAATCAATTAAACCATTCTGTATTTTACTGAGCACTTATCTGCCAGGTATATTGTCTATCGTGTCACTAAAATCTATGCTTCATGAAGCAGGGGCTTTTTCTATTATGTTCACTATCACAGTCCAGTGCCTAGAACAGTCCCTGGCACACAGCAGATACTTAATGGATATTGATTGATTGGATGAATGAATAACATGGCAGTGAACAAGCAGTCATGGACATGAACTTGATCCCTGAGCTCATGGAACTTTAATTTAATGGTACTTACTGCTGGCAGGCAAAGCTGGATTCTTTTACTTATAATAGTCAGTGTCTAGCCATATGGCTTTGATGACAAGTGCTGTTGTTCTTTGGAACCTGGCCACATTACATCAATTCATCCAATGACCAGCCACAGATTCATCATAGCTTCACATTTCCAAGTAAGTGAATACATTTTGGGTTGCACAAAATTACTATTTCCTGTCGGAAGTGTCCCTCCAGTTCTCACAACCTTTCAGAATGAGGGCGATGAGAAGCTCTTGATCTTAATGAGAAATCAAATGCTCCTCAATCCAGGTTATTTCCTTCCTTGCTTCCCTCGGTTCTTGAATGACCTGTGATCCCTTTGGTCACATCTTATTCTGAAAGGAAGGAATTATGCTGCTCAAGTGCTTCAGCTGTAGTGCTAGTAGAGTTTTTTTTTTTTAATCATACTTCTGCAATAACAATAACTAACAAAAATTCACCAAAGTAAAAGAGAGCTACTTCTTTATCATGTTCTGCTATTTTGGCATCACTATTAAAATCATTCGTTTTCTAACTAATCCAAAAAGCCATGAGGCTAGAGAAGTGGTGAAACAGCTTCTATGTATTTTTCTTTAACATGTAACCTGGGTCTGGGTATGATGGCTCATGTCTGTAATCCCAGCACTTTGGCAGACTGAGGCAGAAGGATCCCTTGAAACTAGGAGTTTGAGACCAACATGGGCATCATAGCAAGACCCCATCTTTACAAAAATAAAAATAAAAAATTAGCCAGGTGAAATGGCATACACCTGCAGTCCCGGAGGGTGAGGTGGGAGAATTGCTTAAGCCCAGGAGTTCAAGGCTGCAGTGAGCTGTGATAGCACTATGTACGGCACTCCAGCCTGGGTGACAAAGTAAAACTCTGTCTCTAAAAACAAAATTAAAAAGAATAATAAAATGTAACCTGGAAGGGAAAATAAAGATTCTAGGGAAAAAACTAACAAAATAAAGGAAGTTAGACATTCTGGTGCAAAATTAAATTCAATATACATCTCAGAATTTTCAAATTACGCTTCTTTGAATAAACAATTTAGGCTACCCAAACATGCTGATTGTTTCTGAATTCCTTTCAAACTTGGGAACATATGTAGGCATCGTGGTGGACATGTAAATGAATGTTTCCACGCAAAGGGTACTCATAAATCATTTGTTTTTCAAATGAAATGCCAGCTTATGTTAAGAAGAGAGAATTACTTAGAAAAATATGCCACTATGGAAATTGATAATATATGTGCAGTTTCAGCACCAGGAAATCATTTTTAAACACAATATCTAAAAAATCGGTATTTTACAGAAAAATAAATGGGCCAAGTGTATCTTAATATTAAAGGAAGAATAGAATTACAGAAAAAAAGATATCAAAATAAGGAGTAAATACAATTTCATATCATTACATAAAAAGTATTTTCAGGACCACAAATATTGTAGCTGTCATCCTCATCCTCATCCTCATCATCATCAAAACCATTAAGAGTTTGTATGTTAATAAAAATGTGGCACAATAAAAAGATAATTTTATACTTTTCTAGGAGCTAATATTGTAAAAGAAGGCCACCCTGAAATGTCTACACAAGTGAAAACCATACTGATATCTACTTTAGTAAAATGGTAAAGTAAAACACATAGAGGGTTATGGAAATTCTCACTTAACAAAGTTTTAATGGAAGTTCTCTGGACTATCTTCTTAATTTTTCTGTTAACCCAAAACTTTTATAAAAAATAAGTTTTTTTTTAAATAAAACCTTTAGGTTCCATGTATGTTGGAGGTGATTGAAATTTGGTGGAGGTGGCAATGGTGAATAATACAGAACTTCATGAAGAAGTCAGAAATGCCCTTGGGCTTTCAGATAAGCAATCTTTTAACACTTTCTGGTGAAAAGCAGGATTTCATAGCAGTTTGAATGATGGAACTGACATGGTTGGTTAGGAAGGAAGTTGTAGCCACATGGTATGAACCACAGGGAGGCTCACAGGTAGCAGTGAGGTGCCTGGACAGTGGAGGCTCTGCAGAGTTTATGAAGAAATGACTTATAGACCTAAAAAGAGAGCGCTCACAAAGGATTGCTGTCTGCTAATAACCAACCATGAACCAGCATTTTGGACTTAGTGAATCAAAATTTAGTTTAGACACTATGAACTATTATTATGTTACAATGGGTCAAATAAATAAAAAATTATTTACTTTTTAATTGCAAGAGCATAAGAAGGCTCAACTTTTCTAATTGCCCTGAGTTTCTGAACAGTTTTGCCAGATTACCATTGAGCCCACTTTTAGAGAGCAGACCAATATCTGTACTAAAGTCACTTTATGCAGAGCCCACTTTTAGAGAGCAGACCAATATCTGTACTAAAGTCACTTTATGCAGAGAAAACTAGATACAGCAGGAGGTGTGAAAGAGGAACCAAAAAGTTTTGCCAATAGACTGTATATTTGGATTAGAGGACAGAAGCCTATCTCATACCTTATTACAATATCAATTCCAAATTAATTAATAATTTCAATGTGGAATGGAAACAAAGGGGGGAAAAGCAATATTTATATGATCCTAGGAATAAGGAAGCATTTTCTAATCATGACACTAAAACCAAATACAACTAAGGAAAAGATCAATTGTTTTTATCATTTTGAACATAAATAACCTAAACAATATTTTAGGTTTAAAACATTCGAAAAAATATTTGTTGTATACATATCAGATAAAAGGTTAAGATGTTTAATATATAATGAGCTCTTGGAAATCAATGATAGATGAATACACCAAAAGGAAAATGGCAAAGGACATGAATAGGCTCTGCTCAAAAAAGAAATATGGATGGCCAATACACATTTGACATCACATTCATTCCTTTTTTTTTTTTTTTGAGACATAGTCTCGCTCTGTCGTCCAGGCTGGAGTGCAATGGCATGATCTCGGCTCACTGCAAATTCTGCCTCCCAGGTTCAAGTGATTCTCCTGCCTCAGCCTCCTGAGTAGCTGGGATTACAGGTGCCCACCACCACGCCCAGCTAATTTTTGTATTTTTAGTAGAAACGGGGTTTCACCAGGTTGGCCAGGCTGGTCTCAAACTCCTGACCTCAGGTGATCCACCTGCCTCGGCCTCCCATAGTGCTGGAATTACAGGCGTAAGCCACCATGCCTGGCCAATATGCATTCTTAATATAATGCAAAGAAGTTCAAATTAAAAGTAATAATAAGATACCATTTCTCTTCTGTCAGTTATATAAAGGTTAAAAATGATAATACCTAGTGTTGGCTAAGTAACAAGCCAAAAATGATGGCAGAAGTATTCATCTTTCCACAGGAAAACTTGTCAATATTTATTAAAATTCCTTAATGTTTATTAAAAGCATTCGTTTTGATACTGGAATTTCAACTATAAAAATTACAATGATGGTATAAGTATATTCATCTCGGGATTTTTAATATTAAAAAATTGAAAAAGCAAGCATTCCAACAGTAGAGAACTGAGTTAAATAAATTATGCATCTTACATAGTCATTGAAAGTTTTAATTTTATAGTGAATTATATTGTAGAATTAATTTTTATTCTTTGAAAATTATATTGTAGAAGAATATTAGTTAACATTGGATAAATTTAGGTTCTTGTTTAAAGTCAAAACAGCAGAGCGCAAAACTGCATATATTGGTGATCTTATTGCTATTAAAAATATTGTGTATATATCAAGAAGATATGAAAGAATATACAACAAAATGCTAGTGAAAACTATCTTTTGATGTTAGGCGTATAGGTAATATTAAGCAGCCGAATGGAAAAGTTCTTATGCTTTACGCTGTAAATCTTTCTGTTTTTGTCACTTTTGGTTTGAATTAGTAATAGAATTTTGATTCAATATTACTGAGTTGACACAAAATTGAATCAAGGACAAAACTTAGGACATCTAGCATGATAGATGGAAATTGAATGACAAAATGATTTGGGGGTGATGGAATGATTTTAAATCATCTGGCTTAAAATGAGGACTTTGGCACAAAAGAGGAAGGTATGATTAATGTAGCTGGGCTGGTGGCATCCAGTACTGGGGTTTGGATGAGTTCGTTTGGTGGACATTTCAAGAGTCGGTTTGCATAAAGTTCTGAGCAGCCATCTGGGAAGGATCATCTCAGGACAAACTTGGCCTAAGAGCAAAGCACCACAGTGAGAGGCTCAGTGGTTCTGACTTATCATCGTGTTTGTCACTCACATGTGTCCCAATACAATGCTGCTGAATTTCCTGAGTCCTGGGAAAGGAAATGGTTATATCAAAATTCAAAGACCGGATTTAGTTTTTAAAAATGTTACCAGAAAGTAGGAACACAAGCACACTGCTTTGGTGCCATTCAAGTAGAAAGTAATGCAAAAGGGGTGAAAAGCATACTGCCAATTGGCTCAAGTTGCAGCCTTTGTAATTTTATACTCTTCTGCAAAAGCAGAGTAGCATCCTTGAACTATACCACTCAACCCCACCCCCCAGCTAAGCCTAGCTTATGCTCTGATGGTTCCTTAGTGGGCACTGGGATGTAAAGAACTAGTTTCAACTAGCTTTTAGTAGGGACTGTCAATGAGCAGGAAATTGGAGTCTGGGATATTATTGAGCCTCAAATTATGTTTACACTAAATAGGACTTTTTCGTTGTTCCAGTAGTTTTTAAACTTTTCTTTTTAACAGCAAGACACTTCTTGCGAGTTAAATATTATGCATAACCCAGAACAAAAAATTGATTACTGCAGAGCCGACTGACATAAGGAGTGGGGTGAGGGAGAAGGAGTATAAAAACCCAGCGGCCCCTTATCATCCCCTCTGTAACCTAGGGATACCTCTTGGAACCATTAGGGCTGAAAACCACAGATCCATCCAACTTCCAGAGATGTGCAATGACTCGCTCAACATATGTGGCAGCAAAGACAGGGCTGGATCCAGCACTCCTTTCCCTGGGATATTTTTCCCTCCCCGTCACTCCCTGTATGATTTCTTTAGCACTTCTTCCTTAGAAAGCCTCTGTGGTGCTCCTTTTTGAGAAACACTGAGTCCTGGGAGTTGGGAGGAAGAGGAACAGAGCAGGTGTTACATGGTGAGATAGCCCTGAGAGAGATGGGACAAGCTACACAAACCTCAGTGGAAAAGCCGTACAGAGCCTGCACATGCCTGCCCCTGAGTCCCTTGGCAGTGAAGCCAAGCATCTCCTTAGGGCTGTGTTTTCTGGAGGACATGAAGGGGCCCTGAACAGGGTGGGTTTTCTGCAGACATTCCCTCCTGCTGCCGCACAGTGCAGCTGAACCCTCTGGCCTTCTGAGGTCACCATGGGCCCTCTGAGAGAGCCTTTGATTTAACATGTAAGGGAATTCCCACTGGCTGATTAAATATTTTTATATTTTATCATCTTCCTGCAGCTAACAGCTTTTGGCATGCAGGGTATTTTCATGAATGTTATAAGTAAATATTATGGGGTCAGTCACAGAGATGAACATGGATTTGCAAGCCTAGGGCTGGAAGACATTAGGCCTCACATCTAAAACAATGTGGGTATGGAAAAAATTAAAATATTGAGAACTTGAAAATACTCAAAGCCTGAAACCGTGCATCTATAATCCAGTGTTCACAGAATTCAGATAAAATCAAATTGATTTTAAGTGCTACATTTAGATATCCAAGGGGAATTCATTGCTTTTATACTTGAGTTTTGAGCATTTATTAGGAGAGAGAAAGTAGGATTACACTTTCACATTAAATACCACCAGTTTTGTTTTCCAGACAGGACTAGACCCTTCCACAAAGCATGACAGATTCTCAAGATGCCAAACCACTGCTTAGAGTTTCCAGGGGCCACAGGTCACTGCTGGTTCAAATGGCCCTTTGGAAAATAAAATAAATAAATAAATAAATAAAATGCAACTCCGGTGGCATCATGGTCTGGTACCCTCTTGGGTAAGAAAGTCTGGGTGAGTTGCTTGGAAACTGATGTCAGAAAAATCCTCCTTGACACGGTGACTCACAGCTGGGAATTTACATCTTCCTAAGCAACTGCTAAACTTCTGCTGTGGTTGTGGCCGTTTCATAGCCACAGGTCTGGAAATCCCTGGGGAATCCACGCATAGTGTTATAGGTCAGTGGTTCCTAATGACATCTGTCTCAAGACACTTTCTCAAAGCATCTTTTCTACTTTCCTCCCATCTCCCATAGTCCCTGGCACAGGTCAGGATGAATGGAAGGTACTTAACAAATATATTTGATTTGATTTGCTGATCTATTTTGCCCTATCAATCTCATTTCACCTCTCCCAGTGGTTTGCTGTTTGCTCTTGTGCTACCTTAAGTCTAAACTTACATGAGTCCAAATAATTTTATAAGCTTTCTCATTAGTTTGAGTGCATTTATTCAACACATCTATAAATGTTCTTCTCTTTCAAGGTGTTGGCAACATAACAGGATTTGCTGTTGTCTGCAAATTCAAGAGCCTGGCCTAAGTGTATGTAATTAACAGAGTCTTAGTGCCAGGGATATAGCAGACAGTCAGTAAATATACAAGGAGAGAAGGAAGGGATGGAGTGAGGGAAGGAGGGAGGGAGGAAAAGAAGGAAAGAGGAAGGGGAGGAGGGAGAAAAAAGGAAGAAAAGAAGGAAGAAAGGAAAGAAGGGAGGAAGAAAGAAGGGAGGGAGGAACCACCCTGGTGCATAGTTCAGTTCCATCAGGGTGATTTTGAAACCCCTTGTGAACATCCTGATTAAAGGGTAGGCCCCTGTAACAACCTAGGTAAGAATCCTCTTCCAATAAGGAGGTGCAGTGGAGATAAGATGACAGAAGGGCGTGGAGGAAGGAGAGGGCAGAAAGGTCAGATAGTGTATAGGGCTGAGGCGCCAGGGGAACGGCGCTGAAGATGCTGACCTGGCTCCAGCAGGAAGTCGTGCTAAAGCTCCTGCCAAGTTCCACAGCTCTGCTTTCTGCAGTCCTCAGAAAGCTCTTGAAAACCCTGTTTGAAAAATGCTGGTGTAGATTAGGGTGTCTTATCAAGTTGATCTGAATGGAATGAAAACCTTCAGAAGCATAGATCAGATGGTACCTTACACTTTCTCTTGCTTACCCAGCCTGCCTCTCTCACATCGGGAACGGATTACATTGTTCCAGGCCCAGCATCGAGCCAGTCTCTGACCCTGCTTTTGGAGAAGTTTCTCCCCACCTTCCCCTCTTTGCCATGCCCGATGGCTGTCTTCACTGACCCTCACCACGAAAGCTGGGAATCGCACAAAGAGATTTGCCTGGCCTCTGGAAACTGCCCCAGGAGGTTTTACAATATTTTTCTTTGATTGGAACCTGTAGTACCAACTGACAAGCTGGGTTTGGGTCATCCCTGAAGTCTAGTGGGATTGTAGGAGAGGGTCTACTGAGAATGCACGAGAAGGAACCTAGTAGAGGGGACACGCTTATTTTTGTTCTCTGAAATGAGACTTTATTGACCTCCCAGGTGAGCTCTTCAATGTTAGAAAATAGCTAGGGGCTGGGTGCGGCGGCTCATGCCCATAATCCCAGCATTTTGGGAGGCCGAGGTGGGTGGATAGCTTGAGGCCAGGAGTTCAAGACCAGCCTGGCCAACATGGTGAAACCCCGTCTGTACTAAAAATACAAAAATTAGCTAGGTGTGGTGGCACGTGCCTGTAATCCCAACTACTCGGGAGGCTGAGGCAGGGGAAATCACTTGAACCTGGGAGGCAGAGGTTGCAGTGAGCCAAGATCATGCCATTGCATTCCAGCCTGGGTGACAAGAGCAAAACTCCATCTCAAAAGAAAAAAAAGAAAAGAAAAGAAAAGAAATAGCTAGGGAGGAGAAGGAGGGAAAGATGGACTAATTTTTTAAAGACTTGGCAAATCATGGTTGGTTAAAAGTTAGATTTATATGAATATTCGCAGCAGCTCTGTGCTGATAATGGCAATACCTTTTTTTTTCTTTTTTCTTTCTTTCTTTCTTTTTTTTTTTTTTTCAGATGGAGTCTCGCTCTGTTGCCTAGGCTGGAGTGCAGTGATGTGATATTGGCTCACTGCAACCCTCCTGGGTTCCAGCGATTTTCCTGCCTTAGCCACGAGCAGCTGGGATTACAAGCATGCGCTAGCTATCACGCCTGGCTAATTTTTGTATTTTAGTTAGAGACAGGGTTTCACCATGTTGCCCAGGCTAGTTTTGAACTCCCGACCTCAGGTGATCCACCCACCTTGGCCTCTCAAAGTGCTGGGATTACAGGCATGAGCCACCATGCCCAGCCGATAATGGTAATATCTAATGAGATGAAATGCTTACTAAGTGCCAGGCACAGTGTTAAACACCAACCTCACTCCTCACAAGAAGCCTGTGAAGTAAGTACTTTCATCATCTTGGATTTACAGATGAAGAAACTAAGGCTGACAAAAATGAAGTAAAATTTCAAGGCTATGCAGCTGGTAAATGGCAGAACTTGAACTTTTGAATTTGTGTTTCTGGTTAGTATTCTATTATCTTTGTACTCTGGGACACACACACACACGTACACAAACTGAGTAAATCCTATTAAATAAATCTTGTTCCAAGGTTAAAATTCACAATTGCTTTTTTTCTAGATTTAAGAGTTTTCACTACTTGAACTTGCATTGCCCAGTTCTGAAGTGGGTTTGCTTAAACACCAAGCTATGACACCTGCCAAACTAAAGCAATCTCTGACTGTCTCATTTCTCCCCCTAATACACAAAGCACAAGCACAAACACTGCCTGGATGTTCTAGAACCCTGGACTAAAAACCCAAGACTTTATATACGCAACTCAAGTTCCTCGATTTTCTTTCTTTCCAAAGATTCTGAAATACCTTCTGGCTCACTGCTTCCAACCAAAGAGCAGTTTCCCTGACTGAGGAAACTGTGGTTGTGGGATTCTTGAGCCATCTTCTTAGAGAAGTTCCCTTTGCTTTTTTGTATTTGTGCAGGACATTTGTGCAGGGAGCTCTTGGAAGGACATTCAGATTTTGTTCAGCTGTGTTTGTTGACACATTTCTGGACTCTCTGCAAATAAGAGTAGATACAAGACTCAAGTCCTGGAACCCTTCTGTAGCTAAACTCAGAGTCTCAAATTGTGAAAGCTGCTTTCAGGGTCACATTCTATGGTACCTAGAAACACTGCACTGAAAGAGAGGTATGTTTCCTCAAATTTTAGCAATTGTAATTTCTTAGTGGAAGTAATTGGATTCCACAGTTTGTTTCCTATTTTGGAAGTTACAGAGAAATCAAAGTCTCTCATAGCAAAAGTATTTTTCTGTCTTAGCCCACTGTTTCCACTTTCAAAATATGTTAAAACAACAACAATAATAAAGCTATTTCAATTATGCCAAATTCCCCCAGACTCCACTATTGTGACTGTGTTTCTAGTTGATATTCTATAATCTTATCACTTTCAGCCAC
Source organism: Pongo pygmaeus (assembly GCF_028885625.2). Lineage (NCBI taxonomy): Eukaryota > Metazoa > Chordata > Mammalia > Primates > Hominidae > Pongo > Pongo pygmaeus. Next base: position 48,445,335 of record NC_072387.2, read on the forward strand.
ACATCCACATACCACCCTGGGTTATTTATAAAGATAAATCCTGTGCTGAGATCAAAATCTACAATCTATTTTTTCTAGGTCTAAATTTGTTTTTGCGGCTTTAGAAATGATTTTGAAAATATTTTCCAGTGAGTTTATTTGTGTAAAAAAGATTTTGGTAAATAAATTACTCAGAACAAAACTAGCTTTTAGGTTGTCAGCTACCAACTACTATGTATTTGGAATATCTTGAGTTATCCAGGAACTGGTAGTTAAATGTTTGAATGATTTGTACTCTGAAGTTTTAATGTTTTCAAAGTGTGTCCGTCTAAAAATATAACTCCAAAATTCTGGCTCTTTGTGAGCATTGGCTTATTAGTGAATTAAATTTTGCATTATCCATACTTTCTGAACTTCAGTTTCCCCATCTTTAAAGTGGAATAAGTAATAAAATCTACTTCATAAAATTATCATAAGAGCTAAATGACATAAGACATGCAAAATAATGATTGCTCATCACACAATAAGTGCTCCATAAACAGTGCTTGAAAATATTATCTAAAGAGTTCAGTTTAAAATTAATAATTGAGTTATGACATTTACAACAATTTGTGTACATCTTCTATCCCCAGGAGCCCGCATGCTGTGGGAGGATGGCCAGTGGCCTCCCTTGACCTTCAACCTTCTCCAGTCTTCAGCCTCTCCTGACGCAGCAGTGTCTCAGTAAATATTGCTGGACAGAAATTCATGTGACTATCAACTTGCCATGCTCCCTGTTGGCATTGATAAGCAGGAGTTGTCTATATTTGGTATTCAATTTCTTTTCTTGAAACACACTTAAAAATTTTAGTGCTATTTTAAAAAATAGTGGTTTTGTTTTACTCTTCTGTTAAAGCAACTAAATTTGAAATTCTAATGCGAATTCAGTAAATGAGTGTTAATAAGCTTACACCTAAAAAGAGTCAGCAGATAAATGATGTAATTGGTTTTTCCAAGGAGAGGTAAAATTGGGAGAATGACAATAATTTGTGATTTGCTTTGGGTCTTGTCTCAGACACAATAAGCTACAGTCCAGATAGTTGAGCTACAGTGAAAACAACAGTCAATCTCACATGTGAAAGTTATGTCCCCTCACTTGTGAGAAAACCAATGTCATCAGGCCCTTTGCTTGAAAAGACCAGCTGAAGGCACATCAAGCTGAATTCGTAGCTTTTACTCTGTAAGGAAAATATTTCTGAACTTTCATCTAATAGAACTTTTCTACTCTTTAAATTGTACAAATAAATGTTGAACAAAAGTTCTAAGCGAATTTACAAATATTATCTGGTGTTATTGCAATACATCAAACATATTTGACTCAAACTATGGTTAGCTCCAGATTTAAATGTTGCATGTTCATGTGTGTAATACAGAGAACTTTAATTCATAGGATTGTATAAATGTTGGTCTAACATATATTTAGAATACCCAATATGTGCTATGACTAGTGCAAAGTGTTAAAGATATGGCACAAAAGAATAGGAGAGAAGTGCTAAGATGCTTGCCTAGATGATTTGGGACCACACTGTATAACGCTATGCTTTTGAATTTGAAGCACATTGTATTTTGAAGAACAAGGTGGTAAAAGACATTTATATTGAGTGGAGAACACTATAAATAGTGGCTATCTGGAGAGCTGGAATGCGAAGGTGTCCAAGACTGAAAGCAGCTTTAGGGGGTGAGCATGCCATGGAAGGCGAGAGCAGGCGTGACCGCTCACATGTTGAGTATTTGTCATCCTGGTCTTGTCAAAGTCAGCCACTGGTGCTTTCTGGCAAAGGAGTGGCTTCATTTGTGCTTAAAAAAGGATGTCAATAGTGAGAAGGATGAATTCAAGAGAGAACAAATTAGTGTTTGATCTTACCTTATGGACAGCTCATCTGGACACAGGACGCATTAGCTTTCTCAATTTGGGGGAAGGCAGGACAGGCCACTGCTGGGACAGGCCACTGTGATGAGAAATTGCTGCTCTGCACTGTCCACCCATGAAGGGAGAGTAATCTTGCCCTGTAGTATTTAAGCCATAAATTGGTTCATATTTCAGATTACAGGATATGACCAAGGCTATGTGTTCAATAAGAGACATTTTCTGAGCCCCAAGCTGACTACCAACCCTGATGAATGCTGTAAATTCATTCAGGGAAATGAATTCCTATCTCTTGACACAAAGTAGTCTCCAGAATCTGCTAGTATCCAAGCACATTTCTTCAGAATCAGGTGCATTTCTCTGAAAGAGCAATAGCAGCCAATGGTGCAGTGTGTCCATCAGAGTTCCAGCAGGAAACAGATGGCATTCTCAAACTGTTACTCAGGGATGAATGAGTGATTTAAAACAGTGTGGGAAGATGTAAGGGCATGTACAAGGGATGTTGAAGGACCCTGGGCTAAAATGGCAGAAACTGATAATGATGCATGAACTCTTTATTGCTCTTGAATCTGAAGAGTAGTGTGCCAGTTCCAGATCTCAGAGAGGGTAACCATAGGTAGAATGTTAATGGAGAGAAGCTGTGGCATTTGATGGAAAACATCGCCAATCTGTGCACACTGCAGGAAGGGAATGCACAGATGCCCTTTCCTTTCACTGGAGCAGGGAGCCCACTGGTACAGCCTGTACAGATCAGCCTACAAGGGACACAGTAGGACATAGAGGGTGAGAGTGGGTCTGCAGGGCAAAGGGGAAATACTAAGCTCCATACAGTTTTTGGTATGTGGTAAATCCACTTAAAATAATAATGATGGGACATTAGCAAAACTGTGGACTAGGAAGCTCCAAACTTGTGTTCTCTCAAAAATGTATTTAAAACAAACAAACCCCAAATCAACCAGAGGCTGTGTGAACCAAATTTGTAGAAGTTTTGGAAAACAATCAAAAGTTTACAGCAACCAAGCAAACAGCCAATCAAGAAAAGGTCATCTTTTAAATGTCAGTGAAGTTGTGTGGTGTTTTACCCTTCTTTGCCCCACTCCTTTCCCCTGGTGGAAACAGTCTTGGTCTTGAGCAGCAGCAACCCAGTTCCCAGTTCCTTTCTCTGAACCAGAAGGAGAGAGTAGACCTCCTTTGCAGATTATTACGTGTGTCTGTTCCAACCTGCCTGGGGATACCTGAAAAAATGACTTGCTCTTCTCTGTCTTACATAACTCAGAAAACATGCAAGAGAAGCAATGAGTACTGTTCAGAAAAGGTACAAGGGGGCTACAAACCCACTGATTGGCTGAGTCAAGACAGTCTTGCTGAAGACATATGATAGTCCAACTAAGGCTTGAAGGAGAAGCTGGGGTGAGACTCTTTGGGAAATGAGGACATTCAAAAGCAACTGTTTATATGGGGGAATCTAGGAAGCCATGTACATGGCCAGGTAAGATACATGCTTAAAAAAATTCTAAGGAGAACTTAGATGTTCACCCAAGACTGATATCTAGGCTCAGAACAAGCCTGAGTGCTAAAGGATTCCCCAAGCATACAGCTGGGTCTGAAAAGACTGAGAGGTGGTTTCTCCTCCCCACCCCCACCCTGTCTCTCTGGTACTTTTAAAATTTTGTTTTAGCTCCTGGGACTCAAGGAAATCTATCAAAACATAGCTGAACATAAGCTAGAGGAACACATGCTTCAGTGAGCACACATGACAAGAAATAGCCTTTGCAAAAAATGTTTGAAAAAAAAAATCTCAGAACAAATGGACTACTATAGCCTTCAGCAATCAAAATCAAAACAGCAAACTCTGGGGAGGGGGATAATCTGATTTCCAGAATGACCACATTATTATTATAAAATGCCCAATATTCAACAACAAAAAATCACTAAGTTTACAAAAAAAATCCATACAGAAAAATATGACTCATTTAAATGGATAAAATGAAATGACAAAAACTATCTCTGAGAAAGCTCGGATATTGGACTTACTTTAAAACAATTCCCTTATATATGCTCAAAATGCCAAGAGAAAACATGAAAAAAGAAGTAAAGAAAATCTTGAAAATGATGTATAAAAAAATGAGAATATCAACAAAGAGATTAGAATTATAAAACAGAACCAAACAGAAATTCTGGAGCTAAAAAATACAATAACTGAAATGAAAAATTCACTAATGGGGCTCAAAAGCAAACCTGAGCTAGCCCAAAAAAGAATCAGAGAATTTGAAGATAGGTTATTTGAAGTTATTGACTCTGAAGAGCAGAAAGAAAAAGGAAGAAAAGTGAATAGAGACTAAAGGACTTACGGGATGCCACCAAGAGGATCAATATGTGCATTATGGATGTCACAGAAAGAGAAAGAAAATGGCAAAGACTTTATTTGTTAAAATAATGACCAAAACGTCCCTAATTTTATAAAATATGCGAACCTAAAAATCCAAGATCAATGAATTCCAAGTAGGATAAACCAAAAGAGACTTACAACAAGACACATTATAGTCAAACTGTTGAAAGCCAAAGCTGGAGACAATCTTAAAAGCATTAAGAGAGAAGCAACTTATCACATATAGGGGACCCTTAATAAGATTATTTCCCAATTTTTCAACAGAAGCCATGGAGGTCACAAGGCTGTGAGATGATACATTTAATGTACTGAATGACACCCCCAGCCCAAAACACACACAAAACTGTCTACTGAGAATTCTCAACCCAGCAAAACTGTCCTTTAAAAATGAGGGAGAAATTAAGATATTCCTGGACAAATGAAAACTGAGGGAGCTCACTACCACTAGACTTGTCTTATAAGAAATGCTAAAGGGAGTTGTTCAAATGAAAAGGAAATGATGCTAGACAGTAACTCAATGTCAGATGAAGATATAAAGATCTCTGTTAAAGGTAAATATGTGAGCAAATATAAACGCCACTAGTGTTGTAATTTTGGTTTTAACTCCATTCTTTAGTTTTTACCTGGTTTATAAGATGAATGCATAATACATAATCATAAATCTCTTAGTGGATATACAATATATAAAGATTAATATTGTAATATTAATAACATGAGATGGGTTGGAGCTTTATTTTTTGAATATGATTGAAGTTAAGTTCATATCTATTTAAATTATATGGTTATAACTTTAGGATGTTATATGTAATTTCAATAGTAACAACAAAGAAAATATACGTAAGTATATACAAAAATAAATGAGAAGGGTGTCACTACAAAAACTCAACACAGTAGACACAGTAATAGAGGAAATAAGGAACAAAAAAGCTTCAAGACATGTAGAAAACACAATAAAATGCAAAAGCAAGTCCATTCTTATCAGTAATTATGTTAGATATTAATGGATTAAACTCTCCAATAAAAAGGCATAGATTGGCAGAATGAATTTTAAAATAATAGAACTATATGCTGTTGACAAGAGATTCACTTCAGATATAAAGATAGAATTAGATTGAAAGTAAAAGGATATGAAAAGATATTCCAGCTAAAAGTAACCCACCGAAAGAGAACTGAGGTAATAATATCAGTCAAAATAGACTTTAAGTAAAAAGCTGTTATAAAGGCAAAGAAGGATACTATGTGTTGATTAAAGGGTCAATTTATGAATAAGATGTAAAAATTATAAACGTGTATGCACCAAACATCAATGATCCAAAATATTTCAGGCAAACATTGATAAAATTAGAGGGATTAAATAGACAGCTCTAAGATAACACTAAGAGACTTCAATGCTCCAATTTCAATAATGGATAGAACAACAAGAGAGAAGATCAATAAGGAAATGGTGGGCTTGAAGAACATTATAGACTGAATACACCTGACAGACATGTGGATAACACTCCACCTAACAACAGCAGAATACATTTTTCTCAATTGCACATGGAACATTATCCAGAATAGACAATATAGTAGGCCACAAAACAAATCTTCATAAATTTCAAAGACTGAAATTATATAAAGCACTTTTCTGATTACAATAGAATAAAGCTAGTACTCAATAACAGAATACCAGAAAAATACACAAATATTTGGAAATTAAATAACATACTCTTAAACAATCAATGGATCAAAGAAGAAATCACAAGGGAAATTAGAAATTAACTAGAGAAATGGGATGCAGCAAAAGCAGTATTAAGAGGGAAATTTCTAACCATAAATGCTTATATTAAAAAAAGAAGAAAGATCTAAAAAAAAATAACCTTAAGTTCCTCTTATGGAACTAGAAAAAGAAAAACAAACTAAACCTAAAGTTTGCAGAATGAAGGAAATAATAGATCAGTGGAGAGATAAACAAAATAGGGAATAGAAAAACAATAGAGAAAAACCAGTGAAACTAAAAGTTGGTTCTTTGAAAAGATTAACAAAATTGACAAACCTGTAACCAGACTGACTAATAAACTAATTAAAAAAGTGACTCAAAAATCAGGAAGCAAAGTGAGATATTACTGTTGATGTGGTGGAAATAAAAAATAAAGACAATGCTATGAACATTAGTAAGCCAAAAAATTGTCTAACCTAAATAAAATACACAAATTTCTAGAAATACACAGCTACCAAAATTAAATTATGAAGAATTAGAAAATATGAATAGACCTATAGCTAGTAAGTAGATTAAATGAGTAATCAAAAATCTTCCAATAAAGAAAAGTCCTAAGCCAGATGGCTTCACTGGTAAATTACAAACATTTAAGGAATTAACAACAATCCTCAATGTTTCCAAAAAATTGCAGAGGAGGGAACATTTCCCAACTCATTTTATGAAGCCAGCATTATCCTGACAGCAAAACCAGCAGATACTACAACAAACAAAAAACCACTAGAGATAAATATCCCTTATGAATATTGATACAAAAATTCTCCACAAAGTACTGGCACCCAAATTTGGTTATTAAAAGGTTTATATATCATGACCAAGTGGGACTTACTATCAGAATGCAGAGATGGTTTGATAAATGAAAATCAAAGAAATATACCACATTAACAGAGTGATGGAAAACAAACCCAAAACATAATCATCTCAGTTGGTGCAAAAAAAAAGCATTTGACAAAGTAACAATTGTGACTCATCTTTATTTGGAATGTCCTATGTGCCAAGCACTACAATAGGTGTTTAATGTAGAATCTTTTGAATTCTATTATACGTTTTAGGACAATACCCTAAAACATATATTATACTAATGTCTTCCTCTTACATATAAAGAAACTGATGTTCAGAGTATTGAAGTAATTTATCAAAATCATACATGTAGGAGTAAAGTCAGTACATATATTTCAGGTTTGAGATTACAAAGCCTAGGCTGTTTCTCCTATGTAGTGTCTTGCTCTGGCATCCAATGAGAGTCAAAAGGAAGGTCCCTAATTTGAGAAAGCCAATTTTCATAAATTTGAGAAATTTTATAAAAGCTGACTGGCTTCATAAAACAGTCTTTGGTATCTTTATCCCCCTCCCCTCCCCACTGGTAATAGAGTATTGTTATTTTGATTATATATTAACTTCTTTTGCTGAAATGTGGGTCCTGTGTCCATCTCACTCCAGTACTGACTTTGAACTGCTGGATGTTGTCGCTTCACTTTTTACAATCTCTTCGGGGAAAAAAGGGTGTATAGGGAATCAGCAGCATAATAATGGAGCAGCAACAGCAGGGCCACTAAAAGATGCAGAAAATCAAAAGGAAATGAATAAACTGAGAAGCTGGAATCAATTTGGTTTTGACTCAAAGTCATACTCTGTTTTGAAAAAAGAAAAAAAAAAACCTCTCTAAAAGGTTGGTGCCAGCTCACCGGAATTAAGTTATAAATAAAAATCAGAATTACAGTGTCCAATTTTTTTATGGGTTTTTAATAGGTACATTGTTTAGCTTCCTGACAAACTGATGAAATGCAGACCTAAGTCACATAAATGCCTGTGGCATTTGTTTACTTGGACTATTAGAATAAAAGAGATCTTTTGAGGTTATACCCTTTTTGTAGTGAAACTCAAAAATGTGCTTCTGCAGACTTCTGAATTTGTACATGTTAAACTTTTAAAACCACTCTCAAATCTATTACTGTGCCTTAGCACAGCAACTGGGGAGGTGGTTTACCTGTTGGGCCAGGTGTTCCCACTTTATAGGTGATCTTTTCAGGCTAGGAAGTGGAAGAGCAGATGAGGATTCAATTTTTGTGATGCAGCCTGAGGTGAAGGGACATTAGTTCGGTCTGGGTTTCTATCAGCTGTAGAGACTTGCGATTTCTGAGAAGTACCTGGCATGTGAACTGGCTTTTAACCTGCATTATCTACAATAAGTAACTGCACACTTCGGTTTAGATTCCATTTATTGCCCTCTGCTTGCTCTTGCTCTCTCTCTCTCTCTTTCTCTCTTTCTTTCTTTCTTCTTTGCTTTGAGACAGAGTTGCCCTGTTGCCCGGGCTGGACTGGAGTGCAGTGGCGCGATCTCGGCTCACTGCAGCCTCCGCCTCCCAGGTTCAAGCAATTCTCCTGCCTCAGCCTCCCGAGTAGCTGGGACTACAGGTGCGTGCCACCACGCCTGGCTAATGTTTTGTGTTTTTAGTAGAGACGGGGTTTCACCATGTTGGCCAGGATGGTCTTGAACTCCTGACCTCATGATCTACCCACCTTAGCCTCCCAAAGTGCTGGGATTACAGGCGTGAGCCACCATGCCTGGTCATCCTCTGCCCTTTCATAGCTTTGCAACAGCCTCTCTCCATCACTAGCCACATGCATAGGGATCATAGACCTGCCAATGACAGGAGGAGCACTTAATGTTAAGCAAGTGCTGGCCACTCTGTAAATCAGATTTAATATGATACCAGCTTCACAATTCAAACCCAAGTTGTTTTATATGAACCAGGCCTATTAAAGACAAAGCCTAACCTCCCTATCCCCCCTAAAAAAAATGGAAGTTTAAAAGAGAAAAGATTGAAAAAAGGAAACAAAACTTCTACTTGTACTTCACACCAGGTCAGGTGACTACTGCTATCAAAATGCTTTAACCACGGGAAATAGAGTTGCATTAAGCAATAATTTCCTATCACTGAGAGAATCTGCTTATTAAATTTGCCAGAAGATGTCCTACCTTGCAGCCCAAATGACAGACTTGTGAATTTCATGCCACTGGGTGTGGGTGGCATTTCAGGCTTTCATCTCTGACGGTGGAGGGTACAGGTAGGTCTCAGGCAAAGGCATTGATGGCCTGTTTATAGCCCTGCCTTTCCAGGTGGAGGTAGTTTTGGTTTTTAAGAAAACCTGGGGAGTGGCGACAGGAGCGGGGACAGCCAGTTAGCAGGTATGGTCTACCTGGAGGTCAGGTATCCCTGATCAGGAAGGAAACATGCCACTCAGGCTAATCAGAGCCTGTGATACCATCCACTTCCCTACTAAAATATTGACTAAACCCTTAAACAAAAGACTGGCTAATCCTCAAAGATCAATTCTGCCCTCTGGGGTTTTTCCAAATCAATCTCACCCTTGTGGGTCATGGGAGACATAGTCTTTGCCTGCAGGGAACACTGGGTGTGGATTGCAATGCCCTGTCTGCACTTCTGAATTTTGCAGGTCATTTAACTCTGCTATCAGCGTTAACTTTGTTCAAGTTTAAATCTAGAAATATTTTTCTTCTTATTCTCTGAAACCTTCCTCAACCCACTGCTCACTCCCCTCTCAAAACAAGCCTTTGTGTGGTTAGGAGTAAAACTGTGCCAGGGTGTAGCCTGCCCTCAGCAGAATGGAAGTGGAATGTGCCCTTTTGCTTGGATAATCTTTGTGTCTAAAAATAGCAGAGACACCCCTTACTGTACTGGTGACACACAGACTCATGGGGGATGAATAATCATATTGACAGTCATTTTGGGGGTAAGCAATAGAGAACAATGGGTAAAAACTGATCCCAAATTACAAAAATGAATATCACAAATTTCAAAAGATGTTTTCATTGTAGGCTGGAGTTTTTGTTCCTTGCTCAATTCCTCTGCCCTTTTAATTTTTTTATTTTAATAAGCCAAAGCAGTTGCCCTCATTCACAACCTTTTATTTACCAGATTGCGGACAGGGCACCTCCCCCATGTCAGGGGCACTCACACTCCCTGCATTCTCTTTGAGAGGTCTGACTGCCAGGCTGGCCGGGGACGATGTGCATTGGTACATTCGAGACATCAGAAGATAGAACAGTTGTGACCCTACATCCTTTAGGTAAAGACACTTCCCCCACACTTTCCAATAATAAACCAACTTTCACGTTGTGTAATATAGATTGGCAGGTGACTCTGTAACCAGTCATTTTTCCGTTGCGAGTTTAGGATACTTTACCAGCAATTTGCTTATTTTCAATAAAAGGTAAAATAAAAGTAAGAGACGCTCAACTGGAGTGAAACACAAGATACATGACTTGAAATCTTTTGCTACTTACTACCAAATGTTCTTCCCCCTTCTCCACTAGATTGCATGCATACACACTGATATTAGAAAAAAATGTCTTATATTTTGGGACCACAGTGGTTTTTTGTTGTTGTTTTGTTTTGTTTTGTTTTGTTTTGTTTTGTTTGAGGCAGAGTTTCACTCTTGTTGCCCAGGCTGCAGTGCAATGGCACGATCTTGGCTCACTGCAACCTCTGCCTCCCAGGTTTAAGCGATTCTCCTGCCTCAGTCTACCGAGTAGCTGGGATTACAGGCATGCACCACCACACCCAGCTAATTTTTTTATATTTAGTAGAGAGGGGGTTTCTCCATGTTGGTCAGGCTGGTCTCAAACTCCCGACCTCAGGTGATCCACCAGCCTCAGCCTCCCAAAGTACTGGGATTACAGGTGGGAGCCACCTTGCCTGGCCAGGACTACAGTGTTTTTGATAACAGCACACTGAGCCCTGGGGTGGAATGTCTTAGCAGATAACTGTGAACAAAATGAATTCACTATGCCCATAAATGTCTTTGCAGAAGGGCCCACATGATGCAATGTAGGCCCAACAGTGAGGTTATATGAATCTCCTAGCCACTCTCTCCAAACCTCCAGACCCAATAAGTATTGCTCCAAGTTGCCTGGAACTGGGAACTTGCCTAGGGACAGAACTGCAGCCTGGTCTTAGACCAATTAATGCTCAAAGCCAGAAGTCACTTTATAGGTCGCAGAGGCCAACTTCCTTGATGTACATTCTAAGGCTTGAATGTTCAATGTTTAGTACTCTTGAGTGGGAGAGCAAGGACAAGAACGGAAACAGAATTCTGACATCCAGCTATCCCACTGTCTTTCATGGAAGCCATAGTTCCTGAAAAAGATATCTTAAGATGTACCAATACTAAATTTATAGAAGTTGAGAACTGTATTCTGGTAATGTATAAAAATGCCCCTATTCTTAGGAAATAAACCCTGAAATATTTAAGGGTAAAAGATCATGACATGTATAACTTACTTCAAATGGCTCAGAAAAGCAATTTGATAATAAATGATAGATAGATAGATAGATAGATAGATAGATAGATAGATGGAACAGCAAAAGATAAAGCAGATGGGTAAAATGTTAGGCAAATCAGGGTAGAGGACTTCAATTGTGTTTATACATTTTATTTTTAAGCAAGCTGTCTGTAAGTTTCAAATTATTTCCAAATAAAAAGTTTTTAAAATTTGCCACACACACAAAAGCTATTTTAGGATGATAAAAGAGGCAAACTCCTTCAGGCCTCTGCCTTGAGTTGGCCGTGTTTAGGATGGAAAGGCTTCTAGCATCCTACTAGAGGCTGTAGAATTTGGAAAGCAAATACTTCTCAACTCATCTGGTGAGATGGATTTACTGGGTAATTTTAAAAAATTATATGGGTGTGTTCATTTCTCTCGTTCGTTCATCTTAGTGGCCAGATATACTTCCTGCAGTTTAAAGTTGAATCAGTCAGCTATAATTTGGGGTAAAATTATTGGTTTATCACAGCGTGCAAAGGTGCCCAATGAATACTGAATTTAAGGAAACAGACATGTATCTTTAGGACTGTGACAGAACAAATTGAACATTTGCAAGTACTCAACATTTTTTGAAACATTTTCATACATATTTTGTCATTTGATTTTACCCCAAGATTTGAAGTGCAGGTATTCATCCCATTGTGCAGTTGAGGAAACTGAGGCTCAGAAAGGCTAGTTCTTAATTACAGAGCTGTTAAGTAGTGGGGCTGAGACTTGAGTCTTACTATTACAAATTCTGTGCTCTTGTCACTAGGCTATGCTACCCTATCTGCAGCTAGAGCAGTACACCCTCCAGCAGACATTTACTATGTGCATTCTAAGTGTCAGATATTGTACATGGCTCTGAAATCTGTGTTCCTGCTGCGCCTATGTGCTTAGTAAAATGGTGCTAATAAACTGCAAAACACTTTACTTTTTGGCCATTTAAAAAATTTCATTAGAGAAATAAATACAAATGCCTCTTTTGTTTTGCTATTTTTGCCTTCATTTTCCTATGCATGTATAGACCCATTTTAGCTTTTATCATAAATGTGGTACCAATATACATTACAAAGATAATCATAACACCTCCTGGGAGGTACTTGGGAGTTTACCTAATCCAAATTTGTCATCTTTAGAGATGAGAAAATTAACACCAGAAGCTTCAAGAAAATTGTCTAAAGGCACACAGCTAGATGCTGAGCCAGGACTGGAAATCAAATGTCTGATTACAGGTTTAGTTTATTCCTCCTAGAAAAGAAATGGTTTTTAGCAAAGTGTAGTTGGTTTTATACTAATACTTTTTTTTCCTTGGCATCTTTTAAAAAGGGATAGGCTAAAAAGGGATGCTTTTAAGTTGAATATGTATGTGTGTGTGTGTGTGTGTGTGTGTGTCTGTGTGTATGTGTGTGTATTTCTGATGTAAATATACAAGAAGATTAACAATTAAGCATATTCATCAAGAAGAAGAGGGAAGAACTCAGATCAGCTCTGTTCTCTGTTATATTTGTCTTTCCTAATCAAAACCATATGAGAAGCTAGAAAAGAACCCAGAGCCCAGTATGGACTGCCAAAGATGAAGAAGAGACAACAGAGAAAGAAAAATGAGGGAAGAGTGAAGCAGAGACCCCATATTATTTCCAACATTTTAGCACACGCTCGCACTTCCATTCTTTATCAGATAAGAATGTTTTGCGCACATCGGGCCAATTTACGCTGCACAGGAAAGCCTGTAGCTGTGCTCTCGGCCCACCACTTCCTGTGGGAGTCAGCAAAACAGGCTCAGCCCTTCCATTCCTTTGACCAAAATGCTTCCAAGTCCTAGCTAGGAAGGGCCTCATTGCTTATCTGGCTATTTGATGGAAGGAGTCCACAGTCAGCTCTTGGCAGTCATTAGGAAAATAGTGTCCATTTCTCAGGTATCTTTCCCCACTCGTGTGTGTGTGTGTGTGTGTGTGTGTGTGTGTGTGCATGCATAAGAAAGCTTAACCTTTTTTGGGCTCACTGCACTCCAGTGCCTCACTATTCATGCAAGTTAATTCTTTACAGTTGTAATGATCTGTTCCCTTGTCCCACGACAATGTATGTCTTCAGGTGCAGGAAAAGGTCTTCTACCCACTGGAACCAACTTTCACCCCACCTCTTCACTGCTACCAGAGTCCCTCTTCAGAGGGGCTCTACCTTGCATTCTGGGATGCAGAGACTCACAGTGTTTTTTTTTCCAATATATCATCCTAGGAGAGGAAAAAATCAATGGGAGGCTGCCCATTGAGATCCACTCTTTGGAGTTTCATTCCGAGACCAGCTTCTCCTGAGGCCAAGTGGCAAAGACAGATAAATAATATGGTGTCATTTAATTTACTCTAAAATAGTATTTAAAAAGGTTTAGTTTATGATCATCTCCAGATGTTTTCGCAGGAGTCCTTACTTCTCCTGCATCCCTCTCACCCTGGTCGTCCCTATGCTGTTGGTTCTATATCCCATAGTTTGTTTCCTAGGTGCCACCATCACCAAACAGCTGATAAGGATTTCTGTCACCCATCTTCCTCTTGGTGTCTCTGCAGGTCTGAGATGGGAATGGGGAGAAGGAGCAGCTGGCTCCACTGATTTAAAATCCCTGTCCCTGGAGCTGCCATTCTGCTGGGGCTTTTCTTGAAGGATTTTCTCTGAGGGCTCCTGTCCCTTACCGCAGCCCAAATAGACTCTTGTGAAAAACAGAGCTCTAGTTGGAAGGCTCTTTTGGCAGACTGAGTACCCTCAGAGTCTTTTGGTCTCCTTGCAATAAGGGAGCTCTCCCCAGAGCTGATTCTAGGCCAATTCTAAGAGTATAGGAAGAAAAATGGAAATTTCTCATTCAGGGATTGAGCCCCAGGAGGTGAAAGAGTGCTCCTGTCATCTGCATAGTTAGTATAGGAGAAGAAAAGCACCATTTTCTCACCAAAGATAGGTTTGTGGCTGAGGCCTCTATAACAAAAGGCTGATAATGAGAGAAAAGCATACAAATGTATTTAGTATAAGTTTTATGTGGCACGAGAGCCTTCATAAGGAAATAGAGACACAAAGAAATAGTAAATTTGTGTATTTTTATGCTAAGTTTGATGAAGAGTAGACAGTTGTGGAAGAATATGCTTGGATCTAATAACTGGGAGGAACTTAGCAAGACTCGTTTGTTTAGATTCTTCTCTGTGACCCTGTGTCTTCAGAGATAAGGCTATGCCTTTTCTCTGGGTATAGGGAGGGCACCTCATGAATGAGGGTCTCGTGCCCTGCATCCGGGGAAAGTCAGAAAATGCTTTTTAGGTTTTATCACCTGCTGCAGGTGAGAAAGGTGGGGGGAAGATCAGAGTGAACTTCCTGCTTCCGCAGTTTTCTAAAATTCTTTCAGCTTAAACTATTTTAGGGTAGTGTGTCCTGAACCCCATCAACAGTGGGAAACACAGGACCAAAAAGATTCAGATCTGAAATTCAACCCACTGTTCTTTCCAGCATCCCAGTTCTGGCAACGCTGAGCAGCAGGGAACACAAACGGGAGAGTTGGGCTGGGTGAGCTTCCTGCTCGGAGGACTTGGTCCTTTGGTTTTTGATTATATTTCTTACCGAGTAGAAAGAATTATTTATTTTCATTAGGAAATCTGGAGGAGTAAAAGGCTTAGAAACCCTTGGTAGGGATTGTAAAATTTATAACAAACTCCACGGAGGGCAGGGCACGGGAAAAGAGAATGACTGATGGGATCAAAAATTCAAGAAATGAAAGGAACCTAACGATCTTCATAAATATCAGAAATCAAAGATCCTAAAGATATTCTTGCTCAGTATTTTCAACATTTTAAAACTGATTTTCTCACACAACACTTTTTCAATGAAGCTTCTATGCATCTCTACAACCCGAGATAATTTTCAGTAATTTCACTTCTTATAGTTTGGAACATAAAAATATGCACCCTTATGGGTTCTTCTGTGTCCCTAGAGGTACAAGGTACTTTTCCTCTCCACATCCATGGAAATCTCTGTAGCACAATCCCTGTAGCAGATGAAGAAAAATGCCTACAGATGGCCTGCCTCAAATCCTATAGCTAGTTAGCTGGCTGCCCAAGATAAGAACACATGCTTCCTGTCTTCCAGTCAAGAGCTTTATCGTCTGTAATAGTCTGTGTCCCTACAGTTCAAGTGTATCAAGAATGTGAGATGTAATTAGAGTTCTCAATTCTTCAAATTCTTTAGAGCGCTCAAAATATTTCCTTGGAAAGAATTATTCAAAGCATCTTCTGGAAAACAAGCACATAGTATATCCATCATCCAAATGGTTCATTAGTCAGAGAGAGAAGCATTGATATTAGAAGCAGAGGATAGAGCCTCAGCCAAAGCTTCAATCTGCCTCTGAACACAGGAGAGGGAAGTCAATGAGGATGAGAGTCACAGAAAAGAAGACACAGTGGCCATTTGAATTTGGCGTGATAAAAACTGATGAACATATAGCCCAAAGCAGTATAAGGCACGATTCCTAGGTTCAAAATTTTAAGAATAAAATAACCCAGACAAGTGAAATGATAATTATTAAATGCTTATAAGGCCCCCAGGAATCTTCAGAAATTTAAACCACACTCTATAATTAATACATATGGGATTTTTTTTCTTTTAAGACAAGAAAAGTACAATTGTACTGAGAACACACAAAGGAAAATAGGGAGAGTTCACCTTGAAAGATATAAAATGCATCTCCCTCTGAGAGTGAGAAAGAAGGTGGGCTCTGACCAGAGGACCCCTGAGAACTACAAGTGACAAGAAAGGACAGCAGTCCCTGTAAGGAATGTGAAGGCGTAAGGATCAGAGGGACTTCCAAGGCTTTTGTAAAAGGAATGGAGAGAAAAGAAACAGGAGGTCCGTTAGTAAGTAAGAAGAAAGATGGATTTAATGATGAAAATAATATTATTGAGATAATTAACTGCATCACTAAATTTCTCTATTAAAAAGAAGAAAGAAAATATATCCCCAGAATCCCCTGGAATCTTTTCTTTTTTGGGGGGTTGGAGGGAGCAGAATCTGAACCTTTTTACAATTGGACACAAGTAAACAAGCAAATTTTACAATGAAATGAGTTCCAAAGCAAGCAAAATTTATCTATGGTATTAGAAGTTGAGGGAAGGTTAGCTTGGGGAGGAGGGACCGGGACTTCTGGGACACTGGCAATGTTGTTTCCACACCCTTGTGGGGTTATGAGAGGGGTGGTACTTTATGAAGATACTTTGGGCTGGATACTGTGACCCATATGCTTTCTTAGATGTGCTACACATTAGTAAAAAGTAAAAATCAAAACAAAATACAATGAAAGTTTTAAAAATGGTAAATATGGAAACTATCATGATATATAAACCAGAATCAAAGGTGGGGTATTAAGAATAAGTAATAATATGGTGAGTGGCTCACATCTGTAATCCCAGTGATCTGGGGGGCTGAGGTGGGAGGATCACTTGAGCCCAGGAGTTTGAGGCTGCAGTGAGCTATGATTGTGCCACTGCACTCCAGCCTGGGTGACAGAGCAACACTCTGTTTTTCTCTCTCTAAAAAGAATAGAATAATGGAATTATAAAGCATCACACAGATATTTTAAAAATTGCTAGATTTAAAAAAATTGCTAGAAAGCTGAAGATCAAAAACAAAGCAATAAATCAGGGTACAACCATATCCTACCTTGTCAATTAATATATTCTTGTACAAATTATATATATATTTTTTCCAGTGGATATTTCTCATGGATAGGAATTTATATCCTAACTGAAAGTAAATCATCATATTATAATTTTTCTTTTTTACAACACAAGTTTTCAAAGATATAATTTTGAAATGTTTAAATTGAAATGTTTCCATATACGTAGAAAGGAATAAAATCATATAGCCATATGTGACTTATAAGAAAAGACTATTCAATCAGCCAAACATAATTTGATTGCTAATTGTGTGGCCAATTCAATACTATTTATCATTGAGCATATAAAAGAAGCAAAGGGGTTTTTTTTCTATTAAGAACAACTAATCTAACTGAGAAGACTAACAAATATAAATAGCACATGACACTACATTGTTCAATTCTCTCTCTATATAAGTGACAGTAGGAGTGAAATAGTATGACCTTATGGTGTCTTAGAGTATGATTTTGCTTCTCTCTTCCCCTAAACATATATTAAAATGTTGAAAAATTATTGTATTGACTGAAATTTGTATAGATTATAAACCAAGGGTCCTCTATTTTATAGAAATCATTGGATGGAGATCAAAATTAGATGTCATCTTCTTAAACAGATTCATTAAATTTTCAAAGAACTAATGTACAACCATTAAATTTGCATTTGGCTCAAAAACACAACATTTTGTGAAAACCCTAGAAAGTTTAAAAACGGGAGACGGGAGGAAATAGGGGAAATCTCTCAAGTTGAACGTCAGTATCACTGGGAGTCAATTACAAACACCATGAGTGGGAGGGAATTGGTCAGGACCAAGTGCCAAAAGCAATGTTGGGGTTAGAGTGTAAAGCAAATTACGTTAGAGATGGGAACATGACTTAGCAAGCAATGGTAAAAAAATAACCAGAATCTGTGTCTCTGTCTAGCCAGTAACAAAAACTCCCACACTGAACGTGAAAAGAAATAGTGCAGAAGGATGAGCAATAGGTCATCTAAACATCCACATTTCAGTCTTGTTTCTAACCCACATTGGTGAGTGAATTAGAAGTTTTCCCTCAGTCCAGTTGACTTCCGACTGACTGTGATAGGTTGAATAATGGCCCCACAAAAATATCTACATTGTAAGCCTCAAAACCTGTGCGTACGATCCTATAAGGCAAAAGAGACTTTGCAGATGTAATTAAGCTAAGGCTTTTGAGATGGAAAGGTTCAGGGGGCCCGGTGTAATCACAGTGGTCCTTGTAAGAGTGGGGCAAGAAGGTCAAAGGAGGAAGTAGGAGATGTGGCAATCACAGAACTTAGAGTGATCTGGGGAATAGATCAGGAACCAGGGAAAGTACACTGCCTCCAGAAGCTAGAAAAGGTAAAGGAATAGACTCTCTCCTAGATCCTCCAGAAGGAACCAGCTCTGAGAACAACTTGACTTCAGCCCAGTGAATCTGATTTTAGGCTTCTGAACTTCTGAACTCAGAGGGAATAACTTTGTGTTGTTTTAAGCTGCTAAGTTTGTGGTAATTTGTTACAGCAACATTAGGAAACTAATACATTGAGTAAGATGATCAATTGAATTAGGCTTGGTTTTCCCTAGGATATTTCTCATGCAGGGTATTTAATTAGTGCAGTGCTTTGGCAGAGTGACAGGTAGTTAGTTCACAGCTAAGCAATGGCTTCTTTCAGAGGATTTCTTAGGTAATTTTTCTGTATTTTTTCTGCTTTATTTATGGCTTTAGAGTCTCTACACTTGGAGTTTAATTAAATCCAGGATGGAGTCTTTGGTATTATCAGCTTTTTGGATTGTTACAAAAACCCATTCACTGGTTAGGTTTCCTGAAATTCTTGTCTATCAGTATTCATGGCCTGACTCCAGAATGCATGGGGACTGATACTCAAACTCCAGGAAAAAAAGAAATTGATCGCATGACTTAAGAGAATTCTTACATTTGGAAAATTGTAGATTAAAATATCAACACTTAAGGATCTTAGGGTATTTCCATGGGGATCCTTTGACTCAAATGTCTTTTTTGGTATGTGATTTGTTCCCCTCCTCACCGCAGCAACAAAAATATTAAAAGAATACTTAAAAAAAAAAAAAGAGTTTATCTATTAACATGTTTTCCCCCTCTAGAGGACAGAAACCATGAATTATTTTGGTTCCACAGCCACTAATCGACTGCCTACTTGATAGTAGGTGACTGAGACTTATTTTTCAAGAAAAGAAAGGAAAGAAGGACAAAGAGGGACGGGAAGAAGAAAGCTCTTTTTTATATCTCCTTTGACACTGAGTGAATGGGGGAGCTGGGGTGAATTTCATCAGTCAATATCTACAAGATTTTAAAATTCACTTATAAAAAGTGTTGTGTTTACCTGCCCAGAAGCTTACTTCTGAGCCTAGATTGGAGGAGAAAAATTAATGCTTTGGGTATTGAGAAATGGTGACAGAAAATGGCAGTGTTGTTGAAAAAAGTTTCAAATAATATTTGAAATACATATTTTAGTTATCTTAAATCTAAATAACTGGTTCCATGTTTTTGTGACTTTCTTTATAAAACTTGACTAACTATAGGCAGAGCCTTAGGGAAGAGTCCCATACATTGCATAGTTATGAAAATATTGGTGTAAGAAGACACTTTCCAATCCTTCTGGAAACTTCAGTAGAATGAAAAGAGCTAATACAGTAAAAGAAAAGGGTTATTGCTTAAATATGAAGGGCTCTATATATACTTTTTTTTTCCCTGTATAGAGATGGGGTCTCGCAATGTTGCCCAGGCTGATCTTGAACTTCTGGGCCTTAGTGATCTGCCCACCTCAGCCTCTAAAAGTGCTCGGATTACAGGCAGGAGCCACCATATCTGACCTGTATGTACTAATTTTTGAATTCAAATCTTTAGTTGGAATGGCACTAAAAAGAGAAACAATTAAATATGGAAACAGTAAGTACTTGAGTTATTAATGAATTGATGCAGAAACAAAGCCTACAAAGCCTTTATTCCATTGAAAGAGAATACAGACAGAATAAAGAGATGGAAATAAAGAAGTAGGCTTTATTCAGCTGCTATTCCTTAGTGGGCTGTGGGATTTGTAGTGCCACACAAGGATGATACCCCACATAGACAGAGGTGGTCTACACCATTTGCACACGATTTGTACGTGGTATGGCATTGGGCTAGCCTTGTGTTCCACCTGAGGAAGGGAAACCTGTCCCCTCCGACACAAAGGAAGGCATCTTTCTGGCAGAAAGAAACAGTAGTAAGTCAGGAGACCTGGATTCCAGTCCAACTTATTCTCCCTCGCTGCTGTTTCCTCTTTTGGAACACGAGAGGCCTGAATCTGATGACTCCTGGGGTTCTTTCCTATTCTGAAATGCTCTAACTTTACACTTGGCCTGGAGAACAGTGTTGTCCTTTAAAAGGAATTTTTCTCCCTGTCAGGTTCTCCTGCTCCAAGTGTTTCAGGTCCTGATTTGTACACAATAAGGAGCAAAAGGCATCTCCTTTTGATCCTGTGGTTAAAAATATTTAGTTCTTTGGTGTTTGAAATGTTCTCTCCAACTAAACATTGTAACCTTGACATAGCTTGATTTGCACTTAAATGTAAACATACTATTGGAAAGACCCCATGAAATAACTGACTTACAGCAACCTTGGAGTTGGCAGCATAACAGATCAAGTTTCTCATTATCATTCCATGCAAGATAAGAGAATTTTCCTCTCATTCAGCTGAGTTTCCGTGCCTTTGTTTGTTGAGTACTAGGTAGTGAGAGCTTTAAAATGCTCAACATCGTATTCTGTGATGTGAATTTCAGCAGCCTATTTAGGGGAGTTATTTTTAATCTCTTAATACATGATTACTGTGACCATTTTCTCCTTATCACTGTCTTAGATTTAATTCACAGTTGGTGTGATTATTCTTTCTGGTTGTGATGCTAGCCTATTAAGGCTTTGAATCACGAATGCAGCCTTTTAGGTTAAAAAGCCAACAAAATTGCTTTTGATGGGATAAGACTATGAGTGTCTCTGTGGGTTAGTGAGTTTTTAAAAATTTGTTTGCAAGGCCACATAAGTTATTTATCATAAAATAGGTACAAGTGGTCTTGCAGTTCAATTGGAAATTGAAACAAAAATATGAAAATACGAAGTAAAATGCACCATAACAAAAATGAATTGCATTGCTTCACAAAAATCTTACACAAAAACTTAACAAGCATTTCCATCTTATGAAATAAAATAAGATTCCATCAGTAAGGTTTGGAGAGATTAGTTCTTAGCCCAGGTTATTCTCCCTTTTACATGATCCTTTCCTATACTAGCTACAGAATTGCGGAAAAACACTCCCCGGAGAGTGAGCTGGCTCACTTCCAATATTCAAATGTCCAGGTAAGGACTATTTGTCCCTCTCAACTTATAATCTTGTTAAATCGTGAGCAGCAGCCTCTGAAGATAGTGTCTCAATTTACCAAAACTATTAAAAATGTGTTTAGAGATATCTAGGAACCAGACGGCAGAATAGGAGCTTTTAATCAATTTTCCAGGTGATAAACTGAAACTTACCATCTTTTCCTTCTCTTCTTTGTTCTCATCACTAACTTCAAAACAATGCATCAATCCAGTTTAATACCCTTATTATTCATCCAAACCACCCCGAAGTGTGAATTTCCCATCAGTTAATAAATAAATTGCAAGACCTTGAAAGAGAATACAGACAGAATAAATGGAAAGACGCTCAGTGGTAAAGAAAAAGTTATTCTGACACTTGTTAAAATGGTAAGAAAGACTGGAAGACTTTTTTCAGGACTCTTGCAATAGGTGTCAAGACTATTGCAACAGAGGAGAGAGACTGAGCTCAATTCCAGATAGAGCAGAGACAGCTGGGGCTTTGTAGTCAATGAGCAGAGTGAGGGCTTCAGTGGATGGAACACTACTAAGCGGAGACATCAAGGGTAGGAGGGATTCTTGCTACACTGACTTAACAGGATTCTTGCTGAAGGCAGGTCAAGGGCTTGTATATCAAAAGTAGGGGAAGAGGAACTTGATCAGATATCGAGGGTAATCAGACATCAAGGGTAAGAAATTTTCTCTAAAGTGACTTAGCAGGATTCTTGCTAAGACTGACCTCTGCAGATTTGGCAAGAACAGGAGCTGAGGCTGAAGTCCAGTCCAGAGAGGGCTTGGAGAGGCCTGACTAAACTTTGGTCAAGGAGAGAATCTTTGTCATCAGTAAGTGGTAACTGTTACTAACAGATCAACATCTTGACTTTGTCATTTGTCTGTCGATTTATTTCAGAGCACTCACATATCAGCTCTATTTTCTCTCCCGTTTTTGCTGCTTTGGAATTTAATGGCTGAATTTAATATTCACTCTACCAAAATTCTACTACAAGTAATTGACACATCCCATGGAGTTGGATATAATAGAATTTTAACTGCATCCCTGAAAATTATATGTTGCCATTTATAAGTTAAAAACCTGATTTGAGAGAGTTTCAAAATTGAGTCATTTATAGAGTCAAAAATTGTATGCTTTTACTCCAAAGACAGTGGTTTGTGGAAGATGTTACTTGTCGAATAAAGGATATTGTGTGCCAATAAAAATCAATAAGCTTCAAGGCTGGGTGCAGTGGCTCATGCCTGTAATCCCAGCACTTTGGGAGGCCGAGGCAGGCGGATCACTTGAGGTCAGGAGTTCGAGACCAGACTGGTAAACATGGTGAAACCCTGTCTCTACTAAAGATACAAACAATTAGCTGGGCATGGTGGCACGTGCCTGTAATCCCAGCTACTCAGGAGGCTGAGGTGGGAGAATCACTGGAACCAGAGAGGTGGAGGTTGCAGTGAGCCGAGATTGCGCCACTGCACTCCAGCCTGGGAGACAGAGTGAGACTCCATCTCAAAAAAAACAAAACAAAACAAAAATAATAAGCTTCAGAAAGCCAGTCAGAAGTTGATCATTTGAGGTTTGTGTGAATTTTAATCCTATCACAAACTTGATTTGATAAGGTAGGAAACTTAAATTATCTACCTTAATTTCTTCATCTATAAAATGAGGATCATCGTATAACACAATTAATTTTTATATATAATTATGGTAGAAGTAAGTGTTTCTGAAAGAATAACCTCCAAAGAAGATATATTCCTACTTAGTAAAATGGGATAAAATCACTTCCGGCCTGGAGCAGGCAGTGAGTGAGATAGATTCTCATGGTGCACGCATCTCTATGATTTTGTAAGTCTATGATTGCCCAGGATCTGGTAATGTCACTAGTTTTGAGTGGCATTGAGGGGCATAAAGAGAAGGAATCATGGTTATGGGGGAAAAAACAATCTCAATCTCCAATTTATCATCCCAGCTGATAAAAATTTGCTTCTATTCAAATTTGAAAGGTTACATATTTTTAAAAACCAAAAACATTTACTGGATGATTACAGAGCTGTGACAATAATGAAGCCAAATCAAATTGGACAAATATTATCCAGTACATAGAAGGCCCTTGGTAAATGTTTGTTGAATTAAATCTGAATATGAATGATTGCAAGGTATTTTGGAAATAAAAAACCATGAAATATTAGATATCAAAAATATAAGAACCTAGTATTATTCAGGAAAAACTAAAAACCTAAATCTTACATGATTAGATTCCTAATCAATGATTCATCTCATTAGATTTTCTGAGAAATATTCAATTAATTAATATAAAGACTTTGGATTTTATTTATGTATTTATTTGAGACAGAGTCTGACTTTGTCGCCCAGGCTGGAGTGCAGTGGTATAATCTCAGCTCACTGCAACCTCCACCTCCTGGGCTCGAGCCATGCTCCCACCTCAGCCTCCCGAGTAGCTGGAACTACAGGTGTGCACCATCATACCCAGCTAATTTTTGTATTTCTTGTAGAAACGAGAATTCGCTATGTTGCCCAGGCTAAGATTTTGGATTTTAAAATGATGTTTTGAATGTATTTTCTTGCCTTTTGGCTTGTGTTATTAGTTCATACATATTAGATATTTATCAGCAAATATTTATCGAGTGACTACTAGGTGTCAGGCACTATTCTAAGCATCAAGGAAGCAGAAGTGAACAAAACAGAAGTAAAATTCTATCCTCGTGGAACTTATGTTAGAGTGGTGGAAACAAGTAAACATATACATGTTATATAGACTGTCAAATGCTAATAAGTTATATTACAGAAAGGTAAAACAGGGAAAGGGGAATGTGTTTTCATTAGAAACAGTGGTCAGGGAAGCCTCCCTGAGAAGACACATCTGAGTAGTAACTGTTACTAACAGACCGATGTCTTGACTTTGCCATTTGTCTTTTTGTTAATTTATTTCAGAGCAATCACAAATCAACTCTATTTTCTCTCCTATTTTTGTTGCTTTGAAATTTGATGCCTAAATTTAATATTCACTCTATTAAAATTCTACTGCAAGTAATGAATTAACACATTCCATGGAGATGAAGGGTGGGGGCAGGGAGGAATGTAAGCCCTTGGAGTATATGGGGGTCTCGCACTCCAGCATTCCAGGTAGAGTGAACAGCAGCACCTGCAGAGGCTCCATGCTCTGGGTGTTTGAGGATTACAAAGAAGTTGCCATGGGCTGGAGTGGAGTGAACAAGGGTGAGGGCAAAAGAACTTAGAGCAGAGGATAATACGGAATCCAATTGCATGGGATCTTTAGGTCAATATCAGAATTTGAGCTTTTAATCTGAAATGGGTGGCCATTCCAGTTTTGTAGGTATTTGTGTGTGTGTGTGTGTGTGTGTGTGTGTGTGTGTGTGTATTAGTCAGGGTTCTCTAACGGGACAGAACTAATAGGATATTTGTATATATGAAGGGGAGTTTATTAAGGAGAATTGACTCACACGATCACAAGGTAAAGTCCCACGATAGGGCATCTGTAAGCTGAGGATCAAGGAAGCCAGTCCAAGTACCAAAACCTCAAAAGTAGGGAAGCCGACAGGGCAGGCTTCAGTCTGAGGCCGAAGGCCCGAGAGCCCCTGGCAAACCACTGGTGTAAGTCCAAGAGTCCAAAAGCTGAAGAACTTGGAGTCTGATGTTCGAGGGGAACGTGGAAGAAAGATGAAGGCCAGAAGACTCAGAAAAGTGTGCTCTTTCCATCTTCTTCTGCCTGCTTTACTCTAGATGCTCTGGCAGCTGATTAGGTGGTGCTCACCAGATTGAGGGTGGGGCTGCCTCTTCCAGTCCACTGACTCAAATGTTAATCCCCTCTGGCAACACCCTTAAGACATACGCAGATACAATACTTTGTGTCCTTCAATCCAATCAAGTTGACACTCATTGTTAACCATCACAATGTGGTAACATAGACATGACATAAAATTTACCATTTTAACTGTTTTTAAATGTACAGGTCATTGCCATTAAGTAAACTCACATTGTTGGGCAACCATCACCACCATCCATCTCCAGAACTTTTTTATCTTCTCCAATTAAAACTCTGTACCCTGTAAACAATAACTCCCCATTGTCCACTACCCCCAGACTCTGGCAACTACTATTCTACTTTCTGCCTCTATCTGTCTGCCTATTTCAGGTACCTGATATAAGTGGAATCACACAATATTTTTACTTTTGTGATTGGCTTATTTCACTTAGCATAATGTCTTCTAGATTCATCCATGTTGTAGCGTATATCAGAATTTGATTACTTTTTATTGCTGTATAATATTCCATTGTGTGTGTATATATGTATATGTATACACACAATGGAATATATATTTATATATATATATATATATAGTTTGTTTATCTATTCATTCATCCATGGATGCTTAGGTTATTTCCATCTTCTGGCTATTGCCCATAATGATGGTATGATCACTAGTATACAAATACCTGCCTGAGTCCCTGCTTTCACATTTTTTGAGTGTATACCCAGAGTTGAAGTCATTTGAGATTTTTGAACAGACAGGTGACTTAAGTTTGTACTGTATTACTCTGGCTGCTGTGAGGATAACAGGCTGTAAAGAGACAAGGGTGAATGGAGGCGACCTAGTAAGAAGATATTTATTATTGAATCCTGAATATAGTTTGAAGGAGAAGCCCACAATGTTTGCTGGCAGATAGGTTGTTGAGAGTGAAAGAAAGAGAGGAGTCAAGGATGAGTCCAAGATTCTTTTTCTATTATACTAAAAGTGTTCTTTATTTGCCACATGGAAATAAAAGAAGATTGGCCCATAAAAGTTTCTAAAGCTTCCAAATGTGTAAATATTATATATTTCTGCATATTTCAGTAACATACTACATTTGCATGACAGATTCACTAGAGGATATAAGGCAGTCTTTGCATCGACATGGCTCCCACAAGTTTATGCTTGGTGATATACGTGTGTGTGTGTGTGTGTGTACACACATACATACATAGTGGAGATCATTGAGGCTTTATGAGATCTTACAAGAAGCAAGAGATAAATGTCATGTGCAAATATAACACACCCTAAACAATCATAACCTAACATGGTTTGAATGCCTACGAGTCTCACATTCGTTTGATTTATTTTTTAACCAATATATTAGAGCTAATATCCAAATGTTTATTTTATATTAAAAACTTTCTTTTTAATACTAACAGGCCCACATCATGTTCTAGTATAAGAATGCTAAGGTTATGAATCAACCCGAGGTTCACTAGCACGGCTGCTATTTCCCGTTACCCACCATGCACACAAATGTTCTGGAATTGTTAATTATGAAAAAAAATACATCTCAAAGTTCAAGGAGAGTGAACAAAAGCACCACCATTTATTGAGGCCTTTGGCTCGGTGCTTTGCATGTCTTATCACCTCAGGAGCCCCAGAAGTCTAAACAATCATTTTAAAGAGGGGGAGACTGGGCCTCTGAGAGGTTAAGTGACTTGTCCAAGATCCCAGAGCTAACAGATGGTGAATCTTTTTGAGACAAATACTTTGAGCTAATAATCTGGAGACTGGTTGAGAATTCAACCTCATCAGTCTCCAAAGTCTGTTTTATGCAAGATACAGCTAGAGTGTAGATAGGAGAGGAGTTTTATCAATACCTGTACCCACTATCACCCAATACCTCTACCACAACAGTTATGATAGAGTAACTTGGAATTGGAGGCTTCATCTCCATTCAAGCAGATGGCAGCAGCAAGAATGTCTTTTCTGAGATCTGTGTTTCTCAAAATGATCTTTCCTTCCAGACAGTCAGTGACACCACAGTTCCTCCAGTGATGTTATCTGGGAACGGCAGGTGAGGCTGCTAGGTTTTCACCGTGGGAGACTCCTGTATAACAGATGCAGTGTGAAACCAATAGTGCTACTCCCTCCAAAATCCATTCCAACTCCATACGTGGTCATGGAACAGTTAGATATTCCAGGCAACTAACTGTTCCTGCCTTGACTTATTGAGATAATTGCCTTCTGAGGGTAGTGCAGGCCTGCTGTTGATGAATATGTCTGTGCCTATTAGATGAATAACATCTAGTTCTTATTGTGCGGTAGTACAAAATAAAAAAAGACAGCAATTGAGCCAAATATAGAAAATGTGATTAACCACATAACCGGCTATGACCAGAACTACATGAAACCAAGCAAGAACAATATTCAGCCAGCCATCAACTGACTGAAGAGAAAGCAGGTGTGAACCCAAATATTCAACAGAAAGCGTCTCAGTCCTTATCCTTACTGCTCATGTCCTTTTTCATTAGTTCCTTCTTTTTGGTGTTTAAATCAGCCATCCTATACAAAAGTCTCTCCCTCACTCCTGCATTGCTTGACACACAATCTCATTTCTTCTTTTCTTCTTACACTAAACTTTCTAAAACAAAAGTTAACGTTCCCTGTCCTCATATCCTAACTGACTCTGCACACTTTGCAAACTGGCTTTGGCTTCAGTGCCTCTCTAAGGACTTCTATCTTAAATATATCTTAACTTACACATGAATTCATAATCACATAATTAATTCTCTTCTCAATTCTTAGTTTACTGTCTATGTCATCACCTGCTAATCAATTATTCTCTTTGAATCATTCCCTTATCCTTTGGTTTCAATGGCCCTACATTCCTATTCCTTTTCTTGATATTTTACCAACCTCTTCCTAGTTTGCCTTAGTTTGCATGCTCTTTTGTTAAATTCAGTTCTTAAAAGTGAATTATCCCTAAGGTTCAGTTCTCAGCTTTCCCTTTTGGTCCCATTGTACAGTCTCAAATGGTGATGTTATTCTTTCTCAAGGCTTAAGCAACAAATTTATCTTTATCTTAATTCCCGAGTTCTATGTATACATTTTCAATAATCTCTTTGGTATTTGAGTCCTGGTGTTCGTGGTGTTGATAACACCTGTTATTGAGTAACCCAGGGAAAATCACAACCTCTCTGAGAGCCCCTCTCCTCTTTCGTGAGATGAAGGGGTTAGATACTCATTCAGATTTCACATCAATATCATCAGTCAAGGTTTTTGGTTGAAGATGGAAACAACCCTGGGTAGCTTAACAGAAAGTGAATCTGTCATAAGATATCTGGCAGTTTTAGGATTGTGAGTGAGACAGGGGAGATGGATTGAAGGATGGGAACAGGACATCCCCAGGAGTTTACAAAGCTAGAATCACAGACAACTCTCATAAAGGGAAAGTTAGGCTCTGTGGACATACTGCACCTGCAGTCACTACTGCCACAACCACGGGTTCTGCTGCCACCACTGCTGCCTCCAGCACTACGACTGTGTCTTGGGTGTCAGGAACGGACTCCCCCTGGCCACCATCCTAGCATCACATGCAATATTCAGAGTCTCCAGTTGGACTATCCAAATGGCTGATCCTGGATCATGTGCCTGTGCCCTACAAGCCGGCAGAGAGAGGATCTAGCTGACCCCAACATACAAAGGGATTTCCACTGATGGGATGGGAATTGACTGTTGCATAGCAAATCCTCCCTCCCAATAAGAAATGTTTACTGCAGGTGTCTCAAAGCTACCTCAAACTCAAGACATTTAAAGCAAAATGCCATCTGTTACTCAGGAAACTTGTGTCTAAAACATCTGCCGCATGTACTCAGGATACATAATCTTGCTTAACAAGGTTTTACTTTAGCAGTAGTTGTTCAATTTATTCAGTAATTACATTGGGCAGATAATTAACGTTTTGATGACTTCTTTCTCTTCTTTTCCAGTCCTAGCACATAGGTTTTGTTCAGACATGATTAATGAATGTGTGATTTGAAGGTTAAAGTCAACACAAAGCTAATCTCAAGATATAGTTTGATCAATCCAGGATAAAATAATCTTGACTTGAATTCTTGCTCTTATGTGTGATTTTCATGACTATTTCTCCCTTGTAATTTTCAATGAGCTTCAATTACCAAGTAATGCCGTTTCAACTCCCTGAATGCTAATGACAGAGAGCAGAACCTGGTGATTAAGGGCCTACCTTCTATTAGAAAGGAAGAACATACTGAAACAATGCTTTCTGTGGTCCTTTATTCTTTCAGTGTGAGGCAGATCACAACACTCTCAACACTTATAATAATCATCATCTTTAAAAAGAATATTTAATTCAAATATTTAAACATCCTCGTATGTTGATGAAGGAAACACCCAATAAACTAAGCGTGATTTGTGCATATGCAGGTCTACAGATGAAGAGGAGGTGAAGGTGTGTCATTGCTCAAACAGACACATTTTCCTTTGCTTTTGATTGTGAAACTCAGCATGTCCCTTGCATTCACGAAACAATAAAGGAGATAATGTGATGTTATTTGAACATCTATAAATATCCAGAGAGGATAATAAACGCCTTCACTACCTCTTAGCCCATGTGTTATGTGAATTTTCAGTGTCTGGCAGTTGTCACAGATGCACTTTATGGTTTTTAAACTTGGCATCTGATTACACACTCAGCGGACTCTTAACTGAATTACCTATTTGAAAATCCCAACCACCCACCTTATTTAAAATTAGAAACCGCTCCTACTGCCCTGGTATCCCTAATCTCCAGACTGTGCTCTGCTTTTCTTCTTCCTTTTTTCCTATAGCAATTTATCACCTTCTAAAATACCATAGGATTTAATTTTATGTTTTGTTTATTGTTCATTTTCTGTCTCTTCCTGCTAAAAAGTAAGCCCTATGAAGGCTGAGGTCTTTATCTGTTTGATTCACTGATGTCCTAAGAACCTCAAACAATACCTGGCATATTTTAAGCGTGGAATTAATATCTCTTAAGTGAATAAGCAAACACCATGCAGATAACTGTGAGGCCAGCTGTGACACCTGAGACCTTGAGACGTTTGTCTCTGATATGCTTCATTGCTGTGCTCATTTCCTGGTCTGTGCCCATGTTTCCCCCTATGTACAAACCTGCTTTCTCAAAGGTTCTCAAACTTGGTCACAGCAAACCTTTGATGGCTCCTCTCACAGTTTAATGCACTCCTATTTCTTGGTGTAATTGCATTTTACCAAGGATCACAGTCTCACATTGAAGGAATACAATTTTAATTTTGACATTTCTACCACGGTTTTGTCTTTGCACAAGGTTTACATATTCTAGGAGAGGGTAACTTTGATTTGAAGAGAAATAGACTCAGTGCTTCTGATTATTGCATAGGATTCCTAATTTATGCTTTTGTTGTGAACAGACATTTGTCCAAAGGAGTTATGTCCTTTTTTTGAAGGTCTTACTAAAAACTCTGTGTGCGTGTGTGTGTGTGTGTGTCTGTGTGTGTAAAACAACCTAAGCATCAATCATAGTCTAATGACAAGGTACTTGGTATTTTCATCAGCTGCTCTGGAAGATCTGGACTTACTATTGTATAAGCATTGCTTTTCATTTACTTTCCTTCTTTTTAAAATCTGTAAATTACCATCATTGTCTCATGAAGTTTGATATTGAATTATTTTAAGTTTCCTAACCAAATACAGTAAAACCATGCCTATCTGAAAGTCATAACTGGAAACCACAACACCCTGGAATTGAGTCAATAAATGATCTAGCTGTTTTGAATCACCTAATTAAAAGTATCTTTTCAAGATCTCCCTCTTTTCTTCTTGCCAACTTTTATTATCCTGCTGGCTTTTGGCCTCCAGTGGGGGTCCTCTGGGGCAATCAAGTTTTGTGCAGCCATTTGGCCTGTGGTGTTGAAGGGAAGAAACAGCACAGCCCAGGAAGGAGAAAGGATGTGGCCAAGCCCAGAGCTGAGGAGAAAAGCAGGGCCGGAGGGGAAGCCAGGATGCGTACACTATTGTTTTAAAGGCTAATCTCATTATTAAATTTAAAAAGATCTCCTTAGTCTTTTGAGACCATTTGTGTTCTACCTTTATACTTGTCTTATTATTTGGCTTGGTATTAGAATTTAAACTAAAAATCTTTTTTTTTTCACCCAATTTTGAAGGCATTTTCCATTGCCTTCTATATCCCTTGGTTGTATTTGTTTAAATTTGTACATGTTTAAAAAACATTGCTAGAAGCTTTTAGATATTTTTCTTTATCTTTAGTGCTCTGAAATTTCTAATTGGTGAGTCTTGATGTGGGTCTTTATTCAAAAAAATTAAAAAGTTTTTTTTTGGTTTTTTTTTTTTTGCTAAGCATTTGAAGAGGCTTTTCAAACTGGAGACTTGAATTTTTAAGTTTGAGAAATTTTCTTGTATAATTATTTTCTTGCATAATTTTTAATGAAATTCACCTTAAGATATGGTGAGAGGATATGGATCTTGCTCTTTATTTGAGGGGCTCCGAAATATCAGCATGCAGTGGAGGTCTTTGTTCTGGGTCATGCAGTTTCTCAAGAGACAAATTCTTTAATCTCTTACCTGGAAGGCTTCAGTGTTCAGGCTGTCTGCTGATATTCTGAGACCAGGGAAGGGAAAGAAAAAGATTAAGGGCTTCATTATTCAGATTACAGATTTTCATTTACCTCCTTCTCATTCTCTTTTTTTCTCTGTAGCGGTACCTGGAGCCCTTGAGTCTCCATCTCAGAGCCTTATTAACATTTTCTGGGGAAACTCCTCTGGTATCCTGAAGAGTTATGGTCACCTGGGTGCAGGTATACAAGCACATTCTGGAAGTTCTATGGCTCTGTTCACTGATTTTGACTAATGCTATTTCCAGCCCTGTACTTCACTCCCACCTTCTGTGGCACCAGGGGCCTCCAGTCCTGAGCCTTTCAGGGCTCTGCCAGCAAATTGGTGCATCTTTTGCCAGTACTTAGCTGGTAGTTTCTTCCCTTCTGCTCCTTCACTGACTTTCTGTGTTCCAAAAAATTGCTGAAATCTTTCATGCACTCTACCTTTCTCTTGGCCCTTGTGAAATATAACTTTAAAAAATCAAAGTTCTTTGTTATCCTGTTAGTGGGGTTCAGGAGGGATTTCGAAAGTAAGAGACAGTCTGCCATGTATAGCTGGAAGTCTAGTCAGTACTTTTCAAAAATGTTCTCTATTAGGGCCCTAAAATTTCTACTTCAATAGAAGATTGATGAGGAGGGAGATTGTGGAGTTTCAGTACAATGAATCTCTAACAATGCTTTAACCAGCGTAGTTTTGTTTCATCAGTTTCTTGTAATGAGCCTCATGCAAGATGTCTTTGAACAAGAAGTTCTGAAGCTAAAAATTATCTGAAAACTACTAGTGAAGATAATCTTTCACTTACATGTCCAATGTTAATGTTTGATGACTATATAATTTACTTACTCATTCAACAAATAGTTATTGAGTTTCTTCTACTCTATGGCAAGTACTGGGCTAGGCACTGATGTTCTTTTACTTGGTATAAACAGATTTAATAAAAATGCTGCTTTGTATTGACAGATATTTTATTGTAATCACATATCTCACTTCTTTGAAGCACTACATAGATTAAATAAATTCAAGTGATTCAGACTAATTAGTATCCTACTTGAAGAGCAGACATCAGAATATTCCTTCAGCCTACTTCTCCAAATAATGACCTGGGGGACAAGAATGTCTTCTTTGCTTTGGGGTAAAAAGTAATGAAAACATTACGGTTTTTCTCTTTAAAACTTTGCCTCTAATTTGTATTCAAGTAACAACATAACCTTGATTTAGTTCAAATGATCTAGCTGCTTGATCATTTGGGAACTGATTTTGCTTTAAGTTATATATTACCTCAATTTCAGATGAAGAAAAACAATTTTTAAATGTGCAGCTGGAAAATTACTCAGTTGGTAAGTGATGGCATCAGTCCTCCCCAGGTGGCTCTTTCTCCAGTGCTCCCTAACTCCACAGATGGCATCACCCAGTGTCCCCGGGTTCTTACTTTGCTAGGGCTGCCATAACTAAGTACCACAAACTAACTGGCTTGAATGATAGAAATGTATTGTCTCACAGTCCCGGAGACTAGAAGCCAGAGATGAAGGGTTCAGTGGGGTTGATTCCTTCTGAGGAATGGAAGGGAGGGCCTGTTTCGTGCCTCTGCCATAGCTTCAGGTGGTTTGCTAGAATCTTTGGGGCTACCTGGCATGTTGAGTATCACCCTGACATCTGCCCACATCTTCACATGGTGTTCTCCTTGTGTGCATGTCTGTCTCCAGATTTTCCCTTTCTATAAGGACACAGTCATATTGCAATACAGCCCACCACAATGACCTCATTTTAACTTGATTACCGCTGTAAAAACCCTGTCTTTAAATAAGGTCACTTCTGAGGCACCATGGGTTAGGATTTCAACATATGCATTTTGTTGGAGGAGACACAAGTCAACCTGTGACACTCAGAAAGTTGAGTATCATTCCTGATACTTCCCCATCTTTCTCTCCTCTCCACACCTAATCGATCAGCATATTCTGCCAGCTTTACCTTAAATACACGTTGGATCTTGGTATTTCTCGCTATTCTTCCCCTGACCATTTTCATTCTTTCTCCCGAACTAAGGTAGTAACTTCCTCACTGGTCCCCTGCCTCTACTTTAGATTTCTCTTAATCCATTTTCCATATGCAAGCCAGAGATCTTCCAAAAGTGCATATTTGATTATATCTCTCCTCTTCTTACAAAATTCAATGACTTCCCATTGCCTAAGGATAAACACAAAACTCCTTTATGTGGCTTACCCACAATTTGGCTCCTGCCCCCCTCTCCAGTCTTGTCTCTATTTTATTTCTCTAGAGCTCTGAGCTAAGGCCAAACAGGAACTTCTTTCAGTTCCTTGATTACACCACGCTGTTGCCTCTAGGCTTTGAACATGCTGTTCTCAGTCTGGAACACTCCTCCAAACTTGATTCCCCAGACGCTTACTCATATTTTAGGTCTCAACTTTCATGTTGACTAGCTTCTGGAAGGCCAGCCCTCTACAATGGACTGACTGGTACCCCCCAAAAAGATATGTCCACATCTTTACCTCTGGAACTTGTAAATGTTACCTTATTTGGGAAAAAAGGTCTCTGCAAATGTAATTAAGCTAAGGATCTTAAATGAAGAAATTCTCCTGGATTATCCAAATGGACCTTAAATCCAATGATAAATGTCCTCATAAGAGGTACATAAAGGAGAAGGCCTACAGAGGAGAAGGCCACATGAAGACAGAGGAAGAGATTGGAGCGATGTGGTCACAGCCAAAGAAACCAGCAACCACCAGAGGCTAGAAGAGATAAGGAATCCAGATTCTCCCCAGAGCCTCGGGAGACAGTAGAATCTTACCAATTCCTTGATTTCAAGCCTCCAGAACCATGAGAGAATAAATTTCTGTTGGTTAAGCCACCAAACTTGTAGTAATTTGTTATGGCAGCCCTAGGAAACTGCAGAGCTTGTGTTCTTATACCAGGTGTAGTCTCTGGTTGTATGTGTCCATAGGCCCCTATGAGTCCTCTTTCCTAAGAGTCATCACTCTCTGTTGTTTGGGATTTGGTGTGACCCAGCAGCTATGAGTGCTGGGAAGGCAGGACATGCATTGTTCCTGGCTGCATCCACAAGGATTAACCCAGTGCCTATGGCACATTGTAGGTGCTAATATTTAATATTAACAATGGTGATGATAATTTTTCTTGAATAACTAAGTTAACTAATTAATTATTCAATCAATGTTTCAGTTTAGGTACTATCCGAATGGTGCAGATACGAAAAAAGAATCAGAGGTCTGGCACCTGTGAAGAGTCCATAGTTCTGACCTTCCTAGTGTCTTTAAGAAACTTGCAGTCTTCATAGCAGACAGAATGAACATATACAGGAAGATATGTGAAAAGCTGCTCCCCCCCCCACCAAATCAACACCACCCTCCAAAGTGAAAAGAAATACAGTGTCATCTAGTTTTACATGTATTCTAACTGGTCTTCTTATCAGAACATTTGTCGGCATTTATTTTTTATGAAACATCTTATTGTTCAAAGTTGTTAAACAGGAGTGACATGGTCTTTCACCTAGAAAAGTTTATAGTATAATGAGAGAAAATGAGAACAGTAGTTTTTCTTTTCTTATAAATGTACAATCAGAAATATATGAGCAGATATGTGCTGTTCAAAACTAGAGGAGAACTAACAATCATAGGAATAATAATAAGCAAATTCACAAATTGCAGCCCTTTTACATCCCGTTCTTACTCACTATCATTACTTGGTCCTTTATTTTATGTCCAGCATCTTTCCCTTCAGAAACTTCTCCTCCCAAAAGACCTGTTGAGCAATCAATCCTGTGACTCTACCTCTTCAGCCACAGGGGAGGCTGAACAGAGCACCTTTGCTCCTGAACATAATTTGTTCAATGGTGAGCACATGTTTCAAGTAAGATCAATCAGATTTATTTTCAGAGATTCCTATGGGTATCATGAGAGAGAGGTGCTTTTATTATTTTCTTTTTCTTCTGAGATTACTTGCTCTAAAGATGACGCAATCTAAACTGCTTTTGGCCATCATGGCCAGCATTTGGGGAGAGCAGCCTAAGAAGGAAGCCAACAAAGAAAAAAACAAGCCAGGAAATGGGGAGAGATAAAAAATATCTTGCTGATGTTGTTTAATCCCCTGGATCCAGGAATGACTGTACCTCAACCTGATCTTGAGCTATCCCTATCCTTAGATCATGATTCAAACTGTGAAAGAATCAGGGTAATGTGAAAGAGTGGAATGCCACAGAGATGGCTAGATGCTCTTCAAAATTAATGCTCCCCTTCCATCGTATAGAGTTGTCACTGGGCGGCAGTGATCGTTCAATAGAGACTAGATTTCCCAGCCTATATGGCATCTATATGGAGACATGTGGTTTGCTTTTGCAAATGAAATAATTGTGGGAATGAAGTCCCTTTAAAGCTGAAGGAATGAATGTGCCTTCTCAACCCTTCCTTGCCCTCGTGTTGGCTGGACTCAGAGGACTCCCGTGGTCTTAAATTCAAAGAATTAAAAGAACTAATCAAATCTGTTTAATGGTGATAACAATTAAATGACCTATCAAGCCATGTACCTATTACCTGAATACCAAGCATCAAAACTTCACTTTCCGGATCTGGGAGCTGTTGCTCGTTGGCAAAGCACTTGATCTTGGTCAATTGACTTCTCAAGGCCTTGGTTTCATCATACAGAAGATTTTCTTCAAGCTTCCTGACTCCATCATCTACTCACCCTGTTGAAACTTTTGCAATGGTAAGGTTATGAAGCTGTGAGATATTTGAGTCATGACTTTGAATTGGAGTCATAGAGCAAAGTGCTTGGGCCTCTGTAGCTTTTAAGCTTAACTGTCTGATGGTTGCTTTAAAAACTTAGTTACATTATATTGTCAATAAAGCCACCTCTGTTTGGCCTTTGTTGTCCTAGTATTTTTATCCTTTCTTCCAAGTTTGTAGAAGTTTGAAATTTAAGCTAAAATGATTAGAAGCTGTAACTGCATCCAGGAGGCTCAGCGAATATTTGAACTTGCAGTTACGAATTAACCAGTTAGTCTAAAAAAGAATACATTTTTGATTATTTTAAGATAACAGTAATTCTATTATTTTGATTTGGAAACTTGAGGTTCAAGGAAACCTTACATAACCTATGTAAAATCAGAGGCTGAGCCCACACACTGCCATAGACTAGTCTGCACTGTGAATGGACAGGATATTGCTAAGCTTTATGATGTAGCAAATTACTGGTCCCCTGGAGCCAGGAGAACTTTTTTATATTGTCCATGTGATCATCTACTCCAGAAGCATCCCCAAGGTCATGAATGCTGTATGTTTTGAACATGTATGTTATCCCCTCTTTTTCACTGACTCAGTTGTTGGTAACTGAGGTATTATTAAGACAGGTAGACAGTTGGAAAATCACCGCTTTAATCTGATATTCTTTCTTTGTTCCCTTTGGATACATGAGCATCCATTGTTATCTGTCTTGCCATTTTAGACCAGCCCTGAAGTAGTTTGGATTTGTACTGAAATTAGTGAAGACTGGTAGGTAAGGCTAGTTTAAGGAAAAAGAAATAGGTGTCTTGGAGAAAGAAATGGGAATGAAAGAGAAGAGTAGAAGGAAATTCGAAGGAGTCAAGAGGGAAGATTAATCCAATGGCTATTGGGCTGGGATGATAGCATAGTATTGTAAGAGTGTGTGTATATATATACATATCTGTATGTGTGTGTGCCCTGAGGTTTAAGCCCCTGGGTGTGTGTGTATAAACATATATATTGTTTATACACATACACACACACACACACACACACACACACATATGTGTATATATACGCATATGTATATATACACACGTAAATTGTTTATATTGTATAAATTGTGTGTATGTATATAAATTCTTTAAATTAAACTGTTTTTTGTATATGAAAATATGAAATTCCAGGGCTGCCTGCATGAAAAATATGGCAAAGCACATTTGAATAATCTGTTCACCCATTCATTCACTCATAAGTATAATAAGCATTTATGAAGTTGCTTAGTATGTGCCAAACTTCAGATCAGTAATCATGTCTTAGAAAATAAAGACAGCATTACTTTACATCAATACTTTGCAAGTGCTTCTTTTCATGATTTCTAGCACTAATGCACACATTTCGCAGATGAGAAAATGTGAACAATTAAGAGGTCAAATGACTTGCCTAAAGTCATAGCACAAACAACTTGCCAGACAGTCATTAGAAGACAGAGACTTTATATTTCAAATGTATTGCCTCTGGCTAACTAATAATGAAGGTTGAATTTGCCTGATATGATTTTTAGAAACAATTTTCTTCTAAGACACAGAAGACCAGATTTCTGCACAAGTGTAAAGCTGATAATGCCTGCCCTTTTCTGGGATTATTCTCTTGTGGTATGATGCACAAAACATTTAATGCTAATTACTCATTTCTTAAACTTATTATCAGATGATGTCCTTGGTTTAGAAAAGGCCTTTTTGCCTTTTTAAATATACTCTTCCAAATCAGCACAAAAGTAGTGACACTGAGGCATCCTGGCTTCCTTAATAAACATCAGCTATCTGGGACTGTCATCTTACCTCCTAGACTAAAAGTGCTTATAAAATTGGATTCAAGACCATCACATACCAGAGAATGGAGCTGCAGGAATCCCAATCAAATAATGATAACATTAAGAGGAGACAAATAATTTGAATTCTAAAAGCATGGGAAATGCTCAGGTCAAATTGTATTGCACATAGAACTAAGCCAAGGGATATATCAAAGAGTGAGAAAGTTTGGGAAAAATGGTCAACTGTCACAACTCATCCAGGACCACCATCCATTACTGCCTGATGTTGGTCCCTGGATAAAGAATTCAAATCCTCTGGGCCTTGGTGAACATCATCTTGCCAGTTCTAGGCCTCATGGATAGTAGCCATCTAGTCCAGCGAATTGTGTTGGAAGCTGGCCTCTCTGGTGTTTTTTAGTGGAACAATAGCACACTTCCCTTGATTTATACACCCTCTGAGAGGGACACAACCTGACATCCTGTTTGTTGTCACAAACAGCTGTAAATTGTAAATTAGGTGACAGCCACACTCTTCTATTTAATGGACTTCCTCCCTATTTTTTTGGAACAGCTTTTCTTTGCCCATTGTCCTGATTTTACAATCTTCTGAAGCAACCCTTTGAGGCGTAGGGATTTTCTGAGTAAATGAGTCAGGTCTCAGTATTGAGCAATGGCTGCTACAAGGAAATCTTGAGGCCCCATTGCAAATGTCATGCTCCTCCTTGACCAGAGCGTACGCAGGAGCAGATAGTAGCTAGCCACTAAAAATTTCTTCAAGTCTTATATGGGCTTGAGAATTACGTTAGCAACAATTCAAAGTTGCCCACTCTTTATTTTGAAAATTAAAAAAATGTGTATCTGATGATTACAGGGCCATGAATGGCTTTTGGGGAGTCCATAAACCCCTGAAGAATTTTTTAAACTTTCATTTTATTGTGATAAGAACACCTAACATACGATCACCCTCTTAACAAATTTTAAAGTGTACAATAATGTCTTATTATCCAAAGGAACAATGAAGATCTCTAGAACTTATTCTTCTTGCATAATTGAGATTGTATGTCCATGGATTAGCAGCTTCCTATTTCTCTTCCCCTCTACCCCCTGGCAACCACCCATTCTACTCCCTGATTGTGAGTTTGACTATTTTAGATACCTCCTGTAAGTAGAATCATGATTGTACACTGAAGACTACAAAACATTGATGAAAGAAATTAGACACAAATAAATGGAAAGACATCTATGGCCATGAATTGGAAGATATAATATTGTTAAAATGTCTATACTACCCAAAGTGATCTACAGATTCAGTGGATTCCTATCAAACTCTCTCTGACTTTTTTTTTCACAGAAATAGAAAAAATAATCCCAAATTTTATATGGAGTGACAAAGGACCCCAAACAACCAAATCAATCTTTGAAAGAAGAACAAAGCTGGAAGCATCACACTTTCTAATTTTAAAATATATTCCAAATGGTGGCAATGAAAGTAGTGTGGTATGGGCATAAAGGCAGACATATACACCAATCCAACAGAGGAAAGAGCCCAGAAATCAACTCACATGTATATGAACTACTGATCTTTGACAAGGGTGTCAAAAATACGCAATGGAGAAAGGAGAGTCTCTTCAACAAATGGTATTAGAAAAGCCAGATATCCTCATGCAAAAGAATTATAGTAGACCCTTATCTTACACCATAAGCAAAAATCAACTCAAAATGGATTACACTTAATGTAAGACCTAAAGCTATGAAACTCCCAGAAGAATGCATAGGGAAAATTCTCCATGACATTGGTCCTGGCAGTGATTTTATGGTTATGACACTGAAAGCACAGGTAACAAATGCAAAAATAGACACATGGGAAAACATAAACCCCTGAACTTTAAGCATAACCTCCTCTGCATTTTTCTGAGATGAAGGTTCCTATTTTTAAACTGATTCTAAAAAAATGTCTGGAAATCTGTAGTACTATAGTATGCCTGCTTAACTGTACACCTTGGATCCTCCCTTAGCAAAATCTGATACACAATATATTATTAGACAAGGGGAATAAAATGTGAGTGCCAGCCCATTATTTACATTTGTTTGTATCTCATCATTTTTATTACTTATTATTATCTTTAATTGACACATAGTAATTGTATGCATGTATGGAATACAGTGTGATATTTTGATATGCATATACAATTGTGTAATAATCAAGT
Organism: Pongo pygmaeus; assembly: GCF_028885625.2. Taxonomy (NCBI): domain Eukaryota; kingdom Metazoa; phylum Chordata; class Mammalia; order Primates; family Hominidae; genus Pongo; species Pongo pygmaeus. The sequence continues at coordinate 48,485,929 of NC_072387.2, forward strand.
CAGAATAATTATCATATCCATCACCTCAAACATTTATCGTTTTTTGTGTTGAGAATATTCAAAATCATCTCTTCTAGCTATTTAAAAATATACAATAAATTAATTATAGCCATCCTAAAGTGCTATAAAACATTAGAATGTATTCCTCCTGTCTAGCTGCACATTTATATTAACATGAATTAACCATCCTCTGGCCATCTCCCCCACCCTCCTAACTGTCACCACCTCTGGTAACCGCTATTCTACTCTCTACTTCTATGAGACCAAAATTTTTAGCTTCCCCATATGAGTGAAACCATGTGGTATTTATAATTATGTGCATGGTTTATTTCATTTAACATAATGTCCTCCAGGCTCATCCATGTTGCCACAAATGGCAGAATTTCATTCTCTGTTATGGCTGAGTAGTATTCCCTCATGTATATATCACATTTTCTTTATCCACTCATCTGTTGATGGACACATGAGTTGATTCCACATCTTAGCTATTGCTACTAGTGCTGCAATAAACATAAGAGTGCAGATATCTCTTCAACATAGTGGTTTCCTTCCCTTTGGATATATTTCAATAGTGGGATTCCTGGATCATATGGTAGTTCTAGTTTTAGTTTTTTGAGACTGCTTTCCATAATACCTGTAGTAATTTCCACTAGCAGCTTATAAAATACATGTCCACTAGCAGTGTATAAAAGTTCCCTTTTCTCTAAATCCTCACCAACATTTGTTATTTTCTGTCTTTTTGATAATACCCATTCTAACTGGGGTGAGATGATATCTCATTGTGATTTTGATTTGCGTTTCCCTGATGGTTAGTAGTGTGGAGCATTTTTTCCCATATGCTCCTTGAACATTTGTGTGTCTTCTATTCAGAAATATCTATTCAGATCACTTGCCCATTTTTAAATGGAAATTGTTGTTGTTGTTGCTGCTGCTGTTTGAGCTTGTGTATTTTGGACATTAATTCCTTGTTGGATGAATAGTATGCAAATGCTTTCCCCCATTCTGCAGGTTGTCCCTTCACTCTGTTGATTGCTTTCTTTGCTGTGCAGAAGACTTTTAGTTTGATAAAATTGCTGTTGTTTATTTTTGCTTTTGCTTTCTGTGCTTTTGAGGTCTTATCCAAAAAATCTTTACCCAGACCAATGTCTTGAAGCACTTTTCCTATATTTTCTTCTAGTAGTTTCATAGTTTCAGGTCTTACATTCAAATATTTAATCCATTTTGAGTTGATTTTTGTATATGATGAGAGACAGGTATTCATTTCATTCTTCTGCATATGGATATCCAATTTTCCCAGCATCATTTATTAAAGAAGCTATACTTTCCACATTATGTATCCATGGTGGCTTTGTAAAAAAAATCAGTTCGTTATGAATGCATAGATTTATTTCTGGATTTTCTATTCTTTTCCATTGGTCTATGTGTCTGATTTTATGCCAGTGCCATGCTGTTTTGGTTACTATAGCTCTGTAGTATATTTGAAGTCAGGTAGTGTGATGACTTTTTGCTTTGTTCTTTTTGCTCAGGATTTATTTGGTGATTCCAGATCTTTAGTGGTTCTATATTAATTTTAGTTTTTTTTTTCAATTTCTGTAAAAAATGTCACTGGTATTTTGACAGCAATTACACTGAATTTGTAGATCACTATTTAAAGTATGGACATTTTCACAATACTAATTCTTCCAATTCATCAGCTTGGGATATATTTCCATTTTTGTGTGTCCCCTTCAATTTCTTTCATCAGTGTTTCATAGTTTTCATTGTAGAGATCTTTCATTTCTTTGACTAAATTTATTCCTAGATATTTTTTTCCACTGGTAGCTATTGTAAATAGCATTGCTTTCTTAGCATTATTTTTGTTACTTCATTATTGGTATATAGAAACACTACTCATTTTTGTATATTGATTTTGTATTCTGCAACTTTATTAAATTCATTTATCAGTTCTAAGAGTCTTTGTAGAGTCTCTAAGTTTTTCCACATATGAGATCACGTCATCTGCAAATAGGGACAACTTGGCTTCTTCATTTCCAATTTGGATGCTCTTTGTTTCTTTCTCTTTCCTAATTGCTCCGAATAGGATTGCCACCACTATGTTGAATAAAAGTGGGAATCCTTGTCTTGTTTCAGTTGTTAGAGGAAAAACCAAAAGCTTTATTTTTTCCCCTGTTCAGTAAGATGCCAGTTGTGGTGTGTCATATATGGGCTTTATTATGTTGAGGAATTTTCTTTCTATACCTAATTTGTTGAGAATTTTTATCATAAAGGGATATTGAATTTTATTTGTGTCTATTGAGATAATCATATGACTTTTGTTCTTTATTCTGTTGATGTGATGTATCACAATTATTGATTTGCATATATTGAGTCATATTTGAATCCCTGGGATAAATCGCACTTGATCATGGCATATAATCTTTTTGCTATGCTGTTGGATTTGGTTTGCTAGTATTTTGTTGAGGATTTTTGAATTACTCTACATCAGGAATATTAGCCTAATGTTTTTCTGTTGTTATTGTGTCCTCATCTGGTTTTAGTATCAGTAGGATTGATGTGGAAGAATTCTCTTCCCTTCAATTTTTTTTTTTTTTTTTAATATTTTGAGAGGACTGGTGTTAGTTCTTCCTCAAAAGTTTGGTAGAATTCAGCGGTAAAACCTTCCATTCCTGAGCTTTTCTTTTTTGGGAGAATCTTTATTGCTGATTCATTTTCAGTACCTTTTATTGGTCTGTTCAGGTTTTCTGTTTTTTCATGGTTCAATCTTGGTAGATTTTATGGGTCCAGAAATTTATCAGTTTTCTTCAGTTTCTCCAATTTGTTGGCATATAGTTGTTCATACTAGTGATGTTTTATATTTCTTGGTCTCAGTTGTAATGTCTCTTTTGTTGTTTCTGATTTTGAGTCTTCTCTCTTTTTCATAATTATTCTAGCTAATAATTTGTTGATTTTAGTTATCTTTTCAAAAAACTAGATTTGATTTTGTTGATCTTTTGTATTTTTAAAGTCTCTATTTTATTTATTTCTGTTCTGATCACTATTATTTCTTTTTTTATTTACTTATTCTCATTCTGTCACCCAGTCTGGAGTGCAGTGGTGTGATCATAACTCACTGTAACCTGGAATGCCTCAGTTCAAGCCATCCTCCTGCCTCAGCCTCCTGAGTAGAGGTGTGCACAACCATGCCAGGCTAATTCTTTTTATTTTTTGTAGATATGGGGTCTTGCTGTGTTGCCCAGACTGGTCTTGAACTCCTGGCCTCAAGCAATTCTCCTGTCCCAGCCACCAAAATAACTGGGATTACAGGCATGAACCATTGTATCTGGCCTACTATTTCTTTTCTTCTACTAATTTTGGGTTTGTTTCTTATTTTTTTAGTTTTTTGAGGTGCATCGTTAAGTTTTTATTTGAAGTCTTTCCACTTTTCAATGTAGATGCTAACTGCTATAAACTTTGTTCTTGTATTGCTTTTGCTGTATCACATGGTTTCTATTTTTATTTGTTTCAAGACATTTTTAAGTTTCCTTAAGTTTTTCATTGACTCATTGGTCATTCAGCAGCATGTTATTTAATTTCTATGTATTTGTACAGTTTCCAAAGTTCATCTTATTATTGATTTCTGGTTATATTCCATTGTGGTCAGGAAAGATACTCGATATTCTGTTGATTTTTAAAAATTTGTTGAGACTTGATTTGTGGCTAACATGTGGTCTATTTTGGAGAATTTTCCATGTGCTGATGAGAAGAATGTGTTTTTTGTGGTTGTTGGATAAAATGTTCTATAAATGTCTGTTGGGTCCATTTGGTCTACTGTGTAGTTTAAATCCAATTTTTTTTGTTGATTTTTCTGTCTAGATGATCTGTCTAATACTGAAGGCGGGGTGTTGAAATTCCCAGCTATTACTGTATTAGGGTCTATCTCCCTCCTTTTAGATCTCATAATACTTGCTGTATATATCTGGGTGCTCCAGTGTTGGGCACATATATATTTAGAATTGTTATATCCTCTTGCTAAGTTGATCCCTTTATCATTATATTGTGACTTTATGCATCTATTTTTTAAAGCTTTTGATTTAAAGTCTGTTTTATCTGATATAAACATAGTCACTTGCTTTTAGTTTCTGTTTGCATGGAATATGTTTTTTCATCCACTTTCAGTCTATGTGTATCATTACAGGTGAAATGAGTTCCTTGTAGGCACACATATAGTTGAGTCTTATATTTTTATTCATTCAGCCAGCCTGTATCTTTTACTTGGATAATGTAATCCACTTACACTCAAGGTTATTATTGATAGCTGAAGACTCAAGCCCATCACTTTGTTAATTGTTTTCCCTTGTATATTTGTATATTCTTTGTTCCGTTCTTCCTCTCTTGTTGTTTATGTTTGCAGTTTGTTGATTTTCTGAAGTGATAATGTTTGATTCCTTTCTCTTTCTCATTTGTATATATGCTCTACCAGGAAGTTTTACTCTTTCATATGTTTTCATGATGATGGTTACTGTCCTTTTGCTTCCAGATATAGGACTCCCTTAAGCATTTCTTCTAAGGCTGGCCTAGTGGTGATAAATTTCCTTAGCTTCTGCTTGTCTGGGAAGGACTATTTCTACTTCATTTCTGAAGGATGATTTTGCTGGGTAGAGAATTCTTGACTGGCAGTTTTCTCTTTCAGCACTTTGAGTATATTATCCCATTCTCTTCTTGTCTCTAAGGTTTCTACTCAGAATTCTGCTGTTAGTCTATCAGGGATTCTCTTTTATGTGTAACTTGATGCTTCTCTTTTGCTGTTTTGAGAATTATCTCTATCTGACTTTTGATAGTTTTACTATAATGTGTCATGAATGATTTATCTAATTTCATTAAATTGTCTATCTGTATTCTCTTGAATCTTTCTGAGTTTTCTTAAGATCATTATTTTGAATTCCTTTTCAAGCATTTCGTAGATTTGCTTTTCTTTGGGGTCTGTTACTGGAGAATTATTGTGTGTGTTTTTTGGGGGTTTCATGTTTCCTTACATTTTCATGGTTTTTGTGTGTCCCTACATTGATATCTGCACATCTGGTAGAATAGTCACCCCTTCCAATTTTATGGAGTAGTATTTGTCAGAAAACACTTCTTCCTCTTGATGTGTCCTATGAAATCAGTGAGGTAGGATGCTTTGGCTTTGGTTCTGGGTGGGTGCAGTTGTATAATCTATATGTGGTTTCTTCAGCTATAATTAATCTCAGCAATGTCTGTGAGTCCCTTAGTGGTCTAGACTTTGGGTGTTTGTGGAGGCAGTGGTGCAGCTTTAGTGGGGATAGAGGCCACCAGGTAGGGCAGTTATCAGTCCTTGGAGGGGTACATGCCAGGCATGGCAGTTCTGTTGGTTGTGAGTGTGGCACTGCCAGCAGTAGGTGCTGGGTAGGCTAGTTCTCTGACCCTGGGAGGCATGCATGACAAGCAGCAGCTCTGCCTGTTGAGGCACCTGGGCAGTTTGTTCTCAGGTCCTGGGAGTGTGCCTGCTGGTTTCCCTGCTGTTGGGGAGGCCTCCCTGCTGTGCTGTACTGCTTGTTCCTTGAAGTATAGAGCACTGTGTGGGCTCAGTTGCTGGGGTTACAGCTGTACCACTGGGTCCAGTTGTGGTTGTGGCATTGCTGCCTATTGTATGAGTGTGATGGGAAGAGGGAAGTGCTCCAGAGATGTGGAGATGCAGAGTCTCTTAGGTCCCAGGGAAGGATGCACTGTAGCAGTGACTTTGTTCTCAAAGTAATACCGTGCTCTAGCAGCTTGGGTCCTAGGGAGTTGGGGGATGACATAGCATTAGTTTCTTCTCTGGATTAATGCAGCCATGTTACTCCAGGCAGCTCTTTATAGGCTCAGAGCTTGTGAGAGCTATGACACTCTCCTGTAGCTAGGATTGCAGGCATCCATGGTAGTAATGGACACTGCTGGGGATATCCTGGGAATCTTTTCCCCGCAATGGGGAGTCACTTCTGACTCCAGGCCAATCCCTTCCAGGACTTTTGCTTTTTTCTCACCCCAAGTTGACATTCTTCAGAGAGTTTTGTCAATTCCTGCTGAATTCCAGTGTTCTCCCCTTAGAAACTCTACTCAAAGTGCAGTTGTTTACTTTTTGTTTTGTTCTTCTTGGAGGAGGCAAGCATTGGACACCTATAGTCAGCTGTCTTGATGATGTCCCTGATTTTTAGACAAATATAATTAACATAAAATGTTTCCATGCTGATAGAAAGAATAGGTATAAATAATCCAAATAAAGGTAAATAAAATGCTGATATTTTCTCCTGAATTTTATCAGAAATTCACGTTTAATAAGGTTTACTGTTATAAACTCATTGTTTCTTATTACATTCAGCACAATTCCATCTTGTCTTGAACTTATCTTTAAAAGTCTGTGTTCTGTCAGGCCTTGTATCTTTGAAAATAGCACACATAATTTATTACGTTTACATAGTCAAGTGAAAATTACTCAATTCTTTTTCTTGGTATAATGAAGGTTTCGGTCACATCTACCGTTGTGGGACTCAACAGACTCTGTTATGGGAAAATAATCCGGAATGCATCATTGGAAAGAGGGTATTTAACAAGGTGGTCTTTCTGCCCATAAAGTTGCTGTGGGAAGGTATACATTTCCTGACCATGACCACTTCTTTTGCCCACAAGAGGTGACTTACTAAATGTCTGATTTTTTTACATGAACTAATCTTCTACTGGAATTGAAGAACAAAGTGGATAGAATAAATACCCTTCTTGTCCTTTAAGATAAAAAAAAATCAGATCTTTTCAAAGTCATTAATATAGTTTGCCTTGAACAATTGAAATCTATTTTTAAAAATTATTTATTTTTGTATTGTGCTTCTCTTTTTCATTTTAATTTGGTTTCCAGTAACTCCCTTTCTAGTGTACAATTCCACAATAGTCTTTCTCTTCATCTCAGTAAATGTGTGATCTGGGCAAATATTCCAAGATAGGGACAAAGCTAGAGAAGAGAATTGAAGGTTGTGCTTTATAAATGACAATCTGTAGGGGCCGTGTGTGGTGGCTCACGCCTGTAATCCCAGCACTTTGGGAGGCTGAGGCGGGTGGATCACGAGGTCAGGAGATAGAGAACATCCTTGCTAACCGGTGAAACCCTGTCTCTACTAAAAATACAGAAACAAAATTAGCCCGGCGTGGTGGCGGGCGCCTGTTGTCCCAGCTATTTGGGAGGCTGAGGCAGGAGAATGGCGTGAACGCAGGAGAATGGCGTGAACCCGGGAGGCGGAGCTTGCAGTGAGTGGAGATCGCGCCACTGCACTTCATCCAGCCTGGGCAACAGAGCGAGACTCCGTCACACACACACACACACACACACAGACACACACAGACACACACACAAATTATTTTAAAAAATTAAAAATAATAAATGTCAGTCTGTGACCACATAGTTGAAAAAGGTGCCTGGGTCTTGGGTCTTGGGGAAAAAAAAGATGTCTTTATACTTTTGCAAGTTTGTTTTGTTATTTTTAATTTGCTTTCTCAATATAGACTCTTGAAACACTAACCTTGACCATATCGAAACTAAGTGAAAAAGAGATTCTCCCATGCTCTGTCAGAATAGTTATATAATTTATTGTCAGATGATAGGTGACAGCAGGTACCATCAGCTCCAGAATGGGAGCAGAGCCAGTAGAATCACACTGGTGGTGGGGATGGTGGAAAAAAGAAAGTGGGAAAGCCAGAATTAACTTAGGCAGATGCAGCTGGGGGCATGAGAACTTTCTTTAATCTTCGAGTGCAGCCTGTCTCTAAATGATGTCTGCCCTTCCTCCTTCCCCAGCTCATTAAAAATAGTTCACATCATGCATTATTGGAGGCTTCACCCTTAACAGGACTAGACATCCAGATGGCATTTGGCAGCATCTTCCTGCATTTCGGTTTTCAATGTGCTCCATTTACACTGCTTCTACAAATTTAGCATAATTTTAGGGTGTAGGATAAGAGTTGTTTGTTTATGTTTTCCTTTATGCAATCATCTTTCTTTCCTTCATATCTTCTAATTTATCTCCCTCTTAGATTTCTATCCATGATTTTCCTTTCATGATTCTATTTACATAGATTTAAAAAAATGTTTTTGTTAAAAATTAAGATGATGCTGTTACATAATTCAAATCATCAAATAGTTTTTCAAGGCTGGTTGACAAAACAAAACAAACAAACAAAAAACAACTACATCCTCTACAGCCTCCACTGTTCTCATTTCTGAGAGGTTACCATTTTCATTTTTTATACTATTTATCTTCATTTCTCCAGATAACATACTTTTTGATTTTTGTATTTAGGCATTTTTTGACACCCCACCCCCCCCCATTAAGTAAGGATTTACTACCTTCTACCCTGGCTAGCTACCAACCCCTATGCATGTCCTATACAATCAGTGATTACATAACCATTACCATGTAAATGCTGTTTGAAACTGAGTCATGTAAAAATATAACTTTTTTGGTGCAATGTTTTTTCTCCTTGGAATTAATAATTGCCTTGGTTTTTATTTCCTTTGTCTTCTGTGTCCTTATTACTATTCACCCCCATGCTTTTCCTTAGTTTCTCTATTCTTTGTTCTAGAACTTCTGCCTTTTAAATATTGGTCATCATAGACTGATCCTCTAAATTTCTTTTCTAGTTCGGTTTTCTTTTATCCGTCTCTTTTTCAGATTTTCTCAACTTTGCAGTCCAACGTCTCTATCAAGTTTTTAATTTCTCCTACAATATTTTTAATCTATAGGATTTTTTTCCTAGGATGTTTATTTTTAAAGAAAAGTATCCTTTTAGTGTGTTTTAAGGAGCAAATATCTCTCTAATCTCTCAGAGGATATTGATAGTTTTCTTCTTTAATTCACTGCATAGCTTCTGTTTCTCCACATTGAATTTTGCTGTTTCTGAGAGTTGGTCTCTATTTTTCATGTCTCATCAGAGACCAGATGATCCTCAGCTGTCTGCTTGTATTTAAGAAAGAGGCCCTCAAAAGTTGAAAGGCAGTTCTGTACAGGGCTGGAAATTTTCACCTTTGAGACACACAAGAGGGTGATCTGGGAACTCACAATGTCAATATCTATGGATTTTTTTTCTTGGGATGCTCAGATTTCAAATGAAGAACTTCTTGTCCCCTGTAGGGTATTGGCCTGGCTGCCTGTGTTCTGGGATCTGAGTGATAATAGTGATTTATGGTCCCAACATTCAATAGCTAGATAGACTTTGACTTCAACCATCTGTTTTCAATTGGCATTCCCATCCTTAACTGTGCCTGGTTTCCCCTATCTCAGAGACCCCCCTTTTCCACCCAGTCCTAAGCATAAGCCTCCATCCTTCCACCAAGGTGGGGAGATGCTGAGGTCACGCTTCACTGAGTGGAAACTCAGTGTGGAATCTGAGAGCCTAAATGTTTCTTACACAGACTCTCAAATAACCATCCTGTTTTCAGCTCCCCTGTCATTTCCAAATTTATAGTTACCCAATGTTGCCAATCTCTAAAGTTTAGGGGAGTTCCACAGTACAAATCATGTTATCCTCAGCATTTTCCACTGGCAGTGTAGTATTGGAATTTTTGATTTATGCTATGTCATTGACCATTCATCCTTTTGCTTTCCAGGTTCTACTGTTATATTGCCATATCTTCCTCTCCTGCTCTTTTTTCTTGTAGACAAATGCCTTAAAAGTTTTACTTTCACTTCAATCAGGTTTCAGGAGAGTGAATTCTGTTTAATATACTCTCTTTGACCATAAGTCTTCTTATGATCTCTAAAAGTAGTTTTCTCAAGAACACAAGAGCAGGGTTGTCATTTGTGGTTGTGTAGGTGTGTAGCGCACAACTCTAAGAGAAACCATTTCCATCATAAGTATTATACATTTCTATATTTTGACAAACTCTGGAAAATGATGGTAAAGTGGCTTGTTCAACAAAAATCAGGGTAATATAGCAATTGTTTAGCAGACAGAAGTAAAGTTTCTTGATGAAAAGATAACTTTTTTCTAAATATATGTGAAGAAGCCATAAATAGCAGTTCTGAACAAGGGATATGAACTAAGACTTCTGATTGCAAAGATGTTTCTGAGTCTCACAGTTTAAGCTGGACCAGACTGATTTCCAAAAATAACTAAGCAGAGTTTCATAATGCCAAGCAAATAAGGAGTTTCAACAGGTGGCCTTTGCATAATTGGATAGTTTTAGAATGTCTACTGTAACAGAAATAATAAAAATTTTTCTTGTCAACATGGTGAAATGGGATCTTACTAGTTGGTAATAGTTGCAGACAAAATTGTATTTAAAGACAAAATCAGCAGTAGATTTCTGGTTTAAAGTCATTTGGCGAACAGATTCTGATGCAACCATCTATTATCTTCCTATTCAAACAACCATAAAGACAGCAAAAAGAATGCACATTTGAACAAAATGAAAACTGACAGCCAACATATTGCCAGAAACTTGGAAGAAATTCCATCAATTATAGAGTATATGAGGTGGAAATAAAATTATAATTGTTGACCTGCATGTCCTTTTCTCACTGGAATAGAATTTAACAGATTGTTTTAGATGAGGTAGAGAGATCTGTGGTACCCTTCTCAATGCCGTACCTTAGTTCAGAGATACAAGGTCTATTCCAAGCAAAAACCAATGTGGCCACCCTGCAGTTGTTTAGAGACTTCTTTGTGGTTCACAAGACATCTCTCCATATAACCCATTCCCCCATTGGTAATTTCCCTTTTTCATTTATTTGGATATTTGAACCTCTAAGAAAACACATGGTAGAAAGCGTGTATGGAAGGAAGTGAGAAGAGAAGAAGGAAGGGAGGACTGGCAGTGGCATGTTGCATTCTGGGAGCTTAAATTCCAGCAATAAAGGGTTGGAGGTGAGAGTGGATTTAGGAAGGGCATGCCATGGTTAATTTTTCAGGACAAAGAACTAGCACTGAGTGTAAGAGAATGTCTAAGTACATGGATATAGGCCACCCACTGGGAATTGGGCCAAAAATTATGCACCTCAATTTCCCCTCAATTGTCAGTCAAAAGGGATTTTGTAACCACATCTAAATGAATAGGAGACAAGGCCAAAGGCAAGTCACAGACTTGTCTGCTAGCAAACAGGAAGTCTTGATCAATCTCTTTTTGTTCAAAGTTAAGTAAATAGTTCCTTCATGTTGATTTTCCAGATGGCAACAGTAGACACTGGGGACTCCAAAAGGAGGGAAGGACCGAGAGGGGAAAGGATTGAAAAACTACCCATGGGATATTATGCTCACTACTTGGGTAATGAGATGAATCCCCAAACCTGGGGTAATTGATTAATGAGATCAATACCCCAAACCTCAGCATCATACTATATACTCATGTAACATGCTTGCACATGTACCCCCGAATCTAAAATGAAAGTTGAAATTATTTTTAAAAATAAGTAAATAGGAAAAATAGCAACAACACATGGTGTATAAAAAAGTCATAGAATAATAAAATGGAGACAGAGTCTCTTGAAACATCTCAAGATGATATACAAGACTTTGGTAAAGTTGGTATAATGATTTCAAGTTTCACGTACATTGTTATAATAACAAATTTACAAGAAAAAAAACAAACAACCCCATCAAAAAGGGGGCAAAGGATATGAACAGACACTTCTCAAAAGAAGACTTTTATGCAGCCAACAGACACATGAAAAAATGCTCATCATCACTGGTCATCAGAGAAATGCAAATCAAAACCACAATGAGATACTATCTCACACCAGTTAGAATGGCAATCATTAAAAAGTCAGGAAACAACAGATGCTGGAGAGGATGTGGAGAAATAGGAACGCTTTTACACTGTTGGTGGGAGTGTAAATTAGTTCAACCATTGTGGAAGACAGTGTGGCGAGTCCTCAAGGATTTAGAATTAGAATTGCCACTTGACCCAGTAATCCCATTACTGGGTATATACCCAAAGGATTATAAATCATGCTACTATAAAGACACATGCACACGTATGTTTATTGCAGCACTGTTCACAATAGCAAAGACTTGGAACCAACCCAAATGTGCAACAATGGTAGACTGGATTAAGAAAATGTGGCACATATACACCATGGAATACTATGCAGCCATAAAAAATGATGAGTTCATGTCCTTTGTAGGGACATGGATGAAGCTGGAAACCATCATCCTAAGCAGACTGACACAGGAACAGAAAACCAAACACCACATGTTCTCACTCATAGGTGGGAATTGAACAATGAGATCACTTGGACACAGGGCGGGGAACGTCACACACTGGGTCCTGTCGGGGGGTGGGGGACTGGGGGAAGGATAGCATTAGGAGAAATACCTAATGTAAATGATGAGTTGATGAGTGCAACAAACCAACACAGCACATGTATACCTATGTATCAAACCTGCATGTTGTGCACATGTACCCTAGAACTTAAAGTACAAAAAAAAAAATAGTAGGAAAGAGAAAACAATATTTTTTAAAAAGACACAGTTGTTGTCACACAAAAAGATGCACATATTTGTGGACCAGAAGTGGAGCAGAAATTAGAAAGTAGGTAGAGGCTGATGCCATAGGTCTCCTAGGTGCTGACACTAGGATACATCCAGGTATCTGGAAGACTGATTCCTTTAGGATATGGGAAATATAGAGTACGCCATAGATGTCAGCAGCCCAGAGCTGGGCCCTTTACCTAAAAATGAAGTTGAAGTAGGGCACCCCACCCCTAAACTCTGGATGGAAATGGAAAAAGTTACAACTACTACTGAAGCTTTGGCTTCAATAAATCTGTTTACCTGGAGTGCAAAGAGGGAGCAAACAAAAATCACTGCACAGCCAGAACCTGAGTCAACTGCCTGCAAGCTCCGGGACTGGATCTATGATGTACTCAATCTTGTTATGCAAAGGCACCCCAAGCACCGGTCCAAAACTTAGGTCTGGTTGTGCTACTAGTTGTGGAGGAGTAGTGTATACATGAAAGAGGAGACAGAGATTGAGAGAGAAATGGAAAGTATAGTTTATAATGAGGACTCTGGATCCAATCCTTCAAAACCTGGCTCTGTGTCTTATTGGCCGTGCAACCTTGAGCAAGTCACACAACCTTGCCAAGCCCTGGTTTTCTCATCCGTTAAACTGATATTAAAATAGCACCTACTTCCATGAATTATTGTGATAACTAAAGTAACTACAACAGTGCCTGACACATACCAAACTAAAATGCAATGATGGAATTAAATCTTTACTGCAAATGGTAAAAAAAAAAAAAAAAAAATAGTAACATAGAAAATATAATCGATAACATAGAGAATAAACTTGAAAAATTCTCCTAAGGTTTCTAGGAAAATTTAAAAAGATAAGAAATAGTATAAAAATAAAGTAAATGTGGCCAGGCACTGTGGCTCACACCTGTAATCTCAGCACTTTGGGAGGCTGAGCAGGGTGGATCACCTGAGGTCAGGTGTTCAAGACCAGCCTGGTCAACATGGTGAAACCCTGTCTCTACTAAAAATACAAAAATTAGCTGAGTGTGGTGGTGCATGCCTGTAATCCCAGCTACTTGGGAGGCTGAGACAGGAGAATTGCTTGAACCCAGGAGGCAGCGGTTTCAATGAGCCAAGATCACACCACTGCACTCCAGCCTGGGCAACAAGAGCAAAACTCCATCTCAAAATATAAAATAAAATAAAAGTAAATAAAAGTAAAAGGCATATAATAGCATTCTCACATTTCATTATATTTTTGAGGGAAACAATAAACAATTCTAATGAACAAAAGTATAACAGAATTTTTTTTAGTTTGAAGTAAGACCTGGGTCTTCAAATTGGATGGACTTAATCTGTTACTGGGTATAATTAATGTAAAGTAATTCACAATAGACTTATCCTGGAGACATTTTCAGATTACATTACAAAAATAAAGCATCATCTCAGGCAGAAAAAAAAATCCCACCAGTCACACTTGCACAATTTATCTACTAATAATTAATAATTAAGCACATCAAATTTCTTTTTTACAACAAAGAGAGAAAAAACATAATGTCTTCAAAGTTTAACAGAATAAAACTTGACACATCATAATTTTATACCCAGCTCAGTTGCAAGAATCTTGCATAGGCAAGAATCATGTGTTCTTCCTGAAAAAATTGATAATGTGATTGAACTCATGGGAGACGAATTGATGAATCATTGCAAAGAATTCAAGAACAAGAAAATTGTGATCTAAAAGATCTGAGGATAAACATTAAACTTTGCACAAATTTAAGTCTAAATAATAGTTGGTAAATATAACACTTATGCAAATGTCAAACTATTATTTAGAAGGAAGCTAAATAATATTAAACAATTAATAATGATGATAATGCTCTAAAATGCTGGATTATTCTTACTTTGTTATTGTCAGTTGCTTCCCAACAAAATTTATTTGCCTATTCTTTCCTATTAATAGAGTCTTGATTTTGTTCAGGTATTCACGTGCCCAGCCCTAGACAATAAATCAATCATGATTAGTCTAAGCCAATCATTATAATCCTTGTCTCTCTCTCCAAGCCTCCCTTGGAGTTTGAGATGACTATGGATCTGGTTTTCGCTAATAATACCTGAGTTAAAGTACGCCAAAGAGGTTTCTGGGGGAGCATTTGCTTTCTTGATGAAAGGAGACACCCTGGCTGGCACAGATCCTCTTTCCTATCTCTGCCTTAAACACTGACGTAGGCTGCAGCAGCCATCTTTTGGTCATGACATGAATGTGTGAAAGTGAAAGATACACTAAGGATGGAGAAATAGAAAGAAAAGAGGCCTGGGTTTTGGATGACATCATCAGATAGGCCCAGTTCTCAGACCATCATAAAGCCATGCAAGAAATTAGTAATTTATGTTCAAAACAAAACAAAACCCTCTGACTACTTGGACATTAAAATTACTCTTCTAACTTATAAACTTAAATAGATAATCAAACTACAGTTATAGGCTGTTTGAAAATGAAAATATTACATATCAAAACCTATAGGATGAGATCAAAACAGCGCTCAAGGACACAATTATACCCTCAAATGTTTCCATCATTAAATGAGAATTTTTTTAAAAACAAAAGGATTTTACTTACTTATTCGGATTTTTTTTAATTACAGAAAAAAAAATTTTAGAGATAAAAGTGAAAAGCAAATGTGAGAAATGTAAGATATTACAATTGATAATTCTAAGAGTTGAATATTTGTGATTAAAACCCCAACAAATAAAAAGAACTAATGAATTAGATAAAACTCTGGCAATTATAATAAAAAAAGACAAAGACCACAAATTAACAAAATTTATGTCATAACAAATAACAATGGGGTAATAATAGGTAGTCATGTGTAGTAACAAGGAAGTGGGTATAATCACAAACACAAAGGAGATCATAGTCTTATAAGAAAATCATACTATTTGACCCAGCCATCCCATTACTGGGTATATACCCAAAGGATTATAAATCATGCTGCTATAAAGACACATGCACACGTATGTTTATTGTGGCACTATTCACAATAGCAAAGACTTGGAACCAACCCAAATGTGCAACAATGATAGACTGGATTAAGAAAATGTGGCACATACACACCATGGAATACTATGCAGCCATAAAAAATGATGAGTTCATGTCCTTTGTAGGGACATGGATGAAGCTGGAAACCATCGTTCTCAGCAAACTATCGCAAGGACAAAAAACCAAACACCACATGTTCTCACTCATAGGTGGGAATTGAACAATGAGAACACATGGACACAGGAAGGGGAACATCACACACCGGGGCCTGTTGTGGGGTGGGGGGAGGGGAGAGGGATAGCATTAGGAGATATACCTAATGTAAATGACGAGTTAATGGGCGCAGCACACGAACATGGCACATATATAAATATGTAACAAACCTGCACATTGTGCACATGTACCCTAAAACTCAAAGTATAATAACAAAAATAATAATAAAAAGAAAATTACACACTCAGGGCAGGGGAAATAAATTAATTCTATATACCAGGAAAGAATATGATATATGAACCAAAATTTCAGAAAATGTACCAGAAACTTGTTTCTACTAATAAAGTTTGATAAAATTGTTACAGAAGTGAACTAAACTTATTTAAAAGGAAGTTTATTGTTGCATTATATGTAATAGAAAAACAATAGAAATTTCATAAATGTTCAGTAGTAAGAGACTATTAAATAAGTTATAGTACATTCATTCAGTCAATACCACGTAACCATTGAAAAGTTGTAGAATATTTCACATCTTGATTGGAAAGTCTTTGTAAACTCCAGAATGTGAAAAAGGCAAGTTTCAAAACATCAGTCCAGACTCTTTGGGTGAATTAAAGGACTTAATTAATCTATATAAAGTTCTTGATGGAGAAGACATTCAATATGTGTTAGTTTTCCCTTCCACACAGGATGACTTTGAAAGCTAGTTGTATGTAAAGTGGCTAGACCAAGTCTGGCTTGTGGTTGTTACCCATTAAATGTTAGAGCCTACCCCTCTGCTTCTTGACTGTGTTCAGGAGAGCTAAGGTGCTACTTCAGCACACACTGGCATGTTGTGCCACTATGCAGAATTGCAGTGAGTTGAAATGCAGTTTCTGGTGTGGTCAGGAAATGACAATACAATTGTGTGTATGTGTGTGTGTGTGTGTCTGTATTAATTAACCTTTTATCTATCACTCACATGTGTTTAGCACTAAATGTCTTTCTGATAATCAGAAAAAGGCATCTGTGTAAAAACTAGAGATCGTCTTGGTTCTGTTCAATATTTGGCCTTTGGCCAAGCTTTCCCCATTTCAGCTCTATGCGTATGACTTGTCAGATCCACAGCATGCATTCACAGAGAGACCTCAGGACACCCTGCTGGGTTGCCAGCACTCATTAGAAGACAAAATTCCCTTTATGCTTTTTAAAAAAATTAAACTTGGTGTTTTTTACAATAGCTGTTACAAAATTCTCTAGGCATAAAGTGTGCAACCATTAGAGTTGACTTTATTTTTTATATTGTGGTAGGTTAGAGTTGTAATTGGACTTAGTTTTGCTTGAAGAATCTATTGATTCTTTGAACTGGGATATTCAAAATATCAGCTTACTCCTGAAACCTTCTTTTGCCTTGCCATGGTCAAGGCCATGGATTCCTATTGTTTGTGTCCAGTACAGATTCCAAGGCGAAGCTCTAGCAAGTCTTTGCAGGATGCCTTAACTCAATAATTGTTATTTGTTATTTGCATCAGCCCTGCATAAAACACCATCAAGTGTGGCCTAATAACCTGCCTAGGTTTCTCTCCCTCTTCAGTTGTGATTTTTTTTTTTTTTTTTTTTTTTGAGACAGAGTCTCACTCTGTCGCCCAGGTTGGAGTGCAGTGGCGAGATCTCGGCTCACTGCAAGCTCTGCCTCCCGGGTTCATGCCATTCTCCTGCCTCAGCCTCCCGAGTAGCTGGGACTACAGGCACCTGCCACCACACCCGGCTAATTTTCTGTATTTTTAGTAGAGACGGTTTCACCGTTTTAGCCAGGATGATCTCAATCTCCTGACCTTGTGATCTGCCCGCCTTGGCCTCCCAAAGTGCTGGGATTACAGGCATGAGCCGTGTGATTTTTAAAACTATTACTGAAGAAACCTGTAAGAACAAGTCTTTTAGGTGTATAGTCTGTTATGGGGCCCACCAGGTAGGATTTTTTTTTCTTCCCATCCTTCCAGATTACTGATAATTTCAAGTACTATTTTGGATCTATCTCATGCTTTCAATTATCCTTCCAATTTGTGTCTGTAGGGCATATTTTTGTTCTTAATCTACTGTTATCTCATCCAAATAGTAAAAAAAAAAAAAAAATAAGTGGTTTTTAGAGTCTTTGTTCTTTCTTTCTTCTTTTTTGGGGTAGCACATTTATAAGCTTATTTCCTTTTTTGAAATTGGGAAATCATGTGGTATCAACTCATTAAATAAGAATGGTCCCAGGGATCTGGTTTATGAATTTATAGTAAGGTCAGATTATAGGGCCTATGGGCAAATGTGACCTCTTTACAGAATGAGGACTTCTGTGATGTGACAAGCAGAGTTCTAAAGATGGTCAGAGGGTTTCTTGGTCACATAAATAATCTTACAAAACAGCACATTAATGATTTAAGTATAAATAGATTAAACACATATGGATTCGATTTCCCTCCAAATACACATGACTCCAAAATCCAGGGGGAAAGAGCTTAGGATAAAACATGGTTTTGGTTTAGAAAAATTCAAACATTGGAAAATAACAATTGGAACATTTGTCTAGCCCACAAATACCACTGGGTCAGCTTCTCCCTCACTGTCAATTTACAGAATGTTCCAGGAAAGCAGAATCTATCTCATTCATTCTTGTCTTATGTGATAAAGGATTTTTAAATTAAGAGGACCTCTTCAAAAAAACTTTGAGGAAAAAGTTATCAAGTTCCCCCTCAAATGATTTAACACACTAGGGTATTATTTGTTCTGTCCAATGCATCTTGGATATTCCTCCTCTAAAGACAAGAACTATCTTTTGGTTCCATCTTTGGGTCTTTGTTTACTTTGTGTCGCTGGTGAGTATTTGCAGCTCTTTGGGAAAAACTCTTTTCTTAACCATAATGAATTGCTTTATAATTTGCATAGCTTTGCAAAGACTAGACAAGCTCTGAAAATAAAAAGTACTTTGACATGCAAGATAAAGTTATTTGAATTCTTTTATGCCCACTAAGTCTCTAAGCTCATCCCATTTCTCTGCAGTGACTACATGGTTCTTGTTCAAAGAGCGGGCAAGTGGGCCAGGCGTGGTGGCTCACACTTGTAATCCCAACAGTTTGGGAGGCCGAGGCAGGTGGATCATGAGGTCAAGAGATCGAGACCATCCTGGCCAACATGGTGAAACCTCATCTCTACAAAAAACACAAAAATTAGCCGGGTGTGGTGGTGCACGCCTGTACTCCCAGCTACTCGGGAGGCTGAGGCTGGAGAATCTCTTGAACCCGGGAGGCAGAGGTTGCAGTGAGCTGAGATCGTGCCACTGCACTCCAGCCTGGCAACAGAATAAGACTCCATCTCAAAAAAAGGGGGCAAGGGCAATAAATCACCCCATCCTTTCATAGAGGTGATCTGTAAGAGGTGCCATTCTGCAGCTAGTGAGCACAGTTGGTGCTCAAGACACATCTGCCAAAGGGAGATAATTTGAATGCACAAACTGAAGAATCAGACTACACTCAACACATTATGTATGTTTGTGTGTGTGTGTGTGGTGGTGAGGGTGATGGGTACTTGTCCACAATACCTATAGAACTAAACAATAGCTCCAAGTGGAAATATGTGACTAATCAGTAAATTGAGTCAATTTGTGGCTGATAGACCCTGTGTTCAGCCTGTCATTACCATTTATATTTGGCATTGTACATCTTCAGCTGATTGTTAGACATACTTACATCTACATATGTGTGTCTTTTTCTTTTTACAAACAGGGGTTTCCAATGTTGAAATTTTGGATATGAAGTAAAAATTAAAAGATATACCTTTATTACAAGAGAAATTCTACAAAAATGGACATTTATGCAGTTGTCTCCATCGATGTGTTGATAGCATTGCCTCAGATAAATAAAACCAGTAAAACCAGTTGACAGTTCAAACTATGTATTAGTCAATAAGATAGCATACTCCTCCACTGAGTTGTTTTATCAGAAGTGCTCACCAGGAAGGTCGTAATGATGATAATCATTTTGAACAACCTACCAAGTGCCATGTGTTTTACCATGAGTATTTCACCAAAATCTTCCAGTTAGATGTTCTTAATCTCATTCTCTGTGTGAGAAAATTGTGAGTGAGAGTATATAAATGACTCCACAAAGGTCACACACCTGTAAGTCACAGAGATAATGTTTCAACCCAGATCTGTGTGGTTACTGATCTGTTCTATTCTCTTTCCAACTCTCCCATTGACCTTTGATAAAAGCAGTCAAGAGGAATGGCATGGTAATAATCGTAAAATAACAGCTAATAGTTATTGAGATTTTATGATATGAGAAGCAACATATTAAGTTCCTTATGAGATAGGCATCATAGGAACCACATTTATTGAGTGCCTATTATGTGACAGATTATGTTTTAACATTTAATGCACTTACTGTTTTAAATACTTTACATGTGTCAATTGCTTTGATTCTCATGGTGTCAGAAATATTATCTCTATAGGTTAGATAAGGAAACCAACTAGGTTTACATCCCCAAGATCCCCCTCTCTATTGCAATACCTCTGAAGGGATCTCCACGGATCACGGCTGCCTGCAGGGCAAGTTTATGGGCCGGTATCCTACTACAGGCAATGGCTAAAAGAATCCCTTAGAGCTGTGCTAAAGTACCTGTAATGGTACTTTAATGGGATTGGTTTTTAAAGTTCCTTAGGAGTTCTTTGTAAGTGGCACAGCCAGTATTCAAAGGCAAGAGTTGTGGCCAAGAGTACCAGACTCATAACCTCTGTGGTATACTGCCTTTCCTAGACAAACTGCTAGGAAAGGAAGATGCCACAGGCTAAAGATTCAATTAAATTGATATTTAGAAAGAGGCAATATTGGCAAAAATGAGAGCCTTCGTCTGAATTAAAAGTGGTATTAAAAAAGACCACAGATGGAGAGGTGAGAGGTTGTGCAGACTGGCATTAATTAACATTGGATGGTTTAAATGCTCCTACAAAATGTAATAGGAGAGGTCTCTGATCAGTGAGAAAGGGAGATTAAAGCCAGGGCCTTGCAGATCATAGGAAATAAAGAAAACAATCCTCTTAGGACAGGCAAAAAGGGACCCATCAAGAAATAAAGGGAGCTGCAGTGGGCCCAGCTTTTGTTAAGCCAAACGAATCCCGGGGGGAGAAGACAATTCTCACAAGGTCAGGGCCAGACTGCTTGGCAAGTCACAGAAGCGAGTCTGTGCTGAGCCCCAGCTCCGCTCCTTGCACATGCGAGGTTTTGAAGCAGCTGGCAGGGAAGAAAGGCTGGAGCGTGTGTCCCTGGAGTTAGGAGGCCTACTGGCCTACTGTGAGGTAGATTGTGGCTTTGTCCCATCATCTTTGTCATCAGCAGCAGAACAAAATTGGTCACATCCCCTGAATCAAGGGGGCCAGAGAAAGTTCTTTTGACAGAAAGGTTCCCAAAGATGTATTTCCATGTTACTATTTCCTCCATTTCTAATGGAAAACTCAGTCTGTAGGGTGCTAGGATTTCTCCATTTTTAGAATGTTTCTTATTAAATATCAAACGGAATCTGTGTCTCCATCCTGCAGCAAGTGAACAGATGCTCTGTTTTACTTGCCTTAGGCTGCCCAGTTTGGTATATAACCAGCGCATCCATCCTAACTTTAGAGGTATCAGATATTAGCCCCTGCTCTAAATAAATACATACATTTGCACACAAATAATTCCAAGAAGTTTCACTTGCTCCCCTGCTATCAGGAGCTGTAGATTATGCAGGGAAGTTTCTGGAATTAGGTTTGTGTTGATGTTTGTTTCCACTAGGGAGAGTCCTACTATAAGTCACAGACCACTGCACAGGCTGCTTAAACAATAGGAAATTTACTGAATATGTAACTGAAAATACCAAAAGGTGGACTTCAGAGTCAGTTTAATCCCGTGGTTCCAACTCTATTTCTACAGTTGCCCTGGCTGCTGTCATATTTGTGTGTCAGCTTCATCCCATAAAGCTTTCCCCTGTGGGGGGGTGGCTACAGTAGTTTCTGACTTCACATCCACATACCGCAATGTCTACAGGAAGAGAAAATAGCTGTCGCTTCCCATACTTACTCTTAAGAGAAGGAAAATGTCTTGCCCAGAAGCTCTTGTCAAACTTCCTCTAGCATCTAATTAAACCAGATTCTCTAGGCCCATGCATTGATTGGGCCAGTCCTGCCATGTTGACCAATCAGTGTCAAGGAGGGTGGGATGTCCCAAGACATCCCAGTCCTGGGGTTGGGCAGTTCCTCTGAGGCCCACGAGCTCTGTGAGGAGTGATGGCTGCTGGATCAACGTTGGGACTCTCAGAGGCAGCAGAAAGGGGTGAAATGGATTCTGAGCAGGCTATGTCCTGAGGGCCATGGGGGCAAATGAAGAGAAGCACACTGCTTAGCAGCTTCCCAGACAGCTGAATTCTGCTGATGGCATAAAGGGGTGATGAATTCTCTATTGCAATACCTCTAAAGGGATCTCCACGGATCACGGCCGCCTGCAGGGCAAGTTTATGGGCCGGTGTCCTACTATAGGCAATGGCTAAAAGAATCCCTTAGAGCTGTGCTCCTGTAATGGTACTTTAATGGGATTGGTTTTTAAAGTTCCTTAGGAGTTATTTGTAAAGTCCTGTCCATTCTGACAGCAGTCACTAGAGGGCTCACAGAGACGCCTTTCGGGGCTGCCCTCTGGAGGCGGGCTGAGAAAGGTGGTGCTAAGCCGTCCAGCAGCTCAAAGCCACGGAGTTGATTGGGGAGCTGATGGGTCTCCTAAGACCTCAGAGGAGTAATCTTGGGAATGTAAATGTTGGTGGAGCGTCTACAGACAGTGTATGAGTTATTCAGAGGATGGCGCTTGGAGCAGTTCTATCTGTGCTGTCCAATATGTAGCCACGAGCCACGTGCTGTTATTGAACATTTGAAATGTGTCCAGTCCAAACTGGGCTGTGCTCTAAGTGCAAAATACACACTGTATCACATATTATCAAGGCTTGGAATGACAGAGAAGATGTAAAATATCTCAATATTTTAAATATTGATTACATTTTGAAATCACGACATTTTGAATATATTGGCTTAAGTAAAATATATTATTAAAATTAATATCACCTCTTCGTTTTATTTCTTTAAAAGAAATTTAAAATAGCATACTTTGTGACTCACATTATATGCTGTAAGACAGTACTGTGCTATGCCATTTGCTAGGGTGAGAAAGGAACTTGGTGGAGGGTGAGGGAGGAAGTGGAACGGCCAGACACACTGAGAATTCCTGAGAGGAAGCTTGAGCCAATTCACAGAGACCTTTCACATAGGTCCCTGGCCTGGGGTAGGGTTTCATTGCAGGAGCTCACTAACAGTTTGATAATGGTGATGATGATGATAATCATGGCAAGGACAACTTTCCCCTAATGAAATTGTCAAGGCTCTTTCAGTTGCAGCCTTCATTTCTCTAGGTACTGCCGAAAGACAGCCATATCCCCTGGATGCTCATGTGGCCATACTCATTTCTGTTTTCACATTGCCACAGTTTCCTTTTCTCATACATAAACCTCATGCCTGATGAACCTGTCCAAAATTGCACCAGTAAAAAAATTCTGCATTCCAGATTAAACTCGACGCCGAGCACATTAAATGCATCCCATGGTTGCCCCAGAGTTTCTGTGTGAATCAGAACAAATGACTAACGTCAAACCTGGATACAGATAAAAAGACACAGACATAAAAATTCTTACACATGCATTTATCTTTTTTTTTTTCCTAGAATATAAGTGTTCGACCATTTAGCATTTAGAGACTGGGAAAATGAGCTTTCACAAAATACTGCTGCTTGTGGGACCTGTCTCTTTCGAGGCAAACACATCTGATCCTTCTGTTAATATCACCTATCACTGCTTGGCATGTGTCAGACTGATAAGCATGTTGTGCGTCACCTCCTTTTTCAGAGCAACACAGTGGAAATCTTCCTTCTCTTTCGGAAGGCAGAAATTCACTACTTTTCAATATTTTTAATGTAATTTGCTGAAGATAGATGAATAATGTAAACTGTTAAAACAAAGGTTTCCCAAAAGTTTTGGCCAAGGCCAAAACTCAAAACAAATAAAGTGTAAGAAATTGTGTGAAGTAATAAAGTAAGTTATAATTCTTATTTCTGGGGCATTAATGTGGGTATTCCTTGGACTGTCAAGGTGGCAGGAGCTGATGGTGCCAGCATTCAAGATGCTGCTTTCAGAATATTGCTCTGGCCTCCTTGTGCCACCTCACCACCCCTCTTCTCCATATCAGCCCCTGATGTCCACTGTGGAGTGTCCACCTTTGATTTCAAAGGCACTGCCACAGCCATCCTACAGGGCTCTTCTTCCCTTTCTCTCATCCCTCTAACCTTTCCAAAGTGAAGAAACCAAGCTTTCTCCACCTGCCAACCAAAGCTGAGGAATCCTTTATTCCACAACTAATATGACAAAAATGTAAATATTTATTTCACATTCAGGCAGGTGGGATTGACATTTGACAATTAATTAGGCTTCATTTTAGAAAACATACAAGAGAACTGTGTGCATCTTTCAGCTGCAGTTTTGAGGAATGACTTTAAAAAAATCTACACTTCAAATGCAAGCAGAGTCCCCAGTGATAAAGAGGACATCCCTTATGAATGTACAAGTTCTAACAGATCTGACAAAGATCAACCCCACCATGAATGCAAGAGTAACTATTCAATAGTATTTCTTTTTGCCTGAACTTTACATTGTCCCTGTTTTGAAACCAAAGAAAATCTAATTTTGCCTCTCATTTAGGGTTTTTCAAACAAAACCCTGTTGAAATATCACACCCCCCTTTTGTACCCACCTTCCAACCTGAGTACATCTCAAAAAAGCACACACTACAAGTTTGTTCAAAAGTGGTAATGAGGCTTAATACAAAAAAAAATAAAATGTAGTGAAGGTGAGCACAACAAATATACTTTTTCATCTTATTTAAATCCTACATAGTCCTTTATTCAATAATACCTAGTTGCTATGCTGGCAACCCCACCCACCTCTCTGCCCACCAGGGCCCCACTCCCGCTACTGCTGGCACAAGTTCAAGCAGGGACATTGGCAACCCTGCCCCCACTTGTGTCCTGCTGCCAGCCTGAGCACATGCAGGAATGCAGCAGCCCCATTTCTGCCAGGACCCTGCCCCAGCCGACATGCATGCACCCTGTGGCACTGCTACAGCTGCTGGCACACACAAGCAAGCACAGATCCCACTGCTACTGCCCCAACGAAGTGCTTTGGCCAGCACCACCCATGAGAGTGTTGTGACCAGTGAACTGGGAATATCTCAGCCCCTCCAGTGCAGCAGGTTCCTAACCTTAAGGGGCCAGAGACCAAAACCAGGTTCCCAGTACCAGCCCTTCAGAGTTAGAGTATGCAGAACTGGAGTGCTGAGATGAGCCTTGGCCCCCTAAAATTTTCCAGAAATTAACCCCATTGACTGATACCACCATCAAACCCCCAAGGGCATCCAGGAAGATAAAATAAAAAAAAAATCATCTGAAGGACAGCTACATCAAAAACTGAAGGAACATCAGCCCACACAAATGAGAAAGAACCAGTGCAATAACTCTGGCAACTCAAAAAGCCAGTCTCTTTTTTCCTTTAAATAACCACATCAGTCCCCAAGCAATGGTTCTTAACTAGGCTGAAATGGCGGAAATGACAGAAGTAGAATTCAGAATATGGATAGGAATAAAGATCATCGACATTCAGGAGAAAGTCAAAACCCAATCCAAGGAATTTAAGGAATACAATAAAACAATACAGGAAATAAAAGACAAAATTTTAAGAAAGAACAAAACTGATCTGCTCGATCAGAAAAAAACTCACTTCAAGATCTTCATAATACAATTGCAAGTATTAATAGAAGAATCAACCAAACCGAGGAAAGAATCTCAGAGCTCAAAGACTGGTTCTGCAAAATAACTCAGTCAGACAAAAAGAAAGAATAAACAATAAAGAAGAATAAACGAAACCTCCAAGAATTATGGGATTATGTAAAGAGGCCAAATCTATGACTCACTGGCATCCCTAAAAGAGAGGGAGACAAAGCAAGCAACTTGAAAAATTTGTGTGAAGATATCATCCATGAAAATGTATCCAACCTGTCTAGAAAGGCCAATTTTCAAAGTCAGGAAATGCAGAGAACCCCTGTGAGATACTATAAAAGAAGATCATCCCTAAGACATACAGTCAACAGATTCTCCAAGGTCAAAATGAAAGAAAAAATGTTAAAGGCAGGTAGAGAGAAGGGGCAGGCTACCTACAAAAGGAACCCCATCAAGCTAGCAGTGGACCTTTCAGCAGAAACCCTACAAGCCAGAAGAGACTGGGGGCCTACCATCAGCATTTTTAAAGAAAAGAAATTACAACCAAGGATTTCATATCTGGCCAAACTAAACTTCATAAGCAGAGAAAAAATTAGAACCCTTTCAGACAAGCAAATGCTAAGGGAACACCAGATTTGCTTCAAGAGAGTTCCTTAAGGGAGTGCTAAATATGGAAAGATCATTAGCGGCCACCACAAAATCACACTTAAGTACATAGAACATTAACACTATAAATCCACCACACAATCAAGTCTGCGGAATAACCAGCTTAATGACATGATGACAGGATCAAACTTACACATATCAGTATTAACTTTGAATGTAAACAGGCTAAATGCTTCCAATCAAAAGGCACAGAATGGCAAGTTGGATAAAGAAGCAAGACTCAAGTGTATGCTATCTTCTATAGGCCCACCTCACATGCATTGACATCCATAGGCTCAAAGTAAAGGGAGGGAGGAAAATCTACCAAGAAAAGAAAACAGGAAAAAAAGCAGGGGATGCTATCTTAATTTCAGATGAAAGAGACTTTAAACCCACAATGATAAAAAAAAAAAAAAAAAGACAAAGAAGAGCATTACATAATGGCTAAGGGTTCAATTCAACAAGAAGACCTAAATATACTAAATATGTATGCACCCAACACAGGAGCACCCAGATTCATAAAACAAGTTCTTAGAGACCTATGAAGAGACTTAGATAACCACACAATAATAGTGGGAGATTTCAGCGCCCCACTGACAGTATTAGACAGATCACTGAGGCAGAAAACTAACAAAGATAGTTGGGACCTGAACTTGACATTCGACCAAATGGGCCTAACAGACATCTGGAGAACTCTCCACCTAAAAAGAATAGAATATACATTCTTCTTGTCTGCCCATAACGCATACTCTAAAATTGACCACACAATTGGCCATTAAACAATCCTCAGCAAATTCAAAGAACCAGAATCATACCAAATGCACTCTAGAACCACAGCACAATAAAAATAAAAATGAATACTAAGAAAATTTCTCAAAACCATACAGTTATATAAAAATTAAACAACCTGCTACTTAATGACTTTTGGGTAAACAATGAAATTAAGATGGAAATCAAGAAATTATTTTAAGTTAATGAGAACAAACATACAACATTCCAGGATCCCTGGGACACAGCTGAAGCAGTGTTAACAAAGAAGTTTACATCACTAAACACTCACATCAAAAAAAGTTAGAAAGATCTCAAAATAACAACCCAACATCACACCAAGAGGAACTAGAAAAAACAGAGCAAACCAATTCCAAAGCTAGCAAAAGACAAGAAATAACCCAAATGAGAGCTAAACTGAAGGAAATTGAGATGTGAAAAACTATACAAAAGATCAGTGAATTCAGGAGTTGGTTTTTTTTAAAGAATATATAAGGCTGATAGATCACTAGCTATACTAATAAAGAAAAAAAGAGAGATGATCTAAATAAACACAATCAGAAATAACAAAAGGGAACATTACCTCTGACCTCACAGAAATACAAAAAACCCTCAGAGACCACTCTGACACCTCTATGCACACAACCCAGAAAATCTAGAAGAAATGGATAAATTCCTGGAAACACAACTTCCCAAGGTTGACCAGGAAGAAATCAAATCTCTGAAGAGGCCAATAATGAGTTCTGAAATTGAATCAGTAACAAAAAGCCTACCAACGAATAAAAGCCCAGGACCAAATAGATTCACAGCTGAATTCTACCAGATATCTACCCAAACTTACGTGATTTGGGTTATTTCTTATTAAGAAGAGCTGGTACCATTCCTGCTGAAACTATTCCCAAAAATTCAGGAGGAGGGGCTCCTCCCTAATTCATTCTATAAGGCCAGCATCACCCTGATACCCAAACCTGGCAGAGACACAACAATAAAAGAGAGTTTAAAACAGAAAACTTCAGGCCAATATCCTTGAGGAATATAGATGCAAAAATCCTCAATAAAATACTAGCAGACTGAACCCAGCAACATATCAAAATGCTAATTCATCACAATGAATTAGGCTTTATCCCTGGGATGCAAAGTTGGTTCAACATATGCAAATCAATAAATGTGATTCATCACATGAACAGAACTAAAGACAAAAACCGCATGATCAACTCAATAGATGCAGAAAAGGCTTTCAATAAAATTGAACATGTCTTTATGTTAAAAAAAGACCTTAACAAACTAGGCATTGAAGGAATATACCTCAAAATAATAAGAACCATCTATGACAAACCCACAGCCAACATTATACTGAATGGGCAAAAGTTGGCAGCATTCTCCTTGAGAATCAAATCAAGACATGGATGCTTTCTCTCACCTTCCCTATTCAACATAGTACTGGAAGTTCTAGGCAGAGGAATCAGGCAAGAGAAAGAAATAAAAGACATCCAAACAGGAAGAAAGTCCAATTATCTCTGTTTGCAGACAATGTGATTCTATACCTAGAAAAACCTCATAGTCTCTACCCAAAAGCTCGTATGTCTGATCAATAACTTCAATAAAGTTTCAGGGTACAAAATCAGTGTATACAAATCAGTAGTGTTTCTACACATCAACAACATTCAAACTGAGAGTCAAATCAAGAGCACAATTCCATTCACAATAGCCACAGAAAGAATAAAATGCCTAGGAGACAGCTAACCAGGGAGGTGAAAAATCTCTAAAACAAAAATTACAAAACATTGTTCAAAGAAATCAGAGATGACACAAATGGAAAAATGTTCCATGTTCATACACAGGAATAATCAACACTGTTAAAATGGCCATGCTACTTGAAGCAATTTACAGATTCAATGCTATTCCTATCAAACTACCAATGACATGATTCACAGAATTAGAAAAACTATTTTAATAAGTTTGGTTCCATATGAAAATAGTTTTTAATATGGAAAACTATTTCATAGGGAAAAACTATTTTCATATGAAACCAAAAAAGAGCCCGAATACCCAAGGCAATTCTAAGCAAAAAGAACAAAGCTGGGGGCATCGTGTTACCCAACTTTAAACTATACTCAGGCTACAGTAACTGAAACAATATGATACTGGTACAAAGACGGACACATAGACCAATGGAACAGAATAGAGTCCAGAAATAAAAGCACACACCTACAACCATCTGATCTTTAACAAAGTCAACAAAAACAAGCAATGTGAAAAGCACTCCCTATTCAATAAATGGTTCTGGAATAACTGACTAACCATATGCAGACGATTGAAACTGGACCTCTTCCTTATGCCATACACAAAAAACAACTCAAGATGGATTAAAGACATTTAAAACTGAAAACTATAAAAACCCTGAAAGATAACCTGGAAAATACCATTCCAGACATAGGCTCTGGCAAAGATTTCATGATAAAGATGCCAAAAGCAAGTGCAATGAAAACAAAAATTGATAAATGGGACCTAATCAAACTAAGGAGCTTCCACACAGCAAAAGGAACTATCAACAGAGGAAACAGACAACCCATAGAATGGGAGAAAATACTTGCAAACTATGCATCTTACATAGGTCTAATATCCAGCATCTATAAGGAATTAAACAAATTAACAAGCAAAAAATTAAACAATCCCATTAAAAAGGGGGCAAAGGACATGAACAGACACTTTTCAAAAGAAGACATACAAGTGGTCAACAAGCATATGAAAAATGCTCAGCATCACAAATCGTTAGAAAAGTGCAAATCAAAACCACAATGAGATACCAAGTCACACCAGTCAGAATGGCTATTATTAAACAGTCAAAAAATAACAGATGCTGGCAAGGTTGCAGAGAAGTAGTAACACTTCAACACTGCTAGTGGGAATGTAAGTTAGTCCAGCCATTGTGGAAAGCAGTGTGGTGATTTCTCAAAGAACTTAAGAACCGCCATACGACCCAGCAGTCCCATTATTGGGCATATACCCAAAGGAATATAAATTATTGTGCCATAAAAGACATGCATGCGTATGTTCATTGAATCACTATTTACGATAGCAAAGATATGAAATCAACCTAAGTGCCCATCAATGATAAACTGGATAAAGAAAATATGGCACATATACACCACAGAATACTACACAGCGATAAAAAGAATAAAATCATGTTGTTTGCAGCAACATGAATGGAGCTGAAAGTCATTATCCTAAGTGAACTAAAGCAGGGATAGAAAAAACAAATACCACATGTTCTTACTTATAAGTGGGAGCTAAACATTGAGTATATATGGATACATGTGTACTGGAAGGTGGAGTGTTGGGGGAGGGAGAGGATGCAAAAAACTACCTATTGTGTACTATGCTTATTACCTGGCTGATGAAATAACCTGTACGCAAGACCCCTGTGACACACAATTTACCTTATAACAAACCTGCACATGTACCCCTGAACCTAAAATAAAAGTTTAAAAAAATGAATTTCTCTTCCTCCCTATGGTAGATATTGTGAGAGATACAAGGGTCAATAAAATAGGATTGCTGCTTTCAAGACACTGTTATCTCGGAAGGAAGAACTAAACAAGTGCACAAATAACTCTAGGACCTCTGTCACGTACCGGGAGTGGACATGAATCAGTGGTACTTTAAAATTACACTCAACAATTCCAATTTTTCATGTTGAATCCATATCTATTGTTAATTACAACTCTTTAAAAATGCAACAAATGCTTTAATTATTTCAGATAAAGTTCAGTCATAGTCGGTGTCCAGCCCCGAGCTGTGTCTGAATAATTTTGTTGCCCATATTTTGTGCCTCCAGGGCTGGATGTGGCCAACAGCCACAGATGTTACACGGGATCAGCTGTTGGGGAGGAGGGAGGGCAGAGGGTGGCTGGGGAGGGGAGGGGGCAGGAAGGAGAGGTCAGAGAGCGCTAAGCAGGAAGGAGAATGGTGGGAAAGTAGAGTGGGGAGAACAGGGAACCTTTGGGCTTCCTCAGAGGTGAAGGCAGGCCCATGAAGAAGGAAGACAAAGAGCTCCGTGAAGACAAAGAGCTCCGTGAAGAAGGAAGACAAACAGCTTCATGAAGGAGCTGTTCCCAGAGCTGTTGTTTGGGGCCAACTCTATAATGAGCACTTTGAAGCTTTTGGTCAGGTCACTTCAGGCTGCCTTCCTCTCAGCTAAATATTCAAGAGAAAGTATACAATTCCCTTTCCTTTTTATCTCCACAATTTATATTTCCATGGGGCTTGGAACTTTTAACAAGTCAACACATCTTTCTCCTTCAAAAGACTTAGTTACCGAAATCTGTAGTCCCATCTCCTAAGAGGCATTAGATATCTTTGTATTAAGTTTTATTTTTACATCCAGGAAAATAACTCCTTGGTTTTCAAATAATTTTATTTACTATCAGGCACCAAGTAGTTTATTTTAGAATCCTGGGATCTTTCAGGTAAAAAACCCAAAGAAGTGATAGATAACTAACAGGAATGGCAGCGTGGGTTCTTGCTGTTGTTAATGTGAGTATTATCTGTAATATTACTATTGGTAACAAATATAGCCTTCCTTCAAAGCGATGAAGAGATGAGAAACTGTTTTACTGTGAAAGTCCTTCTGATGCAGTAGAAAGACAGTAGCAGGGTTTTAAAAGGGGCAACTAGGATATTTTTAAATATAGGGTTTCTTTCCCTCTCAAACTATAAAGTAGTGTTTTAGCCATGGTGGTAATTTCATGCAATGAATAAAAATTAAAACCCACTAATATATCTGAAAATACAACTTACTAAATTTTACTGACTGGTAAATTATAGACTGTATTGAGTCACTATGATAAATGCTAATGGAATATGGAACGAAAAATGCTGTTTTCCCATTGGCTGGGTGACTGGTCTTTAACTGCTGGGGAAGACCAGCTCAGTAAACAGGAAATCATCTCCATGGCAACAGGCCATTCAACTTAACTTTTTAATACATGAAGAGGTAATTACTTTATTTTTTATTTCCATTTTTATAATTTTCACAGTTTATAATAGCAGTGAGGACCTGTCGGTCAGGCATTTCCTGGCTGTTAATAACAGGCTGATTTAAGGTCACGAATGCTTAAACATTGTGCCAATTTTTTTTTTTTAATGAAAAGAGAGCAGTGATTTTTTTCCCTTCCTGAAGTCTGTAGCACAAATAAATGACAGAATTTTATGTTCACACACATGGTGTTTTGATTTCCTGCAGATGATAACATCAGAGACAGGACTGAGAACCATTGGGGGTGTTGGGGGTAGGGATTGGGACACCACAGAAAAGCCACAGCTGGGTTCCTGGGGATGGTAGGATGAAAAATAAACCCGGGGGATTGAGAGAGAAAGACTAAGTGCCCTGCAGGAAAGCATTCAGAAGGAGATGCACAGCCTCAGAGCCCAGTGTGTGTTTTGTGGAGACAGTGATCAGTGAGGGGTTCTTTCTGAACGTACCACAGGGGCAGGAGGCCTGGGAAGTTTCCCTGGCCTTGGGCCAACCTGAAACACCCAGGATATAATGTCTCCCCTACTAGGTAGGTAACCTTAGTGATCTATGCATTGAAGCATCTGAAGCCAGCCTGCAGTTATGGGTTGTCTTAGGATCAAGAGGGGAAGACTGAGTGAAGTCATTACCTAAGGCAGCAGAACCCATAGCACAGCCATGCTCTGAAGGAGAGGCAGGGCCCAGACAGGGGGCACAGTGCTCACAGCAGCCGGTGGGCAATTTTCAATCCAGCTCTTCAGTCTGTTCCCCAGCTTTGAGTACTTAAAGGGAAGATGGTACAAGAAGGGTGTGGCAACCCTCTTCAGCTCCCTTGCCTATAATACAATCCTATTTCACTATCATTGTGTAGACATCCAAGATGAAAAAGAAAAGACAGGAGAAAAATCTCTGACAGCCACACTCGTAGCCAACAGAGCACTAGGAAGCTACCACACTGCCATCAGGCCTCAGAGAAGCAAAGGGAAGAGAGCAGCTGCAGAGAATAGAAAGAAGGGAGGCACAGTTATCTACCAGATATCCCAGTGCAAACCCAACAAGGCCCTTGAAACGAAGGGAGGGATGGTATCTATGAGAAGAACAGGATGAATCCTGCAGACAATGGAGCTGTGAACAGCTCAGGCACAGAGACTTGAGAATCCTGGAGATGCCCAGTGAAAACTGTGTCTCCTTGACAAATACTGGTATTTTGATGACTGCGTAGTTGGAGATATAATAATTATCAAGTTTTATTTTTAAAAAACACTGAAGTTTATTTCACATTTTTAAAGCTATGTTATTAGCACACAGAACCCATCAAAGTTGGAGAAAGGATAGATGCCACCAATAGGCTGACTCAGGAGCTGAGCTAAAATGCAGGGACATAGACTTTGGCCTTGGAGTACCTGAGAGGATTCCTCTTGGATTCCTTTTGCAGGGATTTTGTGATCATCACCCTCCTCAGCCACATTGACACAAATGCTATAGGATGAGGGGTCACTAAAGTTAATTCTTTCTTTTCCTTTCCTTTCTGTCATTGCAGATTTTATTACCTTAAAATCTGAGATACCAAGATCTGCTCCTCCACCCACCATCCCAAATCAGGCATCTGGACTTTCCAGTGTCATCGTTAAGATGGCTTCACACACAGGGGCCAGAATTCCTCTTCTCAGATTAGGGCTGCTCAGATTTGGAATCCTGTTGCTTTTCTTCTATTTCCTCGAAGTCAGGGTCAGCTTGGGAAAAGAGGTCAAACAATGTACTAAATGTGGGTGTGTCCATCCTCCTTCTAAATTTTCCTACCTAAACTATCAAAGGAGGACACGTTTGGATTTTACCACGCCTTAGTATTTTCAGCATCCTTTAGAAGAGTTTCATACTATTATGCCTTGTCATCCATGTCATGCCTAAATTACCATAAGCATTAATAAAAATAATCCTTAATAGAGTTGAAAAGAATGAAGCAGAAATATGTCTTCTGAATGCCAAGCACTGTGCTAATGAAACAGGCATTTTCTTCAGCCACAGGAGCTCGGGAGAGGCAAATTAAGCATTGTGTCCTGCTCTCCAGCTGACTTGCAAAATATTCTTTCCAACCCCAGCCCTTCTAATCTGGGAGGAAGAGGAATCCTAATAATATCTCACAAACCTTCATCTTCCCAGGAGTGCCTCCTAGTTGTCAAGATAGGCAGCTGCTTCACTGGGGGACCCTCATGCACTCATATATTGATGGCAAATGCTTCTTTCTTGTGTGGTGGTTCGTGGCAAGACCAATCTCATTACTGAAGCCTCCTGGTAGAGATAAGATTTCTCTCTTGTTGGGTTCTGAATCAGGTTGATTTTTATAACCCATACTGAAAGCTCAGTGAGGCTAGATAATCATATCTCCTTGTTTCCTGATGCCATTTCAATGTCACGTACCTATTAGGCACTCAGTATTTTTGAACACCTGGAATTCACTCTAGCTGCAGCCTGCACAGGTCCCAGGAAATTCATTTACTTCTTTCTCCCAGGCTGCTTCAAATCCACACTCCTCCAGTTAGCTTCTCTCAGAAGATTCATTCCCCAACACGAAAAAAGAGGATTAAATAATATGTATTCTCTCGCTCACTTTTGTGGCATGCCATCCACACAAAAACTCTTGTAAATTTACCACTGTCATTCCAGAATACTTTCATTAAATAATGGTTGAGTTTGCACTCTTTTCATTTATTCCTTTTCGTTTTTTTTGAGACAGAATGTCACTCTCTCGCCAGGCTGGAGTGCAGTGGTGTGATCTTGGCTCACAGCAACCTCCGCCTTCCAGGTTCAAGTGATTCTCATGCCTCAGCCTCCCCAGTAGCTGGGATTTCAGGCACCCACCACCATGCCCAGCTGATTTTTGTATTTTTAGTAGAGATGGGGTTTTGCTACATTGTCCAGGCTGGTCTTGAACTCCTGACCTCAAGTGATCTGCCCACCTCAGCCTCTCAAAGTGCTGGGATTACAGACGTGAGCCACTGGGCCCGGCCCACTCTTTTCATTTCTTAAGCAAGGTATTTCAATAACTGTCCTTGCCTGTATTACATGGGTCGCAGCTTCAACATGAAACTAAACTGTGATTGAAGTAACCATTGAGATACAGATTGGATTTCAGTCTTTCAAAAAAAAAACCTGTCACTCTAGTAAGAGATTTCCTGGTTCCCTGATCTTGTGTCCTGTGTGTCTTCAACAGCTGTGGGGTATCTCTAAAGTAAGTCACAAGCTCAAACTGTGTCTGTGGTTTGAGGCTAATGGGTATGAATGGATTTGCACCATATCTAGTTTGTAGCCTCATTTTCTACTCTCAGACCCTCTTAGATTCCCAATGCCTCAAGTAGTTTGGCATAGATGGGGATGTGAGGAGGTCATTCTAGATTGAAGATTTAAGAAGGCAGGAAGCTAGATAATTTGCGATCAGGGTTGGCATTCACTGAAGGAACTATCACAGGAGACAGTAAAATGCGATGCTGGACATCAGATTCTGTCTGCACTAAGAGGATAGCAGAGCTAATAAGGACTCACTCCAGGAGACACAGAGAAGTACTCCAAGGGCATCAGACTTCTGACATCCAGTGTGAGAGTGGGGTCAGAAGGCAGAGAATGGAACCAGGTTTCAAGCAGAAGTCAGATCTATCACGGGAGACCCAGAGGGGATTTCCTGGGTGGTTTGCTTGGTGATTCAGTCAGCTTTAATTGCCTTGCCTCCTCGGGGCTACCTGAATAGCTTGAAGGCTCTGCTGAATCTGATGAAAACAAAACAGAAGCATCAGGGTGACCTTAAACAGGGCCTGTCCTTGGAAGGGGTGTGAGTCAAGTAAACCTGCTGGCATGTGGGAAAAGATTCACACCAAGACATATGGCTGGATGAGGCCTGGAGGGAAGAGGAATCATGGGGAGGATCTGGGACTAGACATGGGGGCCACTGGAGGACAACTGTAGACTTTACAATTAATGCAATACTTACTTATTAAATACGTACAGCCAGCAGAGACCTGGACAGAGGAAGGCTCTGACAAGGTGATTAAAAAGGCTGGACTAGGCAGTAGACTGTAGGAAGGAACAGGTGGAAGGTAGGGGCAGGAGCAGGTTTGGGGCGATAGGAAGCCTAAATCTCCCCCAGACCCCAGTCAAACAGACACAGTTAAAAACCAAGCAAGAGTCAGGGTCTGCACATCCCCTTTACTTCCCTACTTTGTTTAATTTGTGTCCTTCCAAAGGTGGGGTAATACAAGAGTCTCTATGGTTTTCATCAAATCCTCCACACACTCACTTCATTCGCTCACTTTTTTCTTCATTTGACACGTATTTGTTGACCACCTACTAACCTCTAGGCACTGTGTTAGGTACTAAGGATACATCGATACTTAAGACAGACACAGTCTCTACAGTCGTGGAACATATTATCTAGAGCAGGTGCCAACAAACACTTTTCTGTAAAGGGACAGATAGTAAATATTTCAGTGGGTTCAAGTAGTCAACTCTGCCACTGTAGTGTAAAAGAAGCCAGAGACAAAATGTAAATGAGTGGGCATGGCTGTGTTCCAGTGAAACTTTATTTACAAAAACAGGTGTCAGCCCATATTTGGCCTGAGGGTCATGGTTTGCTGACTCCTGGTCTAGAAGGGAAGACTCTAAGTATATAATTGTGAGCATGCTGACTGTTTTGAGAGGGGAAGAGTGATAGGAGAACAGAGAGTAAGGGGCCCTAAATTGCCGAGAAGTTGAGACTTGAGGATGTGGTGTTTAAGCTGAAATATAAAGGTTCCATAATAATAATTAGGTTGGATGTGTACTTGGGAGTTGAATGGGCAAAGAATATTCTAGGGAGAGGGACACACATGGAAAAATGCCCAGGCATAACAGAGAGCAGGGGAAACACTCAGCTCAGCTAGAAGGAGGAATGGAAGATGGAAACGTGAGAGATGAGACTGCAGATGTGTGCAAGGGGCCAACCACAGAAGGCCTGGTAAGTCAGGTTAAGAAGTTCAGACTTGGGGGGAGGAGCCAAGATGGCCGAATAGGAACAGCTCCGGTCTACAGCTCCCAGCGCGAGCGACGCAGAAGACGGGTGATTTCTGCATTTCCATCTGAGGTACCGTGTTCATCTCACTAGGGAGTGCCAGACAGTGGGCGCAGGTCAGTCGGTGAGCGCACCGTGCGCCAGCCGAAGCAGGGGCGAGGCATTGCCTCACTCGGGAAGCGCAAGGGGTCAGGGAGTTCCCCTTCCAGGGGTGACAGACGGCACCTGGAAAATCGGGCCACTCCCACCCGAATACTGTGCTTTTCCGACAGGCTTAGGAAACGGTGCCCCAGGAGAGTATAGCCCACACCTGGCTCAGAGGGTCCTACGCCCACGGAGTCTCGCTGATTGCTAGCACAGCAGTCTGAGATCAAACAGCAAGTCGGCAGCGAGGCTGGGGGAGGGGCGCCCGCCATTGCCCGGGCTCGCTTAGGTAAACAAAGCAGCCTGGAAGCTTGAACTGGGTGGAGCCCACCACAGCTCAAGGAGGCCTGCCTGCCTCTGTAGGCTCCACCTCTGGGGGCAGGACACAGACAAACAAAAAGACAGCAGTAACCTCTGCAGACTTAAATGTCCCTGTCTGACAGCTGTGAGGAGAGCAGTGGTTCTCCCAGCACGCAGCTGGAGATCTGAGAACGGGCTGACTGCCTCCTCAAGTGGGTCCCTGACCCCTGACCCCCGAGCAGCCTAACTGGGAGGCACTCCCCAGCAGGGGCAGACTGACACCTCACACGGCCGGCCTGGTACTCCAACAGACCTGCAGCTGAGGGTTCTGTCTGTTAGAAGGAAAACTAACAGAAAGGACATCCACACCAAAAACCCATCTGTACATCACCATCATCAAAGACCAAAAGTAGATAAAACCACAAAGATGGGGAAAAAACAGAGCAGAAAAACTGGAAACTCTAAAAACCAGAGTACCTCTCCTCCTCCAAAGGAACGCAGTTCCTCACCAGCAACGGAACAAAGCTGGACAGAGAATGACTTTGACGAGCTGAGAGAAGAAGGCTTCAGACGATCAAATTACTCCGAGCTACGGGAGGATATTCAAACCAAAGGCAAAGAAGTTGAAAACTTTGAAAAAAATTTAGAAGAATGTATAACTAGAATAACCAATACAGAGAAGTGCTTAAAGGAGCTGATGGAGCTGAAAACCAAGGCTCGAGAACTACGTGAAGAATGCAGAAGCCTCAGGAGCCGATGCGATCAAATGGAAGAAAGGGTATCAGCCCTGGAAGATGAAATGAATGAAATGAAGCGAGAAGGGAAGTTTAGAGAAAAAAGAATAAAAAGAAACGAGCAAAGCCTCCAAGAAATGTGGGACTATGTGAAAAGACCAAATCTACGTCTGATTGGTGTACCTGAAAGTGACGGGGAGAATGGAAACAAGTTGGAAAACACTCTGCAGGATATTATCCAGGAGAACTTCCCCAATCTAGCAAGGCAGGCCAACATTCAGATTCAGGAAATACAGAGAACGCCACAAAGATACTCCTCGAGAAGAGCAACTCCAAGACACATAATTGTCAGATTCACCAAAGTTGAAATGAAGGAAAAAATGTTAAGGGCAGCCAGAGAGAAAGGTCGGGTTACCATCAAAGGGAAGCCCATCAGACTAACAGCGGATCTCTCGGCAGAAACCCTACAAGCCAGAAGAGAGTGGGGGCCAATATTCAACATTCTTAAAGAAAAGAATTTTCAACCCAGAATTTCATATCCTGCCAAACTAAGCTTCATAAGTGAAGGAGAAATAAAATACTTTACAGACAAGCAAATGCTGAGAGATTTTGTCACCACCAGGCCTGCCCTAAAAGAGCTCCTGAAGGAAGCGCTAAACATGGAAAGGCACAACCGGTACCAGCCACTGCAAAATCATACCGAAATGTAAAGAGCATCGAGACTAGGAAGAGACTGCATCAACTAACGAGCAAAATATCCAGCTAACATCATAATGACAGGATCAAATTCACACATAACAATATTAACTTTAAATGTAAATGGACTAAATGCTCCAATTAAAAGACACAGACTGGCAAACTGGATAAAGACTCAAGACCCATCAGTGTGCTGTATTCAGGAAACCCATCTCACGTGCAGAGACACACATAGGCTCAAAATAAAAGGATGGAGGAAGATCTACCAAGCAAATGGAAAACAAAAAAAGGCAGGGGTTGCAATCCTAGTCTCTGATAAAACAGACTTTAAACCAACAAAGATCAAAAGAGACAAAGAAGGCCATTACATAATGGTAAAGGGATTAATTCAACAAGAAGAGCTAACTATCCTAAATATATATGCACCCAATACAGGAGCACCCAGATTCATAAAGCAAGTCCTGAGTGACCTACAAAGAGACTTAGACTCCCACACATTAATAATGGGAGACTTTAACACCCCACTATCAACATTAGACAGATCAACGAGACAGAAAGTCAACAAGGATACCCAGGAATTGAACTCAGCTCTGCACCAAGCGGACCTAATAGACATCTACAGAACTCTCCACCCCAAATCAACAGACTATACATTTTTTTCAGCACCACACCACACCTATTCCAAAATTGACCATATACTTGGAAGTAAAGCTCTCCTCAATAAATGTAAAAGAACAGAAATTGTAACAAACTGTCTCTCAGATCACAGTGCAATCAAGCTAGAACTCAGGATTAACAATCTCACTCAAAACCGCTCAACTACGTGGAAACTGAACAACCTGCTCCTGAATGACTACTGGGTACATAACGAAATGAAGGCAGAAATAAAGATGTTCTTTGAAACCAACGAGAACCAAGACACAACATACCAGAATCTCTGGGATGCATTCAAAGCAGTGTGTAGAGGGAAATTTATAGCACTAAATGCCCACAAGAGAAAGCAGGAAAGATCCAAAATTGACACCCTAACATCACAATTAAAAGAACTAGAAAAGCAAGAGCAAACACATTCAAAAGCTAGCAGAAGGCAAGAAATAACTAAAATCAGAGCAGAACTGAAGGAAATAGAGACACAAAAAACCCTTCAAAAAATAAATGAATCCAGGAGCTGGTTTTTTGAAAGGATCAACAAAATTGATAGACCGCTAGCAAGATTAATAAAGAAAAAAAGAGAGAAGAATCAAATAGATGCAATAAAAAATGATAAAGGGGATATCACCACCGATCCCACAGAAATACAAACTACCATCAGAGAATATTACAAACACCTCTATGCAAATAAACTAGAAAATCTAGAAGAAATGGATAAATTCCTCGACACATACACCCTCCCAAGACTAAACCAGGAAGAAGTTGAATCTCTGAATAGACCAATAACAGGAGCTGAAATTGTGGCAATAATCAATAGCTTACCAACCAAAAAAAGTCCAGGTCCAGATGGATTCACAGCCGAATTCTACCAGAGGTACAAGGAGGAGCTGGTACCATTCCTTCTGAAACTATTCCAATCAATAGAAAAAGAGGGAATCCTCCCTAATTCATTTTATGAGGCCAGCATCATCCTGATACCAAAGCCTGGCAGAGACACAACAAAAAAAGAGAATTTTAGACCAATATCTTTGATGAACATTGATGCAAAAATCCTCAATAAAATACTGGCAAACAGAATCCAGCAGCACATCAAAAAGCTTATCCACCATGATCAAGTGGGCTTCATCCCTGGGATGCAAGGCTGGTTCAATATACGCAAATCAATAAATGTAATCCAGCATATAAACAGAACGAAAGACAAAAACCACATGATTATCTCAATAGATGCAGAAAAGGCCTTTGACAAAATTCAACAACCCTTCATGCTAAAAACTCTCAATAAATTAGGAATTGATGGGACGTATCTCAAAATAATAAGAGCTATTTATGACAAACCCACAGCCAATATCATACTGAATGGGCAAAAACTGGAAGCATTCCCTTTGAAAACTGGCACAAGACAGGGATGCCCTCTCTCACCACTTCTATTCAACATAGTGTTGGAAGTTCTGGCCAGGGCAATTAGGCAGGAGAAGGAAATCAAGGGTATTCAATTAGGAAAAGAGGAAATCAAATTGTCCCTGTTTGCAGATGACATGATAGTATATCTAGAAAACCCCATTGTCTCAGCCCAAAATCTCCTTAAGCTGATAAGCAACTTCAGCAAAGTCTCAGGATACAAAATCAACGTGCAAAAATCACAAGCATTCTTATACATCAATAACAGACAAACAGAGAGCCAAATCATGAGTGAACTCCCACTCACAATTGCTTCAAAGAGAATAAAATACCTAGGAATCCAACTTACAAGGGATGTGAAAGACCTCTTCAAGGAGAACTACAAACCACTGCTCAAGGAAATAAAAGAGGATACAAACAAATGGAAGAACATTCCATGCTCATGGGTAGGAAGAATCAATATCATGAAAATGGCCATCCTTCCCAAGGTAATTTACAGATTCAATGCCATCCCCATCAAGCTACCAATGACTTTCTTCTCAGAATTGGAAAAAACTACTTTAAAGTTCATATGGAACCAGAAAAGAGCCCGCATCGCCAAGTCAATCCTAAGCCAAAAGAACAAAGCTGGAGGCATCACACTACCTGACTTCAAACTATACTACAAGGCTACAGTAACCAAAACAGCATGGTACTGGTACCAAAACAGAGATATAGATCAATGGAACAGAACAGAGCCGTCAGAAATAATGCCACATATCTACAAGTATCTGATCTTTGACAAACCTGACAAAAACAAGAAATGGGGAAAGGATTCCCTATTTAATAAATGGTGCTGGGAAAACTGGCTAGCCATATGGAGAAAGCTGAAACTGGATCCCTTCCTTACACCTTATACAAAAATCAATTCAAGATGGATTAAAGACTTAAATGTTAGACCTAAAACCATAAAAACCCTAGAAGAAAACCTAGGCATTACCATTCAGGACATAGGCATGGGCAAGGACTTCATGTCTAAAACACCAAAAGCAATGGCAACAAAAGCCAAAATTGACAAATGGGATCTAATTAAACTCAAGAGCTTCTGCACAGCAAAAGAAACCACCATCAGAGTGAACAGGCAACCTACAAAATGGGAGAAAATTTTTGCAACCTACTCATCTGACAAAGGGCTAATATCCAGAATCTACAATGAACTCCAACAAATTTACAAGAAAAAAACAAACAAACCCATCAAAAAGTGGGCGAAGGACATGAACAGACACTTCTCAAAAGAAGACATTTATGCAGCCAAAAAACACATGAAAAAATGCTCACCATCACTGGCCATCAGAGAAATGCAAATCAAAACCACAATGAGATACCATCTCACACCAGTTAGAATGGCAATCATTAAAAAGTCAGGAAACAACAGGTGCTGGAGAGGATGTGGAGAAATAGGAACACTTTTACACTGTTGGTGGGACTGTAAACTAGTTCAACCCTTGTGGAAGTCAGTGTGGCGATTCCTCAGGGATCTAGAACTAGAAATTCCATTCGACCCAGCCATCCCATTACTGGGTATATACCCAAAGGACTATAAAACATGCTGCTATAAAGACACATGCACACGTATGTTTATTGCGGCATTATTCACAATAGCAAAGACTTGGAACCAACCCAAATGTCCAACAATGATAGACTG
Source organism: Pongo pygmaeus (assembly GCF_028885625.2). Taxonomy (NCBI): domain Eukaryota; kingdom Metazoa; phylum Chordata; class Mammalia; order Primates; family Hominidae; genus Pongo; species Pongo pygmaeus. The sequence continues at coordinate 48,528,585 of NC_072387.2, forward strand.
GATTAAGAAAATGTGGCACATATACACCATGGAATACTATGCAGCCATAAAAAATGATGAGTTCACGTCCTTTGTAGGGACATGGATGAAATTGGAAATCATCATTCTCAGTAAACTATCGCAAGAACAAAAAACCAAACACCGCATATTCTCACTCATAGGTGGGAATTGAACAATGAGAACACATGGACACAGGAAGGGGAACATCACACTCTGGGGACTGTTGTGGGGTGGGGGGAGGGGGGAGGGATAGCATTGGGAGATATACCTAATGCTAGATGACGAGTTGGTGGGTGCAGCGCACCAGCATGGCACATGTATACATATGTAACTAACCTGCACATTGCGCACATGTACCATAAAACCTAAAGTATAATAATAATAATAATAATAATAATAATAAAAGAAAAAAAAAAAAAAAAAAAAAAAAAAAAAAGAAGTTCAGACTTTTCCTAAGCTAAAACAATGGGAAGCTCTTAATGGGTTTTAAACACTGAAGTGGCATGCTCACATTTGTGTGTTTGAAAGCCCCCTCTGGTGTGGGATGGAGTACAGATGAAAGTTATCAAATCAGTAGTCAGCTAGAAAACTGAAGCCAGTCCACAGAAAAGATGATGATGGTCTGAGGATTGTGGTGGCAGTAATGATGGGGAGAAGTGGTTGAGCTTTACAACTAGTTGGGAAGTAGTCCTGGAGCAAGCAGCAAGTTCAAAAGTCTCTATGTAGGTTGGAGTCTTCATTTTACCACTTTTTGCTTTGTGGAAGAGGAAGAAACTTTGATAGGAGAGGGATACAGTCAAGGAGGGCAGGAGGTAATTGTGGGAGGGCAGGCGTGGGAGCAGGATGAAAAGGCAGTTTGCATTTAAGGGGAGCATCTCCTCCATCCCCTCACTTCCAGCACACAAGAATGTGTACAGAGTAGACTTTCTGGATGGGTTGAATGGTCTCTGTGAAATAAAGGACCTTGTTCGTGCATAGTTAAACTGGTGTTGATAAATGGATTCTTTATATCTAATACTTCTGTACATTTTGATGAACTTCCTCTGAATATGATAGGCAAGAGTATACCCATTGGTTGCTCAAAAATACCAATTACCTGATTTGATATTCTGTAATATCTAACAGACAACAGAACTTTCTTTGTAAGCACTCTCAAAGACGGCTTCAGAGACAGACAGATAATCCATTGTCATTTCAAAATATTTTAAAGATCTTTGAAAGGGAGGTAATTTCAAAATGTCTGGAAATTTTAATGTTAGGAAATGCTAGAGGCCAAGCTGTTGCAGTTCCACTAACGATTAAGTTGAATTTTATCTTGGTAATTAGGCAAATCTCAAGGGGAAGGGGAAAAAGAAACCAAAACCAAAACTCAGCAAATCTCTCTACCTATGACAAAAAAATTAGTTACCTGATAATCATTTTATTTTGGGAAAACTATAGGTGCTGTTGCTAACAGAGTAGGTGAGTAGTTAAAGGAAGATTCCTGGGAAAAGCCTCTCCCACTGGAGCATCCAATGAAGATATGCAAAGCGGAATAAAATCAAAGCCAGTGAGTTTTCCACTCTGCAGAACAGAATCCTATCTGAAGGGTGAATGCTAAGATTACCCAGGTCAGTCTGCCTCTTTATCCAGCACCCTCTTTGGGCTAGCCATCAGTCCTGCACTTCTAAGTTGACAGGAAGCAGTTAGCAACATCCCTTGACCCCTGAGTGAACTCAGGATCTTAGCCCAGAGTCAAACTACTGTATGGCCAGATATCACTGTCTATACAGGCAAAGTGAAGTGAAGAGGACAGGACAAAAACCAACTGCTTAATTCTGGCATCTTCCGAACCTCCTGTTAAAGAAGGAATCTTGGACTCTACCTCATCCCCACATGTCTGTTTACTGAGTTGCTTATTCACTGAGTTGGCCGATTTTATCATTGAAGTGCTCAGCATAAGTGACTGCGTAATAATCAATTTTTTTCTTGTAAAACGTAACTCAGACGAAGTTGTTTTGTGCAGCTGGGTGTGAGCAGCATAGAGAATGCTGAGCCTTCATAAAAGTCATGAGTTGTGGACTGCCTCGTTTAACCCAATAAGATTGCAAACCACTTGTAGGCAGAGACTGTTTTTTACTCGTCTTTGTATTTTTTTGCAGTGCCATGAATACATAAGCTCAATAAAGTTCTTAAGAAATGCATAGTTTGATTTGTGGTCTTCCCATTCCTTATGGGCTGTGGCTCTCACAAAAGGCTCACATCCAAATCCACTCCTTAGAGTGGATTTCTGTTTTGCTTGGGAACTACTCAGGACAATAAAGCTGCTTCAGAAAATTGAAGCTTTTTTGACCCAACCTTAAAGCTAATTTCAGGCAGATTCCTTGCAATGACTTGCAGCTGTGACTGTCATTCTGCCATGGGAAAAGTGTCAGCAAGACCAAGAATAGTAGCAGTCTGTCATCTCCCTGTTTTTGACATTCTCATCTAAAATGTTAATTAAGAAGTTGCTGTGCACAGAATGAAAATAAAAGTCAAGAAAAGTAGCAAAGGCAAAAAGTGCAACTGTGGTAGTATTAAAATACACATTTTGTTTTCCTGCATTGTACATGAGCTCTATTCCACTCATTTTGGCTGCAAACATGTTGTAACTAGCAAGCAAATAAACACTGATGCCCATAACGTGAGAGGAAAATTCAGTAAATACATGGTTTTGGTTTTTGTTTTAAATCTATTACCAAAGTTAGTTACTTAAATAGATTCTGTTTTGATTAATCCATTACTAACTTGAAGCTGTGCTTTTATTTCACACATTTGTTTGAGTTTTTCATGTCTTGCATTTCCCAGTAGAGAGGGCAACTCAGCAATGCTTTTATGAGTCAGTACCTCAGGTGAATTTACAAGGTCTTCATTTATTAGAATTAATTTTTGAAATAAAAATATAATCACAAGATTTTAAATTGTGAATTAGTGTTGCTGGACACATATAAGTACTTTGATGATAATATCAGAATATGAAATCTGAAGATGATTACTTCTAAGCCTAGTTTAATAAAAATTCATGTTTACCTAAGGGTTTATATAGTGGTTATCTTTTATATTTTAGGTTAATTCTTTCATGAAGCTTTCAGAGAGCATTCAACATTTTATTTATTTATTTATTTAACAAACAGTGGATTCATTCACAGGCTCAGGGCTCACTCTGTCTGGGAAGGGGATAGCATCAAAAATAGTAGACTGGATGGAATTGAAGCTTGGCCTTTAACCTTTGCTGAAAGGATAATATTTCAGCCATCTGAAGAATGTGTCAGAGAAGGGAAGTGAGCTCCATAAGATAAATGGAGATGGAGAAAAAGAAAATTATTGCAGACCAGAGAAATCAATGAATCAATAGTATTTGTTGATCAGCTACTGCTTCTGCTAAGTCATGACATGTTTTTATCCATCCCTTCCATGAATTGTATAAAAGTTTTAGCTGAAACGTGGCTAGGAATTTTCTGTCTTCCCTGATGTCAATCAGATGTTCTTTCAATTCATCAGAAGTAGTTACATTTTAACACTTTTAACAAATGAGTTTAAAAACAGCAACAAATCTTTTTTTAAAAAAATAGAGGAATTTTAAACATGCTAGACAAAAGTTTCTGAGTTTCTTAAGTAAGTTACAAGTTTTTAAGGTAAAATACCTTGCTTCTTGCACTAAAATAATAAAACGATGGGAACATTTCCAGACATTTGCTTCCACAGTGTTCTCTCTATAGCAACATTTCCTTTCAAATAGCAGGTCGTTTTTAATGTATTGTTGTAAGGTTATCATTACAGTGAAGGGAAAGTTTACATTTATGGCTCATTAAAAGTTCGTATTAGAAGGAGATGCAAAAGCTCTAAAATTTTCTTAATGATCACTTGTTCTTTCATTCTAGTGTTACATTGAATGTAATCTCTATTTAATTTGTAGAAACTTTTTTAAACCACTTGTATATTTGGAGATTATTAGATTAGTTAGAATTAAATAATACAATCCACTTAACTATGGCATATATCAATTGCAACACATCACAATTCAGATAATTCAGGCAAGGAACTCACTCCTCCCATGATATTGATGACCTAGGACCACTGACTGTATGGAGCAAGTGTGGGAGGTGGTGCTAATTCTTATATCACATATTGGCATATTTCATTTCATTGATATTTTGCATATAAAAATGAAAGTTGTAATGTTTTTCCATACCTCAGTGGATTATCTTTTTTAAAAATAGACTATTTTTAGAGCAGTTTTAGGTTAACCAGATCATCTTTTGTATCTCTGCTTGCATCCTATTTTTTTTCCTTCAACTTTTATTTTAAGTTCTGGGATACATGTGCAGGATGTGCAGGTTTGTTATGCAGGTAAACGTGTGGCATGATGGTTTGCTGCACAGGTCAACCCATCACCTAGGCATTAAGCCCAGCATCCTTTAGCTATTCTTCCTGATGCTCTCCCTCTCCCCATGCCCCTGACAGGACTCAGTGTGTGTTGTTCCCCACCACGTGTTTATGTGTTCTTATTGTTCAGCTCCCACTTATAAGTGAGCACATGTGGTGTTTGGTTTTCCGTCCCTGCGTTAGTTTGCTGAGGAGAATGGTTTCCAGCTCCATTCACGTCGCTGCAAAGGACATGATCTCATTGCTTTTCATGGCTGCATAGTATTCCATGGTGTATATGTATCACATATTCTTTATCCAGTCTATCATTGACGGGCATTTGGGCTGATTCCACATCTTTGCTATTGTGAATAGCACGCACCCTATCTTGACAATCACTATCTGAAAAGAGTGGTAAGGTGGTGGCAAAGTGTATAATGACTTCTTACAGCTGTATACTTTGAATCTCCCTAGATCTCACAAGAAAGACCATTAACAGTGACATTTTAAATTTCATTGTCTTTTTGGACTTAACTGCTTACTGCAAGGCATTCAATTTCCCCTAAAGCCCATTAAATGACTGATGGGTCTGGCCAGGGACATCTTACTCGTATTTATTAATCATCTTTTCAAGCCCCCCTCCATGCCCTCCTTGTTGGTGTCTGCTTTGCATGATGGCCTGCTTTGCTGAATTCAAAACAATCCAAAAATTGCAAGTGAGTTGTTCAAAATCCATCATGCAAAGGGTATGCTTTGCCACTGTCCCCAGAGCTTTGGTCTGTGGTGAAAATGTTGACCCTGCCCAGAGCCCTGCATTCTGCAGCTTCCCCAAGATGCTGAAACTTGAAGTGTGTTTTGGAGGAAAATGAGTAACTCGGGACCATAATTTGGTTGACATGATGACATGATCCAAATGGAATATCCCCAGTTGACATCTATGTCTCTTCAGAATTTTTCTACTTTTATGATTTTTAATTTCACAATTCCTTTCAGCCAAATGTTCCTGCCCTGCATTATTTGTAACACTGAGGAGTTGGAAGCAACTTTTAAATTGCTGGCATAGTTTCACTATTACAAACTCCACAGAGTACAATTATTTCATTGGCAGAAAATGTATTGGAAGAAAGAAAACTAGGGAAAAAAGAGAAATGTATTTATTCACCAATACTTTTTTAAAAGCAAAAATAATTAACATTTGCATAGTTGCAAAACTGACTGATGATAAACCCAAATTTTCCATGCAGGAAAAAAATTGTATTTGAGACATATTTATTTTTTAAAAAAAGAAACAATCTTTCAAACCAAATATTCATCCAAAGCTAAGTTGTTTATTTTCATCACTGCCATTTTGTTTGGAATTTAATTGCTTATAATCAAATTGTTTTTAGCCATGTCACCTGGAGGAAACATCTTTTTCCCTGGTTCTGAGTCATTTTCTGTCTCTCCAGTTCTGAGGTGCACTCATTGAGTCCCAGTCATTTACAGAGAGGCCCAGGGAAACAGGTGCTTGCTTCAGCCTGCAGCTGTGCCCACCAAGAGGCATGGACCAATCACTGCAGCCCTCTGAATGCTCCCACTTCTTTCTTCAGAAAGCTATTTTCACCTGTCCTCCCTTGTCCCACATGTGGACAACTCAAGGGACCCGGCAATCTGATCAAATTCAATACTGGTTCAATATTGGAAACTTCTTTATTGAACAACATTTTATAACTTTAAAAATATATTCACATTTATTATCAATCATTTAATTCTGCCAACACACCTGTGAGGTAGTCAGAGCAGAATTAGTTTGAACATTTTTCAGATGAGAAAAGTGAGTTGTAGAGCTGGAAGGAAACTTTAATTTTATTTATTTATTTATTTATTTATTTATTTTTATTTTTGAGAAAGAGTCTCGCTCTGTCACCCAAGCTGGAGTGCGGTGGCTTGATCTCGGCTCACTGCAACCTCCACCTCCCAGGTTCAAGCAATTCTCCTGCCTCAGCCTCCTGAGTAGCTGGGATTACAGGCATATGCCACCACTCTCAGCTAATTTTTGTATTTTTTAGTAGATACAGGGTTTTGCCATGCTGGCCAGGCACCTGACCTCAGGTGATCCACCCGTCTTGGCCTCCCAAAGTGCTGGGATTACAGGCTTGAGCCACTGTACCCGGCCAGAAGCTTTAATATAATTTAAAATTCCAATTCCCTGATTTTCCATGATGCATAGGGTAGTCCAGACAATTTAATACTTGTTTTAAACAGAAATATTCTATCCCATCCCTCCTACCCAACAAACTCTTCTAAGGAAATACCATGTGTACCCAGATATAAAAAGACATTTTATTAATATGAATTTGCTGGCATAAATTGAAATTTATTATGAGTTCAATCAATGAAAATAATGAGACTAGCTTTCCAAACATGAGAGTTAATTAGAAATTTGGGGTTAGGAATGACAATAGTTCTCTTATCCTCAGTATTGGGTCATTTTTCCACTTGTTTCAGTTTTACAATATTTGGAATACACTGGTCCAGCAGATAGGATAGGGAGACTTCCAAGATGGTCCCTGCCTCAGTCTGCTTTGCATTTCTATAGCAGAATACTATAGATTAAATAATTTATAATGGACAGAATTTATTGGCTTACAGTTCTGAAGGCTAGGAAGTCCAAGACTGAGGAGCCAATATTTGGCTAGGACCTTTCTGCTGCATTGTCCCATGGCAGAAGGCAGAAGGGCAAGAAAGAGAGAAAAGAGGGCTGAACTTGCCCTTTTATAATGGCAATAATCCCACCCGTGAGAACAGAGCCCTCACAGCTTAATCACCTTTCAAAGGTCCCACCTTTTAATACTGTTTCAGTTGCAATTAAATTTCAACATGAGTTTTGGAGGGGACAAACGTTCAAACCATAGCAGTCTCTAATGATCCTTGCCTCTTGGTATTTATATCTTCATGTAATTTCCTCCTTTGAATATAGGCTGGACCTAGTGACTTGCTTCTAATGAATAGGATACAGAAAAGGCAATTAGCTGCCTTTTCCCTATGTATGAGATTAGGTCACAAAAAGACTGTGACTTCCATCTTGCTAGAACTCACTTTCTCTGGCCCTTCTCGCTTGCTGCCTCTGATGAAGCACACTGCCTGGCTATGAGCTGCCCTGTGGAGAGATCCATGTCAAGGAACTGAGAATGGTCTCCAGTCAATAGCCCTTGAGATACTGAATTCTGCCAATGACGACGTGAGTGAGCTCAGAAGCTGATCCTTCCCCAGTGGAACATTTAGATGACTGCAGCCCCACTCAACACCTTCATTGCAGCGTGTGAGAGTTGCAAAACCTGTTAAGCTGCACCTAAGTTCCTGACCTACAGAAACTGTTAGATAATAGATGTTATTTTAAGCCACTGAGTTTTGGAGTAATTTTTATGCAGCAATTGATAACGAATATACCAGGCAAGTAGCTCCAAAAGGATGTGGATTTTGAACAACTCCCTTGCAATTTTTGGATTGTTTTGAATTCAACAAAGCAGGCAGTCAGGGGAATTATTTTTCCTCAAAAATTACGTTTTCCTCAAAAAGTCGATTAACCCCAAAACAGAAAGAAATGAATATAAGATCTCCAATGTGGCAGTCTGTGTAATAAAATACCTTTGATTATTCTTCGCTTTCTCTCTTTTTTTTTTTTTTTTTTACCGTGTAAACAAACAGACTTTCAAGAAGTGAATTTTATGTGAAATGTTTGTGGAAATCTTGGAAGATGACACAGGTAGTGCAAAGAGCCCAGGCCTTAATAGACTGAGGTGTGGAGCCTTGGTTTTCTCATCATAAAATTGGAATCATAATACCTCATGGATTCTAAATGACAAAGGCACTCAGTTCAGTGCCTGGTCAATTGATGCCCTTTAACTTTTCTTATTGCAGGCGATAAAGTTGAGGCTCAGAGAGATGGAGCGACTTGATGTGCCCAGAAAGAAGGGGGTCTAGGGCCTCCACTAATCTGATATATCCCCAAGTTACTAAGCAATCGATTGGCGAATTTTGAGCTCCAAATCCAGAGCTCTGGCTTCCTCCACATCACAAAATAAGTCCCAAACCACCAACTCTGCCTGTCTAACTCCCAAGAAGAATTCTCCTTGGGACTTCTGTTAAAACCAGCAACTCTCATGGAGTTTGCGACACACTAAGAACAAAGGCTTACAAAGATAGCTGGAAGAAGAGTGGCACTTCCTTTGGAGAAACCCACATTTAAAATGCCATCTTCTGAACGCAATCTTCCCTCCACCCTCTATCTTCGATTTTGACATTGATAGAGAAGCTTTCAAGAAAGCAGCATAACTCAGTTAGATGAAGCTACTAATTTGAAGGAACAATACATAATGAATGGCACTTATGTGTGGTGATTGTAACAGCAATTGTCTTCTGCCATTTTTCTCCCTGAGACATTTTATCTTGTCTTTCTCCTCCTTTTTGTATTGTTAAGGACTATCGCAAGTATGTGTGTGTGCATGTGTGTGTATGTTTGAGAGAGAGAAAGACTATGAAAAGAAGAAGAAAGAGTGAAACAGAAGAATTGTCTTGGAAGAGAAAAGGGTATAGGAAGAGATGAACCATGACTACAGCTATGTCTGGAAGAAGTAAGAGCATCTAGACTGTTTAGAGGGAATGAACTTTCCCCCATGTTCTGGGTGTCTGGTCAATAGGATGAATGAAAAACTCTGCCAGCCTTCAATCCTGGTGGCATGGTATGAAGTAGTCCAGTGTACTTCCGGCTGCATCTGCCCCTCTGCTTTCCAACATATGAAGACCGAAGCAGAGAGCTTCAGGAGCACCAACTCAATCTTTTGTCTTCCTTTCGGCACTTAGCTAATATTTCTTGGGCATGAAAAGGGAAGTCATTGGGCTTATTGAAAACTTACTGCACATTCTGATATAACAAAAGCATCTGGGTAAAAATGTTCCAAAGAAAACCCATTTATGAATCAATAAATGAATGATAAAGAAAATATGAAACTGTATCTAATCACTTGCTTACTTTTTTCTCCTTTCTTTTTACTTGGAATATCCATGTCACTGATGTGTCATACTTCTTGGCAGTATGTCAATTAACAATAATCACACCTCAGATAAACCTCATTGCCCACATTACTGCCACCGTGCAAAGCTAAGCTGTATTTTAAATCAAAGGAATTTGACTCAGAGCAAAGAAACTATTTGCCCAAACTTTGTAGATCTTTTGACTCTTCAGAGTTTGCATCATGTAGTAGAAAAACCACTGCCAGAAGATAGAAAGACCTGGTTTCTAGTCTTGGCTCCAGCAGTGGTTCTCCAGGTGGGTCATAAGGAGTGGAATGATATTTGCAAGGCTCTCTCCTTTGCACCACATTCAGAGCAATCTAAAGCTTCTCCCTATCTCCACAGCCACGACTTTGTCTAAGTCATGTTGCTCTTTTATCTGCACCACCCAACTGTCTTCCAGCTCATCTGCCTGCTTCGTTCTCGTTCCTTCCAACCCATTCCTCTCCACGCAACTGTCAGAATATATTTACAGGAGTAAATCAAGTCATGCCACTCTCTACTTAAATCCCCCACAGTTTTTCCCTGCCCACCTTTTAAACCCTCATCTCTTGTTTGTACCCTGTCCGTCCAAGACACACCTGCCACTCTTATCTTTTGTCAGTTCTTAAGCCAAACTCCTTCTTGCTTTTTTTTTCCCTCTGTCTAGAACACTCTTCCCCCAGTTTTCCCAAATCACTCTTGAGTTGCTATGCAATAAATAGTAGTTGAAGTAAATGAATAAATGAATGAATAAATCAACCCCAATTATTATTTGCTCTTTGTCATACTTCACATTAACTATCAGGTCCTAAGATATTTTCTAACTATTTTAACAAAAGGAATCACTCCCCGTATTCTCATATACACATTTTATATTCTTCTTGGCACTTACCACAATCTATAATTCTTTTCTTTTGTTGTTTCTGTTGTTCACTTGTTTATTATGTGTCTTTTCCATCTGAATTTAAGCTCCCTGAAGGCAGGGATCATTTGTGTCTTTTTCAGCATTATATTCTCAATGCCCATCATGGCAAAATCCCTAACACAAAGTTGGTTTGCAATAAATATTTTTTGAAGCAAATGAATAAATGAATGAACTAAAGTTCTACCATATTTATCCCTTATCTAATGGCCTTCAAAGGCTCTCCCTGGCTTGTAAGAGAAAGACTGGATTCTTTGTGTAATCTAGAGATGCTACCTTGATGCAATTTCTCTTGTCGAGTCTTGAAAAATTATTTGCATTTTCAGTTAAGCCATATTTTCTTAGCCTCCGTATGTCTGCCCTTCCCTGCACCTCTTGACAACGCACACTCTGCTATTGTAGTGTATAATGCCAGGACAAGTATCCCTGGGAGCACGTTAACACATGTGACACAAAGTGCTTGACTGAAATGTTAGCCCCTACCTTATCTGAACATAATCCTCTTGACTAACTTCTATTTGTCCTTCAAAACTCAACTCATGTGCCCATTCCACTGGGAAGTCCTTTGATTCCTTTCTCCTCTCTGTCTGCCCTTCCCTGTACCTCTAGGTAAAACATGCTGCCTTCTGTTGTAGCACACACCACACACTCAAGTAGGACGTTTCCCCAACTAGAGAGTTTGTTTCTTGAGGGCCAAGCTTGTTTCTTATTACCCTGTTTCTTTGTTGCCTAGTACATAGTAGATACTCCATATATTCTTGTGAATAAATATTAGTGAACGGCTGACTCATTCTTTCAGAATGATGCAGGAACCCAAGAGATATCATTTATTACTAAGGGAACATCCTGTAGAATGCACTTAAGCTCAGATAATGAGTTAATCACCATTTAGTGCTAAACTAAAACATCCTATTACCATAGCCTGAATTAATACTTTAAGCTGCCAAAGCTTTTGGCTTTGCAAACCACTGTCACTCGAGATCAACATTCCCAGGAATGTTGCAAAGACCGTGGACAGCTGTAGGGCTGTCCTGGTTTTGTCCTTGCAATAAAAATGTAAACCCTGACCTGCTTTTAGAGTTGCCTGATTTTGACAATGGAATTGACCACTTAGAAGGCATAAGTGCGTGCTACGTTCAAGCTGAAGTCTGAGTATTATGTGAAGTCTTGAATAAAAAGAGCCTGAACCTTAAAAGGTATCAGGCAAACGGAGAGGTCCTACATGCCTGGTTTGTCAGATGTGGCTAGTGGCCCACCTGCATCAGAATCATCAGGGCCTCAGCAATGGTGGGGGGGCCACTGTGAGATGGAGCATACTTCTCAAGTAGGGATGGTAGAGCTGCAATCTCCCTCAAGCCCAGCCAAAATGGAGACTCCTGGAAAGTCTCTCTCTGCTCTTGTTTAAGTCTTGATGTTCCCTTCTTTCCTTTCTTCCACTTTGTAAAGTGAGAAAAGAATCAAATTGATATGAGGTGGAACCATGTTTATTCTAAAAAAAAAAAAAGAAATAATAAAAGTATCACTTTGTATTTGTCTATCTGTCCAGTGTTTTAGAATTACAGGATACACACCATTCATGGAAAACAGCCATAAGCATGACGGAAACATCTGAAACTGTGTATTTGAAAATAGAAAATGAGTCTCATAAAGCATTGTTTTTCAAAATCTGTCTAAAACCACCTAGAATGTTTTGTTTAAAATACAGCTTCTCATTGTGGAAGACAGTGTGGCAATTCCTCAAAAACCGAGAGGCAGAAATACCATTTGACCCAGCAATCCCATTACTGGGTATACAACCAAAGACTATAAATCATTCTATTATAAAGACATATGCATGTGTATGTTCATTGCAGCACTATTCACAATGAAATAATCTGAATGACAAACACCCAGGAAACACCCATGAAACAAGTTTACCTACCTAGCAAACCTGCACCTGTAGCCCTGGACTTAAAATATAAGTTTAAAAAATAATAATAAAATAAAGTATAGGTTCCCAAACTACTGAAAGACACAAAGGGGTAGAGGAAATCTGGTGCAGCCTGGGAATGTGCATTTTTTGTGAGCACCCTGGATGAGTCACACACTCAAGTTTCAAGAAGCCACATTGAAAGCATGCGTTGCTTTTGTGAAAGGGTAGCAGGGCTATGGGGGTAATACCAGGACAAATGTCCCGGGGAGCACGTAACCAGAGGATTTGGGCAGGATTGAAAAGGAAAGTTATTTTAGAGGAAAAGAATGAAAGAAACTCAAGATCCTGAATTGAAAGGGCTAAAGTTTGCATGGCAGAAACGAGGCACTGACTACAAAGGGTGGCCTATTTTTCCCTGTGTAGGGATAGGGCGTGTGGGCACAATTGCCATCATCAAAGGGTTTTTCCATGCGTCACTAAATACAAAGTGGCTCTGGGACCACAATCACCTATTATTAGAAACGTAATAGTCATATCTTATTTTAAAACCTGTTTTTAATCTATTGCCACCTGTAAAACTAGACTAAACAGATCAAATCTTAAGGCTATCTAAAAATACTCTGAGCAGAAACTTAATTAAGGTTCTAATTAGAATTATTATTTAGTAGGCTATGTAGACAAGCCTGAAGAGATAAGCCCCTATCAGTGGCATTAAGTTCTAACTGATTATTAAATTCATGGGTCTACGCCATGTGTTTTTTTGTCAGCATAGAAATTATGTTGAACAGGTTTCAAAACCCAAGTAAAGATTGAAATTTATTTTCATTTAAAGGATGTTCTAAGTGCAGGGATTTCAACAGACAAAACAATGTGTTGCTTGGAGGTTTCTAGCTCATGAGAAAACTTGGCTATAGGGCTTATATTCCCGAAATTTTCAGATACCACTTCAGGGTGGACGAAGACAGAAAGAGAGAAAGAGCATATTTGATTCGCCTTCTCAAGGTTGTTGTATTTGTGTCATATGCAATAGCAGAGTGTAAAATCTCTTGACTTAACTACATATCATAGAAGCCACTCCTTGTGCAGAAGAAAAAAGTAAATATTTTCAGATATAGTCAATCCTTCATTTTTTTGTGCTAACAAGGAAACTGAGTAACATAGACTTCTAAAAAACATGTGATATAAACATTTTTGGTATTTATGTATTAAAGTGGTCATTGGAAGAAAACATACACTCAAAATAACAATTCAAAGTAACAGAAATCATGGGCTCTCCGTGCAGAAACCCACTTCCAGATGAGATGAAAAACATTTGAGCTTCATTATCTGGTTTCCTTACCCAAATATTTCATGTTGGAAACCACTTCTCAGGCACATGAAAAGAGCCAGTGTACAGAAAGCAATCGTTTCTCTCTCCTTAAATTACCTACCCAACCCACAGTTTCCTTGAGATTAGTAAAGGTTACTAGATGTTTTATTTGAAGAGACCGACGGCACCTGGGGGAACCTCTACTCCAGTTGCCTGCAGGCCCAACCAGTGAGGTCACCAGCCACAGTACAGGAATGTGTTCTTTCTGGAAGCAGCAAGTCTATCAGGTTCCTCATCCCAAAAATGTGTCTCAGAGATCTCATAGCCTTCCCCACCCACAAGCCAGCTCTTTTCTCCTTAAACTCATAAATATGACCATAGTTCTTCAAACAGAATCCCAAGAAGCATCTGGGCTCCTCCTGTCCGTCATCTCTACATAAAATCCTATCAAGCAGATTCGTCACTTTCTCTTTTTTTGAATATCCCTCAAATTCTACAGTTCCTCTCTGTTCTCAGTGACATCTTTCCCAAGCCATCATCGCATCTTGTCTGACTAGTGCTACAGCCTAAGCAGACACCCTTAACTCTACTCTTTGCTTCCTTCCTTACATTGTACACAGAGCAGCCAGAGTGATACTAAAACATAAATTATGTCTTCTCACACCTGTTCACAAGCCTTTAATGACTTATCATTCCATTTAGGAGAAAATAAGAAATTCTTGACAATGCCTACAAAATTCAGTGTTACTCAGCCACTGCTTATCAGCCCAGCATGATCTCCTGCCACTGTTTCTCTTGCACAGAACTTTCTAGAACTCTGGTCCTCTTTCAAGATGTCAAGGTCTTTTCTCCCTCAGAGCCTTCACACATACTGGCCCAGAGTGGTTGATCCTCCAGCAGGCATAACGGAATCACCCAGCCAGTCCTACATTTCCATCGTCCCTCAGCTCTACTATCATTTGTTCCATGGGGACTTCTCTGATTCTCTCACCCACCTTAATTGAATCCTCTCTATAATTGTTTGATTAATTCAATTTGCCTCTTTAAAGTAGAGGCTGCAGCCGGGCACAGTGGCTCACATCACCTTGGGAGGCCAAAGGGGTGCATCGCTTGACCCCAGGAGTTTGAGACCAGCCTGGGAAATATGATGAAACCCCATCTTTACAAAAACTACAAACATTAGTCGGCTGTGATGGCATGTGCCTGTAGTTCCAGTTACTCAAGAGGCTGAGGTCAGAGGATCACCTAAGCCCCAGGAAGTCAAGGCTCCAGTGAGCCAAGATTGTACCACTGCACTCCAACCCAGGCTACGGGAGTGAGACCCTGTCTCAAAAAAAAAAAAAAGAAAAAGAAAAAAATAGAGTAGAGGATTCACAAGGGCAGGGATCATGTACATTTTTCTCACCACTGTATCTCCAGAGTTGTATCTCCTGGCACAGTTCAGAAAAAATGTTGTCAAATGAAGAATAATTGAAAGAACTATTTCCTTTGTTATTTTAACACAAGAATTAAAAACTCCAAGAGAAATACAAACACACGGATTTCCAGTTGTTTCTATGTCGGGTTCCAGTTTTCCATACAAGAGCAGCAACTGAGTGGGAGTAATGCCAGGGCCCTGAAGTCCTTCTCACTTCAAAGCTCATCTGCAGCAACTCAAGAAGGGATTAATAAAACTCCCTCTTTCCTGGGACATGTTAGTGTCTGTTCTTGAAGCAATGCAGAAATAGATGTTTTTTATAGTGAATGGTATTTTCATTAACCAAGTTACCTCCATATTCTTTGAAATATGTCATCAGATTCTTCAAAAAGAATGGTAAAATTAAGGACAAATGATAAAGAGCTGCTGTTAGCAGTGAATTATACTCTAACCTTCTGGGTCTTTGAGATCTTTTTGCTTGGTTAACCCTGGATTTTCCACTTACTGAGGCTCTCAATTTTTCTCCTATACTTCTATCCTTAAAATGGGTATAAGACTTAACAGATTTTTTTTTTCTGAGGCTTTGAGACTATGGAACTCACAGGGATAGCAGAAGGTACCAATCTTAAATATAAGAAGTATAAAGTTGGCAAGTTGAGATGAGTCTTCAGAGATAGTGGTCTGAACTCACAGAATTTGTCTAAGAGCAATGATGTCCTGCCTGATAGTTGGACTTAGATGATAGAATAAGAATCTGGTATTCAACAACTAAGTATTTGCATTAAACATCCCGACATAGGCACTAATCCGATGCAAATGTAAATGTTCAATAATTTTCTCCTTTCCTCTATCCCTCCATTCTTTCTTTCCTTCCTTCCTTCCTCTTTTTCTTTTTCTTTTTCGTTCATTCATTCATTTTTTTGTTTATTTATTTGTGTCAAAATATTGTTGTGCCAAGTGCTGCTGCTGTAGTAGTGACCACATCAGACGTGACTCCTGTTGTCATGAAAGTTACAGTAGAGCAGGAAGCAACTTTAAACAAGTAATTTCACAAAGTAATTTTATTACAATTGTAATAAAATACATAAAAGTGAAGTTTACAGTGAGTATGAATGACAGGTGAGTTACTTGGTTTAAAGGATCAGGGAGCACTTCCTCAGAAAATGACATTTCAAGTAAGACCTGAAGGATAAGAAGAATTGATTTCCTAAATGCTTTACAAAAAGTACTATAAATGCTTTATAAAATGCATTGCCTAAATGCTTTGTAAAAAGCGTAGACTCTTCTATGCCCTTATCACTTTTCCTACCTTCTATTTCTCAACTTGAAATGATTCATTTACAGGTAAAATAGAAAAATCATGTTCATGGGTCTGAGTATATAGCTTCTATCTTTGTTTAAAGCTCTGCACCTGGGAAAGGAGCCTTCAGGAGCATCTATAGTAACACAGACACACACAGTACAGCACACATACACACACTTTTTTTTAAGTTTCAAGGTGATTATACAACATCCTCATATTTTGAGCTTATACATAATCTCCTTGATTACTATCAGGTAGCTCCTACAACTCAGAAAGTTCTTTGAATATTATAGTCAACAGAAGACGCTTTGACCATGCTTTCTCTTTGAGTTTCTCTAAAGGCACACCAATATTGGTTCTTAGAAAAAGAATACCTAGTATTGCCTCTATGAAAGGGGGAAGAAGGTTGAGACTGAGAGGGGTAAAGAATGTTAACGTTTTTGGTAATGTTTTATTTCATTAAAAAATATTGGAAGACAATATTACAAAATGCTGGTATATTTTAAATTCAAGGTGTTAGTTATATGAGTGTGTGCTGTGTTATCTTTTCTAGGATTTTTAAAGATTAGGGCATTTGATTTGAAATCCTACATTTAGCTTATTTGTTAATGAATGAATGAATGAATACACACAGCTGGGAGTCATCAAGCACCTGTGATATATTGGATCTGTGTTAAGAAATGTGACATAAGGAAAGTCCTCTACCCTTGTGCCATGGCTTACTCTAGTGTGAGCTTCCTGATTTAGGTCTCCTCACAAAGACAGGTGATTTTGTACTGATATTGGATGACAGATCCATTATGGAGTGTTAAAAAATGGCTTATCAATTTCCATCCTGATAGAGAACAAAATCCTCTCCCACTTATCTCCTCTTCTTCCATGTTATCTCTCTTCCCAAGGTCATTGCAATGTCAATTCATGTCTTCTAAATTAGCAAGTCCACATAAAGTGTTTCAGTGGACACCTTCAATGATGTAAGTATTCAAAAGAGTTAAGTATTCTATCAAATAAAAAATCTTAGGTGATCCTAAGGCCAAATTCTAAGACTGGATATCTTTTGTGCCAAAAGATGCTAGGTAAGCTTGTTTGTCCCTGATTCAATTTCTAAATCTGAGTAATATACCTGACATGCTTTTGAACAAATTATATGAACTCGTTTTTTACTCTTGAGATAGCTTATGGTAGTTTCTTAAATAGGCACTAACCTCTTTGAAGCAAATACTACAAGAGGATGCTGCCAATCTCAGCTGGCCCAAACAGTGAGACTGAACTTGACACTGTTATAACCTTAAGTGCCATGCGTAGTCAACTGGCCCAAACAGTGAGACTGAACTTGACACTGTTATAACCTTAAGCGTCATCAGTACATGTTCACTGTACCTCTGAATGGATAAGAACAGGTGATCATCTGCTGACTTTAGATAACTAATCAATGATATAAGAGGACTCATTCAGGCAGCCAATAGGCAAATACTGCCTTAATGTTATTAAATAGGTCCTTACCAGTGTATTTATTATATAATTTGAAGCAGTCCTCCAAAGCATCTTTAGCTAATTCCTAACAGAGTGGTATTCTAGCTACTTAAGGGCTCTCTTTTGAAACCACATAATTCCTTTGTATTCAGGCTCATGTATTCATGGTTTTCATGATGCAGACAAAGAAAGCAATAACCAATAAGATGTAAAGGACTGAAAGCAAACGGTCTCTTGAGTTTTGTGCTATTATTTTGAATTAATTAACAA
Source organism: Pongo pygmaeus (assembly GCF_028885625.2). Classification (NCBI taxonomy): domain Eukaryota; kingdom Metazoa; phylum Chordata; class Mammalia; order Primates; family Hominidae; genus Pongo; species Pongo pygmaeus. The sequence goes on from NC_072387.2 coordinate 48,546,608, forward strand.
GAATGGTATTGTGCAGGCATTGTCACCATTATCATTATGGACGAGCTCATATATTAATCATTTAGCTCCCCTGGTTTTGATTTTTTATATCATACCAAAGCACATCTTATTTATAAATATATGAACTGATGTGGTAATAAGTGACAGAAACAAAAGATTCTCTTCATAATCTATGCTGTAACCTCAAGAGACAATATGACAGAAAAAAAAACTGAACTACAGAAAGAAGGAGACCTCATTCTATGATTTCCTCCCTGTGAAGAATATATAATATGGAGGCTTCTATAGATTAAATCAGGGAGTTTAACCCCCCTTTCTAATGCATTTAGTAGCTGAGCAGGAAGAGAGAATGAGCAAATGTACTCATGATCTAGTCTCCGGCAAAATGGGTTTATAAAATTCCAACTTCGTAAAGATGTAGCTGGATGCTCCAGGGCACAGGACATCTTCTCTGAAACATCATTTAGTGCCTCTTTATTACAGCCCCTTCTCAGTCTCCTCTTCCCTTGTTATTTAGCATGAGCAAAAAGTAGCTTCTGGGGAGACTCCTCCTTTTCTGAAGACTAGTTCTTACCTGCACAGGCAATATTTCATGTTGGGGAGACTGCTCCTCTGAGCAACCCTGCTCCCACACAATCGCATGTAATCCGCCTCACAGCAGGCATGAGCCTGCAAGTGACAAGACACAAGTGGGGAGAATTGGCAACTACATAAAAAAAGACACCAAATAGTCTCCACCTACCAGTCAGATGCTACTCCATCAGAATGGAAAACAATGGGGAGAATGGAGATCATTCAGTTGAGCACGATCCATTTTGAGCAATCTCTAATCAATTCAGGGACACCTCCTCTTCACCCCTCCTCTCCCCTCCATCATCTGTCTGCATTTGTGTAGCACTGAGCACAGCATTAAGAATACTTTGACAAGGGTGTCATTTTAGTCTGAATGCCTCAAAATGACTGGGGAGGAAAAAAGTTCTCTTTTGCCTTCAACTCCAAAATAAAAATAATCTGAGAAGGAGAAAGAAAATTACCCCAAGAGATCTACTTTTCGTATGGAGTGTTATAGGATTGCCCTGATGATGGAGATGATTTCAGGGTGAGAGAGAGGGTGTGACATTTGTCGTCATTCATTAGGAAAGGATAAGTCAAAGAAGCCCAATAGAACCTAATTTCTCCCCACTTAAGGGACTTTAAGGGGGAAAAAACTTAGAATTTATTGTCAGAAACTGGATCCAGGCTCTGCCTTTTGTTATCTATGTGAACTTACTCTTGTCTTTAATATCTTGGAGTCTGTTTTCTTATTTGCAAACTAGAAATAATTCCTAAATTAGCACAATGTGAATATTCAGTGGGGTCATGTACATGCAAGTGCTCACTGCAGTACGTGAGTTACATGGGTGGACAGTGATATTTGTATTGAATAAAAACACAGAGTTTAAATTCTGCAGTAGTGGGAGCTTACCCTCAGGCTACTGTTAGGGTGAGAGACGATCTTAAACAGGGACAATATGCACTGAGCCCTGTGCCCCATAGATGCCCTAAATGTGCGTGCACATTTCGCAAGCCATGTGGACCTTGAACGTGAGTGAAAGGAGGGAAGATTGGTCACCAGGGCCTCCACTCACGCTCTCTCTTTGTGTGCTTTTCTCTTTGAGACCTCCCCTTCCATACCAGTGACCTCATACCAGCATTTTCTTGCTGATGACACAGGCCATCCTTAGTCATAAATACCTTGGAGACCCTATGTCAATGTGTTTGTTCTCCCAAGATTTCTTGCTGCATTAATTCAGTTGATATATCTTTTATATCACATCCATAGATTCTCATTCTCAACTTCTCTCTCCTTCTCCTATTGCAATATATTTGTTAAAGAAATCGGGCTGCTTGTTCTGTAGAGCTTCCTATATTCTTCCTGTATTCTGGATTTTGGACTTCCATCCCCATGTCTTTAATGCTTTCTTCTATCTCGTGTATTTCTTGTAAAGTGGAAGTTGGATCCAGAGTTATATTCAGGTTCAAGGTTATATTAAGAATACCTTATAGACAATGTTGCGTACTTCCCTTTCCATCTTCAGGAGGCATATATTGTGTGGTTTTCTTTGTGGTATTGAGATTGATCAGTAGATTTGAGCATGGTCAGCCTGATTCACTCATCATAAAGTTCATGGAATGGTTTTGGCTATGGGTATTTCATTAGGGTTTGCAAAATATTAATATTCTAATTCTATCATCTCTTTTCTATTTACTGGCTGGAATTCTTTTGTAATTAAAAACTTTCACTCAACAAGCATTTGGTCACTCTTAGGTAAAACACGGGCAGGAAAAACTATACATGTTCGCATTTTTCACTTTACCGGTTTTCAGAATGAGTCGGTTCCCTAGCATTCTTCAAAGGTGGCCACCAATGTTGTACTGATTGCTTTTATTGTAATTATGAATGCATGAATTTTAATATATTTAATGTGCTTTAATTCATTATAGTTACTCTTGTTTTTGACATTCAAATTATTTCATCTTTGGCAAGTGTAACGGCCTACAAGTTGGTTATTAAATTCTCTTAACATAACCCCAGTAACCTTGAATAACTTCCTTGCTTTCTGTAAAAACAAAATGTTTTAGAGTCTAGACTCATATTGGACCTTTTCTGAGTATAATCTGAAATCAATTATTTCCCAAATCATCCTGTCTTCTTTTACTGCCAAATGATATTTGGAGATCACACCCTGGTTATTAGAAGTGGTCAGTGTTACTGGACTGATCACCATTCCTCGGCATTTCCAATAGACAGAAGTAGAGAATGTATTTAAATGTGTTTATTTAAATACGTCCAATTCATATTTATGATTTAGTGGTGTTATCTTCTTTTATTTTATATTTAATCTTATTTCTCTTATGCCGAAAACTTTGTTTCCTAAATATAATAGCTTTGCAATGACAAATGCAATGCCATTACTTTTGAAATGACTGCTAAGAATAGTTTAAAATTTCCTTGTAATTCCTTTTGACCACAGGATATAGTCCAACTGTAGATGTACTGTCAAATGAGAATGTTTTATTGTCACTTGAAATATTATTTTCTGAGATTAAGTCAATAACTTACTATATAGTTTTGTTTTTTTAGGGACTGATTTTTTATTTTAATTTTGCTTTATAATTAATCTAAATGTGTATATATCATTTCAAGGACAAATCTATAAAACAAGGTATATTCAGGAAAGTATTGGTTCTGTCCTTTCCCCCCTACTTTGTTCCTGTTGTCCACCACAGGTGATCATTTAAAAATAATTTTTGGTTTGTCATCTCATTTAAAAAATGAAAATTTTTACTGTGTACTTTTTAAATAAAAAGTAGCACACTATGTATACTATTTGCACCTTGTTTTTTTCCACTTATTAATATATCCTGGAGGTCACTCCATAACAATATTTAGAGTTATTCCTCATTGTTTATAGCTTTAACATACTCCATTTTGTAGATTTACCCTAAGTAATTTAAATAGTCCCATTTGATGGACACTTAGGTTGTTTTCAGTGATTTCTTATTACAATAACACGGCAATAAATAGCCTTCAGCATTTGCATTTTTGCCAGTGTATCCCAGGGGTCAGGTTTTAGAAGTTGAATTATCTTCCATCAGATTTTTCTTCCATTTTGCATTCCAACCTTCAACATACAAGCGTGCCTATTTTCACTTAGCCTTGCTAAGAGACTACACTGTCACACTCAAATTTCTGCCAATCCAAAGATGAGGATTGTATGTCATTGTATCTTTAATTTGCATCTCCTATTTTGAATGAAATCAAGCACATTTTTGAGTTGTTTACATTTTTTCCAATAAACTATAGAATTTGTGGTAATTGTATTTATTTTTAGAAGTTCATTGAATTTGGGGAATATTTTGTGATATCACTTTGTGATACAAATATTTCATTCTATTATGATTGAATTTTTTACTTTGCTCTTTTGGTGTTTTCACCATACAAAAGAGTGAAAAAAGCAATTATCTATGTTTTCCTTTGTTGCCTCTAGATATTGAATTTGTAAAGCTTTTCTCATTCTAGGTAACACAGTAATATGTTCTCTTCTAGAACTCATATAATTTATGATTACATTTAAATCTTTGATTGATTTTAAGTTAATCCTGGCATGTGGTATGAGAAATGGACACAATTTTATTCTTTTTCATAGAGCTATCCAGTTATCTTAGTACTCCCTGATATAATGTTCATTATTCCTCATAGATTCGAGATTTCACCTCTATCATGCAGCAAATTTTTATATGCAACTGAATTTACTTCTGAATTTTCTCTTTTGTTCTGTTTGTTGATCCATGTGCTAATACCATGTTCTTCTAATGTCAGTCTTATATGTTTCAGTATTTAGTAGAGTTAGATCTTCTTCATTGTTCTTTTTCGTTGTTTTCCATTATTATTATTGCTTGTTTGTCCTGTCAAATAAAATTTATAATTAATTCATCTAGATTCAGAAAAAATAACTTACCATTTTAAAAATTGGGGTTACATTAAGTTTATAAATTAACCCAGAAAGAATTCACATTTTATAAGGCTGAATTTTTCTATCCAAGTAGATGTTCTATCTTTTTATTTGTCCAATTCTCCTTGTGTATCTTCAATAGTGTTAAAATTTTCATCTCATAGGTCTTATCATTCTGCTTTGGTTTTGCTGAGCTTCTCAAATCTCTGGCTTGATGTTTCCCACCATTTTAGAAAACTCTTCACTGTTGTCTCTTAAAATATGACTTTTCCCCATTTTCCTCTTCCCTTTCTGGGATTCTGATTATGTGAAGGTCAGGCTCTTTTGTAATGTCCCACATGCTTTTAAAACTCCTTTGTATTTTCCACTATGTTTCTTTTTCCATGCTTCAATTTGGGATTTTTTAATTGACGTGTCCTTGAGTACCTTCTCCTCTCTCCTACTGTGTATAGATTGCTATTACACTCATTCATTGAGAGCACAATTCCAGTTATTGTATTTTTTTTAGCTTTTCAGTTCAAGAATATTTATTCTTTTTGAAAGACTTCAATTCTCTGTGAAATTGTTTATTTTTGAAATCTATTTTCACCTTATTTAACTCTTAATCATACTAATCATGGCTGAAAAGTGTCTACTAATTTCAATATCTGGATCAACTGTGAGACTTTCTGTTGTTAGTTTTTTCTCAGGTTTTCATTATATGGTTCCATCTAATAATTTTATTTAATGTGGGACGTGGCTAATAACACTTTTTAGAACTTCCAGATGATGCTAATCTTCCTCCAGAGAGATTTCATCCTTCCCTCTGCTTGGCAGATAGAATGTCTTATTCCAAGGATGCACTGAGATCATTAGAAGCTGAGTTGCAGTTTTAAGGAGACTCTGTTTATCCCTGGGTTAACTTCTTCCTAAGGAATAGCCCTATATTAGTTTTCTGGTGTTCCAGTAACAAATTATTGCAAACTTAGTAGCTTAAAACACAAAATTACTATAAGTACATCAGAAGTCTGATATGGGTTTCACTGGGCTAAGATCAAGCTATAGCAGGGTCATCTTCTTTTCAGGGGATGCTAGGGAAGAATAGGTATTTGGTGTTTGTTTCAGTCACATGCCAGCATAGAATGCCTAGTTATATTTGAATTTCAGGTGAACAATAAATCATTTTTAAATTTTATGTCCTAAATATTGCATGAATTATACTTACAAGAAAAATAATTTATTATCTATCTGAGATTCAAAGTTAACTGGGCCTTGTCATCCTTGTCTTTTCTAGCCTTTAGAGGCTGTCTACACTCCTTGGCTTATGGCCCCTTCTTCCATCCTATAGGAAGTGATGGCATCCTCAGGGCCTCTCTTCCTCCACCTCTCCAGTAATATTGTCTTTTTCTACTTTTGATACTCTCACCTCTCTCGTATAAGGACCCTAGTGATTAGATTGGGTCCACCCAGATAATCCAGGATAATCTCTCCATTCAAAAATGCTTAATTTAATCACATCTTTTAACTCCCTTTTGCCAGGTGAGGTGACATATGCACAGGTTCTGGAGATTAGAGTGTGCAGACATCTCTGGGGGTCACTATCTTGCCCACCATGAGTCCACCAAGTAGGGTGGCCAGATTTAATAATTAAAAGCATGGAATGCCCAGTTAAATCTGAATTTCAGATAAACAATGGATAATTTTAAATTTTATGTCCAAACTATCGCATGAGTCATACTGAGAAATTGTTTATTTTCTATTTAAGATTCAGATTTAACCGAGCCTTGTCCTATATTTTCTTTGGCAACACTTCTTCCAAAGCCTACCGTGGGATCCCAATGTCCTCCCTTTAGAACCCTTCCTTATGGCTGATCCTGAGCTCTAATCCTGGTCTTCTAAGAATGGAAAGATTACCAAAAACTCAAATATGCTTTTCAGAAACATCTTGCTTATTTCTTAAACTTCAGGTAGATATCTTGAAGGGAAACTCATTACTGTGCTAGGCTCAGTTCTCTGACCCGCTCTTCTCACCAGGAGCTTAGTCCAATAAGTCGCTAATTGTATGCTTTCAGCCCCACATAGCAGCCACAATCTCTGCTGGTTTCTTTTCTCCCCAGCAGTGTCCCTCTGCCCAGACAAAGGGCAGATTTTCAGCTTCTTTTCCTAAACTCAGAACCAGCAACTATTCCCAGGAAGAAAGTGGCTGAAGACTCTCAGCTCACTATCCACTGCTCCTCTTCTCTTAGGAGCGATGAAGCCCCCAGTCCTGGTAGTTTTGGCAGTTCTCTGATGCCCTTCAGTAGGGTTTTCATTACAGGCAGGAGTAGTGTTTGGCTGCAAACTCCTTACAGCCAAGGGCTTCTGACAGCAAACCCAGGGCTTTTCCCAGGATTGTCACAGCTGTGAGGTGGCTGGTGGGCGGCAGGAGCGCAGGTGCAAAGGGTGGAGGTGGTGTGGTGACAGCAGAGTGGAGAAGGTGTGGCCAGTCACATTTGTAGCTGGCTGGGCCTCAGATCTTGACAGCAATGTCTGACCTGGGAACAAGACAAGCAGGCCCCTCTGAACAATAGGCAGTTGGCAATGGCTGTTTCCTGCACACCTACCTTTCCTTTTTGGTTACTGTATTGAAACTCACTCTGAGGCCATCTGAAACTGTGCAAGGGCTGGAGCTTTGTCCTGAGCACAAACAAATTAATGTAATAATTTTTTAACTTTTGCCCACCTTTACTCAGCCATCTCTATCAGTAAATTCACACTCACTGCTTCTTCACTGATCATGGAGATCCTGCTCCTGGCTGTGAGTCAGACAGGGATATTAATGGGAATGGGGATGGTCATATAGCCAAGGACAAAGGCAGGCGGGCTTCAATCTGGGGGCTTCTTGGTCATTTTTTGTGCCACTTACTTTGCACCTTGGGCATATTTTATTGCTGTCAGGACCAGGCTTCCATCCCTCAGATTTCAAAAGCTCTCATTTCTCCCCTCTCCACCAGAAGCGTCCACTCAGGGGATCCTGAGCTAATTTGCACTGATGACAGTGGAAAGCAGGCAAATTCATGTAGAGGACTTTATCTGTCTCAGGGCATGTTTCCTCTGTTTTAGACTTTAAAAAGCCCTGAGCTCAAAGCCTGAAGCCTTGACCAACTCAAATTGCCTTCTCTGAGGTGAGGAGATTTTTGCAGGGTGGGAGAAAGGGGGACTTTTTTTCCCCATCCTGAAATGTCAAAGTCCCATTACCTATTCATAAAGGGACGATCAGAACAAAGTCAAATTTTAAATCAATAAACTATTTAAAAGGAAGCAAAGGGACCATACATTTCTCAGGCAAGATGGATATTCTAGGACAACCTTGAGTTGATATCATGGGTTAGAAAAAAATTAAATGTTCTTTTAAACATGATTTCATGCACAGAAAAAGGAGCTCTTAAACACTGTTGGTAGGAATATAAACTAGTACAGCCACTATGGCAAGCAGTATGAAGGGTCCTCAAAAAACTACAAACAGAATTACTATTCAACCCAACAATCCCACTACTGGGAATCTATCCAAAGGAAAGGAAATGATTATATCGAAGAGGCGTCTGCACCTCCATGTTTATTGCAGCACTATTCATAATAGCCAAGAAATGAAATCAACGTAGGTGTCCAACACCAGACGAAGGGGTAAAGAAAATGTGGCCTATATATACAATGAAATATTATTCAGCCATAAAAAGAATGAAATCCTGTCATTTGTGGCAACATGGATGGAACCAGAGGACTTTGTGTTAAATGAAATAAGCCAGGAACAGAAAGTTAAATACTGCAGGTTCTCGCTCATATGTGAAAGATTAAAAAAAAGTTTGATCTTGTAGAAGTAAAAAGTGGAACAGAGGATACTGGAGGCTGGGAAGAGAAGAGGAAATGGAAGAATAGGAAAAAAAAATGACTTCATACAGCAAGACTATATGTGGGATGCTGGATAGTATCCTGGAACAGCAAAAGGACATTAGGTAAAAATTGAGAAAATACGAATAAAGTATAGATTTGAGCCTAGGCACGGTGGCTCATGCCTATAATCTCAGCACTTTGGGAGGTCAAGGCACGTGAATCACTTGAGGTCAGGAGTTTGAGACCAGCCTGGCCAACATGGAAAAATCCTGTCTCCACTAAAAATAAAAAAAGTTAGCCAGGTGTGGTGACATGCACCATAATCCCAGCTACTTGGGAGACTGAGGCAAGAGGATCTCTTGAACCTGAGAGGCAGAGGTTGCAGTGAGCCGAGATCGCACCACCGCACTCCAGCCTGGGCAACAGAGGGAGACTCTACCTCAAAAATAAAATAAAATAAAATAAAATGTATAGACTTGAGTTAATAGGGTATCAATTTTGGTTCATTAGTGATGACAAATGTATCATAGCAATGTAAGATGTTAATAATAGGGGAAACTGGGTGTGGGTATATAAGAATTATCTTCACAGCTTTTCTGTAAATCTGAAACTATTCTAAAATACAAAATTTATTTTAAAAAGTGATTTCACATGCAAAGAAGGTGTTGAAAAGCAAAGGGAGGTGGGACAATAAAAGGTTATGCTTATGACTATTATAAAACCGAATAGAAATAGTAATATTGCACACAGATTTACAGAGCATGTCAGGAAATCATTTTATCTAGAAGTAGCACAGTGGAAATGGAGAATTTCAACTGGGGAGAGCAATGTCATAGAGCCCAGCAGCACCAACAAGTCCTCGCTCACTTAAGAATAGCCCTGAGAAGCTTTCAGTGAAAGAAAATGTATATAATTCACAGTTTTTAAAGAGCTAGGGCTGGGAGCCAAAAAACATTCTTGGATTCTCTTCTTTCAGTATCTTAACATTAACTTAATGGAATGAACTATTCTACTCAGCTGTTTGAAATGGGAAATCTGTCTCTAAAAGTAACCATTTTATTAATTTTTTATTTATTTATTTTTTTGAGATGGAGTCTCACTCTGTTTCCCAGGCTGGAGTGCAGTGGTGCAATCTCCACTCACTGCAACCTCTTCTTCTGGGGTTCAAGTGATTCTCGTGCCTCAGTCTCTTGAGTTGCTGGGACTACAGGCACATGGCACCACACCCGGCTAATTTTTTGTATTTTTGGTAGAGATAGGGTTTCACCATGTTGGCCAGGCTGGATTCAAACTCCTGAACTCAGGTGATCCGCCCACTTAGGCCTCCCAAAGTGCTGAGATTATAGGCATGAGTCATGATTTTTTTTAAAAATAAGACACTCAATTATTCGCTTTTTTCAACGATTTTTATGAAAAATTTCAAACTTCACACACAAAAGTGGAGAGAACAGTATAATAAGCCCTTATGTGCTCATCATCCAGTGTCACTGGTCATCAAGGCTCACAAGCTTGTTTCAACTGTTCCCTCCACCCACTCATTTTTCCCCCTAGAATATTGTAAAGCAACTCCCAGATATCAGAGACAGTTTATGCATTGTCGCTGTAAATATTTATGGAGCACCTACTTGCAACACACTCTTTTAGGAAGTGAGCATACAGAGTCAGATATAGTTGTTGCTGTAAAGGAAAGACTTAAATGTAAACATGATCACCCCACTTCAGAGCACAAAGTCACAAATACTGTGGTAGAGACACAAATAAAATGCTGTTGGAAATCAGAGCATGGGTGGAGAATTTCAGCTAGGAAGTCCAAGATAAGATTTTGTAGTGGAGGTGGCATCTGACTCAGACTATAAATGATGACCAGAGGGGAAGAGCTGGCCATGTCCCCTTGCCTGTGTCCAACCCTCTTACTTCAGACATACACATGGGCATGGGGCATTGCAGAAGAAAGCTATTTCTTCAAAAAACAAATCCACCATCATGGGCCAAATTTCAGAGGCAACTTCAGCCTAATTTGATGAGAAAGAAAGCAAAGAAGGTGAAGTTTTCTATGAGCTTAACAGAAAGGGGGCTCAGAAATTAAAAGATGATTTAAAAAAAAAATAAAGATAATTATAGTTCTTGCACCCCTGAGTTTGAGATATTCACTGTGAGTATTTGAAGATATTGGAGAGAGAATAGATAATTACAGAATTAAGTTTTGCCTTGGAGGTAGCAAAATGCCAAAATGAAGTGTATAGTGTCAGAGTAAACCTTAGAAATGAGGAGAGCCACTTCTTCAGGACATCTATGTTGAGCTATAAAGAAACCTAGGGATAAGAAAGGAGGAAATGCTTATCATAGTAGCTCGATTTTTCTCAGTGAAGTGGAAGCAAGATAACGTGTCAAGCATTGGGAATGGGATTTAATTGGAAGTGAAGAAATCCACAAGCTATGATGACTTCACACTCCACGTTCTTCCCTACATTTTCCAGCCAATGAGCAGTGAGGTGAGACTACATGGCGAATTCTGACCTGTGAAATGTGGGTGTAAATGCCTTCCCTGATGAGGGGTAACACATCATTGAGAGCTGCAGGGTCATCTTCATCTCTCTCTTCCTGAAACAGCAACCCTGGAGATATGGACTTTTCTTCTAACCCACTGACATTTTGTGATCTATCTGCTAGTGCAGCAAAACATAGGTTATCCTTCCTGGAGCCATACTCTGTGTCCAGCTGAAGGTAGGCAGCTTAAATTCATAGCTAACCAGACCTAGGAAGCACCTGTGTTTCCCTCTAATATGTCTGCTGGATCTCAGCAATTAGATAAAACTCTAAGAACAGCAACCATGTCTCACACCCCCCTCATAGGACCTAACATAGTGTTGAACAAAGATTCATTGAATGTGAAATAGATTTGAAGAAAGCCTTCATGGTTGACCGTTTGGAATTCTCATGCTTCATAAAGAGCAGAAAAGAAATCTTAGACGCTTCAGTTAGAAAAATAAGGCGGTGGTCTAAAGAGATAGCTCTGGGAAGGGTGTTTGAATTTTCAGGGTCATCATGTTCATTGTGTTCAATAACAATGAAACGATTGAGCAGAATAAGTTCCCACAGGCAAGGCTTTGGTTTAAGTATCAGATCTGGGGCCAGGGCACTAACTTAGACACCATGCCGATTTAAAAATTATACTTACTGCTCGATTGTTCCCCAAAATATTTTTGATCAACTATACAATTTCAAAACAACTATAGATGTGAGTCCCGGATATAGTACAGTCTCAGGGAATGTTTCAAAAATAACACAATCATTATAGAATCAAGACGTTTTAGAGATGATCTTAAGGTATCATAAACTTTTGTTCTTAGAAAAATAAGGCAATCCCTGCCAACAGCAGTAATGTTAGGTCAGCAGGTTCCCATCTGAAGTGCATACAAAACTCTGCGGAAAGAACACAGAGGAAATATAAGTAACTGTAAGAAACCATGATAGAGAATAGAATTTCATAATGCTTTCATAGACTCAGCAGTTTAGTACTTAAAAGAGTGAACTAGAATAAACCCATAATTTCTTATGGAAGATAATAATTATAATTAACATCTATAATAGTATTTTGTAATGAAAAGTATTTTCCTGTATATCATGCCATTTATTTCTTACAACAAATGTCTAGAGTCAGTAATAATATTAGTTCTATTTTCAGTAAAACAAACAAAAGGCCACAGACACTGTTCACTTTCAATTATGGGAACATTGGAAGAAATTAAGCCTAAATGTGGGTGCTTCACTGAGCCCCTTTGGTTGCTTATGTAGGAACTGGGTATAACTCTAACTATAGAATTCTCAGCTGGACTAGAGGGTACCCTCTTGCCATCACTCCTCAGTAGGCTGTCTGCCTGTCCAGTCTATTGGGTGTGATCCATGCAGCACACTTGCCCATGGCCAGGATAGCAGGTGACACCTCCATCCCTCCCATGGATGATAGACACACTGCTTCCTAAATGCATCTGGCATTGCTTCTGTTTTTCAAGTGATGTTCTGAACAAACAAGGAGATATTTGGTTATGTTGCAGGCTTGACTCAATGGAGTAGAAACTCTAAGTGCCTTTGAACTCATTATAGAAGTTTTAAGCAATTTTATGCTCTTTAGGAGGTGGCAGCTTAAAACTACCTTTGATGCCCATTGTCCTTTTGTTCTAAAAAAAAAAAAGACTCTTGAGTAGGCTCCTCAGCGAAGCAAATGGAACTCTCAGGGGAAGGTCTGGATGTGATGAATTAGAAGTCAGTAACCCCTGCCTTTTTTTGTTTTCTATTTGCTTGGTAGATCTTCCTCCGTCCCTTTATTTTGAGCCTATGCATGTCTCTGCACGTGAGATGGGTCTCCTGAATACAGCACACTGATGGGTCTTGACTCTTTATCCAATTTGCTAGTCTGTGTCTTTTAATTGGAGCAATTAGCCCATTTACATTTAAGGTTAATATTGTTATGTGTGATTTGATCCTGTCATTATGACGTTAGCTGGTTATTTTGCTCATTAGTTGATGCAGTTTCTTCCTAGCATCGATGGTCTTTACAATTTGGCATGTTTTTGCAGTGGCTGGTACAGGTTGTTCCTTTCCATGTTTAGTGCTTCCTTCAGGAGCTCTTTTAGGGCAGACCTGGTGGTGACAAAATCTCTCAGCATTTGCTTGTCTGTAAAGGATTTTATTTCTCCTTCACTTATGAAGCTTAGTTTGGCTGGATATGAAATTCTGATACCCTTTCTTCCAGTTGATCGAATTGGCTACTGAAGCTTGTACATTCAATCACGTAGTTCTCGTGCCACGGTTTTCAGCTCCATCAGGTCATTTAAGGACTTCTCTACACTGGTTATTCTAGTTAGCCATTCATCTAATCTTTTTTCAAGTTTTTAGCTTTTTTGCGATGGGTTTGAACTTCCTCCTTTAGCTCGGAGAAGTTTGATCATCTGAAGCCTTCTTCTCTCAACTCATCAAAGTCATTCTACATCCAGCTTTGTTCCTTTGCTGGCGAGGAGCTGCATTCCTTTGGAGGGAGAGAGGCACTCTGATTTTTAGAATTTTCAGCTTTTCTGCTCTGTTTTTTCCCCATCTTTGTGGTTTTATCTACCTAATTAAACTAAAGAGCTTCTGCACAGCAAAAGAAACTACCATCAGAGTAAACAGGCAACCTACAGAATGGGAGAAAATTTTTGCAATCTACTCATCTGACAAAGGGCTAGTATCCAGAATCTACAAAGAACTCAAACAAATTTACAAGAAAAAAACAAACAACCCCATCAACAAGTGGGTGAAGGATATGAACAGACACTTCTCAAAAGAAGACATTTATGCAGGCAACAGACACATGAAAAAATATTCATTATCACTGGCCATCAGAGAAATGCAAATCAAAACCACAATGAGATACCACCTCACACCAGTTAGAATGGCAATCATTAAAAAGTCAGGAAACAACAGGTGCTGGAGAGGATGTGGAGAAATAGGAACACTTTTACACTGTTGGTGGGACTGTAAACTGGTTCAACCATTGTGGAAGACAGTGTGGTGATTCCTCAAGGATCTAGAACTAGAAATACCATTTGACCCAGCCATCCCATTGCTGGGTATATACCCAAAGGATTATAAATCATGCTGCTATAAAGACACATGCACACATATGTTTATTGCGGCACTATTCACAATAGCAAAGACTTGGAGCCAACCCAAATGTCCATCAATGATAGACTGGATTAAGAAAATGTGGCACATACACACCATGGAATACTATGCAGCCATAAAAAAGGATGAGTTCATGTCTGTTGTAGGGAAATGGATGAAGCTGGAAAACATCATTCTCAGCAAACGATCACAGGGACAAGAAACCAAACACTGCATGTTCTCACTAATAGGTGGGAATTGAACGATGAGAACACTTGGACACAGGAAGGGGAACATCACACACCAGGGCCTGTTGTGGGGTGGGGGGAGGGGGGAGGGATAGCATTAGGAGGTATACCTAATGTTAAATGACGAGTTAATGGGTGCGGCACACCAACATGGCACATGTATACATATGTAACAAACCTGCATGTTGTGCACATGTACCCTAGAACTTAAAGTATAAAAAAAAAAAAGAAGTCAGCAGATGCGTGTTGCATCTTATGTCTCTTGCAACAACAGAAAAGTTTCGAAGTTCGAACTAAATTGTACAAACTAATTAGTTTATTGTAGCAACCATGCACTGTTCTATTGCTGGTGTTCCTAGTTTTGCGGCTTCTTTCTTGAGCACTTGTTTACAGGAAAAGCAGAACTATGATGAAGACATGAGCCAAGCATTCAGGCCGTGATAACAGAGAGGTTGGAAAGGAGCCAGTCAGAGTTCTGTGTGGTTCATCGTGGATTGGAGTGTTGCTCTCTCACATAGAGTGTTGCTTAAATTGAATCTAGGCTTTGATAAATCTAATGAAATGGAGCTATTGTAGAATTTCCTTGGAGACTTGCATCTGGGTCACACCTGTGGAAAGGGTGGGATGTTTCCTGAAGGAATGAATATTTACAGAGTCAATCATCCTGGAGAAGATATCCTAGGCAAATCAGTAAGCTGGCCTTAGAATGCATCAAGGAGGGCCAGGCACAGTGGCTCACGCCTGTAATCCCAGCACTTTGGGAGGCTGAGGTAGGTGATCGCCTGAGGTCAGGAGTTCAAGACCAGCCTGGCCAACATAGTGAAACCCCATGTCTACTAAAAATACAAAAAATTAGCTGGGGGTAGTGGCAGGCGCCTGTAATCCCAGCTACTTTGGAGGCTGAGGCAGGAGAATTGCTTGAACCAGGGAGGCAGAGGTTGCAGTGAGCCAAGATCACGCCATTGCACTCCAGCCTGGGTGACAAGAGTGAAACTCCATCTCAAAACAACAACAACAACAAAAGAAAGAGAATGTACCAAGGAACATGGCATTCTCCTTTCTCTGTGCTAATTTCAGCTACGACTCTGGTATACAACACTTCTTGTAGAGGAAACGGATATTGCTTCTGTCATGTGGGACTGACCTGGAGCCAAACAGGGGTGGCTCAGTAACTAACTTTGAGTATCCCTATGGATCCTCATGCAGGAAATATGTAGTCTTCAATTTGCTATTTACATTGAAAATATTATTTACATGACACTTCCATTATAGCTATATATTAAGTTTAATCTTGTTAACAGTTACAGTCTAACCTCCTTTGTGAATAAGGAATTCTGAGAAATAGCCTGTCCACAGCTTGACATTGAGTATCAAAAGGGAAGAGGGGAGGGATAGGGACTGTGTCATCCCTGACCACTGTGCCCAGTGGATTTGTGACCTCAAGACAACTATCAACCACAGCGACAGCAGCCTGGCAGCCCAGGAATAAGGTGGAGAAACCAAGGTCCTGAAGTCTGCACCCCAAGGACTTTCCAAAAAACTTGGACAGATGAAGTTCTGCCAATACAGCGATAAGGCCTCAGACCACTGAATTGGGCTATACCTACAGATGGGACAGATTGAAACAAGTTCTGTCAAGAAGAATGTGTGGGAAAGAAAATTAGCCCAGGGGTTGATAGATGTTATTGTTCTGCTGGTAAAATCATAACAAACTCCTTCTGTTTTATTTTGTTTTTAGCTACACTTACAGGAGAAGGCAGTAAGTTGCAAGAAAGCAATCAGAGCTTAACATTTTCTAGCGTGTGCCCTAGCAATTCTGTGTTCAGAAAAATTACCTGAGACACTAGACTATCTTATATCATCTTAGATATTTTTATTCTATCATACTTATTAAAATAAAAAAATAAACATTAGAGAAACATTTTTTCATAATAAATACTGAAATGTTGTGGTAATGTCATAAATATGTAATATTTGTTCTAAAATATGCAATATTTATTAGAACTTTTCTAGGTCTAGGACTAAGTGTTTTCAAGCTTCAAGAAGAAGCTCACGCCTGTAATTCCAGCACTTTGCGAGGCCAAGGCCGGCAGATCACCTGAGTCCAGGAGTTCGAGACCCACCCTGACCAACATGGCAAACTTTGTCTTTACAAAAAATTAGCCAAACATGGTGGCATGCGACTGTAATCCCAGATACTCAGGAGGCTGAGGCATGAGAATCGCTTGAACCCGGCAGGCAGAGGTTTCAGTGAGCCAAGATCATGCCACTGCACTCCAGCCTGGGCAACAAAGCGAGACCCTGCCTCAGGAAAAAAAAAAAAGAAAGAAAGAAAGAAAGAAAAAAAAGAAAGAAGCAGCAGCTCATTTCTATGACTACAAATTGTGTTTTATCTCTGGCAGGCTTCCAAGTAAAAGGGGTCAAGTAAGAAAATTTGTATTGCACATCTTCCTTTATCACTCCCAGTAGGAGGAAAAAATCTCGAAAAAGCAAGTACAGTCAGTTTAGTTAATAGCATCTTCTTCTATTTCCACTACTCTCTTATGAGTTGGGTGACTTCCTACAAGTTATTAAACCTACCTCCACCTCAGTTTCATAATCTTTAAAATGTGGTAAATAATAGTTCTACCTCACAATTGTTGTAAGAATTAAATGAGAGCCGGGCGCAGTGGCCCACGCCTGTAATCCCAGCACTTTGGGAGGCTGAGGTGGGCAGATCACAAAGTCAGGAGTTTGAGACCCTGCTGGCCGATATAGTGAAACTCCGTCTCTACTAAAAATACAAAAATTAGTCGGGCATGGTGGCACATGCCTGTAGTCCCAGCTACTTGAGAGGCTGAGACAGAAGAATCGCTTGAACCAGGGAGGTGGAGGTTGCAGTGAGCACCACAAAAGAAGTGCTCGGTAAATATTTGCTATTGATCCAATACCACTGTCCAATCTAAGGCACGTTTACAAGCGCCATACCACAGTTGACATGTTTCTCCTCTCACCTACTCTGTAGTTGTGATCATATTGCCTGTGCTGCAAACTGACTTTTTCAGTGCCTTCAATGTACATATGGAAAATACTTTCCTGCCCTAAAAAATTCTAATCAGTCCACAGAGATAATCATCTTTATCATCATAAATTATTATTTTCTTCCAAACCTAAATGATACAGATATTTCTGATAGTAGCACAGACTCCTGTCTCAAGGAAGCTACTAGGAATTTGCACACAATGCCCCTACATCGATGTACATGCTGACATAGATTCATATTTGCAAGAGATTTTTAAGGGACCACCTATGTCTTTCATTTGAAAGGGGAAAATTACTTTCCATCAGAGCCAGGAGCACTTGCAGAGATAGAAGAGAGTCCCAAGCCTGCAGCTTGCTGAGGGCCTGAGAGGCTGAAGCTGTGTGCTCTGCTTCGGGCTTCCCCACCAGCTTCCTCTGTGACTTTGGCAAAGCTCTCCAGGGCATAGAACCCAAAGCTTGCCCACACAATAGCGTGGTTATCTTGGCATGAAAGCGATAGTTGCAAATTGGCGTGCTAGTTCAAAAGAACTGGGAAACAAAAGCAGACGTGAGTTTTGACATACACTCTGGGAGCTGAGAATGGTGAGCGCACAGGAAAAGTGGGAATGCTAATGAGCACTGTTTTAAGCAAGCAAAGTATACAACTGGTGAACATGGCCGTTTACTCCCTGATGACTTTGTAAGCGAACCAGATTTTACCTATCTGATACCCCTCAAATGGTTTGATTTGATATGGGGTTGTCTTGAGAAACTTGAGTTTTTCTCTTTGCCATTCTTATGATCCTTCTCTCCATTTCTCCATCCCACCAAATAAAAATCCATTGGTGAGAATAAAATTCTCTTTCTCTTAGAGAATTTACTAGGGCCCTTGTAATAATCACTTCTAAAGAGGAGAATTGGGAATCCCACGACAAAGTACCACCTGTGGCATTGGGTGACTGTCTTCCTCTGATGCCAGGAACACAGAGCTGTTTCCCAGCAATGGGAAGAATTGGCCAGGTGCACCAAATTCCACTTGCTTGTCAAGTGTGAGGGGTACCAGAGGCACAGCCTTTTGGGACCTCTGAGGGTTGAGGATGCCGAGGAAGACAATGCAAAAGCCCCCACTATAAAGTGGCAGCTGCAGACTGTGAGTGCAGAAAGGGCAGAGGCCCATAGCAGGATCGTGGCTCCCTGCCCATCTGCAGGGGAAGCCAGCACACCTGAGAAATGGAAAGAACATTCCTCCAATTAGTTAGCTTTCATCCCAGGAGTCTTTGTTAAGTAGCCTGTGGCTTGGGGAAGCTGTCAAAGCCCCAGAACAAACAGATGAACCCCTTCCTTTTGAGGGCCTATGAAATAGCTTATCAAGGAAGAGGGAAGATGAAGACAAGAACCTGTGGACAAGGGAAAGACATAGAAGTGGCATAATTTAGGTCGACTGGTGACCTCTATAGTAAAAGGCCTCAGGGAGGGGAATTCTCTTTTCAGTATCCTTCAGGGAATTTTGCTTCTCACCTTCCTGGCCCCGCCTCAGTCTCCCATGCAAACCAACCCAACTTTAAATGCTGGGGCTTCTAGGGAGGACCAGTGGAGCCCCTTCCCTTCTCCTGTTATACACAGTCCCCAGGAATCGCCAGATACTCCTGTGGCATCAGTAGCTATCCGAATTCCAAGGACTCTCCCATCGAGAATTCCAAGTCAGCCCCACTCTTGAGCCTCAGCCTACACTTTTAACTGTCGCACTTCTACTCCCTCTTCCTCCAGAGACATCAGACTCCACGGGGGCAGGACAACTCACCCGTGTTCCTCAAAGCCTGCCCTGTTTCTGAGTCATGTCTTTGTGAACAGCACTATCACTCACCCAGGCCAGAAACCTGAATACATCTTCCAAATCTGTCTCCTCCTCTCCATTCTCATCACCAAGACTTCAGCTCAGATGCCCTGTCTTCCTCACCTGGCTGCTATCTGGAATCTCTCTCTCCAGTCTCATCTTCTAGTCAGCTCCTCACAGTGTTATCATGTTAGTGTTCCACAAGATGGAACATTCTCTGTCATGGGAGGTTTGCACTTGTCTTGCACCTTTGCCCAGAGTCCCATTGCTGAGAACCATAAGCCACTCTGAAGAGCCATAGAGAGAGCTACCAGCCACCTCCTTCCAGGGCTGGCTGAGAAGAGGCCAAATGGGTGCTTCATCTCTCATTCCCACCACTGCATCCAGCAAGTACATACAGAAGCCTGGAGCTCATTAGGTCCGAGCAGTAAGGAAGAGGAGGCCTTGAGCCCTTCAGTGGAGGGGAGGAGTGCTGTGGCTTTACCCCTCTCTCTTTCATAGGGAGAAGTGGGGCACTCTCCATGTACCCCGGGGAGGTGCGATATAAAAGAATTCTTCCAGAAGAGTGGAGTTGCCAGCACAGAAGGACCCTGAGCCTTCACTCCCAGCTTGATGTTTATTGCATGACAGTAACTAGGAGGCCCATCCCAGTCACCCAAAACAAAGCATGACAGAGAGCCCCTGGGAGAGTTTGACTTCTATCTTCTGGAGTTTGTCAACATATGTGAAGACAGAGGCAGATAGGAGCCTGCTTCTCACCTGCCATAGTCTGAACACTGCTCAGATAGGGGAAGAGAAGAAACAGTGGACCCACCTGAGTTCCCAGCAAGGATACACACATTTCCATGGGAAAATACATGCCACAGAAGGAAATGGGACTCCTGCCATCCAAGGGACTCAGAGGTCTATTTTTGGACGCAAGAGCTGGGAAGCTGTCACAAGAAACAATCTCTAGAATACATCACCTATGTCAAAGAAGTGCGCAGTACCAAGGTCTTGCAGAACCTTCCAAAAAATATCTGAAAATAAACACACAAAAGAATATTTCCCCCTTTTCCTTCAGCTTTTACCTCTTTCAAATCTTACAGCAAGAAACAGAGATGATAGAGTAGATTCAAACTGCAGGCTCCAGCCCCCAGGTCAGGATGGAGATGAGGGGCAGAAGGTGCCGGTTAAATGTGAGTGGTGTTTTGATTTAGATACTACTGGATTTGTTAATATCTGTAAGTGAGTCAATTGTCAAAATAAGACTGGTCTTAGAGTCAAATGTGCCTGGAAACCTACAGAATCTTCTGGAGATGTTTTCAAATGTTGAGGAAGAAAGATCTGGTATGACACATTTAAAAGCAGTGTTGGGATAAAAACAAACTCACACCTCATACTCCAAAGTCAAAATTATCATGTCACTCCTCCGCTTGAAATCTTCTCAGTGGCTTCCAAACATAATTCTTGGCATATAATACACATAATAAGTGTTATTTTTAAGAAAAAAAAACAATTGAGCACATCTACATCAGACACAAAAAATCTGAGTCCAAGTCCTAATTTTCTGTTTGTTATTTGGGATGTTGGAGAAGAAATCTACTTTTGTGAACCTCAGCTTTCTCCTGTATAAATGAAGAAAACAGCAATGTTACCTCACAGCTTTGTTGTAGGATTAAATAGTAACATGAATGCAAGTAGTATTCTGTCAATCACCTTGCAAAATATAAAGCACTATCCAAATATTCATTCATGAATTCCCTCATTCAGTGAAGATGCCCTTGGTGCTGGAGAAAGAGTGGTGAATGAAATGGACAAAAACGATGCTCTCTAGTCGGGGGAGACGGACAAAAGAAAAAAAGATCACATCAGAGTGCCCTAAGTGCTGTGAAGAAAATAAAATCAAGAGAGTAAGAGCGATCTGGATAAAAATAAGCCTCCTTTAATTGAAAGGAGCTAGATTGAGTAGCCTGGGAGGGCCTCTCTGAGGATGAGACACTTGCACTGAGATTTTAACCACAGGAAGGAAAAACCAGAGTCTTGCAGAGACTTACAAGCAAAGAGTATAGAAAGAACAAAGGCTTTCCGTTTGTCTAGGCTTGGGGTGCATGAAGAAAGAAAGAAGAATGTGGACACCATAAGCCAGGGAACAGAGCTTATAATCTGGTCAAATGGGGTCAGTTCACGGTGGGCCTTGGTATTTTAGGTAAGTATGCTTACTTGATTTTAGTTGTTATTTTATAAGCAACAACAACGACAACACAATTGTAAGCTAGTTTTTTTTTTTTTTTTTGAGATGAGGTCTCACTCTGTTTTGCCCAGATGAAACTCAAACTCGTGATCCTCTCACCTTAGCCTCCCATGTTGCTGGGATTGCAGGTGTGCACCACCACACCTGGCTGAAATCATAAGCATCCAGAAAAGGAAGGTTCATCTTAGGGTCTATCCCTTTCTCCTTTCTGTACCCCTCTCCCAGTTGTTCTGCCTGTTCCCCCAGATCTCTAGGATCCTCTCCTGCCTTCAGATGACTATCCAATCCCCTCACCCCTCTCGCCCATTTACTCATGTGAGAGTGGTGTTTTAATTTAGATGCTACCAAACTTGTTAATGTCTGTAAGTGAATTAATTATCAAAATAAGACTGTTCTTAGAGTTAAATGTGCCTGAAAACCTACAGAATCTTCTAGAGGTGTTTTCAAATGTCTACCTCAGAGGAACCAAGGTCTACCTCAGAGGAACCCTCCCTAAGGCCAAATCACTGCTGGGTTGTAGAACAATTAAAACTCAATAAGATGAGTATATCTTTTAAGTTTATCTACTTTAAGATTTAACTAATTTACCTTCTAAAGATAATGCTTATTGACCAAAATGAAACACTAACTGACAACTTTTAAGGTGATAGAACAGGGTGAGGCATTTTGAAGTAATATAGGTTATTGATATGCCAATGTTCCAATGTAAGAAAAATATCATATGAAGTGACTTTTTAAAACATGAACATTTATCCATTTTCTGTTTTCTGGCAGTTGGTAATCTGGTCCTCTGGAAGCTACTTTTCCCAGTTCCAAACCTAACAAGCCCTCTCCTGCTCACATATTTCTGACCTACAAAAAAATCAAGCCATTAAAAGTCAGGTATATTAGTCAGGATTCTCCAGAGAAGCAGAACCAATGAGAGAGAGAGAGAGAGAGAGAGAGATTAGACATGTTAGAGACGATATACTATGAAAACTGACTCACATAATCATAGAAGCCGGAAAGTCCCACAACGTGCCATCTGTAAACTGAAGAATCAGGGAAGCTGGAGGTGGTATAATCCAGTCTGAGTTGGAAGGCCTGAAAACCAGGGGAGTCTTGCTGGAGGGATGGGGTTTGGGAGGTGCTGGTGTTAAGTCCTGGAGTGTGAAGGCTGGAGAACAGGAGCTGTGATGTCTGAGGGCAGGAGAAGATGGACGTCTCAATTGAAGAAGGGAGAGCAATAAGGCCTGCTCATGTCCATCAGTGAAGGCAGATCTTCTTTACTCAGTCTACGGATTCAAATGCTAATCTCTTCTGGAAACACCCTCAAAGGAACACCCAGAAATAATGTTTTACCAGCTATCTGGGTATTCTTTAATTCCATTAAGTTGATGCATAAAATGAACCATCATGGCAGGTATTTTGCCATTGTCATGAAACACATTTTGAGAATGTTAAGGAGGCTATGAATTGACCATCTCTTGTTCTTCCTGGTTCCATCCAGCAGACCCCAATATTTTGTCTGATCCAAACCTGCATCTCTAGCTATAGCTATGTTCATGTCCTTATCCATATTGTATCTTATGTCATCAATGAAAAGATGAGGACTGATGTTCTTCATTCATAGCTTTCATTACTTGGAATACTCACAGTAACCATATTCATATTCAAATCAGTAACCAACAAAGGTAAGGGAATCAAATATTTTTTTTAGATATCTAAATTTATACAGTTATTAATGCCTGTAAAGATTCATGGATATAGATATTTCTTTTCATACATGACATCCCAAACATGACTCTCCCTTTGTCTCAGCCCATGTCAGTTTTGACATGGGTGCTGACTATTCCCATGAGATGTGGTTGCAACTGAACCCTGGTTCAAGAGGTCTTCCCTGCAGCTGGAGAGCTAATGTATTAGGCCATTCTCACATTGCTATAAAGAAATACCTGAGATTGGATAATTTATAAAGAAAAGAACTTTAATTGGCTGACAGTTTTATAGGCTGTGGAGGAAGCATGATGCTGGCATCTCCTTGGCTTCTGGGGAGGCTTCAGAAAACTTACAATCATGGTAGAAGGTAAAGGGGGAGCAGACATGTCACATCGCCAGAGTAGAAGCAAGAGCGAGAGACAGGGGAGGTGCTACACACTTTTAAATGACCAGATCTCCTTAGAACCCACTCATTATTGGGAGGACAACATCAGGGGAATGGTGCTAAACCATTCATGCAAAATCATCCCTATGATCCAATCACCTTTCACCAGGCCCCACTTCCAACAGTGGGGATTACAATTTGACAAGATTTGGGTGGCGACACAGATCCAAATCATATCAGAACCCTCTGAGGCCACGATAGAGAACCCAATGGCAATCTTGTAGGCTGGCAACCATTAGCTAACATCAGGATCCCTTCCCAAGGAACAGGGAAACTTCCTAGAAAATCCTTTCACTCTTGAAAAATCTAGCTTCCAAGATTTAATGCAAAAATCTTACTTTGGTAATTGAAAATAAAAAATTAATATTGACTGTTTCTTTGCATTCCCATCTCAACTGCCCTGCAGATAGTATCTTGGGCTGACTTCAGAAAAAGTCTTAGACATGCAAAAGGGAAAATAATTTTTTTTCAAAAACATTACCCTGATGAAAGTTTGAGTTATGAATTGGATCAAGCTCTGTACTTGTAGGTGGGAATAAAAAGATGAATGAGACATGACCCCAACTTGCAAAAGTCTCCTTCTGGTGGGGGGATACATGTAAAAGGATAATTATAATACTGAATGAAAAGCTTAGATTGAAACATTCCCCTGCTCCTCAATTCCTCCCTACTCTGCCTTTATTTTGTGATAGACACAATACTGGCTGAGCAATGGAAAAATTCAAAGTAAGACACTTTATCTGGGCTCAGTTGGAATTTGACTAGCAAATAATTCATTAGGGAAAGCCAATAGGAAATTAGTCGCCCTATGGCACACAGGAAAAAGAGCTGTGAGGGGTGGCAAGAGATCATTCTTTTTCTAATGAGAAAATTTCAAAAACATGCTAAAAATCTGTTGCCACACAACATTTTGAAGAATATGGTATACATGAATCAGAATCGACACCTTCCAAAATGAACAATAGCTACAGATGTAACAGCTTTCATAATAAAACTGATTTGGAAAGTTGGTAAAAACAATCACCAAAACATTTGGTGGAAAATCACATTGTAAAGTGGCTTTGTAATCTTAAACAGGAAAGCATGATATATTTTTCATTAAAGATGATTGATCATTGTTGGACATTTGGGATAGAGTGGATTAAGAAAATGTGGCACATATACACCATGGAATACTATGCAGCCATAAAAAATGATGAGTTCGTGTCCTTTGTAGGGACATGGATGAAATTGGAAATCATCATTCTCAGTAAACTATCGCAAGAACAAAAAACCAAACACCGCATATTCTCACTCATAGGTGGGAACTGAACAATGAAAACACATGGACACAGGAAGGGGAACATCACACTTCAGGGACTGTTGTGGGGTGGGGGGAGGGGGGAGGGATAGCATTGGGAGATATACCTAATGCTAGATGACGAGTTGGTGGGTGCAGCGCACCAGCATGGCACACGTATACATATGTAACTTATCTGCACGTTGCACACATGTACCATAGAGCCTAAAGTATAATAATAATAATAAAAATAAATAAAAAATAAAATAAAAAAATTAAAAAAATTAAAAAAAAATTAAAAAAAAAAGAAACTTAAAAAAAAAAAAAAAAAAAAAAAAGAATCACTTCAGCAAACTTCCTCCAAGAAGCCTTTTCTAATCCCATAGTCCAAAGTGTGAGGTGGGAAACTTCTTCATTGTTCATATACTGCATGTGTAGTTCTACCACAGTGGTTATATTATTTTATTTTATAAGTAATTATAGTTATATTATTTTATAAGCAAAAAAAAAAAGAAAGATCAAAATGACACTGAGGTAGAGCACAATCAACTGTGCTTCTCTGTGACATCATGAAGCTGAGCATTCTTCCAAAGATCTAAAGAAGAACAAAAGACTTCACCAATTACAGTGATGCTGTTAAATTAAAACTAGAAATCGAGACTCTTGAGACCCAAAAGTGTCTGAAGTCAGACTGCTAGGTACGAACATTGGCTCTTGTCAGACTGGTTATCTCCATGCCTCAGTTTCCCCCTCTGTAAAATGGGATTAATAGCAGTGCCTCACCTCAGAATGTGAGGGTTGAGGGGCTCACACATGGCACATACTATGTGCTCCACAAAGGTGATCTATGCAGGGCACTGAGCACTGGGTGAGCCTGACTCCCCCGAGCTCCGCTGAGCACTGCACATCGCTGGCAAAGCCATTTTCTTTTCCTTCCCTCATCTGAATCTATCCAAATACTCTCTAGCAAACAGTTCAGATCAAATAAAACTCAACATTTTGCAGAAAAAAAAAAAAAAAAGATGATTGATCAAAACTAATTTCTAATTTTTTGTTATTTTTACCAACTTATGTCACTATAATAATAATGATTCAAATACAAATGAAAATATACAATCAGTCAGACAATCTTTGCAAACTGATTCTAAAACAGAATCTCACACAAATATGGATATTTTTCCCCCAAATAAGTAACTCTTGGGGTGTGTAGACTGTGGAGTTTATAAAGCCAGGATTGTTTATGTGCCTGAAGCAACTCTCTTTATAGCATTGTTTTTGAAATGCTCTGCAATCCAAAAATCATATTTGACCTCATGATTACTTTTAAATGGTCCACAGGAATTAAATATACTGAGCTCACTTGGTTCTAAATATCATTGGCTTAATTATGTAAAGCCTAAATGCTTTCAATTACAAAATACACACAGATACTTGGTGCTAGCTTTAAACAAAAGTAGCTGTTTAGCAATGAACAGTGTAAACAAAACTTGTTGTATAAGTTCACTGCAGAGAATTGCATAGGGTTAATGATGCTGCTTTGGTACTAGGTCTTGCAGATCTTTCTCAGTATTAATCCTTACAGGATGGTTTGACTATTTGTGGAGAGACTTGTGGTAAAAAACAGGAATTTATTTCAACTGGGCAAAAACTCCCTTTGAAGCATATCTACATTATTTCAAATGACCTAAATATGGATTTAGTAAAGCATTGAATTAGATGTCCTGGAATTTATGTCTAAGCCTATTCTAAGTTTTATATGCTAGGGATTATGTTTACCTCTGGGTTTTGGCTATCACAATCATTCCAATAAAATGTGAACAGAAAAGTAAGTCCTCTTTAAAAGTAAAAAGCTGAAATGCAGAAATCTGGCACCAAATGTCTCCCAACACCCCATTTAATAACGCTCGTGATTTGTGGTTGCCAAATTGCCCATCGGCAAGAAGAATTTGTATACTGGGCAGGAGGATGAAGCTGGATCGGGTGTATTTAGGCACCATTCACTGTCTGGTTTCTTCCTTTGTTGGGCTGGGGGCTAACTGGAGAGCAGAACAGGGCAAAGACACTGGGAACTATGGCAGTGAGTTCCTGGATGAGCCTGGAGCTGGGAAAAAATGGGACTGGGTCATAGCAAGTTGCGTGCTTGTAGCAGCAAGTTTTTGGTGCTAGGAAATATTAGACCTTTGAAATCTCTAAATCTTAGCTGAGATCTGAATGATCACAAGTTTGGGGTCTACAATAAATTTTGGGAGACTAATTTTGTCTTCCTTGGCCCTTCCTTTTCTAGGTTCTGTGTGCCAGGATACCACCTCCAAGACCCCAGTCACTCTCCTCCCTACTTACACTATCCTACACAAACACACATACACCCCCACACACAGACACACACACAGGCACACCCCCCCACACACGCAGACCCTCACAGGGACACCAGAATACATTCAGGAAACCCAGCCAAGACCATCTTGACTAGTTACTTCTCCTCTACTTTCTACAATAATCTTTTTTTATCAACAATTGATATGTTTTCAAAATGAGACCAGACCTGGCTTGTATGCATCCACCATCTTCTCCTGCCATTAATTGGAGTTTGGAGGCCAAACTCTGGGCACAGCTGCGTCGGCATCAACAATAACAAGAACCATGTCGAGACACAATTGATCATCACCAAAGCTCTTCTTTAGGTTGGAAGGGATGGCTGATCCGGCTGCTTCTGAAGCATGACCAGGCTGGGGCAGCTAGCTGCAGAAAACCCCTGGTATACCCAGACATCCTGCACCCCCAAACTCCCCATAAGACAACTATAGAGACAAAGGGGTAGAAACCTATGAAGAGTGACTGAGAATGACTGAATCATAGGAATGAATGTTCCTGGAGCCTCTTTTCTAAAAAGGCTCCAGTAAACCTAAAACCAACCAGCCAAAGTTGGCCAAGGTCGGCCTTCAGGTACTCAGCAGAAAGGCCAGTCTCAAGGTGCACACACCCTTTTTGGCAGAACTCCTTTTTGGCATTTCAGACTCTGGCACCCACAGCCCTGGAACAAAAACATTTCAATTTTCAAGAGCTGGCTAGGAATTCTAGAGAAGGAGAATTCATTTAGAGTTTTGCACGTACAAGAAGTTGGGAGGAGGGTGGAGTACAAATGTGTGGGCATATTCTGCTTTTAATTCCTGTATTTTTGGAAGACACCATGTATTCAGTGATCCCGAGGACTTCTGAAATATCCAGGTGTGGCTGTTCTAGTGAATAAGTTGTCCCTGAGCTGGTGTCTGGGCAACCTTCTGTTTAGTTAGGTACAAATCAAAGCATCTGACAGTGTCAATGCCTTCAGGAGGTTACAGCACGGGAGCATGTGAACTTGAACTCCACTCAGGAGGGAGCTGGGGAGATTGGCTCAGAGTTTCAGGTTCAGAGGGGAGAATTCTACGAACTGGTTTGGAGAATTCAGGATTCTCACTGGACTGCCTTAAACATCAGGACTTTAAACTCCCACAAATGGGAGTATTTCTCAATATTCTACAGTTTGAATTCCAAATTCCCAATTTTTGAAGTGTTGGTGAACCAGTTGCAATGGTATTTAGTTAATAGTTTCTAACACAAACTCATTATTATTTATTTAATAATTTTTGAAAGATGCATTTAAAAATATAAACGTATTAAT
The DNA here is from genome assembly GCF_028885625.2 of Pongo pygmaeus. Taxonomy (NCBI): domain Eukaryota; kingdom Metazoa; phylum Chordata; class Mammalia; order Primates; family Hominidae; genus Pongo; species Pongo pygmaeus. Next base: position 48,574,988 of record NC_072387.2, read on the forward strand.
TTTTTTAAAAAAACTTAAATTGTTACTCATTTTGTTATAACTCTTAATATGTTATTTAACACACATTAAAAGGACATGTTTAAAATAAGCATACTCCTATATTGCCTAAACCCATTTCACATACCCTCAGGGGTACCCATACCACTCTTTGGGAACCACTGTTGCCAGATGTGGTCCTCACAGGCCTCTAAGGTCCTCTGTGACTGATGCCTGTGGTTTCCAAAGGGAGAGGATGGTTAAGAAGTGAGTGCCCCCAGCAGACAGAGCTTTGACTTAAAGGTGTTTATGAAAGGTGTTTATGAACAGTATCAGCATCTTCCCTGAGAAAGATTTTGAAAAAGTGAATTAACCACCAAATCACAGCTTGGGCACCAGCAAGATGGTAAGGTCGTCTAAAACTCTAGACTAGAAACAGCCCAAATAAGTTACACTCGTTTAGCAATTTTTGCCTAGAGTTAGAGAGCTCAAAGCAGGAATCTTTAGCTTCACTGGTGGATCAGTATTTGCAAAACTGTTCAATATCAAAAGAAAATTAAATGTTAACAGCTGCTGTGGGGACTTATAATGTGACAGTTTGAATAGGCTGAGCTACATTTTCCAAAATTACCTATCTTGTAAATTTCTGGTTAGAGAGTCAGAAGGAGGATTCTTGTGAGATGAGGAGAGGAAAGGGGAGGCAGTGGCCACATTGAAGGTCATGAGCATTGTTGGGATCTGCTGAGTTACCTCATGGGTGTGAGGCAGCAGCTGGACCTGCACCTGCTCCCCTTTCCCCTGGATCTTCCTTCAGTTTCTCTTACCCCCAGGACAGGTACATGTGTGTTCAGCTCTGTGCTGAACACACAAGGGCCAGCATCTGCAGGATACACTCCAAATTCAGAGGCAAAACAACAGCCTAGGCTGTCTGTTTATTCTTTTGGGGTCCCAGCTTTGTGCTTGCAGTTTTTTTGCCCACTCATGATCTTCTTGTTGTGACTGTCTTCCACGTGTATCTCAAGTTCCACATCAGACACAGAGACAAAGCCTTGAAGAGATGGCTCAACCAGCCCCCACAGCTGTATAAGCCAATTCCGTGTAACACACAACTGTTCATTTTATCTGTAAGGCTTCCAGGCAATAGTAGGCTATTAGTTAACATTGGAAGGAGTCAAAACTTATGTGCAAATTTTTGACTGTATGGGGGTGAGGGGTCAGTTATCATAACCTCCACATTTTTCAAGGGTCAACTGTACATGATAGCAAGGATCAAAATTCATTTTCTATTCTAAATCCAATGCTCCTATACTACTAACCTATAGCAATCAATGGCTGCAGTCTCTTGGCAATTTACTGCCTCAGATTTAACAAAATATATATAAATATAAATACATTTGGTGTTTTTGTCATGAAATCTTTGCCCATGCCTATGTCCTGACTGGTATTGCCTAGATTTTCTTCCAGGATTTTTATAGTTTGGGGTTTTACATTTAAGTCTTTAATCCACTTGGTTAGTTTTTGCATAAGGTGTAAGGAAGGAGTTCAGTTTCAATTTTCTGCATATGGCTAGCCAGTTTTCCCAGCACCATTTATAAAATAGGGAATCCTTTCTCCATTGCTCGTTTTTGTCAGGTTTGTTGAAGACCGGATAATCGTAGATATGTGGTCTTATTTCTGAGTTCCCTATTCTGTTCCATTGATCTGTGTGTCTGCTTTTGTACCAGTACCATGCTATTTTGATTACTGTAGCCTTGTAGTATAGCTTGAAGTCAGGTAGCGTGATGCCTCCAGCTTTGTTCTTTTTGTTTAGGATTGTCTTGGCTATATGGGCTCTTTTTTTGATTCCATATCAATTTTAAAATAGTTTTTTCTAATTCTGTGAAGAATGCCAATGGTAGTTTAATGAGAATAGCATTGAATCTATAAATTACTTTGGGCAGTATGGCCGTTTTCATGATTTTGATTCTTCCTATCCATGAGCACGCAGTATTTTTCCATTTGTTTATGTCCTCTCTTATTTCCTTGAGCAGTGGTTTGTAGTGCTCTTTGAAGAGGTCATTCGCCTCCCTTGTTAGCTGTATTCCGAGGTATTTTATTCTCTTGGTAGCAATTGTGAATGGAGTTCATTCATGATTTAGTTTTCTGCATGCTTGTTGGTGTATAGGAATGCTTGTGACTTTTGCACATTGATTTTGTATCTTAGGACTGCTGAAGTTGCCTATCAGCTTAAGAAGGTTTTGAGCTGAGATGATGGGGTTTTCTAGATATAGGGTCATGTCATCTGCAAAGAGAGATAGTTTGACTTCCTCTCTTCCTATCCGAATATACTATATTTCTTTCTCTTGCCTGATTGCCCTGGCCAGAACTTCCAATACTTTGTTAAATAGGATTGGTGAGAGAGGACATCCTTGTCTTGTGCTGGTTTTTAAGGGAGATCTTCCAGGTTTTGCCCATTCAGTATGATGTTGGTTGTGGGTTTGTCATATATAGATCTTATTATTTTGAGGCATATTCCTTCAAAACCTAGTGTATTGAGAGTTTTTAACATGAAGGGATGTTGAATTTTATCGAAGGGCTTTTCTGTGTCTATTGAGATAATCATGTGGTTTTTGTCTTTAGTTTTGTTTATGTTATGAATGACAGTTATTGATTTGCATATGCTGAACCAATCTTTCATCTTGGAGATGAAGCCAACTTGATTGTGGTGGATAAGTTTTTGATGTGCTACTGGATTCGGTTTGCCAGTATTTTATTGATGTATTTTGCACTGATGTTCATCAGGGATATTGGCCTGAAGTTTTCTCTTTTGCATGTCTGTTGTATCTCTGCCACGTTTGGTATCAGGATGATGCTGGCCTAATAAAATGAGTTAGGGAGGAGAACCTCATTTTCAATTGTTTGGAATAGTTTCAGTAGAAATGGTACCAGCTCCTCTTTGTACCTCTGGTAGAATTCAGCTATAAATCCATCTGGTCCTGGGCTTTTTTTTGTGGGTAGGTATTTATTACTCCCTCAATTTCAGAACTTGTTATTGGCCTATTTAGAGATTCAATTTATTCCTGGTTCAGTCTTGGGAAGGTGTATGCATCCAGGAATTTATCCCTTTTTTCTAGATTTTCTAGTTTATGTGCATAGAGGTGTTCACAGTATTCTCTGATGGTTGTTTGTATTTCTGTGGGGTCAGTGGTGATATCCCCTTTATCATTTTTTATTGTGTCTATTTGATTCTTCTCCTTTCTTCTTCATTAGTCTAGCTAGTGGTCTACCTATTTTATTAATTTTTTTCAAAAAACCAGCTCCTGAATTCATCGATTTTTTTTGAAGGATTTTTTGTGTCTCTATCTCCATCAGTTCCACTCTGATCTTGGTTATTTCTTGTCTTCTGCTAGCTTTGGGGTTTGTTTGCTCTTGGTTCTCTAGTTCTTTTAGTTGTGATGTTAAGTTGTCAATTTGAGATGTTTCTAGCTTTTTGTTGTAGGCATTTAGTGCCATAAATTTCCCCTGAATACTGCTTTAGCTGTGTCCTACAAATTCTGGTATGATGTCTCTTTGTTCTCATTAGTTTCAAAGAACTTCTTGATCTCTGCCTTAATTTCATTATTTACCCAGGAGTCATTCAGGAGCAGGTTGTTCAATTTCCATGTAGTTATGAGGTTTGAGGTAAGTTTCTTAATCTTGAATTCTAACTTGATTGCACTGTGATCTGAGAGACTATTTGTTATTATTTCAGTTCTTTTGCATTTGCTGAGGAATGTTTTACTTCAACATAAATGAATCTCAAAAGAATTATGATAGGTGACAAAAGCCAAATACAGAAGACTGTGTACTGCATGGTGCCATTTATATAAAATTTTAGAAAAGAAAAACTACAGTGTCAGAAAGCAGATCAGTGGCTTCCAGGGACAATGTGTGGGTGAAGATTGACTGCAAGGGGGCACTAGGACATGTTTGAAGGTGATGGAAATATTATAGATCATGATTGTAGTGGTGGTTACATGGCTGTATACATTTGTGGAAGTCATCAAATTATACTCTTCAACATGGTGAATTTTATTGTCTATAAGTAACATTTCAGTAAAACATCAGTGCTTTAGAGAGCTTACTTACACATTTTTGTAAACATTGTTTTAAACTTTAAGTTGCATTTGATATCTATGTCACTAAAAACTTACGTTTAGTGTTTTAAAATGGAAAAGCTTAATTAAAGGGAAACATGCTATTCTCCTTGTTTTAATAAAATGTGACTATGGGAAATCTAGTTGTTTCTGACGACACAAATGAAAAGTCCATAAACTCTTTATTGATTGCTCTGTCCAGTGCTTCTTTCTAAAACAGGATGACCAAAGGAATTGTTGAGGTCAGTTTTTTTCCATAGGTTTCCTACTTGAGTGATGTAAACATAATCCTGGATACAACTGATTAGACAAGAGATCAGTATAATCAGTTATTGGCAGAAATCTGCAGGTTGGGCCCAAAGGAAACCTGACAGCCATGAGGTAGGATTTTATGTAAGAGTTCTTCCTAAATTAACTGCTTTATGTTTAGAAACAAAACAAAATCAAACCTCTTCTTTGAAGAATACAAAATACATAGAGAGAGCAAAAGTCTATAGGAAGATAGCTGAATGCCTCAATTCATCCTCTTTCTAAAGATGTGTCTGTTCAGCTTTTATCAGGTTAGTTTAATCAACTTTAAAAACTTTACTAAGTATTTTTTCAAACTTTTTAATCAAGATAATTAACACTATATATTAGAACAATATAAACTACTATATATAAAACTATATAAAATTACTATATAAATATGAGACTATATATGAACTATAAAATAAGGCAATACATCAAGACTATATAAATGTACGTATATATACATAAATGCATATGCATATAATATGTAAATTTATGTGTGTATATATGTATTTATATATACACACATAAATTTACATATTATACAATTTACATATTACACATGTTTATATACAAGTATACTTATATATGTATATATACATATATAAATTATGTATGCTGTATAAGGATATATATAGATATATACTTATCAGCATATTATGCTTATATGGCATATTCTGTATGCCGTATAAGTATATATAGATTGATATATACTTATACAGCATACATAATTTATATATGCATACATATAAGTATATATATACACTTATGCAGCAAACATATACAAATGTGTGTGTGTACATATATATATATATATGACAACGTATGAGAGGAAGCAGTATAAAAGCAAAATTGAGAAAGAAGCAGAAAAAAAGGAGTCAAAGCTGGACCATGTTCTCTGAGATTGCAGGAACCCAGGCCCTGACTTCCCTCACTCAAGCAAGTCCCTCACCCAGGCTTCTCCCCCTTGTAAGTACCTGGCTTTAGCTTGGCTCTGAGAAGAGACCAGAGCAGTGGAGTGGAGGCCAAAGCCAAGGCAGAGAAGGCAGCAGGCATGCGCCGCACCACAGGGGATCTGAGTAAGCCCATGCAGTAGGGTGAGAGGAAGAGTGAGCCTAGCTGGATCAGAGTTGGAGAACGGCATCAGTGCAGAAACAGGGGTCGAGAGCAATGTGGACACCAGAGTCACTGCTTTATCGTAGCTAACACCCCTCTTTTGGTGGGGCCTGAGTGGGCAGCTGCTGCTAAGCCTATTTTCTGTGCTTTTGCAATTCCATATATCTACCTGTCATTGTTGGCTCCCTTTCTTCGTGATTCCAGTTCCTTCCATCTGTGTTTGTTCTTCCAGTTTTACAAATCAAGTGCTTTTCTCTTTTTCCTCTCAATTCAGGCTTCTCTGGTCTTTGGTTGACTTCTTACTCCTAATACAGCAAGTTTAAAGTCTTAACCTGTATTTTCTGAGGAATTTCTCAATGAATGACCTGTTGTGAGACACAGGTCTCATATTGTCAGGTCAAATGACAAATGGCCCAGTGACTGTAACCTGCACTGCTGCCACCTCCTGAACACGGCTAGAAGCACCTACAGTCTATACAGACACTGGAGAGTTTATTATATACCGTTTCGCGGCATGTCCTGAACCCTGCTTGGAGGTAAAGACCACTTCTTGCACATCATTATATCTGAACAGTGCTGTAACTTTTACCCAGGTATGAAACATGGAATTGTTATTTTTATTTAATTTTCTTGAAGTAACAAGGACTTGGATTTCTCTGGCAAATCAGTTTGTTTAGAAACTAATGGGTATCTCTAGGTTCCCCTGGAAAATATCACTACATTTAAGCTATTTTTCATGTTTCTTTTCTTTTTCTTTTTCTTTTTTTTTTGAGATGGAGTTTTGCTGTGTTGCCCAGGCTAGAGTGCAGTGTGCTATCTTGACTCACTGCAACCTCTGCCTCCTGGGTTCTAGCAATTCTCCTGCCTCAGCTTCCGAGTAGTTGAGATTACAGGCATGCACCATCATGCCTGGATAATTTTTGTATTTTTAGTGGAGACGGGGTTTCTGCATGTTGGCCAGGCTGGTCTCAAACTCCTGACCTCAGATGATCCATCCGCCTCGGCCTCCCAAAGTGCTGGGATTACAGGCATGAGCCACCACACCCGGTCTCATGTTTATTTTCAACATTACAACAAATTCCTACCCAACTGTATGAAACTCCAGAATCTCTCCAAGTACTTCAAAGAGGGTTGCAGAATTTAACTAATAAATTGATTTTAATTTATTGATTGTTAGAACAAGATGAGATCTTAAGATAAGTGTTGTTCAACACTTTAATATTACCAATGAGAATACTGTGGCTCAGAGAATTTCACTGACTTTGCCTATAACCCTATGGTCAGTTAACGGCAGATGTGAAAGCTAAACTGAGATGTATGAGAGGTACTGAGGTCTATTCCTGTCTGTCTGTCATTACAGGAGGGCTCCTCTCTATTTAATTTTTACAATAAGATAAATTCATAGACATTTTAAGAGGAAGGAATACTATTGACAAACCAATGACAGCTTAGTATACTGGTTCTCAGGTAGGAAGCTCCTTGTATCACCAGTGGGGCTTTATAAAAAGATCAATCTTTGAGCTTCCTATTATCTATAGGATAAGAACACCCAAGGTAGGGTCAAGAAATCTGTACTTTAAAAATTCCCTGTCATTGATTCTGATGTAGCTCCTAGTTAAGCATCACTGAAAGTAGAAAAAACTAGAGACTTTGGTTTCACTGGCCCTGGAATGGAATCTGAGGTCTTGTACCTATTTTGTGATCTGAGGGAGTTGCTTAACTTCTTGGAGCTTCAAATTCCTCATCCATAAAAAAGAAAGCAATAGTAATTCTACAGAGATAGCAACATGAAACACTTAGCACAGTGCCTGGAACAGAGCACAGATTCAGTAAGTGTTTGCATATTGCATCATTGAAAAGACTGGAAACTCTCACATTCTTCTCTAAAAGAGACGACATTTGCCCCAGTAGTTGAAGGTAAGGGACTCCATGTTCACAGAGACCTGAATTTTGCCATTTATTTTTTATTAACATTTGGGACAATACTCAAATTCTCTATGTCTAAGTGTTTTCTCAAAGATAGCAATAGCATAGTGCTTGGCATATAGTCAATATGCAATAAGGTAATATTATTATTAGAATCACTTTATTCTGCTACCTCATGAACAGGTTTCAGCAATTGATATCTTCTCCCTTTATTGTGACTAAATGAAACGAACCTAGCTACTCAGGTGTTAAATAAGATGTCATAAAATTGACATAAAGTGATCATTAGAAATTGATTTATAACATGCCTAAATTTTTTCATTGAGGTATAATTTACACACAATGAAATGCACAGATCTTAACTGTACAAATCAGTGAGTTCTGAAAAGTGCATACATCCATTTAATCCATATCCCTACCAAGATACGAAATATTTCCATCACTCCAGAAAGTTTTTATGTGACCCTTCTCAGTCAATCTAAAGGGGAAACCACCCTCCTGATTTCTATCATCATGGATTAGTCTGCCTTTTCTGATACTTCATATAAATGGAATCATTGAATGTGTACTCTTTCATAGCTGATTTTTTTCATTCAACATAATGTTTTTGGAATTCATCCATATTGCTGCATCTTTGGTAGTTTATGCCTTAACACACTTTTAATTGCTTAACTGGCATATTACTTCACTGACTCCACTAGTTTCATAAGTTATTTACTAAAGAAATATCATACACTTTCAACTTTTTAAAAAGAAACAGTAGCAATTATAGACACAATGTTACTGATGAAGGATCATTATCAGCTGGTGCCAGGAAAGACAATAAAACACAATGACCATAAAATCTGACATTTGGCTATCTTGTCGCCTCCATGGGGGAAAGATTTGCCAGGTTTATTCTAACGTGATATTTTCATACAGGTACCTCAAAATTAAAACTGGGACTACCAACATCATAAAATATCATATTTTCAAAATAAGGTGATGCCCACATTTGAAAAAATTTCTAGAGCAGTAGTTTTCAAAGTGGATGCCCCACATGGAAAACAACATATTAGATCTTCTATATTCACCTAAAAAATAAGAAAGATAATAAGCTTTACTATCATTTATGAGTCCTCATGTCTGATGTTACATGAAAGAAGAGCTCCACCACTCAGAGTCACAGGTGCCCTCCTGCCTCTGTTGCTTCCAGAATATTACAGTACATGGCATTTACATGTGCCCTTGTTGAAAGAGTTTGCGGATTATATGATCTAGTTTTAGTTAAACCAACCATCACAAAAACTGACTTAAAAGTAATCCTGCAAAGAACCCATGATGAAACCCACAATGCATCATGGCAAATGAGATAAGCACAAGGAAAGAAGGTGGTAGATTGGCCTTTCTTCTCTCCCTAGTAAAGGCTCTGTGTCAGCCACAATATGGGCTCAAGACATTGATGGTCTCATCACACGTGAGAAGAATTTGGCAGAAGACATTTGGCATTATTAAGAAGACTTTGAAACTGGGATTTACTTTCATTATCATTAAAGATCAACCTTGGCTAAAGCTTATGTTGAGCCTTCAGATGTTAGGTAATCAGAATATACAGCCATTGTGATAAGCAAGACATTTAAAATTCCTGTTTATCTTATCTTTGATTCATCATTGAAACTGTTCTATATTATATATGTTTTAATGTACATACTATTCCATACTTTATGTAATTTATGATTAAATCAATAGGTGTATATTTATTTATTGGAGGCACTCAAACATTTTACTGCATGGCTGTACAATCTAGTGTAACACAACATTAAGTTATGTCTGGGTTTACTCTCCACTATGAAGTAGTCTGCCTCTGAACTACAAAGTGATGAGAAATGAGCTTGGCGGAACATTTTAACCATGGGATCAAGTTCACTATGTTCCAATGCGTGTGTGGTTTGGTCTCAAGGAGCTGCTGCACCTTGCAGCTATGCTTCCAAAACTTGGCTCACTGTAACGTAAGGGAGCCATTCCAATGAATATAGTGTTTTCTGATGCAATGGAAAACATATTTTTGAATTATACTTCCAGAAATTCACATATTCTGTTACTATCTAAATGTGTTGGACCCTTAATAACAGGCTCTTTAATGTCCACAACTGTGTAGATTCCTGTAAAGATGTGTTTCTGTTTTGAATCTTGAATTTATGCCACCCCCATGAGCTAGTTTATTGTTTTGCTGGAAGTTTTAATGGTAGGAGGAGGGAAAAAAAGAAAATAGAAAAAGAAAAAACAGAGAAGCTTCTAGACATCAGAAGTGAAACTGGGATTATTTTTAGGCAAAGAACAGCAGTTGATGCTATCATAATAAACCTCTGCTTTGTGTAGTGATTTTCTTCCAAAGAACTTAAAGCATTTCATACACAACTTAAGAACACTTGGTGAATCAGCACCAAAATGGATAACACAAGCTACCTGCAGATTGTTTTTTATTAACAACTGCCTTTGGGGACTTATACCTAAAGTGGGGATTTAATTGCTCATCTGAGAAATTAGAGGGAGAGATTTAATGTAAAGAAGAAAAAACAAAAGAGAAAGAAATAGGTGGAGCAGGAGAAAGATCAAAAGCAAATATCTCAGGGTTACTTTCCCCTTAACTTTATTTCCTTCTGTCTCTTTCCACCTCTACAAGACTTAATTGGCTTCCATCAGGTAATACCCAGATCCCAATTTGGTGATTATCTTGTGCCTGTTCAGAGTCCTCCTAGTAGTTTCAAATTTTCTCTTTCTTTAAGTTGCTGGTGCTGCCACTTGGTGGAATGTGTTTATTCAGGGAACAAAGTATTTGCTAAGAAATACGCTTTATGTACTCACATTATAAACACTTTCAGTGTATGTGCTTGAGCCCTTCTAAAAATAATTCTGCAAATGTCCTTATGTAAGGTTTATATGAGACTATCTAGTGCTTAGGTACCTATTGATTTGTTTTTATTTAACAGGCTCTTTTATGATAAAGCTCCATGACTCACCACTTTTAGAAATCATCTCTTGCTATATCTAATTGTTAATGTTGACATGTTGCTCTGTGGATCTAGTCTATTTTTTTTCATGCATTATGTGTTCGGTCTCCAATTAACGTGTACTGTCTCAAGGACAGAAGCTGTACTTGTTCCTTCCTTTGGTGGTGTTTACTCTATGGAAGCTCTTTCTCATTGTTGTGATTGTATGGCGAGAATCCCTACTACCCTTCAGAAGGTATGCCGAGCCTCTTGTACCTGGTGCATTTTGATGGCAGAGTCGAGCTTATCTTCATGATTCATTATTTCACTCAGTTAATATTTTTGATCTCCTACTACATGCCAGGAGCTGTTTTAAACTAAACAGTAAACAGACAAAAATTCCTGACCTAATGTGGCTTGCATTTTCATGTGGGAAGGATAGATAATAAGCAAAATAAGTAAGTTAAATAGTCAGTAAAGTACTAAGGAGAACAAGGTGGCATCTGAATAAAGTCCATGAAAATGATTTTGAAATGAGGGAGCATGAAAATGAGGGAGCAAGCTATGGAACAGTCTGGAAGGAAAATACTCCCCGAAGGAAAGAATAAGTACAAAGGGGTAATGCCGGAGCAAGACTATTTTGTTCAAGGAAGAATGAAGAAGCCAGTAGGGCTGGAGCAGAAAGAGCTGCAGGACAGGCTGTAGAGAAGTGCTCAGAAATGTAAGGGACCCCTAGTGAAGGACGCTGTAGGTCACTAGGGGAGCCTTACTGTTACTCTGAGGACAAAGGAAGCAAAGCCACCTCCTTTGGCTAGGGCTGCAAGCAAAGAACCACAAACAGAGGCATCAGCAACAGAAGTTTCTTGTCTCAAAGTTCAAGTCTGAAATCTAGGTGTTGGCAGGTTTATTCCTTCTGAAGGAGGTGAGGGAAGGATCTGTTACAGGCATCTCTCATTGGCCTGCAGATGGCCCTCTGCTTGTTCTTGTATATTTATGTGGTGCTCTCACTGTACCTGAACCTGTCTCCAAATTTCCCCTCTTTATAAGGACATCAGTCATATTGGATTATGGTCCACCTTAACGACCTCATTCTAAGTTGGTAAAGGCCCTGTCTCCAAATAAAGTCACATTCTGAGGCAGTAGAAATTAGAACCTCAACATAAGAATTTTGGGAGGAAAATTCAACTCAGTTCAACTCATAACAAAGGCCACTGGCACTTTTTGAGCACAGAAGTACCGGATCTAACTATTTGAAAGAACTAGTCTGGCTTCTGTGCTGAGAATGGAAGCTGGAACATCAGGCAGGAGGCTCTTGCAATAACTCAGGCAAGAAATGGTGGTGGGAACAATGGATAAAGCTGATGAAAGCAGTCAGGTTCCAGATACACTGTACATTGATGGTTCTCTGGGGGATCCGATGTGGAGGGTCAGAAAAGGAGCCAAGAGTAACTGCAAGTTACCATTTTCCTATCTGAGTAGACATGCCAAGGTACAGCTCCATATACATGTCTGGGGTTCAGAGGGCAGATCCATCTTCAGCAAATCAATGGTCCATGAAGCCAAGAGGCTGGAGTCTGAATAGAGGAGAGATTAAAGAGCTATGCCCCTGCCTACTTAAACATTTACAGTTTATAGCTATGGAAGGAAAACAGCAAAGAAGACTGAAAAGGAGCAGCTAGAAAGGCAGTATGAAAACTGGTCAAGTCCTGGAAATGAAGAAAAGAAAATTATTCACAGGATCCACACAGTTAAGTGCTGCAGGAAGTCAAGTAATATGATAACTGAGAACTAACCATTGGGTCAGTCAATGTGGAGGTCATTGGTAACCACGTGAAGAGTTTAGGTGGCAAAGAGCCAAAAGCCTGCTTGAAATGGGTTCAAGAGAAGCTGGGAACGTTGGGCTGGAAAGCATAGTCTATGTCAAGAGATCTTGTTGTGAATGGAAGGAGAGACATGGGGCAGTGGCTGGATGGGAAAACACAGCCTATTTCTTTACTGACTGAAATGATCTAACAGGAAAAGGAAATTGATAACGCACAAAAAACAGCATTGATCATTCTAGAAATTGCTTCAGAATATCCCTCATCTTAGCATTTTTCATTTGAAATGGAAGAATAATACCTCTTCACTTTGTCAGGATGAAATGAAATATTATGTGTAGTAATACATTACAAATAATACATTTGAAAGATGTTTGGAATTGCACATATATACAATACTTGCTGAAAATGATATCTCGCCATATATGTGCAAATAAACATATATGCTATGGCTATTTTATGTAGTTTTGTAAAAGTATACATAGGCCATTTGGGTTGAACTTATGGTTCATGGTTCTGTAGAAGATTAGCTATTTTGCATCTTTGTGGGTACAGTTCTTCACTGATGGAAAGAGAAGCAGCTGTGACAAAGAAGACAAGAGGCTTGCTAGTTGTGTGGCCTTGGGCATGCTATTTAAGCTGTCCAAGATTTAATTTCCTGGCCTATAAAATGGGCACAAAAATTCATACCTCAAAGGATCACTGTAAGGAAACGAAAGGGTTTGTATACAAGTTTCAACATATAATAAGCATTTACTAACTTTTTCTGAATTACAGAAGTCAAGTCTCCCACATCAACCTGCTCCTCTTATAGGTTTCAAAATGATCTGCCAATGTTTTCCAAAGGTACTTTTCTGAACCTATGTCATTTATATGATTTTAATAGTAATAATTTAAAGAAGCCCTGGTCTTCATCATGTCTTTGAAAACTGGGGCAAAATCTTGGTCTGCGCATTGTGGCTGTATACTAAACTAGCACAGTCCCTGTACTGATACAATAAGCAGATCATTACTAATAGCAGATCAGCTGTGTCACTATAGCTCATAAGACAATGCTGCTTCTATGAAACAAATGTCCAAGTTTAATGAGAGGCCCTATATCAGTCTCTGCTACTGAAGATATTTATTATTAGTAATTTTTGCTATGGAAGAAATAAGTGTTTCTCCACTCCCCATGCCCTGGGGAACAACTGCTCCATGTAAGTTATGGCTGATCCATTTCTTGGCTAAGCAAAAGGATGGATTTAAGTGTTCTTGGAGGCCACCACCACCACAATTACAGATCTATGAGTTGACAATAACATGCCCTGAGGACACTGGGAAAGAGTGGAGGTAATTATTTTCTTTTCCTTTAAGGTAACTTTTTAAAGTCTATATATCACACAGAGTCAATCAACACCAACTTTTATATGGTGAGATGCATATACATGTATCCTAGTTTTAGAAAGACATTTATTTAAGATAACCCAAAACTTGGGAATTAATCAACAAATTTGCTAATTCTATCTAAGGATGAATAGCCTTCTCTGAGTCATTCACAATTGAAGAGTTAAAGCTAACATCTTCTTGCTAAATTAGCCATGGAAGATACTTGACAACATGGTGCTTGCTTTATGGGGATGATAAGAATTTTTCAAATTCAAATTTTTAGTGTGATAATTCCCTTTTATGGGTAAACCAGCGATGAGTTGGGAAGATAAATGCCACCATAAATGCAACCTACTGATTTGGTGGTCATTTGGACAAGAATCTACATGACTGAGCAAATATCAGGAGTCTTTATTTTACATGCAGCTCTAACAATTCATGTGAACTTTAGTGATAAAAATGTCTATAACATTAGTAATAAAGTAACCAAATGACTGTTGGGAAAAAACTTCACATGGATTGCTTGGGTTTCTGTGCATCTTGTGAGCAGAGTCTCTCTCTGATTGACTTTGTTCTGGATTATCTTTCCAAGGATGTTTTTATATTAACAGCCTTAGAAGATAAAGAGACAGTGTCTTCTCCAAGACAAAGGGCAGGTCTGTTTGTAGCATCGAAAGATGGAGACGGTGTCCACCTTCAGAGTAAAGGAAAGGTGTGCTTATTGCCCAGTACAATAAAGATAATCTCCCTCAAGAGCAAAGGGTAGGCATGCTTAATGCCCATTACAAAAGATTTAGGTTCCCTAAGCTCAGGGTTCCTCTTCAGTAACACAGGCCTCTTTGTGTCCAAGTATCCCCTGGCCCTCTTTGTGTCTCTATAGCAGGCTCAGGGCTTGAGGAACCAACACAAGAAAATGCTGACATTCTAACTACTGCTACTACTGTGAGAAATAAAGGCTTTTGTCTCTGATTTAGGAGTCTTGTGTCCTCTAACAGCATCCATGAGACGGTGGCAGGCTAACTTTTTAGCTTGCAAGGAGGGAAAAATCTCAAAGCCTTCAAAGTTTTGACACTTACATCAATATAACTGAAAGGGGAGCTAAGCATGGTGGAACACGCCTGTAGTCCCAGCTACTTGGGAGGCTGAGGCAAGCGGATCACTCAAACCCAAGAATTTGAGGCTGTAGGGCACTATGATTATGCCTGAGAATAGCCACTTCACACCAGCCTGGGCAACATGGCAAGACCCTGTCTCTAAAACTAATAAAATAAAATAGGCCCCACGCAGTGACTTATGCCTGTAATCCCAGCACTTTGGGAGGCCAAGGTGGGCAGATCACTTGAGGCCAGGGGTTTGAGGCCAGCCTGGCCAACAGGGCGAAACCCCGACTCTACTAAAAATACAAACAGTAGCCAGGTGTGGTGGCACACACCTGTAAACCCAGCTACTCAGGAGGCTGAGGCATGAGAATTGCTTGAACCCAAGAGGCAGAGGTTGTAGTGAGCCAAGATTGCACCATTGCGCTCCAGCCTGGGTAACGGAGCGAGACTCTATCTCAAAAGAAATATAATAATGATAAAATAAATAAAATGAAAGCAGCTTTGATATTTAAAACAATATAGGCTGAAGGGTACTCAAATTGTGTGTGTGTGTGTGTGTGAGTGTGTGTGTGTGTGTATGCGATCTTCCAGGTAAATAAGGTGGTTTGGGGCTTTTGATAAACTAGCAAAATTACTAAAATTTTCAACAAGGCTGTCTCCACTATGGTTACATTTTAAAGCTGGTGATTATCCACTAGATTTTTGGTTCTTAATAGGAAAGAACTATGCCTTCACTTCTGAAGTCATAGCTCCTTGCTCTGTGCCTGACACGTAGTGGGTGCTCAACAAATATTTGTGGAATCAATGTCAAATAAGGTAGCTGCTACAGAATGCATTTTTATTGACTAGTCACTTAATAATTTCATTTTATAATTGCTAGGCTTTAGTATTGATAATGGTATTATTAATATTTCAGGTACTAATAAAATTTGTATTTTACTATAATTTTATCAAAAACTATAGTTTTTGTTTAAAAGCTGATTAGCAAGACATGCTACATTTTCAAATTTGTTTTGATTATGTTAGGCCTCATGGACCACAATAGAGTTGGCAAATTAAGATGTTTTATTTCTCTCTTAGTTTTCCTGGCCTATAAAACGAAGACAACTGGATAAAATGAAGCTTAAATCATTTTCAACTTAAAGACTCTGTGATTCCGTGGTACTGATCTCCAATTTTTCTCGTGTAAATCTAAAGAAAATTAATAATTACTTAAAATTCATTCTCTTTTAATTCACATTTTCTGGGATTCTCTTTCTCTCTTTAGGAAGGCACACCTGTTTTTGCGGGGGATGGAAAATAAAAACAAAAAATAATCCACCAGGAGGGAGAATTGTACCAATGCCAGATCTTACAAGTATTTGTTGATCCTAGGCTGACATTCTCTCCATCCATGCCACACATTTCTACGAACCCTGGTGTGTCAGCTTCTCTGTGGGTCTAGGGCAGGGATGGAGGCCAAAGCTGGAGCTGAAGGTTGGGATCTGCCCTCACAGAGTTCTCATCAGTGTTCTTTCTTCCTTTAACACCCTTGGAGTAGAACAGTAAAGAATTACATTAAGGCCGGGCACTGTGGCTCACGCCTATAATCCCAGAACCTTGGGAGGCCGAGGTGAGTGGATCACATGAGGACAGGAGTTCGAGACCAGCCTGGCCAATGTGGTGAAACCCCATCTCTACTAAAAATACAAAAATTAGCCAGGCATGGTGGCGGATGCCTATAATCTCAGCTACTCGGGAGGCAGAGGCAGGAGAATTGCTTGAACCCAGGAGGTGAAAATTGCCATGAGCCGAGATTGTACCATTGCACTCCAGCCTGGGTGACAGAGCAAGACTCCATCTCAAAAAAAAGAATTACGTTAAATACGCTAAATAACTGTTAAGAATATTGTTGTGAATGAAAAATTCAGTTTAATGGTTAAGAACATGGAGCTTGGAATCAGGTAGATCTTACATCTAACCTGGAAATTAAGCCTATGCTGCAGGACTGTATGAGAACAAGATTTAATAATATCTGTTGTGGCCTCAGCACACTACAGCTACATAGAAAGGATTCAGAAATCTTGACTATAGCTACGACTATTTCATGTATTATTCATGTGCTATGTAGGCCTGCCAGAGGCATGTTTGCCCTCCACGTGGCATGGGGTAGGGTGGGAATGGGGTCGAATGGAGGCAAACAGAGGAGTCTGGGGTAAAGGAGTAAACAAAAGCTGTGAGTGGTAGGTGGGTTGAAGAAAGCTCTGAACTAAGGTAATGACTCCGCATCTGGAGGTTCTGGTTTTTATTTCTACATGTGCACGGGAGACAATAATTCTCATAAAGATTAATCACTCCACAAGTGTTTTGAATCAGAAAATAATGAAGAACAGAACCTGGGTTCTGGCTTCAGAATTTGCTATAGCCCATCCAAGGGTTGTTCATAAGCTGTATTCTTAGAGGATCATTGTGCTAATTCCATTAGAACTAATTTTTCTTTTCTTTGAAAATTGCATTGTGCATTATTAGGCCTAAATCTAACAGAACTATGCTGTCAAACATTCTGTACAGCAAACAATGATGTAGAAACCTCAGAGTAATCTCTAAACAAGAAATTCCTGGGATTCTGCAGATGAAGAGTGAGGTGCCCAGTGTAGGAAGGGACTGACTTATCCCATTCTTGACTTGTTAGCCCCTGACATGGAGAAGTTAAGCTCCAGAGCTTTTTCAGTGCAAAATACTCCATTTTCATTAATTCCTTGGAATTTGTGATACACGGGAGATAAGTAGCATGTGCACTTCTGCATGTGTGTGTTGTGCATGTATGTGCATTGTGTGTGCATGCATGAACCTAGGTAGAAGACCATAAGAAGTGTATAGAAGAGGAAAACTCTAAGAGGAAACACTACCAAGGTTCATGTTGAAAGGAATACTGAGTCAATGTTATTCTAGGCAGTACACACAAATTTCAACTTAGAAACTGGCAGGTTGATTATATTTTTCAGATGAGCAAAGTGCATACTTTCAGAATGATGGAAGACTATTTCAACATTAATTTTAACAAGTCTTCTTTATTGATGAAAAAATGCCAGGCTCACCCAGACTGAGCTGAACCACCACCATTTGATCTGGAAAGAACACATTCTCAAGGGACTAGGCCACTCCCTGGTGAGCCAGCCTGTATTTTGGGGAAGAGATGGTTTATTTGTGAAATGATATGGCATGAGCCACAAATCTATTAGATTTTTTGCTCTGCTTTATTGCAGATTATTTGGGCAATCTCCACTACCCCTTTCTGAAAGCCACGAAGCATCCACAGCCAGCCAGCCTTCACAATGCAAGAAAGAAATACTTCACATCGTCAAGCCTGAATCAGGAGTCAGCAACTCAGGTTTCAAACTGACTTTGGCAATTTCCTGACAACTCTTTGCCTTCGTTTTCCTATCTGCAAAACAGTTTTGCTCATTTTGCTACCCTTAGAATAAATTCTACAATGTCTATGAATCCATTTAAGCCCCTTCCTAGAATGACAACTACAGGAGGCTGCTTCAAGGGTGTTCGTCTAGCCCAAACCTCCCTTTTCTGAAAGAACTGCCTCTCCCTGCACAGGACTGGACGCCGGGAGCCAGATCACTCAAATGATGCTAGCCCCTGGCCATAGTTAGTTGAGTCAAATGTGGATCAAGGAAGCCAATCTCTAATTAAGCTGGACCTACTAGTGTCTGTCTCTCTTGGGACAGGTCAGTTGGTTGGGAGCCTGAGACTGGGGAACAATGCAGAGACAAGGGTTAGGCAGCACATTTCTGACACTCTTCCAGAAAATCAGGAAAAAACAGTCTGCAAAGAGAGAAAAATAATGCTGATATTCAGAGAGAAGTGGGGATGAGCAGCTGCTTGACCCCCAGGGAGTGATGCTGGGAGGCATTGCCTTGGTTCCTGACTCTACTCCAGGTCTTCATCCAGACCTTCTGCTCCTCTAACCTCATATCTTTTCAACAAATCCCACTTTTTAGCAAACACTCCTTGGTGAGTTTCTGCTACTTGGAACCAAATGATCCCAAGCCTGAAATCACAGACTCCTCTGAGTTGCCTATCTCAGAAAAGCTAGCAATGTCATTGACAGATAGGGTCCTTTGCAGGAACACCGTTGCAGCTGGAGGTCATTATCCTAACTGAGTTAGTGCAGGAACAGAAAACTAAATATCACGTGTTCTCACTCATAAGTGGGAGCTAAACATCGCATACTCATGGACATAAAGATGGGAATAATAGATGCTGGTGACTACTAGATGGGGGAGGGAGGTCACCAAGGGCTGAGAAACTAACTGTTGGGTACTATGCTTAGTACCTGGGTGATGGGATCATTCATACTCCAAACCTCAGCATCACGTAATATACCCATGTAACAAGTCTGCACATGTACCCCCTGAATCTAAAATAAAAGTTGAAATTATTTTTAAAAAAGGATTATTAACAAGACCTTTTTATTTAAACAAATTCTTTAACATTCTTTCAGAACAAAACATTAGCTTCCAGCTTGTTCTTGGACATTCTTGTCTGTTAAGGTTGAGCCCATTTAGGCAAATTACCCCAACATGCAACTGAGCAGAATTCTCAACAGATATCCAGGGCTCGGTTATTAGCAGAGTTTTAATTTTTGTTATAGCATTGAAAGATGACCATTCTCAAACCTCTACACAGCTAAGCTGGGTTTTGACTCCTTGACAACTGCATAGCAAATTGGTCCACATGAGGAATTCTGGCTCTATTAATCAGCTGTGGCTGCTCCATGTCAGTGGGTAAAATGTGGATGTCATTCAGGGTGCAGATGGCCAAACCAAATGATGCTTTCAATGGCATGAAGTGAGGCAAAAGAACTTGAAATTGAGATAAGAGCAGCCTACCACCACCGTCCAGCCTTCACTGGAGGTGTGAGAAGCCAGGCCGTTTCTGTTCACAGGGAATTTAGGTGAATCATGACCATTTCTGTCCGCGTGAGGTTGAAAGTGAAACCCTATTCAACCCTCAAGATTTGCTCAACCAAGGGCTGATTATGGTGGGAAGCAAAGAACAGAATTTACTCATCAATAGTCCTAGACCTGTAGGCAGAAACCTTTTCCTTTGTGGTATCTGGCTCATCATCATCAAAGAGTGTGTTTCTGTGTGTGTGTGTATGTATGTCTCTCTCTCTCTGCCTCTGGTCTTTCTTATTTTATCTCTGTGTGTGTGTGTGTGTATACACACACACATATAAAAAATATATATATAAATTGTGTATATATAATACATATATACAGTATATATGTTTATATTATGCAGGGCCAAATGATTATTATCAAAGAGATTATTAAAAATGCTGTTTTATCCTGCAACTTCTCAAAGAGATGAAGCTTCCAAATTGATATCTACAAGAGCTGTTGTCCTGTAGGTGCTATGAAGTACTCATATTTCCCCACAGAAGAAGTGTGGTTAGTAGGAAAATGAAAGTATTTTGAATTTCTCTTCACTGGAACTTAAGGGGAAACCCAGGAGACATGCCTTGCTTCTTTCCCCCATGGCTCCAGCTGAGGACACCCTGTCATCAGGACATGCCTGCCCCACAGAGCAGCTGCAGAGAGGACCCTTCCCATATCCCCGGCCTCCCCGGTCTGTTCTCCTGCTGACCCCTGCCTTGTTAGCTGGATAGTAGGTGCTCCCTCATCTAGCCAACAACAAGCAGAGGGCATTCTTCTAAGAAAATTGTCAAGAATCATTCCTTCTCTAGAAATGTCACCAGAGTCCCATGTGAAACAATAACAGGGACATTGATTTAACATCTAGGCATTTTGATTTTAAGGGCTTGTACCTATGGTATTTGTTTATGCTGGGGCTTCCTGAGTCCCTAGATAACCTTTCCAGTCATTTGGGGCCGAGTGATGATCAACAGTGTATCACAAACAGGACTCCTCATCAGTTTATTAAAAATTCGTCCGTCTTGGAAGATCAGTCAACATCTTGGAAGATCAGTCAATGAATTAAAAATTCATCCATCTTGGAAGATCCATTTTTGGGGATCTGACTTAGCTCACAAGTAAAGTGGGCTTTCTGGAAAGTGAGTGTGTAAATGGCCAAATGTAACATAAACTCCAGTGAGCTGTGCAAGCCGCTCACTGGAGAAACTTGCTCAGTGGCTACTCATTCTGATAATTAATGAGTCTTGTTTTGAACTGCAGTGACATTGTATAAACATGGATGTTTTTTCCTTCTACTTTATTAACAAGGAAGAAAATAAATTAAACCTCCTGGCAACAAATGAATGAATATGTTATATTTTTAAATATCCACAGCCTTACCTACAGAAAGTTTATTATATAATGGGCTCTCAAAAGGAATTTTAATATATGCCTTTGAATCATTTATCTTACAATTATCACCACGGGGATTTTCATGGAAAAATAACATTTTCTGGCCATGCATGGTGGCTCACACCTATAATCCCAGCACTTTGGGAGGCTGAGGCGGGCGGATCACCTGAGGTCAGGAATCCGAGACCAGCCTGGCCAACATGGTGAAACCCCACCTGTACTAAAGTTACAAAAATTAGCCGGTGTGGTGGCAGGCACCTATAATCCCAGCTACTCAGGAGGCTGAGGCAGGAGAATCACTTGAACCTGATAAGCAGAGGTTGCAGTGAGCCGAGATTGCACCTCTGCACTCCAACCTGGGTGACAGAGTGAGGCTCCATCCCCCCAAAAAAAAGAAAAGAAGAAACATTTTCGTGGCAACCCCTGATATGTCTATTCCCCATGGAGTATGCAGCCATCCCTTCACTCCAGCCTCCCACTGTTGTACATGCCTTATACTGAGGCAGTCGTTATTTGGTATTGTCATCACTGGCTCAGTGACGTAGAGTGTTATCACTGTACATCCCCTTCAATAGCCCATTAAGTCCTTGAAATAAAAATAAAACCTTCCTCCTTTATGCTTGAATTGCTAGTCCTTAGCAATCAGTACATATCTATAATAAAGAATTGTTACATAAAAAAGCAAATTTACTAATACAAAACCATGTTACACAATTTTAAAAACCCTAAAATTATGATAAAATGAAGTCTAAATGGCAAAAAAGAAACAGAAAAAAAAACAACTAAATTTGTAGATCTTTCCTTCTCATCTGATGTCAGTTCTTTCTCCAATAAGCAATGGGTGGCTGAAAGGTACGCATGGCATCCTTATTGGTAACAATGCATCATGCGGAAGGAACACCATGCAAGTAAGAATGCATTCTTGGTAAACTTGAGTTTTCTCTCAGATTTTTATAAATTCAGATGTAATTGAAGGAATTCCATTCATTTCCAGAGTAGCTCAGATAGTCTTTTCTGAAAGAGATCTCTATCAGGATGAAATGACACCATTTCTTTGAGCTAAGTTCAAGTATTTTAAAACATGCTGCTTTTACTACTTTTGAAAGTCCAAAAACAGTGGATTCAAAAAGAAAACAAACAAACAAAAAAATCACCCCCTGCCCCACATAAAAACAGACAAGCAAAAAAACCATGAAGCTTTTCCTCCTGAATGGGACATTGCATTTTGGTGCAATTCTTTGCTTTTTTCCATCTTGTTGTGATTATGGTTTTCACCAAGTGATGTTCCTTTCTGTAGTTATTTCTCTCCATGCCCATGTATCTCCTCTGGTAACCTGAGGCTTGTTTTGATGGGGTGTGTTGACCATGGTCAGGGCCAGAGGAAATGAGCACCTAGTCTTCACTTCAAAGTTTAAAAAAGTTGTTTCCTGAACCCTAACAAAGATTGTTTTTTCAAATATCTTGCTAAGAGAAAAAAACAACACACCATTTGAGGAGCTTCATATTGGGAAGAGTCTTCATAATGGACTCTTGCTTCTTCCTCCTTAAGGAGACAAAGCAGAAACTGTGTTCCCCAAACAGTCATGCAAATAAGATCCCCTCATTTTTGTCTTCTGCTCCAACATCTCTGGACTGGGATAGAATCTGATGGCCTACACTGCTGGATGAAAAATGGCAATTTGATGATGTTCTGTATCTAGGGAAGAGTTTCAGGGAATGTTGTCTGTTTGTCTCTGGATTGCACTTCACTTGAGCATAGCTCAGTGGAAGTAAAGCGCAAGTAAGCTACACTGTACTGGATGCCTACCTTGAACTTGTGTTATTGATGTGGGTTTTCATCCAGAAGAAGAGGGGGATAGATTGGAGAGGAGGGTAGATGATTTTTCTCTCCATGTCTCACTTGAACTTTATCAATTTATATCTACTTGATCCCAGCATCAATTAAAGCAGTGGGAAGGGGGAATGCTATGTGGGAATATAAAGCAATCACATAATCATAGAATAAGGCTGGGGAAGGGACCATAAAGCATTTCTATTCTACCCGACAATCTACAGTCTAAACTATTCATAACATCTCTGACAAGCCATTACCTGGTGTCTAGGTATAATTACAGTTCATAGGGCAGCACACTCTAAGTGTGGATACCACTGTACTGAGAAGGATGCAGTGTACTCAAGAAGACCCTCCCACTCTTACAGGTGTAGAAGTTTGGGCCAGAGATGCTCACTCTCCTGACCGTGGGCTTTTTATGCTGATAATCTGGTTAGGTCACTGGTCAGAATGCTGGATGACAGTTTCCATCTTTAGTTCTTGCAATTCCAGGAAGCCTTATTTACTACATGGTCAGCCTTATTTACTATGACATCTCAGCCATCTGCAGGGGGTTTTTTCCAGGATCCTCCCTCACCCCCATACTGAAATCTATGGATGCTCAATTCTTGCATCTGGCCATGTGAAACCCATGGGTATGAAAAGTCAGCCCTCAATATCCATGGATTCCACTTCCCACAAATACTGTATTTTCAATCCTCAGTTGGCTGAATTCGCGTATGTGGAACCCACGGATACAGAGGGCCAACTGCACTTTCCTGTGCAAGGAAAAGAGCTTAAGATGAGGTGAGAAAAAAGCCAAATGGTCTGCAAACATTTGTGGCCAGCACTTCCACTGGCTCTGTTTCCAGGTTTTTTCTGTTCCTCTGCCACAAGTCACTGTGACAAGCCACTCTAGGAGGCCCGTCACGCTGCTCTGTGCTCTGATTTGTGGCCTAACCTTTGTTGAGGGATCTTTTGTCCCACCAGACATCTTGACAGCCTGCTCTAGGCCGCAGATGTGGATGCTTGGACTTCCTTCCTTGATGCTAATTTTGTCATTGCAACCCATGGGCACCACTACCCAACCAGCCCCATTTCTTTCTCTTCCTTCTGTTTATTTTCAGTCATAGAGTTTGCCAGTATGATGGTAAAATATTTATGTATTTTATATTTTTAAAGAGTCAATTAAAATAGAGTGAGCCATTACTTTCTTCTGAGGTGCTGAGAACCTTTCAATCAACAAGTATCTACTGAGCTCATCCATGTGCCAGGCATTGTTTCCCTTAGAAATCCAGTTGATTTGTTTTTTCAAATCCCACCTTTTCTTTGAATTACATATTTTGAAATTGACAAATCTTTTCCTTTTTAAACATCATTTTAATGGTGTGTTTAGGTGACTCTTCTGCTCCCCTCGGTCACAAATATGTCAAGAGACAGAGGAATAGAGTCTGTTCTACACCAAGGAGGTAGTTGGCACTCAACAAATAAGTGATGTGGAACCAGGGAGCACTTAGAAAGCACACTTATTAAGGCAGAGATGAATGCTCAGGCTTCCAGCAACGGGTCTGCGTGAGGCTCCTTCAGAAAGAAGAGCTACAGCTTCTTATCATCCCTTCATTTCAGCAACCAGACTTCCCCTGTGGCTCCTAAAACCCAAATTCCTTTCTTTCTACTTCATAGCTCACTGGTGACTAATCATAACATAAATGCATCTTTTAAGCTGTAAATAACCTTGGACATGCAAAAGTCAGAGATGCATTAAATCACAAGGAACATTAGTATGGAGCCAATAGTAGAATCCAGGTCTCCCAGCTATCAGCACATCCTGCTATAATAACATGAATCCAAGGATCCACCAAGAAACAGACTCTGAAAGACTTCTCTTTATCATTTGCTGACAAAGTGAAAGTCTAAGAAATGCTTCTTAGCTAGACAGATGCTCAATGTATTCTCCAACACTCATGGTTTCTCCTCCCATGTGAACTAGGGTCACCGTAACCTGAAGGAAACACTTCTTAAATCTTAGTTCTAGGAGGTTTTGTTCACACTTCGACCTCGACAGTGGCAGGTTGCCAGTTCCCCTCTTTCAGGCATAATGGTACCTGAATTATTATGTGAGAGGGGATCCTTGGGATGACTTTGGCTATTGTCTCATGAGGCAAATGGGCTGCTTCTTAGATGAACCCTGATAAAAGGAGAGGCAGAGTCACATCAAAGGCAGCACTGTACAGCACTTTGGGAGGCCAAGGCGGGCAGATCACCTGAGGTCAGGAGTTCGAGATCAGCCTGGCCAACATGGTGAAACCCCATCTCTACTAAAAATACAAAAATTAGCCGGGCATGGTGGCGAGTGCCTGTAATCCCAGCTACTTGGGAGGCTGAGGAAGGAGAATGGCTTGAACCCGGGAAGTGGAGGTTGCAGTGAGCCAAGATCATGCCACTGCACGCCAGCCTGGGCGACACAGCCAGATTCCGTCTCAAAAAAAAAAAAAAAAAGCAGCACTGTGGAGTGCAGGCAATCAGGGGGTGCACAGTGTGGGTATGCAGAGAATTGAAAAGCAGTAACATTGACTAGCAGTCTGTCTGCTCTTCACTGTCACCATGTGCCAGAAAACGTAAAGAATGCCAGTGATAAAACACTCCTTCCTGAAATATTTTTTTCACCAATGCTCTAACATTTAGAACAACAGCTGAATTTACATATAAAAGTTGATTTTACATATAAAAAGTGTGACTCTCCTTATAATGAATGCAGAGAACTTCAGTTTCCCAGTGGCTCTGATCTGCACAGACTTGGCTATGCATGTATGCATGTTTTTTTTCCAGAGTTTGTGGCTAGCTGTTTGGAATCATTCAAGCTTTGGTAGCCCTCTGTGTCTCTGTTTCCTATGGCACTATGTACTCATGTGCATAAATATTAGATTCAAAATAAAAAATGATATAACAATGATAGTGTATTAGTCTGCTCTGAAGGCCATAAGAAAATATATCACAGATGAGGTGGCTCAAACAACAGAAATTTATTTTCTCACTTTTCTGTAGGCAGGAAGGCCAAGATCAAGGTGTCAGCAGAGTTGGTTTCTGCTGAGGCCCCTCTCTTGAGCTTGCGGACTGCTGCCTTCTCTCTATGTTTTCTCATGGCCTTGTTTTCTGAGCACATGCAGAAAGAGAGAGGGCTCTGGTGTCTCTTTTTCTTACGAGGACACCAGTCCAGATTAAGGCCCTACTCTAATAACCTCACTTAACCTTAACTACTGCCATTAAAGCCACATCTCCAGATACAGTTGCATTGGGGGTTAGGGTTCCAACATATGAATTTAGGGGTTGTGGGGACACAATTTAGTTCATAACAGATAGTGAATGTAAAAAATAAGAAACGGCCAGGCGTGGTGGCACACACCTGTAATCCCAGCACGTTGGGCAGCCCAGGGAGGCAGATCACCTGAGGTCAGGAGTTCGAGACCATCCTGGCCAACATGGTGAAACCCTGTCTCCACCAAAAATACAAAAATTAGCCAGGTGTGGTGGCGTGTGCCTGTGGTCCCAGCTGTTCGGGAGGCTGAGGCAGGAGAATCGCTTGAACCTGGAAGGCAGAGGTTGCAGTGAGCCAAGATTTTGCCACCGCACTCCAGCCTGGTCAATGGAGCCAGACTCCATCTCAAAAAAAAAAAAAAAAAAGAACAAGAAACAGAACCGTAATTACTTCAATTCTATCATTTGTTGTAACTATGCAGTGTTTTAATTTGTGTTTACAGTTAAAAAAAAAAAGAGAGTAGAAATTGCAAAGTGTTAAATTTTTGTTTGCTATATGCAAATTTTTTTTCATACCCAAAGTATTTTACTGCTTTGAAATAATACTTTTAACATTTAAATTTATTTTTCTTTAGAAATTGTCACTCCTGGCCAGGCGCAGTGGCTCATGCCTGTAATCCCAGCACTTTGGGAGGCCGAGGTGTGTGGATCACGAGGTCAGGATATCGAGACCATCCTGGCCAACACGGTGAAACCACGTCTCTACTAAAAATACAAAAATTAGCCGGATGTGGTGGCGCATGCCTGTAATTCCAGCTACTCAGGAGGCTGAGGCAGGAGGATCACGTGAACCCAGGAAGCAGAGTTTGCAGTGAGCCAAGATCGCTCCACTGCACTCTAACCTGGTGACCGAGCTAGACTCCATCTCAAAAAAAAAAAGAAATTGTCACTCTTATAATTGCACTTGTTATTAAACAGAAATATATTGTTCTTTATTGCTACAAACATGTATTAGGTTGGTGCAAAAGAAATTGTGGTTTTGGCCATTACTTTCAGTAGCAAAAACCGTAATAGCTTTTGCACCAACCTAATAGGCTTTCCACCTTTTGCAAAAATCATACATTAATTTAAAACATTTTAGTCCACAACTTGATTCCTTTCTTGTACTGTAAAATGTTAAACTTATTTTGACTGGCTCAATAATGGCCAAGAAAAAAAATTTTTTCACTGTATTTCTTTACCAAGCATTTTTATTTTGTCATTGTATGTCAAATACCCACTGAAAGTGACAGAGGAGAGGCTCTTGGTCATAACTAGACAGGACAATGAAAGGAAGCTTAGCAAGTCGTCCTTCTAGGGTCCTGAAACCTGATGTTGTCCTAGGTAAGTTTTCTCTGCAGAAACGTGGCCAGGTTCTTTTTTTCTTGTATGTGTGGCCTGGGGAAAGTGAACTAATAAGTCCATTCCCATCCGCTCAGGACTCGCTCCCATTTTCTTCCTGTTTAGGCCTTGCCTGACCCATCAAAGGCATTGAGCACATACCTATGGGTACCCCAGCTCACAGGTGCATGCCATAGTCACCCCAAGAGACAGCCCTGGGCCACCCTCTCAGGCCTGCAGTGTGCACCTCAGCAACAAAGGCTGCCCTCAGGAGGACTGACCTTGGAAATAGGCTCACGGCTGTCAGGCTGGGGAATACTGTGGATCGCATACCTGGATCCTGGTGGGTAGGGCTTGAGTCAAGCACTTCTCTTGGCCCTATAGCCTCTTCACACTGTAGAAGAGGCCGGCAAACCTGGTCATCTAGGCCTGAAGGAGTTACTATTGTGGGCAATGCATGTTCACCGGTGGATGTGATTAGTTTGGAAATGCAGGTTGTGCATGGTATACTAGTATTTTGCAAAATTTTCTTGTCACCAGCTCCTTGCATCACCTGCTTCACGGATCTTAGGTGTTGAGTTACTCACACAGGATCCCAGGAACTGCCATAAGAAGGCCATTGAAAAATCTTCCAGCAGCTTGATTCTCCATATGACAGGGAGAACTTGATACTTGATGGCTTATTTTGTTTTTTGTTTGTTTGTTTGAGACAGAGTCTTGCTCTGTCACCCAGGCTGGGTTGCAGTGGTGCTATCTCGGCTCACTGCAACCTCCACCTCCTGGGTTCAAGCAATTCTCGTGCCTCAGCCTCCCGAGTAGCTGGGATTACAGGCATGTGCCACCACACCTGGCTAATTTTTGTATTTTTAGTAGAGACAGGGTTTCATCATGTTGGCCAGGCTGTTCTTGAACTCCTGGTCTCAAGTTATCCGCCCACCTCAGCCTCTCAAAGTGCTGGAATTACAGGCGTGAGTCACCACGCCCAGCCCTTGATGGTTTATTTCTGACTCTACAACAGCTGTTTGGGAACCCTATAGACTGAGGTTGAGAGAGACACAGAACCTTTTCCTAAAAGATAAAAACACAGCATATTTTTTCTTCTTCTGGTATTTGAACCAAAATTACATGAACATAAACAAAGACTACTCTTCAAGTACTCTTTATTCAGTCTGCATCTATATTTGTGTTTATATACATGTTTGTGCATGTGTGCACCTGTGCACTGTGGTACAGAAGTGCACACACGTGTGTGTTTGTACCTTTGGCTCCCATAAGTCCTACTGAGAGTGATTTGTTTTGAATACTGATGCCTGTTTGGGTGAGATTTTTTTATCTTAAAGGTATAAGTAGAAGCTGTGAAAAGGTACAGATCAGAGACTATAACATCCCCTGAGGAACTTTTCAGAGGTTCACACTTCATGCGCCAGACTCCCTTATTTCAGGATAAGTATTTGACATGCTTTGTTACCTGATTAAACCTGCATGTGTTTTGTTCTGGCTTATTACTGTCTGAGGCACTGCGTTGTGAAATGAAAATTACTGGCATTTGCCTGCCAAATGCACTGATTCAGAGAATTATGAATTAGGATTCTTTAATTACAGAGATCAGCACCTGATAGGTTAATTTCAAAAGCAAAGCTAACTACATGTGCTGTATTTATTTTCAAACTAATTCTATTGAATTACATTTTATTTAAAAGGTCTCATTGGTCCCCATTAATAAATAGCATTGTAACAAGAGAACAAAAAACAATAAACAAAATGCTTCGTTAAGACTCGATATAATTTCACCTGGGCTGCAGAATTAAGAAGAAAATTAGATTTTCATGAAATAGAATTCAAACACCAGTGATTCTTTTGGTACATTATTAAAATAGTACCCTTATTTGATAATATTATAGACTACTCTTATATTTCAGTTGAAAATATTTAGCTTCATGGCATTAGATGGTTTTGTTTGAGAACACATAAAACATAGTGATTTGTGGGAAAAAGAGAGAAGATTCTAAGCCCATATTATTTTCTCTATCTTCCACTGATGTTTAAATACTAAAGAAATTGCTACAAATGATGTCTAATTTTTTATTTTATAAACCATTTTATTATAGTTAATAGATGTTAAATTGAAGCAACAGTAACAATTTAGTGTGACAGTCTACCAAGGCACTTCTTGTTTTGTTTGTTTGTTTGTTTGTTTGTTTTGTAGTTCCCAGTGTCTACTGTTGCCATCTTTATGTCCATGAGTACCCAATGTTCCCACTTATAAGTGAGAACATGAGGGATTTTGTTTTCTGTTTCTGTGTTAATCCACTTAGGATAATAGGATAATGGCCTTCAACAGCATCCATGTTGCTGCAAAGGACATGATTTCCTTCATTTTATGGCTGTGTAGTACTCCATGGTGCATATGTACCATATTTTTTAATCCAATCCACTGTTGATGGGTACCTAGGTTGAGTTTTTGTCTTTGCTGTTGCGATAGGGCTGTGATGCACGTGCCAGTGCATGCGTCTTTTTAGTAGAACGATTTGTTTTCTTGTGGATATATACCCAGTAATGGGATTGTTGGGTCAAATGGTAGTTCTGTTTTAAGTTCTTTGAGAAATCTCCAAACTGCTTTACACAGTAGCTGAACAAATTTACATTCTAACAACAGTGTGTAAGCATTCCCTTTTCTCCACAGCCTTGTCAGCATGTGTTATTTTTTTGATTTTTTAATAATAGACATTCCGACTGGTGTGAGATGGGATCTCATTGTGGTTTTGATTTGCATTTTTCTGATGATTAGTGATGTGGAGCATTTTTTCATGTGTTTTTTTGGCCACTTGTATGTCTTCTTTTGAGAAATGTCTGTTCATGTCCTTTTGTCATTTTTTTAAATTGAGTTATTTGGTTTTTGCTTGTTAAATGGCTTACATTGTTTGTAGATTCTGGATAGTGGATCTTTGTTGGATGCACAGTTTCTGAATATTTTCTCCCATTCCATAGTTTGTCTGTTTAGTCTGTTGATAGTTTCTTTTGCTGTGCAGAAGTTCTTTAGTTTAAATAGGTTCCATTTGTCCATTTTTGTTTTTGTTGCAGTTGAAAACTTAGTCAAGAATTACTTGCCAAGGCTGATGTCCAGAATGGTATTTACTAGGTTTTCTTCTAGGTTTTATAGTTGTAGGTCTTACATTTAAATCCTTAATCCATGTTGAGTAAATTTTTTTTATATGGTGATAGTGAAAGGTAGGGGTCCAGTTTCATTCTTTTGTACATGGCTAGCCAGTTATTCCAGCACCATTTATTGAATAGGAAGTCCTTTCCTCATTGCTTGTTTTGTCAAAGATCAGGTGGTTGTAGGTGTGCAGCTTCATTTTAGGGGCCTCTATTCTATTCCATTACTCTATGTATCTGTTTTTGTACGAGTACCATGCTGTTTTTGGTAACTGTAGCCTTATAGTATAGTTTGAAGTTAGGTAATGTGATGCTTCTGGTTTGTTCTTTTGGTTAGGATTGCTTTGGCTATTTGGGTTCTTTTTTGGTTCCATATGGATTTTAGAATAGTTTATTCTAGTTCTGTGAAAAATGGCATTGATAATTTGATAGGAAAAGCATTGAATCTGTAGATTGCTTTGGGCAGTATGGCCATTTTAAGAATGTTGAGTCTTCCGGTTCATGAACATGGAATGTGTTTTCATTCGTTTTTGTCATCTGCGACTTCTTTTAGCAGTGTTTTATAGTTCTCTTTGTAGAGATCTTTCACTTCCTTGGTTATGTGTATTCCTAGGTATTTTATTTTTCTTGTGGCTATTTTAAATGGGATTGCATTCTTGATTTGGCTCTTAGCTTGAATGTTATTGGTGTCTAGAGATGCCACTAATTTTTGTACCTTGATTTTGTATCCTGAAACTTTACTGAAGTTTTTTATTGTTGCTGTTGTTTGTTCGTTTGTTTAGAGGAGGCAGCAAGTACAGTGTGGGGAAAGTTAGAGAAATGAAGGCAGGTTCTCAGCCTTCCTGTATTACTCTGAACAGTCTGGCTCTTGGCCCAAAATTGCACTCTCCAATCAGCAAATCAAAAGCCTAGAATTAAATAATCCATCCTCCAAGAATGTAGTTTAGCCTGCCAGCTGTTACCCATCACATCACAAACATTACCATCTTACATGGTACTCTCCTTAAGACAAAATGTGGTAAGTATAATTTTTAATACACATACTTCTCCAACAGAGGTAGCTTCTTCATACATATCTGCTAATATGTTTGATGGCAGTGATTGAAAACTGATGTCTGCAGGCAAACCTTGGTGAGGTGTGGTATGAAAATAGTGCTTTGGCCACCCCATCGCCATGTGGTAAGCAGATCTCTCTAATAACCGGGTCTAGTTGGAAACATAAATATGAATGTCAGATAAAATATGCAAGCTGAAGATATAGTAGTTTCACATCTCCACTGGATATATGGATCATACCTACAGGTGTTATGCAAAGATATGGAATAAATGGGGTTTACCAAAGAGAAAAGGTTAAACATTAGAAAAGGCCTAGGCTGAAACTCCAGAGTGAAACACATTTTAAGTAGCAGATAAGCTCAGTGAAGGCGTCTGAGAGAGGTACAAAGAAAACCAAGAGATAATGGTGATAGAAAACTCAAGAGAAAACAGTTCCAAGAAGGATGAATAGGTCTGCTCATTCAACTTTTTTTTATTTAATAAAATTTAATTTAGCTGGGCATAGTGGCTCAAGCCTATAATCTTAGCACTTTGGGAAGTCAAGCTGGGAGGATCCCTTGAAGCTAGGAGTTCTAGACCAGCCTGGGCAGCAAAGCAAGACCCTGTCTCTACAAAATATTTAAAAATTGGCCAGGCATGGTGGTGTGCACCTGCTTCTTTAAAAGAATCAGTGTGTAGACTCGTAGCCTGAGGATCTAAGATCTAAGCTGTTTATTTTTAAAGGGTATATCCTTTATACTTATTTTAAGTTTTTTTCTTCATTCCAAGCAAGGCATACACATCATAAAATTTTTTTGAAGATCCAGACAGTAGAGCCAAAATAAGAAGTTTAAGTCTTCCTCTACTCCCGTTACCCAGAGGCACAAACTGTCAACAGTTTCTAAATTTATTTCCTCTGGTGGTGGTCTTATATTTTATATGAGATGCCTCTATGCTTTTTAAGAACTGTGCTTTTTTAAGCATATGTATGCTAACCCATAATTTCCTAAGATTCTCCCCAGAAGCAACACATCTTGGGTGCTTCTCAAGCGTGTTCCCAGAGAATACATTATCTAGGTTATTATTTAAATGATTTTCAAGTGAAAGAAAACTGCAAAATGTTAACAACTTTTGCATTTTAATATAATGTGAATGCAAGCACAGAAATATTGTAGGTAAAGTGCAGGTTTCTTTTCCTTTGGAAACTCTTGTTTTACATAATTCTCCAAGGTGACATTCCTTTGGAAACCCCTTCAGACACAATATTATTCCCTTCCTCTCTTCTACCCAGGGTCTTTGCTATCCCTTCATACACAATGCACAGGCTCCTCATCCCCAGATTACTGACACTCAAAGGAAGACACGCCTACCCCAAAATGAATAGATGCATCTTACTTTGATATTGGGGTTCCCTGTGACTATTCTTTGATTCTTCACTGTGATATCCTTTGCAGGTAAGCTCACCTTATATGTAGCATTAAATTTGCCTCACTTCTTGGGATGGTATACAAGATAAACTCTCTTTTTACCAAATTCTGATCATCAAAATAAAGTTCAAGTTTTGGAAGGATACTTTTTAAACTGTGATATTATTTCCTTAAAATGACCACAACATGATAAAATTTTCTGGCCATTTGCACACCATGAATTTTGGTGGCCTTTTCTAGGAACTAAAGGAGAGAAAATTAAAGACCATGTAAAGTTATGTATTAGTTTATATTTACTTTTGAAGCACTTATTGTATGTTTCTATTACTGATTTATAACCATATGATAGGAACTTCCATCTTTATATATATTTCCTAGTTGTTTTAAAGGTACTGAGGCTGTACTATACTAAGCCTTCCAATAAGAACATATGTTGGGACTCAGTTCTTGGTTTAACATAAATTCTGAGATTCTGTGAATACTAAAGTGACCCAAGGCAAATGAGAGAGAGATAATTCTTAACAGTAGAGCATGATGCTACAACTTTTCTGTGGTTTTGCTTCTTTTTATTTTAAGAACAACATATAATGAAAAGCAAATGATTTTTTTAAAAAATCGTTTTGTGAATTTTCTTCCCATTTTAATAACCAGGTCAGATGAGTTGCATGAATGATTGAATTATAAAAGTGGTTATTGTATAATGAGTGCTGTTTAGAAATACTGACATGTAAATTACTGAGTTAGTGGTCTCAAATAGTTAAACTCATTCGTTAGAGAAGAAATAAAAACTGTGTTTTGCATATGTCAGACTCTGTTCTCAGCACCAAGAGACTTTCATGCAGAGCCCTTCATCTTCACCATCAAAAGATTCACAGCCTGCTGGGCGAGGCAACGTATAGGCAACCAGCCTGATAGTGTCATTGCTATTGGCATAAGCGTAAGGAGAAATAAATTCTGCCTGGAATCTTGGAGGACGTTCTACTGAGAAAATAAAGGTTATCCTATATTTTACAGAAAGAGGGAGACTCTGGAAGTGAGGAAAGATATTCAAGCTGGGGGCGCCAAGGGTATTGAGGCCTGACTCTGCTTTGATAGTGAGTCTGGAAATGAGGATGGAGCTCAGAGGAGAGGAGTTATTTATACGTCAAGCTACATCACCCTGCATGGTGAGAGGTGAAGCCAGCTGGGCTTCTGGGTCGGGTGGGGACTTGGAGAACTTTTCTGTCTAGCTAGAGGATTGTAAATGCACCAATCAGTGCTCTATGTCTAGCTAGAGGATTGTAAATGCACCAATCAGCACTCTGTAAAACGCACCAATCAGCACTCTGTAAAATGGACCAGTCAGCAGGACATGGGCAGGGACAAATAAGGGAATAAAAGCTGGCCTCCCCCAGCCAGCAGTGGCAACCTGCTCAGGTCTTCCTCCATCCTGTGGAAGCTTTCTTCTTTTGCTCTTCTTAATTAATCTTGTTGCTGCTCACTCTTTGGGTCCGCATCAACTTTAAGAGCTGTAACACTCACCGCAAGGATCTGCGGCTTCATTCCTGAAGTCAGGGAGACCACGAACCCACCGGGAGGAGCAGACAACCCCAGACGTGCCACCTTTTAAAGAGTTGTAACACTCACCGCGAGGTCTGTGGCTTCATTCTTGAAGTCGGTGAGGCCCAGAAGAAACTCTGGACATATCTGAAGAAATCAAGTCCGGACACAATGGGTTCTAAGAAGTCAGTGACAATTGTTAAATTGGAGAGCAGCGAGTGAGGCCCGTCCCTGCCAGGACAAAACCAAGGCAGTAGCTTGTTCTTGTCAGTCTGCACCCATCTGAGGGCTCACAGCATATAGGGGAAGTCCTATCAGGAGCATGACAGTGAATGAGGCAATGCATCAATAGGACATATGTTGAGAGAAACTTTCCACCGCGTCCGCCTTTACTGACTTCCCCCTCGTGCCTACAATTCTGTTTGTAACCTTCTCCAGCTTGGTCACAACTATTATTCCCAGAGCCATCCCTCTTCCTAGCAACTGGAAGATGAGGTGTTCCTAGAATCTTGAAGATCTCTAACCATGAAGCTGTGCAGAGCAGTCTTTGAAGGAGGAGGCTGCCTCTCAAAGCTCCACGAGCAGCAGGAGTCTGACTCCAGCCTAGATGACCTTGGAAGCCAGAGCAGACTTCTTAGAAAACAAGGCTTCTTTGCTTCCTCACCTTTTACATTTTCTCCACTTGTAAGTTCTGTCTCTGCCCAAAGTTAATTACAGATGACCCAATGGATCTGTACAGATATTTACCTACGGCAATACCCATTGTCATTTTATGTGTTTTGGAAAAAAAAGAACCTACATTTCTAACAATAAGGAGTTGGTTGGATAAATTATGGTATATCCATACAATGTTATACCACATGGTTGTTATAAATGATGGAGAAAAGAATATGTAATAACAGTACAATGATCTTGATTCATAAATGCTAGAATTATGCATGATTTTTTCTTCTTTGTGCTTATATACAATTCCTAAATTTTCTATGATGCAGATAAGAAAAGGGAAATGTTTTAAGAAAAGGGAAATGTTATTTTTTAAATCAGCAGTGGTTTTTTTTTTCCTCTATTTTGAGGCCCAAAGACTCTTGGATTCAATACCGTTTAAAGCAACTATAAATTTTTTAAATACTTAAAGCACATGTTCATATATAATTTACCTAAGAAACCAAGAGTACATTTCTGGACATTTCAAAGCTATAATTTCAACTGTGATCCTGGAAACATAATAAAGCCTCAAGAGTAAAATGCATGAGTAAAATTTGTGTCTCCATCAAAACCCCTTGACACACACAAATTTTATTTATGTGAAGTTTGGGCAGATACCATCCTTTTTATGATTACTGAATCCTATAATTTAACAAACTATCTCTTTTTCTCTTTCTGAAGCTTGGAACTTAATAGTTACAAATACAAGTGTATAATATGGTAGAATTTTTTAAATCTCTCATGCAATTATACCTTACTGCTTATCATAGTTTAACATTAGTTTCAGATTAGCAATTTAAACAATTTTTTATTACTCTGATTTTGGAGATGTCAGAAAAAGCTTCATAAATATTCCTTTTTGTTAGGAAAGAGCATTCTTATAAAATGGAAACTCTGGGGTGGGCTAGCTGAATATGCTCTATAAAGAAAATACAGAAAATGTTAAAATGATGAGCAGATCTTACCTTCCAATTGCCTTAGTTAATCCTTGGAAACCAGGGAGACAGTTTTCAGGAGGTTGGGTTAACACTTAAAAGCCACCTGGGTACCATACAATCCAAGAAAGCAGCAATTCAGAAGAGCTAATGGTACTTTTGAAAAGTGCTTTACTTATTCCTTGGGGGAGTCGTTCAGACATAAGGAAAATCTGGCTCAGATGTTCGTGGTTTTATAGCTGCTATATCCAAGAAAGTCAGAGTGAAATATAGGCATTATATAAGAAGCCTCTTTATGTGCCAATGTGCTTTATTTAGTCCTAATTGCAGATAGGGAAACTGAGGTCCCTGAGAATCTATTTATACTTGCCCAAAGACATAACAAACCAGATAATAAAAACTAGACTTCACACAAATACGATACATATTTTTTAAAAAACTTCAAAGTGTGTCTGATTTTGTTCACATGTTCTGAATATTTGTTAATTCATTAACTCCAGATATTTGGACAGCTTGGCTTGATTTGAATAACACTTTGAAATTTAAGGCACAGCCCCCTTCTCAGTGTTATAAAATTTTGGCTCCAGGAATGACTGTAGTTCTTGAAAGTCCCCCATCACATATATCTTCTCACAAAAGTGTAAGAAACATATCTTTTTCTTTAACTCCTGGCTCAGATTCAGGTTGTAAAGATACGTGGTTTTCCAAACACCTGTGTGAATGTTAGCAAGATCCAAATCTGCTTGAGAGACCTGTATGTTTTTCTCTAAAAACTCATGTTTTCTCCACCAAGCACTGATCCAAGATCTGCTTCAAATAGCATATATTCTTTCCTAAAAGATCTTTTCTTCTCCTTTTCAGGAATGATTAGGAGAAGCATGTGCAGTAAGCCTGACTGCAAGGCTGTTAATGCTGAAAAGAAAGGTATTGGCTAGCCCAGATTACTGGAGAGGAGAGAAAAGGCTAAGTGATTTTGAAACCATTTTTAAGAGTGGAGTGGTGTAACTTAAGCTGCACTGGAATGCTGAGGGATAGGGTTCTTCAGACTTTCTCATGAAGGAGATAAAACACCAAAAGAACTGGAGTTGGAGCTCCAAACATTTAGCAAAGACCCAAATCTTTTCAGTTGTAATGGTGTGATATTTAAATTGTTCAAGAATACTCTTGGGCATGCTTGATGATCCATGAACATGTAACATCAACTTGGATTTAACTCTTGTTAAACTGGGTCCTTCTAAAGATCATGAGAAACTAACTGTCCTTTTCTCAGGACTCGATGCTGTTAGTTGGCTAATCATCAGTAGGAACTGCACTCTAAATTTCTTCTCCAGTTAATAGTGACAAATTTGTCACAAATGGTTTTCTCTCTCTTGTTTCTCCCACTTAATCACCAATGGCTTGTGTTTGCAAAAGACAGCTATGCACTTTGAAGTTAGACCTTACAAAATGTGCGACCTTCAACAAGGTGACTTAACTTCCCCAAGTTGCAGCTTCCTCCTCTGTAACCTAAGAGTAATCAGTATCTACCTTAGAGATTTCTTCTCAATGTTATACAAGAAGATGCAAGGTAAAGGATTTAGCCTAGTTCTGGCATGCAGTAATTTAACACAAATAACAGTAACTAATATTTATTAAGTGCTTATTATTTGCCAGGCAAACTTCTAAACACCTTATAAATATTAACTCACTTAATAATATTATTAACCCAATTTTTCAGATGTGAAAGTGGAGCTACCTACTTTATTATTATTATTATTATTATTATTATAGTTTAGGTTTTATGGTACATGTGCACGATGTGCAGGTAAGTTATATATGTATACATGTGCCATGCTGGTGCGCTGCACCCACTAACTCGTCATCTAGCATTAGATATATCTCCCAATGCTATCCCTCCCCCCTCCCCCCACCCCACAACAGTCCCCGAAGTGTGATGTTCCCCTTCCTGTGTCCATGTGTTCTCATTGTTCAATTCCCACCTACTTATTTAAGGTTTAAAAAATGAATAAATAATGCTACTTTCTTACTTTCCCAAGCTGGAATAGAATTGAGAGATAGACATTGGAATCAGCCAGATGAATCTCAAAATATTGCTTTTATTATTGATGAAGGCAATCAAAGGAAATACCTCAGATCTTTACCCTTGCTAATATTTTGTCCAAAAAGACAACATGTCCTCCCACTTACAGATATCACTGAACAATTGCAGGTTTCCTCAGGAAGAGCAAGCAAATTATTACGTGGAGAGAGCCCAGAAAGCATCCTCTTTGCAGGAAGTCAGACCTGAAAACAGGAAAGAGATGACTGAACTGAGCA
Source organism: Pongo pygmaeus (assembly GCF_028885625.2). Lineage (NCBI taxonomy): Eukaryota > Metazoa > Chordata > Mammalia > Primates > Hominidae > Pongo > Pongo pygmaeus. The sequence continues at coordinate 48,613,550 of NC_072387.2, forward strand.
TGCCCAGTTCTTTCTCCCAACTCTTCCATCAGGTAATACTTTCTGCAGTCAGGACAAATAAATAAGGGACGGGGAGAGAACAAGACATTAGGCTAACAAAAAATCCCGTGATATAAAAAAATTGAAGCCAGGGTCTAAGAGGTTCTCCAAATGTCATCATCATCATTATCTGTACTAAGATTCAATTTCTTTATATCCAGATATGTAGGATGAACAAGTCTATAGAAACAATGTACAACATGAGAACTAAAGTTAACAAAATTGTATTGTATTAGAGATTTTGGTTAAATCAGTAGATTTTTGCTGCTCCTGTCACACACACACAAAGTAACCATGTGAGATGATAGCTTTGTTAATTTGCTTCACTTTAGTAACAGTTTACTATTTATATGTATTAATATCCCATAGCATTATGTTGTGAACCTCAAATACACACAATACTATCTATTTTTTTTAAGTTTCATTTCAAAAAAATAAATATTGGAACCTTCAGATTTTAGAAATTTCCATTTCTATCAGTATTGGAAAATTGTGTGTTTCTAAGAATTTGTCTGTTTCATATAAATTTTCATGTTAATTATCATAAAGATGTTTATATATCACCTTACTATCTTTTCAATGTTTGTAATTTCTGTGGCAAATTTCCTTCATTCAGCCCTTGATAAGAATAATATGCACCCTGTCTTACTTCTTCTTAATCAGTTGTGCTAGGAATTTATATATTTTCTTCATCTTAAAAAATTTAATATATTGGCTTTGTTGAATCTGTTGCGCATTTGCTTTCTAGTTCATTGATTTTTGTTCTTATCTTTGTTATTTCTTTCCTTCCATTTTATTTGGTTTTATTATATCTAACTCTCTGAGATAGATACTCAGATCATTAATTTTGATCTTTCTTTTTCAACTACATATATTTGAAAGTCTAAGAATGACTTCAACTGCATACAAGTTTTGATATATATAATTCTCATTATGGTTCAGTTTAAAATATGTTCTAATTTTCATTTTCTAGTTCCACTTTTTTCATTTGCTTTATTTTATATATTTCTACCCAAATTTTAGTGTAGTCAGAGAACATGAAATCTCTGAATAACTTCAATCATTTGAATTTTTACAAGAAAGCTCTATAGCTCAGTATGTTGTCTACATTTTGGTAAATATTTCTTCAGATATTGGGTCAATTTGTTACTTAGTATGTGCAAATCTTCTATATTTTATTAACTTTTTGTCCGCTGGTTGACATTTGGCTCTCTGATTGTGGCTTTGTCTACTTTCCCTTTTAATTCGGTAATTTTTTCCTTATATATTTTGAGGCTATGTTTTTAGAAACATAAATCTAGAATTGTTATATATTCTTGGTGAGTTGTCCATTTCATCATGATAAAGTGTTTTTCTTCATGTCTAGTAATGCTTTTCCCCTCAAAATCTACTGTGTTTGATATGAGAATAACCATACCAACTTTCTTTTGATAAGCATTTGTGTGATCTCAACTTTTGTGTCTGTATATTTAAGCTGTATATTATGTTCCAGATCTAGATATACATAGGAATATTGATACAGATATGATACAAAGAAAAAGATAGATCTATATCTACTATGCTATCCACATCTAAATTTATGTCATTATTACTTTAAAAGTATATTTTACTTTCTAACTACAAATATCTATCTAGTATTTAACAAACTGGCATCATACTATACACGATATTCTGTAACCTCCTCTTTCCTACTTAATATATATTATAGAAGCCTCTATCGATGTCTATGTTATTTTTCAACATTTTATTATGAAAAATTTCAACCACATAGCAAAGTTAAAAGAATTTTATAATACTTGTGTATCTATCACTTAGATTTCACCAATAGTTTACTAAACTTGCTTTATCATGTATCTATACGTCTATTAATCCACATCTATCTCAGTTTAGGTACTGTGATATTGTGAAATACATATTTGGCTATACTGATGATATCTTTACCTAGAAAAGAGTATGCATGCTATGAAAACCTTTCTCTCTTGGTAGGGTTGGATCATGGGATTAAGAAGTGCAGAAATTTTACCTTTTATTTTGCACAGATCTATATCATTTATCATTTAGATGTTATAAAGTAAGCAAGAATTGATTTTGAAAGAAAAAAATACATCTATTTTTTAAAATGCAGATTCTCAGACCTGATCCTTAGACATTCTGTGTCAGTAGGTCTGAGGACCAGCCTCTTTTTCAACCAGCATGCAGAGCGTCTCTCTACGTATGTCCTGCAGGCATTTCTTGAACATGCAATAAGTGCCAGACACTGAAATTAAGCTTTTCCTTGCACTATTGCATTGACCACTCACAACCACCATGCAAATTAGGTACTATTGTTAACCCCATGTGAGAAACAAGAAAACTAGAGGCACAGAGAAATTAGGTAAATTCCCCAAGATCACATGGTGGCAAACAGCAGAATAGGCGTAGAGCCTAGGGTCTGATTTTAGTCCATGCACCTCTGTGAAGAAAAAAGTTTGTTTTTTTCCTCTGCTTTCACACCACAAGCATCAACACATTAGACTTCTGTGACCTCTGGCCACCAAGAAGTGTGTGGGATTTCTTCTCACCAACAACCAAGCAGTCAATTCTGTGGCAGACACCAGATCCGACGTTATCTACCTGGAGATAGCGTCAGTTCCCACAGGTTGAGGGCTCAGTCCCACATGACTGCTCCTGACTTGCAATGCCAATGGCAAGCCCCAGGTTGTTTTGTGCTTCTGACCTACTGACTATAAGTTGGGATTCCCACAAATACCTGTTTGAATTCCATTAATTTGCTACAGTGACTCACGGAACTCAGGGAAAAATGATTACCAGTTTACTTGAAAGGATATCACAAAGGATACAGATGAAAAGGGTAAGGTACAGAGGAAGGGGTATAGAGCTTCCATGCCTCTCTCTATGTATTCCATGCCTTCCCCAGGTGTGCCACCTGGGAGGAACTTCCATGTATTCCTTTATCTGAAAGCTCCCCAAACCCTGTTCATTTTGGGTTATTTTTCTAGAAGTTTTATGGCATAGGCATGATTGATTAAACCATTGGACACTGATGATCAACTTAGCCTTCAGTCCTTCACCCCTCCCTTGAGAATGGGGATGGCTGAAAGTCCCAAACCTCTAATCTTGCTTGATCTTTCTGATGATCAGCCCCATCCTGAAGCTACCTAGGGGATGCCAGCCACCAGTCGATTCACTATCATACCAAAGACATCACCTGGGAGATTTTAAGAATTTTAGGACTTGTATACCAGGACAGGGTGTAAGACCAAATACATATTTCACAGTATCACAGCACCTAAACTGAGAAAAACTCACAATTTTCTCATTTTTAAATGAATTAATTCAAAGAAGAAAGTGTCTACATGAGCCAGACAAGGGAGGTGGCAGCCACTGTCTATACAAAACTGAACAAGACATCTTCTCTCACTGGAGGAAGTTTGCAGTCTATTGAGAAACCTAGAGCATTTTGATACCGTCTGATAAGATCTCTGGTAGGAATAATCGCACGGCATTCAGGGAGCATATGGCAGGGGCACCTGACCCATTTGGGGGGGGTGGGGGTGGGGTTGACAGGAAGAGTTCCTGGAAGAACAATGTAAAGGTGAGACCCGGAGATGAGCAGGAGCCAAGTTAACCAGAGCATCCTGCTGCATGCCTCAGGATGTGACATCAGACAGGACAGGAAATCCAGACCAGGGGGAATCGCGAGAAGAAAGGCATCCTAGCAGAGGGGACTCCACATACAACGCTCCAGGGTCAAGTGAGATCATGGCACATTTCAGTTTTGTGTCACAGCAAGAATTATATTTCTAAAACACAGATGTCATTCTATTCAAAAACCGCTAATGGTTTCCTGCTCCCTGCTGAAAGAGGTCCCAACTCCTTAGCAAACATGCAAAGCCCTTCCAAATTGGCTCATTTGATTTCTACTACTCCAGCCATCCTGAATAACATGAGTGCCCCAGCCACATCCTCACTCACACTTTTCCCTCTGATGAGGTAGTAGCCCTTCTCCCTTTTCTACTCTATGAATTTCTACCTGTTTTTCCAGGTCCACTCAAATGTCACTTCTTCCCTGGGCACCCAGATGAAATGAAATGTTTCTTCATTATTGTTCCCAGAATATCTTTTACATGCCCTAATGTTTGAAATATTGTATTATTAGTTTTTGTTGATGTGTGCATCTGGTCTGATGGACATGGAGCTCCTTGACAGCTCAAATATTTCTCTACCCTATGCCTATTGGGTTGTCTGGCCTTCAAGAGGCCTTCAATAAGTATTTTTTTTTTTGAGTCAGAGTCATGTTCTGTGTCACCTAGGCTGCAGTGCAGTGGCGCAATCTCAGCTCACTACAACCTCCGGCTCCTGGGTTCAAGAGATTCTCCTGCCTCAGCCACCCGACTAGCTGGGATTACAGGCACCCGCCACCATGCATGGCTAATTTTTTTTTTCTTTTTTGTATTTTTAGTAGAAACAGGGTTTCACCATGTTGGCCAGGCTGGTTTCGAACTCCTGACCTCAAGTGTCCACCCGTCTCAGCTTCCCGAAGTGCTAGGATTATAGGCATGAGCCACCGCACTTGGCCCAATAAGTACCTTTGTAACTGAATTGATTTAAAAACCACTTTTGTCCATTATTGATTAGATATTTCCGGTTTCATGTTTTTCCTTCAATTGATGGTTATACTTGCCAGTTTGTACAGCCCACTTTTCAGTTCAAGAAACCTGGCTCTTATAATTTCATTATAAATAAATATCCATTTAAAAATTAAGTGGGGCGCAGGTAAAATTTTGGGCTTAACTAGAATGCTATAAGAAGAGATGTGGAGAGTGATAATTCAGTGTAGAATCCACCTTCAGATTTCATTCCTGGGCACTGGTCCAGGAAATCAAAGATCCCCACAGAGTGCCCCTCTTTAGATTAAGAGATTATTTACAGCCAACTTATGAAGCAGTCTCACAGAGCAGAGCCCGGGAATCTGCATTTATGACAATCTCCAACCCTTGCCCCCAAACATACCCTCCCTGCTTTCCTGCTCCCTCCCAGGTGATTCTTATGCGCAGTGAAGTTCCAGCACCACTGCTAATAACCTTCCCTGGCAATATAATCAGTCACATTTTCCCAGTTCAATTGCACTTTCCTGGGAGGTATAACTGAAAGCACATTTTATTGAACAGCATGAGAGAGGCAGTTAATGGTATGTCAGTGAAATCAAATAAGTAATAAATATATTAAAGTGCCAGTAGTATCTTTGACATGAGAATGAATATAAAGAGTTTGAATTTCTAGTAGTTCCAATCTAAAAAATTGTCGTTATGAGCCAGAGATTTTAAAGAACGATTTCATATTAATTAATTATGCAGTTCTAGGTGGATATATTTGTAGATGGTACTCTTTTTTAAGTCAGGTTCTTGATTTCCTAACATATCCTTTTGCATGAATATTAAATTTGTCAGTCAATAATCACCAGAAGTAATATAACACTAGTAGTGAACATCTGCGTTGACAAGGAAGATGGCAAATGTCACCATATGTTACACGTGATTATTATTATTCCAAGGCCTTATTATTGTGAACTTGTGTACCATGGGTTAAATCATATTCACAAAATTGAAAACCAGACTGCAGAAAAGTACAAACATTTAAAACAGATATACAACACAGCTTTCTTTCATAGGCAGAGAGAGAAAGAGCAGGAAATATTTAAATATATACCATTTGGAATGTATTTAATAATAGTTTATGGCAAAAAATCATATGATTGAACTTTGATGAATATAATAATAATAACTGTGGCACCATTCATTACCTCTTATGTGCCCCAATTGTGCTGGAACTTTCTGTACTTAATCTCTAGTCCTCATAATAATACTTAATCTCTAGCCTTGAAAGAAAGTATCATTTCAACCTTTACAGTTGAAAAAATCATGTGTAGGCAATTGTGTAAGGTCACACAATTAGTTAATGACAACATTAGTTTCTGAATCCAAGACTGTCTGACCTCAAAACTTATTCTCTTTCTCCTTTAGACCATAAACTGCATAGAGCAGAGCCTTTGCCTGTTTTCATTTTCTGCTGCATTCCCAGAGACTTGAACAGAATGTAGTAAATAGTAAGTGCTCAATAAATAAAAGAACAATAGCTTGCTGTCCAAATGAAGAATTTTATCCTTGTGCATTTCTCTACCCTTGATATCCTTTCTCTAAATCCTTAATTCCAGTTTATGACAGATAGTACCCTAAACCAAATAAAAATTATATTAATGATGATAGGGAAAAAATAATAATTAAAATGTTCAATTAATTCAAAGAAGGGCAAGAAAGGAGTAAAAAAGGAAAAATAGGGTGGATGGGAGAAACAGAAAATAAACAGTAAGATGGAAAATTTAAACCCAATATATCAGCAACTAAATTTAGTAATAAGTAAACAGATTGCTCCAATTAAAAGATAAAGAATATTAGACAAAATTTAAAAATTATATCCATTTTGTTTACTTGATTTTTGAAATTCTTCCCTTTTATATCTTTTATAAAGGTGAAAATGGGTTCTCAGAAAGTTAAGAAACTTGCCAAAATTACACAGGTAATGAGTGGCAGAGTCAGGATTTGAGCCCAGCTGTCCATCCGAAGTGCTCCCTTGTGGCCATTTAACCTGGACTCAGCCAAGACCAGGAACCACTGAGCTTGGCAAGAGCTGTGTCAAGGCCATCCTTAGGGGCAAAGCAAAACTGCAGCTGGGAATGGTGAAGGGTAAAGTATAGTCCCACCACAGTAAGGAATAAATGGTCTTTGGGAATGAATAGGATTTCTGGAAAGTGTTAAGGAAGAAACTGACATTGGAAACTGCAGACTTATGATAGAACCAATATATGAAAAATGTGTGTTTTTTTCTCTAGCATTACCTGGCAGTCCTGGTTAAGAGTGGAGAAAACGGATAGTTGATTGATTCTGGGCTTATGTTATGCTGGAAAGTAGCAGAAGACAAGATGGACAAGGAAGATTAGGGTATGAAGGAGAGCTTAACAAAGGTTAACAAAATTTTATTTTGGATAGTGTAGGCTGGATAGGGAGGCTGCAAAGAGAGTGAGTGCAGTGGTAAAAGGACCAGATGCCTGAATGAGGCTGAAGAGCAGGGAGGAAGGGAGAGGGAGGGAGGGAGACAGAGAGAGAGAGAGAGAGAGAAAGAGAGAGACCTAGAAGGATATGAGCCTGCAATCATGGAGAGTAGAATGGGTGTCCAGACCATATCTTGTTAAGGCATCCTAGAAATAAATTAGAAACAAAGGTAGAATCAGTTAGTAGATTTAATTTTGATAGTTAAATTTTGGGCAGAAAGATACAAGCCTTAGGCTGCAACTCACTTCTCATTCTTACCTGAACTACCATTTTCATGAGATTCTTAAAAACTCCAATCAAAGACCATTAAAAAATTCTAAATTCCTCCAGGTAACAGATTGCTTTCTCTGAATCACTCATTTTTTTTCCAAAATGGGCAGGAAGAAAATAGTTAAAATTAGCCACCTTTTTATAATACATTTGCTGAAACCAATTAGTAATTATTTTTTGACATAAGCAGTTGGTGTAAGAGTGATGATAATATATTTACAATTTAAACTTAGTATCATTAATGAGATTGTCATTTCTATATGGAAGCCAGACTGTCATAAGCTGTCCCCTTTATGACAGAGAGTTGCTGTTTTAGCTCTGGGAGGGGAATGGTATCAGTTAAAGAACTCTTAAAAAATGACCCTGCAATAACAATGTATGGCATAATATATTTTGGAAGAGCAGAAATGCGTACAGTTTTTCAAGACTTTCCATACAAAAGATTAGCAATTTTTATCCAATTAACAGCAATTAATTGTTTAATATTAACAGTTAAAGAGTATCTTAAATACCTATCAACATAAGAGTGTGGCTTTTTTACAATGAAGTATTGACATGGGTGGAAACTCCCTGATTCTTGACAATACATGTATCTTTTTGTACTATTCTTAAATAGTCTAATATTAGCCTTTTCTCTTCTAAATTCCCATATTTGGATACAGAGTGAAACTTTCTTTTCACTTCTCATTTAATCAGCTTTGGCACCAACCCCCACCCCCTCTGTCAGCTTGATATTCAGCTTGAGTCTGACCTAATTCTGCTCAGGCAACAAACTCACTCACTTTTGGGTCAAAAATAGGAGTAAGGAGAAAGATGTGGGAGAAGAGAGATATCAAGTCTTTCTTGTGTTAAGATGCATTTGGGCATCAGCCTGATACATTTGGGTACTTTTTAAAATGCCACGCACAGTTCAAAGAGCTGCCTTAGTTCACATTAACCTATGATTGAGTTTAATGCAACCCCACTCGTCCTCTTCAGGCCCAGCTACACAGAGAAAGAGTGGGGTGGAACAGGGTGTAGCACCTGTAGTTGGTGGTTCCCAACCCTTGTGTGTATGTTCCCAATGCCCTTCCAGGCTCTGGAATGACTGGTGCTGTTGTGAGTAGAGGGCAGACCTTCAGCCTTGGCAGCCATTGTAGACAATGATTTCTGCTGCCTGGTCATCTCCTGTGTATCATGTGGTGGCAAAGCTCTTGCATGTTTCAGTAAACAGAGGACCGTCCTTGGGTTTCAGCTTCACTTGACACCATGCCTCTTCTCTCTGCTCACTGATGTGAGGTCTTCCAACTGACTACCGTCACTACAAAGCATGGATCTTGAGGAGTTGAAATCTCCATAATATAACTCAAATTGGGGAAAATATAGTTGAGCAATTCTATTTTGTCATTTTGAAATTTTGTTCTAGAACTTCATTCCCAATAATGGCCTCCAAAGCATAACTTGGCTTTGCCAGAGACTGAGTTGCCTACCTAAAGTCAATTCTCTTCTTTTTTTCCTGCCAAAATACTGTAATTTTTTCCCAGTTGCAGAACATCCAGCCAAAGTTTATGCTTCCCAGTCTCCCTTGCAGCTGGTTATGGACCTGCAACTAAACTCTGGCATGGGAGATACAAGTTGAAGTATTTTGTGGAGCTTGCAGAGTAGCCTTTTACATAAGATAATGACGTGGAGTGTACACTTTGACCCTTCCTCGCCCTTACTCAGTTTGCTGCCTAAAAGGCTGGCACTCTCTTATCACTTGCTAACCATGTTACTTGGTTCTTATATATTATTTTGTATTGTTTTTGCACCTATGTCTTGTTTCTTCAGTGAAAATACATCAAAAGCAAATTAAAGTCGGGGACTGTTTTTTCAAGCAATGTCACACACATGCACACATTTTGGGAGTACAGGTGGGGTTATGAAAGTAGTAGACAAAGCAACCTCTGACACAAAGAAGTGTGTAATAAGGATAGGACTCACCTAGTGAGAATGATAACAGAACATACACAAGGAATAAATACAGATACATAGCAATACATATAGATATATTTTAATCTGTTTATAAAGTAGGTATCTTTAACTGAATTGTAAATGATCACTTTCCTTCCCTTTACACTAATATAGTTTCAGTACAGCCGTTCATGGGTTCAGAACTAAAACTCTTAGAAAAGATGAGATAGAGGAAGGCCACTCACCCTTCACAGCTATAAAGAATCACTAATGCCTGGCTCCTACCATGATCTTAGAGAGAGCCCCTCATTAACCACGAACCAACAGAATCATAACCAAAGAGAAGATTGTCTCCTCTCTTTTATGCCTCATAAGTCCATCTCCTGCGTTACAAGAACACTGGGCAAGCTGTTGAGATGACTTCTTAAGACATAAAGGAAATAATTTAAAGATTCATCACATGCAAATCCTTTTTTCACTTCGGCTTCTTAAAGCAGACATGTGCATAACTACCTTTGTAATGTTTCTATCATATACAGGAACAAAAGAAAGTGTCAACAATATCATAAGTATACTGGAAAAATTCAATTTACCATAAAAATGCTAACACTGGTAGTAGTAGTTAATATAGTGATACTTCCAGGGACCTGGATTCTAACAGAAAACATTTCAAAATTATAGCAGCATTAGAAGAATGGCATTAATAATAAGTAGAATTTATCTCACACATAATAATACAATCACAAGTCTCCTCAATTGTTTGACACTTGAAGTAAGCCAAGGTCTGGCTTAAATTGTGTGGCATCGAGTAGTGATCATTGGAAATGGGGGAGTGGTTTAGAGAGTGGAACCCTCGGAAACAATCTCTTGAAGCTCATTCACTATATTTGGTAGCAAAGAAACCAGCTACCTACCAAAGATTCAGACTTCCCTTCTACAGAGTTGTGACCAGGAAGCAGCTGCCCTGCTATCAAAGTGGGTTCACACAGCCTCAGACCTGGGCATAGGAACATGGATGGGAGTGATGTGTGTCACTTTGGCCTGGCCCGTGAAAACCTTCCTGTGATCTTCCAAGCACTCTTTCAATCCCCATCGCTGGCTGGAACGAAGGATCTGAGGCACTGGGGATGGTGGAACCACAATATAGAAAGAGCCTGGCTCTCTGAAACACTGTGTGGAAAGCTGTTTGCCAAGGACTCACCTTACGTTGTTCTTTAATCAAAAACTAAACTTTGTTCTAAACCAATGAAATTGGGGGTTTAGCCGTCACTGGAGTTAGCTCAGGGTTAATTAGAATGGCAGGCTATGGTGTGCCAGGAACACTTTCCCCTTTCCCACTTCCAGGGCTAAGATATCCCTGCACTAATAGTAATTAACAAGAAGGTTCTTTTCTTGACTTCTCCACTTCTTTGCTCTTCATACTTTCCCTTTGGCATTTTCCCAATAATGTCTCTTTTGAAACACCTGTCAATCCATCTGAGCTCGAGTCTTGGTTTTCTTCTTACAGAGGCTACTACTGCTACCAGCTGAGCTCAGGAGTGAGGGAAATGAGAGGAAGGTGGTGGGAAGGGAAGAGATGATGGGACCTGTGTCCCCTTGGGGGCTTCCTCCTTTACTGTCCTGGCTTCCACATTCTTCCTCTTTTCCACTCCAGGACTACCTGAGTCATACCAAGTCCTGGCTTTTAGTGCTCTGCTGAGATCAGGAGGGAGGCAAAGTTGCAAAAGTGGCTTCTGGACTCCTTCTGGAAAGGACGGAGCCAGTGACTTGCAGCATAAAGGGTTTTGGGACCACACAGAAAACCAAATCCTATTGTGCTTGTGAAAAGGTGGTGATTGACAAAGGGCCTCAAGAGGTCTAACCTGTAATTCTCTCTCTTTTCATTCCCTTTATGTTCCCTAAGGTTGTGCCAATGAATAATTGCCATTGCCATTCTTCCAAGAATCAATTACTGTATCAACGGTAGCTGGCTCTTGCCTGCAATATCTCTGGAATTTAGGTCATGGCAGTATTCTAGTTCTATTTCATTAAGAGGAAACTTGCTTGAGAAACATCACCAATAAAGACATCTTATTGCCTTTTTTGTTGTGTTCCTGGATATGTACAAATTCAGGATTCAGAACGGGGTAAGTCCATTTCCAAGTGTTTATGTGAGCACACATGCGAATGCATGGGTGGGTTCCTATTCACTTCAACATCAAGTGGTCTAGACTGGCACCTGAAAACTGCATCCTGGGGACTGAAATCTAGTTGATTATGGATCTCTAGAAGTATTTGAAGAGTCAGAAGTCCTTATTATTGTCATTTCTATGTCACAACTAGAGCAACATTGACTCAGTGTGAACCCTGCCTCCAACACTTAGGAGCTGTGTAATTTTTTGCCTAGTACTCAACCTCTCTGTGCTCCAGTTTCCTCTTCTGAAATATGGGAATTGTAATGATACCTACTTGATAAGAGTTATATGAGCATAATATAAGATAAATATGAACCCCTGAACACACGCTGTAGTAGTATCCCCTAATTTATATTAGCCAATGCTATTAATAATTATAAAAAGAAGACTGCATTTTCCATGGATTTTAGGTCATGGAAATATTGCATATAAATCTAGGGGATTACTATATCCATTATGAAATATCTCTGAAATCTCTTTCATTTGAATAATCTATGAATCTCTTCCAGAATATCTTCTGACATAAAATAACTGGCATTCACTTACCTACCTCACTAAGCTCTTGTTCAGGTCAAATCAGTGATACATGTAGTTCTCCTGGCCTACATCTTGGCTTCTGTCCCATGCTGAAAAGAGAATGACCTTCCTGAGAGGCGAGTTTCACCATGCCCCCATCTCTGCTGGAAATGCATTAATGGCTTTTCTTTTCTAACACAACAATGAGAAGCTCCCAAGGTGGTCTCTGTGGCCCCAAGCCCACTGGCCTAGCCTTGCCACATGCCCAAAGCACTCACAACTCCAGGAATCTTGTGGCATGCCTTTCTGTCTATTCACTGTTCCCTTGGGCTTGTATGCTGATCTCCATCCCCACCCATGCCCACACCCACTCTGCCTTCACCACAGGCAAGAATATTTTAATATCATTAGCATTTTCTTCAAGGATTCATTTTGAGCATCCCCTTTGTTTTGAAGCTGTTCGCCAATCCTATCCCCTAAGTAGAATTGGCACCTGCTTCTCCAGGTCCTCACTGGATTCCTCCATGCATCTGTCACAGCACTTAGAACTCTTCATCACACTGTTTGTTATCATGACTATCCCTGTTATTCTCCTTGTATCCACAGTGCCTAACATAGTACCTAGCAGGCTTCAGATTGAACACAGGAGATTTCTGTTTGTATAGATATTTCCAATTTCATGTGGTTCCACTTGGAGTGGGGTGCTTAGTAAATATCTGCTGAATGAATGAATGAATAAAGTTCCACTCCTGCTGACCTACTGTCTGACAAGGCTCTTAAATGACACCATGATTTTCAGTAATACTTGTTTATCTGCTTGAATGTACATGTCAATCACCTTTTCATTTTCCAAAAGAATTTTGTTAAAAATTTAAGTTATATCTATAGGTTTTTATGAGAAAATGACAGAGACAGTTTATGAATATTCTCAGACAAAGAGAAGTTATGAAGCGTTGTTTAAGACAATGTCAAAGAATTCAAAAAGCTCCATAGATGTAATGCTTTTCCCTTACTGAACAAGTGTGAAACATTGTAAGAATTACTAATTTGGCCAGGTGTGGTTGCTCATGCCTGTAATCCCGGCACTTTGGGAGGCCGAGGCGGGTGGATCACCTGAGGTCGGGAGTTCAAGACCAGCCTGACCAACATGGAGAAACCCCATCTCTACTAAAAGTGCAAAATTAGCTGGGTGTGGTGGCGCATGCCTGTAATCCCAGCTACTCAGGAGGCTGAGGCAGGAGAATTGCTGGAACCTGGGAGGCAGAGGTTTCAGTGAGACGAGATCGTGCCATTGCACTCCAGCCTGGGTAACAAGAGCAAAACTCTGTCTCAAAAAAAAAAAAAAAAAAAAAACCAGAATTACTAATTTATTCAATGTGTCATAATCAATCAATTTATTCTCTAGAAGCCAAATAATTGTCTTATTTCCCAGTCTCACTCCCTGACCCAGCAATCTACTCTTCTATAAATGGTTATTGTGGTTACAAAATTGGTTCCAAATGCAATGAACAAGCATGTAGCAAACAATACATACAAGATGTTTACGTCTCTCATTTCACAATACCAAGGAATAACCCAAACTACCCTTAATGATGAGATCTACTCTAATCAAAGAAGCAAAAATGGAACATATCAGAGGTTTTGGGGTTGTCAATAACCCAGGTATAAGATGTCAGCTTATGACCAACTTTGTACTGAGGACCAGCTCTCTGAGATGGAACCTGACTCAACCAAAGTCAAGAAGCCATATCCCTTCTCTGATGATGAGTAGCCAGAAGCCTCGACCACAAGTGGACTGTATAACAAAATCAACAAACACAAATTCAAATGCTTACAGAGGCCAGACACACAATGGAAAGAGGTGAGGAAGGCTAAATATGAGGCACTAGACAGTGGTGAGGCATGTGGCAAAGCATCCTGTGAATAGGCAGCAGCCATTTAGTTCTAATAGCATTACCATTCAGGGCCTTTGTAGTCAGTGTTGCCAGATTTTAGGATTTTTAGAAGTTAGAAATCTAGATGTTTATGTGAAATTTCCTGGTTTTTGAAACAGTACATTTTGTACATTATACAACAGCACATTTTGTACATTATACAAAACATGACTAAAAGCGAGATCTGACCTTGGGCCACCAGTTGCAACTCCTACATGAAACTGTAGTCTATGATGCCTCTGAATACAAGGTACTCAGAAAATGAAAGGGAGTTCTATGTTCAGAATAGTCAGAGAAAACTCTAATTTTAAATACGTTCACGTATCATTCCTGAAAATATTCTGACACATGCTGGAACACATGTCCCAAGTTTTAATTTGGAAAAGACAGCTTTGATACCTCCAGTTACCATTCTGAACCTCTTTAGAAGTTAATAGTAGTCCCACAAGGCCAAGAAAGAAAGAAGAAACAAGCCTAAATACAAAAGGTGGAAAGCAGGTTTGAGCTAGACAGTATGTTTATCTTAGAGAATAAGGAACGTTAAAACTGTTCGACACTTTCCAACTCTCCATGTATTTCTTTTTCTTTCACTTGCTCATGTATTTCAAATATTAAATGCTTTGCCTCTGTTATTAACAAAGTGTGTTTGAATCATTCTCAGAGGTCTAACCCATGATGATGACACCACATTCATTAGACAATTTCTATTCCTTTCTAAAAGTTTCGGTCCAATATTAGCAGAACCTGAAAGCCTTCCAACTCACTAACCAACAGATGGCATAACCAACTTTCCCAAGAGACACGCAGCAGCACATAGGTACACAGTGAGAGAATACAAGGTTCAGCTCAGATGTTAGACACTCAGGGAACACTCAACCAAACAACAAAATGGGTGGCAGCGGGGAGAGGAGGAAAGGTTCATTCCCTCTTCAGCTCCCACCCCCAGTTACAAGTCCAGGGCATTTAAGGTCTACCACATTTCCATGTAGGGATGGAAACATTATCTTTCCCTTGAAAGAAACACAGCCTTTGAACAGGAAATGGAGGGTCATCAGTTCGGGCTGGAACACACATAGAATAATAATGACACTACCTTTGCTGGTGTCAAATGTAAATTTGTTCAATAGTCCAGTGGAACAGTAACAAGGCACTTTTTCAGATGCCACCTGCTATTGAGTGTAGAAAATAACAACAAAAAAATACCCTGTCAACTCACCCAAGTCAGATAATTACACAGACTGCAAAACATTCAGGCGCGGAGCTCTGGAAACCTTTTAGGGGGTCCTTTATCATGCCCTGCCTTTTCCAGAATGAGACTAATTTGCTCCTATTTCAGCCAGCTCCAGCAAAGAGAGCGGGTGAAGGAGAGAAAAGAGAATGAATTGTCAGCATTATTGAAAAGACTCATGATTAGTCACACTCACTCCAGGCAAGTTCCTTGCCAGACACCACACCACTCATTAGCAGACCTGAGAACTGGCGTGCCTCCCACAGCTGAGCAACAGCCTTCGGCCTGGCAGGTCCCCAGGGACCCACAAAGCCCTATGTTCTCCCACACCCTGCAATGAGAAAGACCAGTTTGGGCAGGCCTGGGTGCAATTGGCTCCCCAGATGCGAAGTGAATCTGTTCTGTGCCCTGTGCTGCTTCAAATGTAATTATTCAGGTGCTCAGCTGGTGTGGAAATCAAGGTAGCATCTCTTCAGGGTACACTGATGCAGTTACCTGATGGGGCTGCCATTTTCTCCCCAGGTTCCCTTTGGAAGATCCAAGAGATGGGCATGTCTACAGTTTGTCAGCCTGTATGCCCTCATTTCCAGCTACAGCTGTGAGCTGCTGATCTTCCTGGAGCTGGAAACATTTATTTCCCTTGTGTAATACCAGCAATTTTAACTTAGATTTACAGTGCCTACCACTGAACCGTTTAGGGCATTAAAGACTAATTCAATTCATTTGCAAGAGACAGGGTGGGCTGTAGGAATCATTGATGTCAGTAGCCATAGCAATGGGGAAACTGAGTCTGGGAGGCAAAAAGACTTGCTCAAAAGTGTAGAACGAAGAAGAGAAGCCAGGTCTTTGCTTTTCTATTCAGTCTCATCCCATTTCTTGGAGCTACAATCTCATAGAAAAAAAAATGCCATTTCTAGTTAGGACAACAAACTGGTTACTCTTTACTGTATGAAAACACCATTCTCAGAATCACAACTCCATAAAGTTCACTCAAAACTTCCCAAAAAGAGCTGGCTTCTGTTAGAATGAGCTGTGCCTTCCACCGGGATCTGAAAGAAAAGGACAAGGACTAAGTCTTTGTAAACAATCACAACAGACACTGACCATGGTGAACATCATCCCACACATCAGAGTAACATGCCCTCACATGGGTTCTGATGGAGAAGACACAGCTCCCCCATGCTGAGCTCTGCCATTCCTAGCATCAAAAGTACCATATAGCTGGATGCCAGAGCTGGTATTATTTGGTACATACTGATATGCAAATTAGCTTGGATTTATGACACCTAGAAAAAGTGATCCTGGCCCTAAAAAAAAATTCAAGTCCAAGAATGATCATTAACAATATAAGTATGACCCGAAGCACTCAGACTACATGTCTTCACTTGGACTACATGCCTTCAGGTTGAAGACACTTCACCCTGGCTTTGCAACAGAGTCACCGTGATGACCCAGGCAAGTGTGGGAAGTGTGGTAAGGGCTTGGGAAAATTCCTGTGGGTTTTTAGAGTTTTCATAACTCCCTGAAAGGCTGCTAGACCCAACTGCTTCTAAAGGAAGCATGTGGGCAAACTCAGAGATATGGGTGAAGGATATTCTGTGTCAATGGACACCGAGTACTGGGCCAAGAGGCCCCTGCTTATCTGTGTTCATAGTTGGCCTACAAAAGAGTCACAGCTTCCCTCTCTCTCTTTAGCAGGGGGAAGTGGGCCTGAGGGAATGTGGATCAGCACAGCCAGGGCCTGTTAACAAGGTGGCCTGGGGAGTGGGTACTGCCCCCTTGTCTTGTATCAGTCCTCCAGTCTCTGCCATTGGCTGTGCTCCTGAGTGAAAAGAGGCAGAGCCTAGGACAGGAGATAAAGTTAAAGGAACTCTTCACCCGATCCTAGAAGGATTTTGCTTATGAGTTGCTCAGATCTCCTACAGTCTCTCCCACCCTCACGGGTGCTAGGCTGGCAGCCAGTATGACTACTCTTGACCATGGCACCCAGCTTAACTATATCATGGGCACTGCAAATATGCACTGGACTACCTCCGGAAGTGTCTTGGGTGCATGCCAAGAAAACATCCCTCACCTCCTCACCTCCTATTTTTGCATTATTTGCTTTCAGAAGGGAAGTGATAAAAATGGATAATAGCCACTAATTTTTGGACACTTTTTCCAGGTACCACTCTAAGTGCTTTAAGTGTGTTGATTCTGTTAGTCCTCTCCACAACCCCATGAGGAAATAGTCTCCTCATCTGCACACAAGGGAACTGAAACACAGGGAATTAGGTAACCTGCAGTAGCCGTGCAGCTAGGAAGTGGCAGAGCTGAGATTTGAACCCAGAGCCCCATGTGTCCAGCCACTATACTGGTTAAGAAATGATGGTATGATTTCGTGTAGACACAGGTTCTGTGTATCCAATGTACTTGAGAGTATTGGGGAGCATTTCTCCCTCTTCAGTGACATGAGGACACACCTATAGAGGCAAAGGCAATTTGAGAAAATAAGGCCAAGGGCATATAGAAGAAAGGCTTTGTGATCAGTTGGCTTAAGTCCTATCTTGTCACTTACTAGCAATATGACCCTGGGCAGGCTGCTCAGTCTCCTGCAGCCTCATTTTTCTCATCTCTAAAATGGGGTTAATAGGACCCTTAGCTCACAGGATTCTTGAGAGACCAACAGGAATGGATCCATGAAAACAGCAGCTGGCCAACAGTAAATGCTGAGTAAATGGTGGTTTCAATTATTATTAAATATGGTGAGGTAACGAGCAGTTAGGATAAGATGAAGTTTAAGAAAAGATTCGAGGTCGACATTATCTTCTTAGTTGTCAAATTTGTCACAGAGACTTATGAACCGTAAGTAAGAAATTTCTCTTAAAATGGTAATCTTGGAAATAGCTCCCTTTCCTCTGCTGGCTGCTGTCACTACTTCTGCTTCTGTTCTCCCCAGGATTTGGTAAATAATTCAGTTATCATGTCACAGCTCAACCTGGCAGCTCCACTCCAAGCCTCAGCCACAGCTATGCCCACTTCTCTGTGGGTTTGTGGGAAAGGTGCCCCTGGGCAACTGTGGTGAAGGATTCAGTCACTCATGTAAGTGTTCGGGAGCAGGCACAGCTCCACCCCATCCCTTCCAATCAGCATCATCTGCGCCGTGGCTGTTCCTCACAGCTTGGCAACGTGCTGGCAGGTCGCTGGCCGGGAGCCTGCATTCCTCACAGAGGTCCTGTCACTATAATAACCATATTTTCTCTTGTGGTGAAGAGTAATTGAATTAAATTGGGCAGCATTTGATCCTGACCATACAAATTGCCTGATCCATTTGAGGCCTCTGTGAGGTCACAGGCAGGAAGGAGCAGAGCAGTAAGACAGATGTCCTCGTCCCATGAGCCTGGCTGTTGGGTTCTCATATCAGTGCATACCCAGAGACCCTCCTCTTCCACGTAGAACTCTCTGCAGGGAGACGGGGTTCTGCAGGCTGGGGAGAGGAGGAGGGGAGTCCCCAGGCATGTGGGGAGCACAGAGGAGCTGGCAGAGAGCAAACTGTGACAGATACTATGAGTCGAACACATGGACGTGCAGATGTTTCAGCAGGAATGGATGGAAGCACAGGGTGATGGGTGACACCTGGAAATAGGAGCTTAAAAAATACTCTATGGAGCATGAGGAGCAGGGATCAGGGACTGGAGTGAAAGCTGGCAAGTCAGAATTCAGAGTTTTGTGCTGGTGACATCTCAGACTGTTCGTGGTTTAAAAGTCACATGTCTTTGGCAAACAAGCAGCCCAGTAGTCTTTATCAAGAGTAAATTATGTGGGTATTCTGCTTATCTGAAAGTAAATAAGAAACACAGATGCCTGCCTTTAAATGTCTAACTAGCTCTATTTTCCCTTCTTTCCACAGATAAAATTAAATATAGACATCAAGATCTAAATGTATCAGTGGGTGCACAAAAGGACCCCAGGAGGGGGAAATGGGGAAAATTTCAGGTGCTTATGCCTCCATGCACCCCTTTCTCTGTCATCCTGCCCTTGTCTTCACTGTCCGCCCACTGAGACCTGGGGTCACTGCTCACTTTCAGACAGGAAATTGAAAGACCTTTGCAAACACTTGGTCCCATCCCTCTCAACTTCCATTTCCTAATCCCCAAAGGCCAACGTGGAAATAAAAAGATGCTTTCATGTTGAAGGCACCTGGGAATCAGGCTCTGCTTGTAAAACACTGGTAAGGTTGGCTTCCACCCTGAGAGAAGCACCACCTCTGTCACTTCATCCTGGAGGTCCCCCTTCCTGGCTGGCTGTTCATGAGTCATTGAGTTACTAGACAGAGAAGAATACTTTATTTTGTCTAGTCACTCAGGGCATTCCAAGAAGCAAAAAGTGTTGGGATGTTGAGGACAATAAGTGACAGCCAGGCACAAGAGCGTAGTAGGGTAAAAATTACTGTCCTCCTAAGGAGCTCAGACGATATGGCTTCTGGCCGTGTCTGTTCTCATATTATTGCTCCAGGAGGAGGTGGTGGGAGGATTTCCCCTTCATTTATATTCAGAAGGTTTATTCTGTGTGTGAGGATAAGAATCTGTGGGCTGAGAAAGAAAGGAAGTCCTAAAAACCCAATAATTTTTAAATTATGGGTTATGACACATTAATGACTCCCAGGATGGGGAAAGTTTCCATCGGGACATATGATTCAGCCTCATAAGAGAGCCCAATGCCTCAATATACACCAATTTGGTTGCCAACCCAATAATCCTCTAGAGTCAAACCAACCCTTTCCAAGTGAGAGCCCTCCCAAGGGATGCGATGAGTCACCATTACAGTATTGAAGGAGCAAAGGAGGCAAGTTTGCTGCACTACACAGAACTAGCGTAAGACTTTAAGATGAAAACTTAAATGAAGATGAGGGATAGATGAGTCTACCAAAGGTGCTCTGGCCTAATATAATCTTCCACACATGACTTTGAATAGTAGTATAGACTTTATATCTGCACATTCACATTCTTGAAAAAAGGTTATCCCTAATCGTGTGGCCACTGTTTACTCTTTCTCTTTTATAGGCCATTAAACTAAATGAAAAGTAGTTTAAATCTAGTCCTAAAGCAAGTAGGTGTATATAGTGCAGGCAAGGAATCCCCACAGTACAACCTGGCAGACCATAGTCAACTCTCTAGGGCCGACTGTAAAACTCAGCTGGTGCTTTCTTGGTCTCTTTTACCAGCTTTGCTTCCTGCATGTTCCTCAATTATGTTGATCTTCTGCAGGTTTGTGACCTTCTCCTCTCACTCCATCCACCCTCCACGCAGGAGTTTATTAACAGCTGTGGAGGGTTTCAGCTGCCATACACACACTATGTGTATTAGTCAGGTTTCTCCTGAGGGACAGAACTAATAGGATAGATATCTATATCTATATCTATATCTGTATCTATCTATCTATCTATCTATATATATATATAGAGAGAGAGAGAGAGAGAGAGACAGAGAGAGAGAGACAGAGACAGAGAGAGAGAGAGAGGAGTTCATTAAGGAGTATTGACTCACAGGATCACAAAGTGAAGTCCCATAATAGGCTGTCTGCAAGCTGAGGAGAAAAGAAGCCAGTCTGAGTCCCAAAACCTCAAAAGTAGGGAAGCCAACAATGTAGCCTTCAGACTGTGGCAGAAGGCCAGAGACCCCCTGACAAATCACTGGTGGAAGTCTAAGAGTCCAACAGCTGAAAACTTGGAGTCTGATGTTCAAGGGCAGAAGCATCCAATATGGGAGAAAGATGAAGACCAGGCAAGGGGTGGTGGCTCATGCCTGTAATCCTAGCACTTTGGGAGGCCAAGGTGGATGGATCACCTACGGTCGGGAATTTGAGACCAGTCTGGCCAACACAGTGAAACCCTGTCTCTACTAAAAACACACACACACACACACACACACACAAAATCAGCTGGGCATGGTGGTGGGTGCCCGTAATCCCAGCTACTCAGGAGGCTGAGGCAGAATCACTTGAACACAGGAGACGGAGGTTGCAGTGAGCCAAGATCAAACCTTCAGCCTGCCCTTCAGCCTGGGCAACAAGAGAAAAACTCTGTTGAAAGAAAGAAAGGAGAAAGAAAGAGAGAGAAAGAAAGAAAGAGAAAGAAAGAAAGAGAAAGAAAGAAAGAAAGAGAAAGAAAGAAAGAAAGAAAGAGAAAGAAAGAAAGAAAGAAAGACAAAGAAAGAAAGAAGAAAGAAAGAGAAAGAAAGAAGGGACGGAGGGAGGGAGGGAGGAAGGAAGGAAAGAAGGATGGAAGGAAGGAAGGAAAGAAGGAAGGAAGGAAGGAAAGAAGGAAGGAAGGAGACTGGAAGACTCAGCAAGTCTACTATTCCATCTTCCCCTGCCTGCTTTATTCTAGCCACACTGGCATCCGCTTAGATGGTGCCCACACAGGTTGAGGGTGGGTCTGCCTCTCCCAGCCCACTGACTCCAATGTTAATCTCCTTTGGCAACACCCTCACAGACACACCCAGGAGCAATACTTTGCATCCTTCAATCCAATGAAGTTGACACTCAATATTAAACATCACACTCTGGAAATGCTCAGCTCCAGATCCTGAGGTCAACACTCTCTCCTAATCTTCAGTTCATTCAACGAACATTGATGGAGAACCTGCCAGGTAACAGGCCCCAAGCTGGGCAATGGACATAGGGAAATGAATAAAATGTGATGTCAGCCATCAAAGCTCACATATGATTTTATGTCCAACTACCTACTGACTTTTTCACTCAAACCTATAGTAATAATAACAACAATAATAAACCTTTTAAAAAAATCTGCTGCTGTTTGTTGAGAAACCTACCAACCTGCCCCATGCTGGTTGCTCAGTGTAAAGCACTCTCTGGCCCTCAGAGCTCACATGCACAGCCTTCTGCTGTGCTTTCAATATTTGTGTTTTCTCCAAAACTCTCATGTTGGAACTTCAAACCCCAGTGTTATGATATTCAAAGGTAGGGCCTTTCGGAGGTGATTAAGTCATGAGTATAGAGACCTCATGAATGAGATTAGCAATCTTATAAAAGTTCTGAAGGGAACTAACTAGGGTTTTTTTTGTTGTTGTTTGTTTGTTTGTTTTTAACCCTTTCGCCTTCCACCATGTGAGGACACAGTATTTGTTCCCTCCAGAGGACGCAGTAACAAGGCACCATCTTAGAAGCAGTGACCCAGCCCTCACCAGACACTGAGCCCGCTGGCACCGTTATTGGACTTCCAAGGCTCCAAAACTGTGAAAATTACCCAGTCTGAGGTATTTTGTCACAGCACCATGAACAGACTAAGACACCTTCCTCACTCATAGACCAGGTAAGTCTTGGGTATAATATCTTAGTACATAGTCTCATCCTAGCTAACAGCCTGACTATGACAAGTGGGCAGGAACCAGGCCACACGTCGATAATGATGTGTTATGGTTTTAAGATTATGGTGCTTCTCATCTGACTTTTGTATTTATGATAAGAAATGTAGGACGTTGATAGATGATAATTCAAATTTAAAGTAAAAATGTCTTACTATTGCCCTTTTACACTTCCAGAACAGTAAAGGGCATTTAGAGATTGCAAACTGAGTTTTTTTTTAAAAAAAAAAAAAAAAAAAATTCTTTTTGCAACTAGTTCTCAGAGTGAATCAGAATATTCTCAATAGTATATAATTAGAAATATATATATATATATAATGGAAGTTGAGTTTGTCACACATATCCCCAAATTGTTGTATTAATTAATACTTCTTTATTGATCTTATTGATTCATTCTGTAACTGTCATAAATTTGAACTTACAAACTAAATGTCTGTTAACAAAATGCTGCTTTTATTTTTTTTCATATGCTGGAGTTTTCCATGAGATTTTATTGGGGAAAAACATATGTAATGCTAAAGAAGTTTGAACACCGTGGAGCAAACCTAAGGATTTAGCTGCACAGGCAAGGGCCTTCCAGCACTGGCCCCGCCTGCCTTTTCAGCCTCAACTCCCCTCTCAGAACCCCTTACACACTGAGGAGCAAAATCACCAGCTCTCCTTCCATCTGAGTCTTTGTTTAAACATGTTGCATCCTCCTCTGGAATGCACTCCCCCTCCTTACCTCCCATGCATCCCCTTGAATGTCACCCCTAGGAAGCCATCCTGACCTCTCCAGGGATAGGGTCTGTGTTCCCACATAAATGCTCCTCCAGCACTTCCCACCATTGATGTAAATTTTGCTTGCATGTCTGAGTTCCTAGACGGGAAGAGCAGTCGCTTACTGATATTTATTTACATAGCAGCTATTCATTGCCTGGCTCATAATATGTGCTTAATAAATGTGAATTGAATGAACAAATGAATAATTTAAATAACAACCAGGATTTAGTCCTTAATGGATTTGAGCTTCTATATTTCTAAAATGCTCATGGCTGACACTGAATGCCTACTAAGCATCAGGAACTGCCCTATTTCTACGAATTTCTTCTTTAATCCTCAAAAACAGTTCTATGAGGTAGGTAGTATAATTATCATGCTAATTTTTCAGATGAGGAAAATGAAGTACAATGAGGTGATATGACTTGAGCAAGTTCCCCAGCTAGTAAAAGGCACAGAGACACTTGACTCTAAGGAGTCCACCATTGTCCTCTACGGGATGCACCGTACTGCTTACACAGAGAAGTCTGCATGCAATAGGCCTTCCTTTCCTCTTTCCATTCTATTTACTTGAATCTTTTTTTTTTTTAGATGGAGTCTCACTCTGTTGCCCAGGCTGGAGTGCAGTGGTGCGATCTTGGCTCACTACAGCCTCCGCCTCCCGGATTCAAGCGATTCTCCTGCCTCAGCCTCCTGAGTAGCTGGGACTACAGGCACGCGCCATCATGCCCGGCTAATTTTTTTATTTTTAGTAGAGACGGGGTTTCACCATCTTGGCCAGGATGGTTTCGATCTCCTGATGGGGTTTGAAAGTTATGCATGTTAGAATTATGCCTAAGATAAGCATTAACAAGATTCTGAGATGGCATTCTTTGAGTACAGCGTAAACTTTAGAACATGTCTTCTCCTTTAGCAGGACTGGGGCCTTGTTTCTTTTTGCCCTGATTTTGTCCATCTAGGTTGGGCTCTGGACACTGAGGGGTCATGGTAGTCCTCGGTCTTCCCTGACTCACCGCTGGGTGGCAGTACACCACACTTCCTTTATTCCTGCTCTTTTATGCGTGCGTGTAAAAGTGGGAGCTCTGCTTTAGGGACCACTCTCCAATTCTCAATCTCCTCTTTTGCTTTTGATGTAAATTATCTCTTACACTTTTAGGTAATAGCAAATATTGTTTGTGTCTGTTTTTATGCACTCGTTTAGAATGACATGGAGCTTTGCCAAAGTCAAACGAAGCACATTTCATTAGACCATTTTCGTGGGGAGGTTTTTCTTACACAAAATTATCTACAATTAAAAATGCAGAGAGATTTTCCCCGTGTGGCACAGCTTTTTAAAAGACAGAGTCAAAACCTTTATCGAAAAAGCAATTTATAATGCCAGTAATTTTCTACCTCTGTCCTGCTATTATCAAGGACAGCAGTTTTTAAAAGAACTGGCTCTGGTCTCTCTGCTCAGCCTGTTGTGCTCACATAATGGCTTGTCTGTAACTTCAGCCCATTGCCGTGGAAGTCATTATGCCACACGCCCAGAAGGGTGATTTTCTGCAGCATCAAAGAGGAAGCAACTGGGTTGAAAATGAAAAACAATCTCTATACATGTGAGAGAAAGAAGCATGATGAGGTGAGAAGGACCCAGAGAACATGATTTTATGTGAAAGAGTGCTATGAATACAAGTTTTCAAATAGAATATTATCAGAACAAGACAATAATACGTGAAGTGAATAAAATAATTTTCCTAATGGCCTGTTCCTTCTCTCAAATTTTCTACCATAACACATGGTTAGAAGGTCCCAAATAAATGGCCCTTTACAGCTTCTCTGACATTTCCGGTAGCAAACATTCCAAGTGAATAATTTTATTTCTTTCATAAAATCCTGGAAGGGAATCACAAAGCTGCCTGGCTTTAGATGAGGTCTGGGTCATCTTGTCCATGCCTCTGCCTTCAGGAAGGTTCAAACTTACTTTCCTAAGCAGATCAGACTCTACACTGGGAAATATCATGAGCTACTTTTTCTGAGGCCAGGGACAAAGTTCTCTCAGTGTACTGAGTCAAATATTTTGTTAAGGAAGGAACTTGGGATCTGGAGTCAGGGGATTCCAGTGCAAGCCTGGGCTCCAGGGTTTGCCCACCCTGCAAACGTGGACAAGTCACGTGACATCCTTGTGTTCAGGTTGCCTCATCTTCAAAACCGGAAATAATAACCTACATCACAGGGTTGCTCCAGTGGTCAAGTGAGACAATGGATGTGAAAGGGCTTTGTCAACTGGAAAGTGCTCTTCAAATGTCACTTATTATTATTGTTCTGCTCGGTCCATTCATTTTTCTCTGCATGAGTTGAAGAGTACAGTCCTTTACCATTAATCTGCTCCCATGGAAAAGATGTTGGCTTCTACCTGCGTGCACTGGCACCACCAGCCTCCGCAGCCTGGAAAGGAGGTATAATCTGAGGAGGAAGGAGGAGCGTGAGACCCATGTGTACAGCAGCAACTTCCTGCCTCCCTCCCAGACAACCTGGATCTGTGCACTTTTGGCAACTCAGTATGGGTCTAGTGTTAGAATTGTGGGGTGAGGGATAGGAGATCTGGATTCTGTCACTATCTGACCATATGACTTTGGGTTATTTCTTCACTTATTTAGTAACTCATTCAAAATAAATAGTGATTAGAGACACAGGGTCTTGAGCCGGGCAGTCTGAGTTCAAATCTTGATTTCCCGCAATGACTTGAGAGGTGATCTTAGGATAAATACAAACACAAGCCAGCACTTACTGAGCAGTCATGTACGCAGCACTGTTCCAAAAGCATGACAGATACTAACTCAGATGATCTGTGCAACAACCCTATGAAATTATCTCAGTTATTACTCCCATATTATAGATTAGGAAACTGAGGCCAAAGTGCTTCAGTAACTTGCCCAGGGTCACTCTGCTAGCAAGTGGCAATCTCGCACACCCATCACAATTATGCTGAACTCCTTAAAGAAATGTGCCAATATATGTGAGTGCTCAGAGCGGTGTCTGCTACATGGTAAATACTCCATGTTAGCTATAATTGGTCGTGTATTAAGGACTCATTATGTGTCAGTAACTTCGCTAGGCGCAAGGAAGATGTACGAGCCTCCAGCCCCACCCCTTAAAGATCACAGACATTTTTATTTCTTATGGTTCTGGGGATCAAATCAAAAAGGCAATGTATAAAGATGGAGGTGTGCTTTTGAAGGTGAAAAGCAAATGCATTTGGAAAGCAGAGTTATCACAACTTTATTTTAGCAGAATATGACATAATGTCCAAGTAATAAGAAAAACAATTCAAGAGATGCCTTATAACAACCTTCTGGTTGGAATACACATCACCTGGTGCTGTGGCAAATGTCTAGAACCTGCTCTGTTGGCCAAAATATTTGTAGTTCTTAGATTTGTAGTGTCCTATTGACTCCAGCTCTGCTGTCATAACTCTATGCTTGGTTATTTTTCTCCAGAGTAGGACACTTAGTGCAATATGAAATGTCTCTTTTCCAAGACTTCCTGGCCATTCACCAAACTATTGGTGAACTCTTCTAATCACCCAATCAACATATATTTGTTGAACACATACTATTTGCTAACCCTATCCTAAGGGCTAAATTTGCTGATGCTTTCCTGAATTCATATCTATAGTTGTGGATTAATTCTGCTGTAATTTTTGTATTACAAGGATCACAGAACAAATACGACAGGAATTCATTCTTCCTTGTATCTCCAAAGTGTCCTATAGAAGAAAATTGAGCCCAAAACAGTTTGTGAAGATATCAAGGAGCACCATGGTTCTTTTAGCACAAAAGACAAATTTCTGAGGGAGGTAAGGTCATAGTAACAGGATGTTAATCTGATTTTCACAGGCATTTCTTGACCACCTATTCTGACCTAAATTCTAGAATATGATATTTACCAGATGGGCTACCTGTACCTTGGACAAGTTACTTAACCTTTCTGGACTTTAGTTTCTTTATCGTTAAAATTTGGAAAAAAATAAAATACTTGTAAACACTTAGAAAACCCTTATTACTCCATCTAGTCCTCTTAAAAGTGCTGTGCAATAGATGTTGTTCCTTTTTTGCATTTGCTAGAACCAAAGCTCAGTTTCATGACTGGAACGGCCTACCTAAGTTCTCAAAGGGAGTAAACAGCAAATGGAGACTGAAATCGTTTCTTTATGACAAGCGTTTCAAAAGCCTGTGCTCTTTTCCCTGGACCAAAGGCCCAGGACAAGGAAGAATTGCGGTTGGTGAATTTAAAAGCTCAAGAGATAGGTGCCAGATTTTATTATTATTCAACTCAGTTGTCCTTATCCTAGTTAGTCGGACACTCTGGCCCCTGAATTTCTTGGTATCTGTGTTTGAAGGTCAGTGTTCAGAGAACTTCTCATAAACAGTTTCAAAACAGAAATGCTCAATTTCAAAGGTAAGCAAAGCTAAATTGACTTTAAAGTCAGAAAGTTCCGTTCCCCCAGTTCCATAACATGCTTTGTGTGCTAGAGGTCAAGTTTTCCCAGTGATAAGGGGGCTTAACTGGAAGTTCTCAGAGCAGGAAAGCAGATCCGGACTGCCACAAAGGTCATCAGTGGAGGGATGGCCCTGAGAGGAGGGCTTTATCTAAATTAACTGGCCACTGGGAGTCAGGCACGAGCAAATGCATTCTCTTTCTGCCAAAGGTTACACACCTAGGGTGGCAGCTGACACCACTGTGACTGCTTCTAACTACGGCACATGCGATGAAGAGATGATACCAATATTTAGGTAGCAAGTGAAACTCAGAAACTTCCTTTGGGAAAGGTGGTGGGTTTTAGTGTCTTTAGGTTCAAGATGGTATCTTCCACTGTTCCTCCTCCTCCTCCTCCTCCTCCTCCTGTTCCTCCTCCATTTTCTTTTCATTACCCATTCTTTCATAGAACAGTAATCAATCTATCTAACTCAAAGTCTGTTCTTTCATATATCTGTGTTTAAATTTTTTTTTTTTTAGATGGAGTTTCATCTTGTCACCCAGGCTGGAGTGCAGTGATGCGATCTTGGCTCACTGCAACCTCTGCCTCCTGGGTTCAAGCGATTCTCCTGCCTCAGCCCGCCGAGTAGCTGAGATTACAGGCAGCTGCCACCACGCCCAGCTAATTTTTGTATTTTTGGTAGAGACAGGGTTTCACCATGTTGGCCAGGCTGGTGTTTGTAATTTTTTATTTCACTAAAACCTCAGAAGATATACCTTACACCAAGCCCTACCAGGTACTACTAAAGGTGTGCATACATTTTAATATACTCACTTCAAGAAATTGTATCTCCTTTGGGTCCTATTCATGCCTGTCCCAGCAAGGTGCTGATGAGTGGTCCTACCTTATTACGCTACATGGAGTTAAGCATGTTGGAAGGGCAGCCAGGAAGTTTCAAGAGACAAATCTGGGATAAATACCTAATGAAATTAGAATAAATTACTATATTCAGCGGTAAGAGGCACTTAGGATAGTCCCCAAAGGAAAACTATAACAACACTTTAACTTGTTTTTTAAAATTAAACAAACAAACAAAACCACTATGAAAAGAATCCACACTCGAGCAGCATGGAATGGAAAATGCAGCAAAAAATTAGCCAGGTGTGGTGGCTGCCCCTGTAGTCCCAGCTACTCCGGAGGCTGAGGCAGGAGAATCCCTTGAACCCGAGAGGCGGAGGTTGCAGTGAGCCGAGATCGCATCACTGCACTCCAGACTGGGTGACAGAGCAAGACTCCATTAAAAAAAAAAAAAAGGAAAATGCAGCAAAATGATGGTCCTTACCCCAGTCACTTTCCAGTCTTCCTCCTGGAGGCCCTGCTGAGAGAGAGGAGGGCAGTTTGGGATGAGATGTGCAGAGTTGCTCTAAGCCCGGCTGCTCCAGAACCCAGCCACCTACACAGAGACCCTTCTGCTCTTAGGCCATGGCAGCCCCAGCCTTTCCCTGAGCTGTCCTTGGCTTGCCATTTTGAGAGTCAGAAGAGAAACGCTCCCTGATCACCCAAATGGTAGCCATGCCTCAGTCAGGCCAACAGGACCCCAGGAGCTAACACGAAGGCCACAAGCTGTAGGCTAACCCCGACCTCCCATTGTGCTCAGAGACCACAGGCCGTAATTCTCTGTGTGAAAATGTTGTGTAAACTTGGCAGCCATTAGCATATTCACCCACGGCCTCCTTGTCAAAATGATTGCAGTCCTTAGAGCCTTTCCTGGGAACCTTCTTTACTAATCTCTGTGGTTCCCCTCTGAGCACTCCATAGAAAATGCTTTCTTCTTTGATAATTCAGGTCAGATTTGCAGAAGCCAGATTCAGAGAGGGCTTAAGTAATTTTCCACATTGGCTGCCTTTTGTGCTCAAATTTAGATGAAAATTGCTTAATTCTGTGCTCCACTCTGACTGCATAGATTTAGCTGAAAATTCTTTAAATCATAAAAGCCCCAAGACCCCTCAATTTAATTCTACCCACCCTGAGCATCAGTAGGGGTGCTACATATATAACTGGAAAGGGAGAAGGATCTACCTTCATAACCCAGAAAAGAGAGAGAATCTTGATGATAGCAAGGTATAAAATGTATTATGCCATCACAGGATTTAGTATGTGAAGCTAGTGTGATTTCATTAAAAAAGCCCCAAATTGAGAGACAGAAAACCTGGATTCAAGCCTTATTCCTACCACTTAAAAAGTAACAGGTTCTTAACCTTTACTTGCATCATAGGCTCCTTGGAAGATCTGCTGAATGCTTTTGAGCTTTAATCAAATACACACAAAATTTGAGGCAGCATTGCACAGGGCCAGCCCTCAGGTACCAATCTCTCCCCAGTCCACCTCTACAATATTTTTCAGTACTATCCCCACAGGGCCCATTCATCCTGCATTAGGAGAGAAACCATCTATCAAGTTATACTTTTAATGTTCACAATGCTAACTGTCCCACATAGCCCCGAGAGCAAAAGCAGAAGAGTGTTGGGAAGTTTAATCAACAGGTAGTATAGCTCCGTCTCGTCCTTGACTTTCATGAAATGCTAAAATTATCCCCAGCTCCTTAGAGCGTTATTTGCAGTTCCATATGGTTTATATCCTAGCAATCTAGCAATTCATCAATCTGTTTACATACTGATGTTATACTTAGATTGATATTTAACTCTCCTCAGCATCATTGCCTTGCAAAAGATTTATAAATGACTACTTTGCAGTAATAGAATAGATATTGCACTAAATGGAAAATAGTAATCATTTAGTTACAAATCATAGTCCCTTTCTTCTTATTTACACATACATAACCACATATTTACACACAAGCATGTAGAGCTGGCTGTGTCAGTGCCCCTGACTTTGACAAGTATGTCAAATACTGACTGTTGATTAGTGAAACAGCAACTAAAGTTCTGGATATAAACAGCCTCACGTAAAAATGCATATAAAGGAAATACACAGCTATCAATACACACCTCCAAAGTGTGCATTTGTCACTTCCTTCTTCTACTTGTTTTCATTTCATGATATATGTCATAGTGGTATTTAAAATCTGTCAGGAGACATCAACAATGTATGAAATAAACAGCCTTTTTTTCTGCTACTATAGCACCATTGAATCTTAAAGTTGGGATTTTAAAGGTTGTTTACTCTGGCTTCGCACCCAATGCAGGAATTGCCTTTTCTGTGATCTTGATAGATGGCTATACAAGCCTCTGTTTGAATACTTGGGTTGGGGAACTCATTTCTGCACAGATGTAAATATTAGGAAGATCTTCCTTACATCAAGCTATACGGTGTCTCCAGCAATTGTCATAACGATACCAATCAAACTTGTCTTCCTCTTAAAAATGCTCTTTCTTTTATGTTTCCCATCTTAACTAATAGAACCACTAATCGACCACTTCAAAACCAGGCCCTACACAGCCTTCTTGTTTCCATTCAATGGATTACCAAACCCAAGTGAGTCTGTCTTTCTAAAATAGCCTCTTGGGCCTGCTGCCTTCTTTTTGTCCCAGGGATTTTGTTGCCTCTTTCTTGGATTATCGCATTAGCCAATAACTGATCACTCTGCCTCTAATCTCACCCTTTATGGTCCCTCACCCAAGTTGAATCATCAAGACTTAATTGGAAAAGGCCTGCAATGAAGCCCTATAACATTAAAGGATGAAGCGTTTCCCCTATGATCAGGCTCTGGCTTACCTCCCCAAATGTATGCATCAGTGCTCCTCCTAACACCCTTCTCATTGCCTGTTCCAGGCCAGCCCTATGGAACAGTTATGGTTACTTCCAGGAAGGTGCAGTGGTTATTCATACCCCATATGTTTTCATGAATATTGTTACTTTGCCTGAAAGACGGTCTCCTTGGTCTACGTAGTGAAGTGCCACTGATCCTTCATGGCTGTGCCCTAGCATCCACTCTCCCTGACCCCCTCTCTGTCTCACTGTACCTTCACCGAACCTTTTATCCACCTCAATCACAATAACTATTGTTTTTAGTGGTGTTTGTTTAAATGTTTACCTCCCTACTAGAATGTAACCTCATGAAATTATCCATGCTTGGAGCCCTGGGGGAATAGCAAAGTAAATGACTTGCAGGAAGTAGCATAGCTCAACCAGGCTCTGCATGTTTGTTGCAGGAAGGAAGGAAGGAAGGGAGGGAGGGAGGGAAGGAGGGAGGGAGAGATGGAGGGAGGGAAGGAAGAAAGGAAGGAAGGAGAGAAGGAAGGAAAGAGGGAGGGAAGGAAAAAAGGAAGGAAGGAAGGAAAGAAGGAAGGAAAGAGGGAAAGAAGGAAGGAAGGTAGGGAAGGGGGGGAAGGGGGGAAGGAAGGAAGGAAGAAGGGAAAAAGGGGAAGGATTGAAGAGACAGGAAGGAAGAGTGGAATAAGTTGTCTTCCCACACCATAGTCTTTAAGGTTTACAGACAGCTAGTCCTACCCTGAATTTTGAAAACTATCTTAAAATACTATTTTTTCCTAAACATTCTTCAATTATTCTTCATAAAATACTTTTTGCAGACATTTTACTCTCCTGATAGTTCTATCTGGATGAGTTCTAGAGTGGAACGAAATATCCCATGTATGTCTGACCAATTCTGTAACTATGCCCTTGGTTGTACAGCTGTGACTAAATACACCTAAAGCAAGTTATCTGTTCTATTTGGTATATACTACGTCTAAACTCCACCTACCCAATATTTCTTTCTCATGACTTGCTTCTGTGTCATGATGTCTCATTCTAGGAATGTGCAGTACACATACCTCCTTCTCTAGACACCTCACTAGCCACCATCCCTGCTGCCCACATGACCCTTGTTCCCCTGACCACAGCTGATGGGATGGTTTATAGGCCTCTCAGCTCCTCCTGGGGCCTGGACCACCAGTTCCTCCTTCTAGACATTGAGCTAAGACCCATGGAGGATGCGGCTAGATGGCGGTGGGGCTATGTACAGCTGGGGAAGCCTTTGATTAATGTGCACACTGAGGAGTAAGCAGAGAGATTCAGTTAGCAGAAAGCAATGGGCTAATGGGACAGACACCAGAGAAAAAGCGATAAGAGATCCTACAGGAAGAAAGAGAGGTAGAAGAGAGGGAGGCAGGGGGAAGGAGCAGGAGGAGGAAGGGAGCTGCCTCAGTCTCTGGTCTAGTTATGTGAAGTCCAACTGGGCTTTGTTCCTGGGCGGGGGTTGGGGGGTGACTCTAGATCCTTTCAATAACCGTATGTATATGCTCTGCATGTATCATTAAAACAGTAGGACCCAAGGCCATTAGAAACGTAGAGGACTGTGTTTTAGCTATACAGTCTCTAGTCTTAGCTGTTCCTGAGAATTTGTCCGAAGATAATGATGCCCTATCAGCACTGAAACTTATTCCTGTGCCTCACCATGGTGCCTCCCCCCAGGACACACTTACACAAACACCGGAAACACACACAGCATTTTGTTTCCTTGAAACCAGGGAGACTTAACCAGGACTCTTAGCCTACTGATTTTTGTGTATCAAGAATCAAGCATTACATTTCCTCCTATTAAATGTAACATTTTTGTATTTGTCCATCATGCCAGTACTTCACAATTTCAGATTTCATTAAGTCTCTCTTCACAACTTTAGGCAACGTGTTCCCTGTATCTTTCAAGCTAGTGACCATGTGAAGAAAGAAAATGAGAGTTGGTATGGCCAGGTCTTCACGAACCCATGAGAATTCCTTATTCTATCCCAGTCTCTTCTAAAAAATTACAGGTCATTTCTTTAATCATCTAAACCAGAATTTTGAAAACTAAGACATTTTTTCATTTCTAGTCCTCTGCACCTTTTCCATTCTCCATGATTCTCCAGACACTTGGATATTGTCCCAACATATTACATTATTTCTTCCCGCCTCACGTTGGCTCAATCCTTTCTAGTCTGATCTGAAAATCGTTTCTCTTTGTTGTTGTTGAAGAAAATTGAATTTACAAAGGATTATGGAAATTTTTTCTGCCATGTTGGAGGCAACATTATCCCTACCCAACCCAAGCATGAGATTGCCTCCTTCATGTTCTGGACTAAAATATTTTGTCCAGATCTCAGTTTCTCAATTTCTCAAATTGAGAAGGTTTCCACAATTTCTCAAATTGTGGAAAGCTAGGATAATCTCTACCCTGAGTCTATCATTTTGAAACATAAAAGCATAATTTCTCACTCATTTCTTTTCAAATTCATTTAGTCTGGCTATACACACATAAAAGACAACAAGCATAATAACAGCAGTGAATATTTATTTTTTATTTGCCATATACAAGACACTAGATTAAATACTTCCATTATCTCATGTAATCCCAATAGCGTTATGAATTTCTGTGTATTAATGTAATAATAATTTATCTATAATGTATTAACTATCCACATTTTTCAGACAAAGAGATACAACTTAGAGAGATGATGTGGCTTGCAAAGTGATATTCAGGTATCAGACATTAGAGCAGAGATTTGAGTCTAGTCATGGTTTCCCTCCCCATTTACATCTATGTCAATGAAAGCGGCTAGAACTGATGCTAACTCTCTTAGCCACTGCACTCATGAAAAGCTAGCTCTTGTCACTATCATTATCATTGTTATTAATCCCATTAAGATTTCAATGCTAGTCAGTGGTGATGACGAAACTTGAACCTTGGATGATCTGATGCCTCTCAACGTGGATACCAATAAACCCAAAGCCAACAATCTGGTACATCAGCCATTGATAGACATAAATCCTCAAACTATTCATGGATTTTATTCAAAGTTGTGTTTGTAAGTTAGTCATTTAGAACCCCAAACACATTTCCTCATGGAAATAATGTTTTACATAGGACCAGCCCATACAAATAAAGCTGAAATATTCTCCATGTATAATTAAAACAGGAGAACCCATGACCATTATAAATGCATAGTGCTGTGTTGTAGCCATACATTCTCTAGTCTTGGCTGTTTCTGAAAATTTGTCTGAAGGTAATGATTGCCCTATCAGCACTGAAACTCATTCATGTTGAGGTCTACATGAGAAAGGTCAAATGATTCTTTAGTGTAGTCATCTTTGTGAGCTCCCGCCCTCATGCAAGGGCTTGATACCAGGGAGGCAGTAAATGTTTCCTGGCTGAATGAAAACATGCAGTGGGGAGGGGGTAGAGAACACAGGAACCCAAAGGTGATAAGGCAGAATAGTGGGAGAGGTTCACTGAGACCCTTACAAGTATAGCTGTAACTCCATCGTAACTCCTGTTTTTGATGGATTCAAGTAGAAAGCAAGGAGAATTGGTGCTAAGCCTGAAATCTGCAGTGGGGGTTCATAATTACCTTGAAGTCCTATGCACAGTTGGGATTCCAATGCAACTGTTTTAACTAAGAAATATGCATTCCCTCCACAAACCAAGTTAGCCTAAAAGAGAGTTCATTCAAGTTGAATGACCCTGAAGAAACTTGTTAGTAAACAGTTCACCCACAGGCTCTATAGTCTCCCTTAGCTGTTATTAAGCTGAACAGTTTATCTTTAATTTAAAGAAGCATCCACCCAGTATACACAGGTGACTTACACTGGGAATTGCCAGAAGCCATGGAAACATTAACCACCTAGATAACGTTAGGCCCACTAAATTGATGGTTACTATCATGTGCTTATGTTCCTCTCCAGGGGCTCAGAGAAATAGAGTTCATTTTAATTGCTACTCAAAAAATGTCCTTGGTGAAAATAATAACAGCATCTTGCTACCACTAGCCCACATTTAAATGACATGCCCAGGCCTGACTGATGGCTGCCTCAGGGAATATTCCCTCTGCTCTTCCCAGGGGTCCCTAAAGTCTTTCAGTCTCTCATTGTTCATCTGGAACTAAACCTAAATACATCTCTTAAAACTAAATGTCTAAGAAAAATGTATGTACATACAAAACACTTTCACAAATGTTTATAGCTGTATTTATAATCACCAAAAAATGGAAACAAATTCAATCTCATTCAACTGTTGAATGGTTACCCAAACTGTGGTACATCCATGCAAGGGAATATTACTCAGCAATAAAAAGGAACAAACCGTTGTAACAGGTAACAACGTGGGTGAATCTCAAATGCATTATGCAGAGTGAAAGGAATCAGACCTAAAAGGCTACATACTAAATGATTGCATTTGAAGAACATTCTGGAAAAGGCAAAACTATAGGGACAGAAAATCCATCAGTGGTTGCCAGAGCCTGGAGCAAGAAGAGTCTGACAACGAAAGGGCACAAGGTAATCTTGGGTGGCAAAGGACTATTCTATATGTTGATCGTGGGAGTGGTCACATATGAATATGCATTTCTCAAAAATCCTAGACCTGTACACTAAAAAGAGCAAATTTTAGTACACTTAAGTTATACCTCAAGAAACTGATTAAAAATAATAATAAGATAAATTTCTTTTTGTACAAAGAAGAAAAAATACAAATGGCTAAGCGAGATTATACTATTCTTGGCAGGGCGCAGTGGCTCAAGCCTGTAATCCCAGCACTTTGGGAGGCCGAGGTGGGCGAATCACAACGTCAGGAGATCGAGACCATCCTGACTAACACGGTGAAACCCTGTCTCTACTAAAAATACAAAAAAATTAGCCAGGCGTGGTGGTAGGCGCCTGTAGTCCCAGCTACTCAGGAGGCTGAGGCAGGAGAATGATGCTAACCCAGGAGGCAGAGCTTGCAGTGAGCCGAGATCATGCCACTGCACTCCAGCCTGGGCAACAGAGCAAGACTCCGTCTCAAAAAAAAAAAGATAAATTTCTTTTTGTAAAAAGAAGAAAAAATGCAAATGGCTAAGTGAGATTATACTATTCTTAACCCCTAAAAGTATTCAGGTAGGTGTTTTTAGTTGAGAATGATTAAGTTGATAGCTAAGTGCGGGTTAGGATTGGGCAACATCTGCCCAGCAGGGCCAGCTGATTGTTGTTCTGAGAGACCACAGAGACCCTCGTGGGAACAGCATTTCTAACTTGATTTCTAGAATTTGTTGATGGCATAGTTTGGGATGGCAAAGGATGGATAGGGTAAAAGCCAGAATTGGTGACTATGGGCGTAAGTCCCTAGTGGTTCTCCTCTAGGGCAAAGGGCAGATGTCTGAATGACCTGTGGCCAGAAATATGAGGTGATGCACACGCAGTTTCCAAGTGCTCCACACACCATCATGCTGAATGCTCCTAAGAACTTTTCATGCCAGGAGCCACCATTCCTGTTGTGTAGGTGACTGAAATGAGGTGGAGGGGAGGTGACTTAGCCAGATCACAGTGAGGAAATGGACTAGAGGCTGGGCCACAGGGTTCCTGACTTCACGCTTGTTTGCTTGTTTGTTTGTTGATGCTGGTGGTGGTGGTGGTGGTGGTGTTCAAATGACATCAAAGCTCTTCATCCTTGATGTGAGTCCATCATCAAAATTTTGAAAAAGACCAGATAGAAAAAGGTTTTCTCTCCCTGCAAACATAAACACAGGAGTGATTTATAAAAAAAAAAAAAAAAGACAAAACAAAGGTCAGAATTTTGTCCAGAATAGTCGGGCTATGGTGACATGAAACCAAGCAGCTGACTTACTAATACAATGGTGTATTTCAGAGGAGCATTTGGGTATGTTGACTACACAACTGAAAACACCTGGATATTTAGTTTTGAGATTAACTGTATGATATTGTCCATGTTGGTCAGGTATCCAGGAATGATTGATTGACACCCTCCCAAGTGAAGACACGGGGCAGTTGAGCACTCCCTGGGCATTTCAGCATCTCACAGAGTTCTGTTGTTATATCTGAAATCACTAGACTCTCCCACACAAAAGAATGGGCAATAAATCAAACCTTTCATACATCTTCCTGGTACTGAAAAGCCCACTGCTACACTGCGCAAGAAACATAGATTGTGGAATGTTTTTCGGTTGGCATAGGAACAGCCTTGGAAATGTTCAGACCAGAAGGGTCAGAATGTTAGGAA
The DNA here is from genome assembly GCF_028885625.2 of Pongo pygmaeus. NCBI lineage: Eukaryota > Metazoa > Chordata > Mammalia > Primates > Hominidae > Pongo > Pongo pygmaeus. The sequence goes on from NC_072387.2 coordinate 48,651,322, forward strand.
GTTTGCAGCAGGAAAAATTCCTGCTGTGACCACGATAAGTTAAATATCCTGACTAGACTCTCTCCTCTCTTTCTGGCACGTGGCCTAGCTGAAAGAGAGCCTCGTGTTGTTCTGTAATAGTCACACAAAACAAAATGGACCGCACCCTCCCAAGGCACCCTTGCCCGCAGACCTTTTGAGGCCCTGAAGTGCCTATATGGGAAACTGAGGCCCAGAAATATGGAGTGCAGGGTTAGTGAGCCTAGAGAGAACATGGAAGTGGGGATGGGACAAGTGCTATGTGTGCACCATGACATATCACACCGAGTTCCCCTTCTCAGGCCCTGTGTCCGAAAGAGAGCAAGGAGTTTAGAGCTTGCTGAATCCCACCTTGCTGCTACTCCCTGCACTCTGATGATGACAGTGACCCTGCCCTGGCACAAACCTCAAGTTTCCTTAGAAACCACTGGCAAGCAGCTCACCTCTTAAGGACGAAGTGAAGATTATTTCAAATGTCTCTCTTCTCTTTCTCCCTGGGGGTCTGGGAGGGGGTAGGTGGGAAGGTAGGGGAGAGATGGGATAGGGAGGGGCACCAGTGAGGCAGCACAACGGTGGATGAAAGAGAATAAGCAAAAGCCCTCAAGCCCCAGTGTCTTAGAGGACTCTAAACACAGTAATTATACATGTCCATGCCACCTGCAGCCAACCTTTCACAATCTCCTGAACCTCTCTTGGAGCAAACACAGCTTGTGAAAATCTGGATTTTCACAGAAGAGAAATTATGGACTTATATTCCACTAGCAACGATGATACTTTGAAAGTACTCATAAATACCTTCATTAAATGGTCAGCTTTTTTTCTACTACACTTTGAATATGACTTGATTTCTAAAAATGTGATTTTCCCATAGCTCTTTGAGACCACACCTATTGCGTAAAGTGAGTCATGCCTCCAATAAAGTCAAGGTTTCCAGAGATGATTCTCCATTTCTTCCACCATTTACCCTAATACTTGGGATTAATGCAGAAGCAGTGAACATGAGAGCTAGGCTGAGCAGAGCAAAGACCTCTGCCTCAAGCCACAGTGGAACCGTTTTGAGCATTATTCTTTGCAAGATTTACAGAGTGACAATAAAGCTTTCTCTGGGCCAGAGTTGTCCTGTGCTAGCATAGAAGGCAGCCTCCCAAGTTACATGGAAAAGGGGGAGAGAGGAAAGAGAAAGTGAGATGGATGAGCTTCCTGATGACTTTATTTTCCATGGTTCTGGGTTTTATGGGGCCAAAGGGAATGAAGTGCATAAGCTATGAGTGAAATGAAGCAATCCAATTGCCTTTCTGACCGTATGTTTTCAATCCTGTCTCTCAAGAAGCAGTCAGTTTAACCTTTGAGCATGCCTGTGCCCAATCTGAATGTTACACTAAGAATCACTTGACTTGGCCCAAAGCTATTTACCGCGTTAAAATCACAGTGAATTCTGTAGAAATGATCAGCCAGGAATGGGCTTAGAATCATGGAAACTGCTTCAAGCATAACAGCCACTCATTCAATCAACCAATGTTTATTGAGCACCTACTGGGTGACATTTTCTACATAAGGCAGCAAGGCATCTACTATGAATATATCCTGGATCTTGGCCTTAAAGAGTCTACAGTCAAGTCAGAAGACACATACATACCCACATGGCCCAGAGCTATGTTAGTAAGACTTCAAACGGGGGAATAAAGCAACATGAAGGTAAGGGCAGTCCCAGTGATGACCTGTAAGTGGGAGTTGCTCTGGTTAGGGGAGGATATCCCCAGAGGATGGTTCTTGATAGAGTGCTGATAATGAGCAGAAAGCGATGCGGTGCACTCGCCATCCTGATTCAGCCACTCCAATGACTCCAGAACCAGGAGTCCCTTCTTCAGGACATTTTTGCCTCTGAGGAATTCTCAACCCATAAAGCAATGGATTTTCTATCAGGAAGGCTGCCAATTTAATTTTTTCCATGAAAATATATACACTCACACACATGCATGCACTTGCCCTTCTCGGTCTTGTCAGATTGATGGCAATTATTTCTTTTGTTCTATCTTCCCAGGTCAGGGAGCCATTCAGATCTAAATTCCAAAGGTGAATAGAGAGCAAATGTACCTCATTTTTGTGATTTCAAGCACTCTTGGGAAAGATTTAGGGTAGTAAATGAATAACAATTAACAATATTTTCCCATCTGATTGGCAGATCATATGGTGTTTGCTCTTTAGAATTAATTTAGCTTTCTAGTAAGGTTATCTTGCACACTTTCCAGGGTCCCCTGATATAAATAGACTAAGCAGTAAGAAGGAAATCAAAACAAGTGTGCATTTGTCTGGAACACAGTGACAACTATTTGGAGTGGAGAAAGACAGTAAATACAAGAAAACAACAATTAGTAGAAAGCTTTAGGACCGAGCTAGTGCCTACAGTATCTTCATCAGATCAACCGGTTAGTCACAAAGGACTATGCTAGAAATTCAGCTCCAAGCCAAGCAGAAGCTATATGTTGCAGTGAAAAGATGGGGTTGTCTTTCCTAATTTATTTTAAAAATCAGTTGAAGTTTAGCAAATTTTTTTTTGTAAAGAAATAAAAAAGAAATGTCCTTACTGTTAGTAAATAATGAAGAATGGATCCAGCACCAGTCACGTAGAGCAAGTACTTGTTAATGGCAAGCTGGGGGGAAAAATGAATATTTATAAGCCTGAATACCTTAGTTTTCTCCTTTTGGGGGCAGAGGTATGGAAAGAAATCCTGTGGCAATCTTTACCTTCATTTTATCTGTAAATCTGAATGAACAATATGCCCTTCATGATTCTACTAAACTAAAGAAGAGATGCGTGAACACAGCCCCTGTTTGCCCAGAACTCCCCCAGTCTTATAGCACTGGCAGTCCCAGGGGCAATCTCTCGATCCTGCCCAAACCAGGATGGTTGGTCACCCTGGGAGAGAATGAATTCCCAAATCCATTCCCACCAAAGACATTCTGAAATAGAAAGGGCTTTTTGTCTAGCTCAAAGCACCCCTCCTACCCACCCACTGACTCAGTGGTTCTGGCTCCTTCCTTAATACCTGGTGAGTGGACTGTGCTGGGAAGGTAAACAAAAGGAGAAATCCCTTCTTTTCCCTTCAGAAGTTCTCTGATTGGTGCCTCTTTCCCATGGCCAACTCAGGTACTGACAGCAGATGGAGTTATTGGTAAATGAGAATCTCATCCACCTACAAACAGTAAGCTGGACATTCCCAAGAAGCTATAAGATGTTTCTCCCTAAATCAGTGGTATCAGCACCACCCACTTGTTAGACATGCAAATCATCAGGCCTTACCTCAGACCTACTGCACCAGGAGCCCTGGGGTGGGAGCCCAGCAAGCTGTGTTTTAATAAATCCCCCAGGTGATTCTGAAGCATGCTCCAGTTTGAGAACTGCTACTCTAGAGACTGATTTTGAAAGATCAGCTATCATAGGTATGCCTGATGTGCCTATTACAGGTACAAAGAATACACTCAGAATTTAGTATGTGAGTTTAAAGAATTTTCATTGCAGTCCAAACAATGGCTAAACATAATTTTCTTGCCTGATTTATACTCCATGAAGTAGCTAGCCTGTTTCACCATTAGGTTACACTCAGGTCCAGATTGACTATGTTTTCTCATTCCCCAAATCTCCAAAAAAAAAAAAAAAGCTTAGAGGACAACTACAACCTGGATGGGGGTAAGCAATAGAACAATCACCATTTTAATTGGAAAGGATCTCCAGCAAACATTCATCCATGGCACAACCATGCGCTGGGGTCAGAAATTGTCACCCCTGAGAATAAAAGCATCAGTAGATTCTGGAGAATGTTGTTAGATGTCACCTTCTCTCCTCCTCTCCTCCTTTCCACACCCTCACCCTCACCACACCTATCTTTTCCTCCCCCTGGAAAAAAGAAAAAAAAAAAAAAGCAGAAATTGGATCCTAGAAAAGTGCAGGCGCCCCTCCAATGCTGGCCCTGTCAGGGAAGTGACACCTCTCCGTTAGGCCTGTTGGTCTCTGCCCTCCTGGACAAGCCCACTTCAAGTTTGCCCAGCAGCCTAGCTTCCTGGCCTTTAGAAATGGTGATGGATTCATTTAGAATCAGGGGCTACCGAGCTGGGAGCTCAGGTGCCGCCGAAATGGCAGGTGGTTGGCGCTGACTTGACAGCAATTAAATGTACAAATCTTTGATTAGGCTCCCGGGAATGGAGTCATTAGCAACCCTGAACGGACCAGCTTGCTTTCCACCGCCTCATTAACTGCTCCGCTAATGTTACTTTAGAAAGCCAAGGGGATGAGGGGAAAAAGAACACCTCTCCAACACAGAATGAGTGACAAAGCAGAAAGGGAGGGGAAGAGGCCGGGGTAAGCATTTCTAGCTGAACAAACAGCTCCCTGCTTTTTTCATGCTGTGGTCGCTGACATGAGTGTGCACATTTGCTGGACTGTGAAATAGCCCCATACCTGTCTGATTCATCTGCCAAGAAGGGCTTTTTTTCTTCTTTTTTCTAATCTGCCTTTTCAAAATCCTCGGTTGATTCACTCTTCCAGCCAAAGCCTCCGTTTTGGCTCAAAGTCCATATCTGTCAGATCTAGAGTGGGGCTACTGCACAGCTGTCTACACCTTTCCAAAGAGTGGTCAGTCTGGAGTCTGCATTCCACCCTTTGGGAGCCACAGAAGCTGTGTTAATACTCCATCTCTGTTGCGTGGTCCTGGCTCCCACTGTGATGTTCATCTCCCAGGGATGGCATCCCCAGTTGATGTCTACCTGGCAGGTTTCCTCCATATTATTGGAGAGCTAAGGTCTGGCTAAGCACAGCCATGCATGTTGAAACGTCTTCCCAACAGGGAACTTTAAAACAAGAGGGAAATTTGTCTCACAACCTTAATGTAAAATCCTGTGTGATCATTTATTTGATTAAACTGAATTCATTGCACAATTTATTATTTTTATTTTTCTCAATCTGCCAGTCACTGGATTAATATTTATAAAGTATGCGCCACACATACTTATTGATCATCTGTTATAAACCTCATTAATTTGTTGTGGAAAAGCTATGGGTGAAGGACGGTCTCTATCTTTGAGTTTAGAACCTATTAGAAAGAAGCAACCTGTGCATCTTCCCTCATTTTTTTAATTTATTTATTCAACAAACATTTGTCATGAACCTGCTTAGTTTAAGCATTGTTCTTGTCAATAAAAATATGAAGGACAACATAGTATAATAATTATAATTGCATACTATCTGATAAGCATTTTATATGCATTAATTCATTTAATTATCACAGCAACTCTGAAAGGTACTATTTTTATCTCCATTTTAAAGATAAGGGAACTGAAGCACAGAGAGGTTAAGTAACTTGCCCACGGTCACACTATTGGTAAATAGCAGAGCTGAGATTTGAGCCTAGGCAGTCTGGGTGCTTAACAACTATGCTATGCTCCTTTGAGGTGCTTTTAGCTTAATGGGGAAGACAAACATTAAAACCAACCATTTCAATACAACGTGATTAGCACATCTGGGTAAAGTATATAAAAAATATATGGTAGGGAGAAAAGGGAATTATTAAGTGTCCATGGAAAAAAATTCATAGTTGAAATGATACTTGATCTGGGGTTTGAATCAAGAAGAAAACAAAGCCATAGCCTTCAAGAAGTTTTAATCTAATAAAATAGTTCACCAAATGTCCTTGCCACTGTTATAACATAAGTTTCGAAACAAAGATATCAAATAAATGGAAAATTCTGAAAAGGAAAATATCACATCCAAGTTTGAGGGTGTTGGCAGGGAAGACTTTAATTAAGGAGGTGATATCTAAGGAAGCCTGTAGGGGCTGGTCGAAGTCAAGGATGGAGCCTTGGTAAAAGCAGAGAAGATGGGAGAAGAGAAAAGAAAAGGATTGGAGGAGGGAGAACAGAGAGAACAAAGATAAAGGTGTTTTCAAGAAGGTGAGCATAAGGACATATGTTGGAAGAATGGTCTGAGCTGAAATATGAAGGACATTGAATGAGAGATTTTATCTAATTCTAGAAATGTATTGACAGTTTTAGGAGCAGGAGAGTGAAATAAAAATGACTTAGGAATACCAAGGAAAGCAATAGAGAAATACAATCAAATAAATATAATGAAAAAGTACATTTTCAAGCTAAGAAATATAAGGGGCTATTGTTACTCAGAATAACAACCTACTACAAAGAGTTTTTACGAAGCTCAAATACAGTAACAGGAGGCATTTCTTTGCAAACCATAATGTGCCACACAAATGCCATTATTACTTTCAACAATATATTTATGTGACCTTTATAACTCAATTGTCTTTTGTACAAAGTTAGGAGGCTCCACAAGTTATCTGCATGTCTCCAAGGGCCATTAAAATGGGACAGGCCATCTCAAAGAAGCTTTTTATTTTGCAGTTGACAATAACGAGAGGCCTTTCTAAACTATGTACCAGAGGAATCAGAATGTGCATTCTCAGAGCTCCTTGGCCTCCTGAGGAGGAGGCACTTCTAGAGTGGTGGGAGTTCTTCCTCTATTGCCACTACTGACGGGGTGGGTCCCTAACGAGGGAGAGGAAGTAATTATTGCTCTTGTGCCACCACCAGCAACAACGACCAAAAAAGATGGTTCTGCTGATTAAATTAAGGTAGCACGACAAACTTATTTACTATATTTTTAACTTTTTCATCCAACCAATTGACTTCTATTAGGCCACTGCCTGTTTCTTTTAAAAATAAACTCTTGGTCTTTCGTTCTACTCTTATTTTGTTCCACCTGTATGTTCCAGATGCTTGTTAAGTGACTTCCAGGTCTTCCATCATTTCTTTCTTTCTTTCTTCTTTTTTTTTTTTTTTTGAGATGGAGTCTTGCTCTGTTGCCCAGGCTGGAGTTCAGTGGTGCAACGTCAGCTCACTGCAACCTCCACCTCCCGTGTTCAAGCAATTCTCCTGCCTCTGCCTCCTGAGTAGCTGGGAATACAGGCACCCGCCACCACGCCCAGCTAATTTTTGTACTTTTAGTAGAGACAGGGTTTCACCATATTGCCCAGATTGGCCTCAAACTCCTGACCTCAGGTGATCCGCCCACCTCAGCCTCCCAAAGTGCTGGGATTATAGGTGTGAGCCACTGCACCCAGCTCCTTCTGTCACTTCTATCTAGAGTTCACTGCCCTGCCCTCAGCATTTCTGCACAAGGATCCCTCTTCCCTTGCTAACGCTACATGAAGTCCATGCTAGCCCCCAGGTCACAGGGAAATACCTGACTGCTATGGGAGCTCATCCAGTGAAGTTAGGAACTTCCAAAACTTTAAGCTGATTGATAACCGCAGGACAAGGAGAAAGAGACTTTTTTTTTTAGTGGCAGAATTTTCCTGTCACTGAGGCTGCAGTGCAGTGGTACAGTCATAGCTCCCTGCAGCCTTAAATTCCTGGGCCCAGGTGATCCTCCCACCTCAGCCTCCTGAGTAGCTGGGACCACAGGTGCAGCCCCCATGCCCAGCTAATTTAAAAAAAAAAAAGTTGTGTAGAGACAGGTTCTCCCTATGTTGCCTAGGCTGGTCTCAAACTCCTGGCTTCTAGTGATCCTCCCTCCTGGACCTCCCAGAGCACTGGGATTACGGGTGTGAGACACTGTACCAGTCTAGAAAGAAACTTTTAAAGTTAAATATATTGTTTTTCATGATTATGAATTGGAGCAAAAATAAAAATGGGGTCTCATCCATGAAATAATGATAAGACAGACATAATTTCTTTTGAGATAATTTCTTGTCCTTGAGCCTTTTGGGGATAAACAAGAAGACAGAAGGACTCTCATTAGCTTTCCTGAGCCTATTTTCTTGGCTGTTCCTTGAAAATACCATTTCACCAGCATCCCCAATTGCCTTTGCATTCCTGGACTTTCTCTGTGCCTAAGTGGCAAAGCTCCAAGCCTCAGTGAATACTACAATCTGCATTTCTCTTCTTATACTCAACTCATTAAATGAGGAAGGAGAAATATTGCCCAGCATTGCAGATGGGTGCTGCCATCAATTTGTGGTCTTCCATCTTTCTCTTGTCCTTCCAAAGTGCCTTTGAGTAGAAACTCCAAATCTTCATAACTCTCCAGAGAGGTCTTAATAATCTACTGTATCCCTCATTTATAGCACATGGCCTCCACTTCCACATATTTTAAAAACTTGAGACTGTTATGTGCAAACTTCAAGTTGGTGCACACCTACAAAAGCTTTCATCCACCCGTTTTTTGCCCAGAACCTAACAAAAGATGGAAAAGATGGTGGGTTTTGCCTGTTTGTTTTCTCCTATTTTATTCTAGACCAGTCTGTTTCCTTGTGAAGCTCTTGGTATTATATCCACCTGTCTCTTTCTGAACTTCTTTTTCTTTTGGCTCTAAAACCTCTTCCTCTCCGTAAGTTCTTTCCTATTAGATAGAAACTTTCTTCAATCTCTCCCACTAGAACAAAAAACATTAAGCATACTCTAGCTCTGTTTTTCCATTCCTTCCTCCGGCTACCTCCCTCTCTCTCTCTCTTTTCTCAACACAATAGCTGAAATAAAGAAAGGGTCAATGCTGTCTGTCTCTGCTCCCTCACCTCACATTCCTTCCTCCCCACTCTCACCTCCTTTTCCTACATTTGCAAAATCAGTTGGCCCCTCTCTGTCCTACCTTGGTGGGCCTACACATGTCATTTAAGATGGTGGATCTCTTCTGTCTCCTAACTCTCTATTCTCTTAGTTTCTGTCACACCTCACTCTATTATTTCTCCTTCATCCTCTCTGATCAGTCCTTCTTGGCTTTATTAGCTAATTTTCTTCTTATACTCCTTAAATGGTATTGTTTCCCAGTGTTTCATTTTTGATCTCTCTTTTCTCACCCCATGTTTTTTCCCTGGGCAATCTCATTCACTCTCATGGTCCCATAATCATCAATGTGCCGGCAACACCCAAGTCTGTGTTTCTAGCTGGGATCTTCTTCCAAGTTTCAGTGTAATATATACAGAGGTCCACCTGGCTACCTACAGATTCCTCAAACTCAGTTTTTGTTTTGTTTTGTTTTTGAGACAGGGTCTCACTCTGTCACCCAGGCTGGAGTGCAGTGGTGGGATCTTGGCTCACTGCAACCTCAGCCTCCCAGGTTTAAGCGATTCTCCTGCCTCAGCCTCCCCAGTAGTTGAGACTACAGGTGCGTGCCAACACACCCAGCTACTTTTTGTATTTTTTGGTAGATATGGGGTGTCACCATGTTGGCCAGGCTGGTCTCAAACTCCCAACCTTAGGTGATCCACTTACCTCAGCCTCCCAAAGTGCTGGGATTATAGGCATGAGCCACCTACCCTGACAAACTCAGTGTTACTGATTAATCTTTACCTGTGTCTTTCCTGTATATGCTTCTTTGACTTGTCTCCTATATCAGTAGATGAGTCACTGTTCATCTAGTCACCTAGCTTAGAAACCCTGGGGATGTCCTCAGTTCTTTCTTCTCCATTACCAACTCCTATCACATTTACCACCTAAAGTTCTCAAATATGCCCCTTCCTTTTAATCCCCGTGGCTGCTTCCCTGGGTTAGGCAGTCCATTATTACTTCTCACCTGGACTACTGTAATATTGCTCACTGGACTTCTGGCCTCCAGTCTGATCCTCCCTCTCCAAATCCATTCACTGCACTGACCCCTGAAGGAAACAAACTATCTGAATTTTAAATCTGGTCATTCCCATGTTTAGAACCCTTTAAAAATCCCCATTGGCCGATAGAATAAAAAATCAATGTGTCTTTGGCTTCATTGCTCACCGTTTGCCTTCCACTGCATTTCTGGTAACAGTGAACCAGTGATGGTTGTCATCATCACTGCCATCATCATCATCATCATGAGTAAATACTCAACGAGTGTTTACTATGTACCAGGCACTATGATCATCTCTTCATAGACGTTGTATCACATGGTCCTCACAATGCCCCATCTGGTAAGTACTGTCATGATTTTCATTTGTACACAAGGAAACTGAGTCAGAAAGAGGATAAGTAAATTGCCAAAACAGCTAAAAAGGACCTGCGTGTTGTTCTACCTCTTCAGCTTTACATCCAACTATTCACCTCCTGTGGCCCGATTTTTGAGCACTCATCCTCCCTTTGGCCTTCCGGCTTCCATACTCTTGCTTGTGCCACTTTGCCTGTCTTTCCCACCTTTGCAATTCCTACCGATGTGTCAAAGGCAGCTCAGACAGCACTTCTTATCTGCAGCCTTATCTCCCCTCCTACCCTTGGCCAGCAGTGACCTTCCAGTGGTTCTTCTCTACATAAACCATTTGGAAAGTAATTAAACAGCAAACTAATTCTATAATGTCATAAAGCATTCTTTTTCATGGTCCGATCTCAAAACCAATTGTTTGCTGTTCAGGTTTGTGTAGAGTTGTGACTTCTCTCTCCAGGGAGAGTGTAAGTACTTTGCATGGTTTACACTTTTCTCCTGCAGTGCTCAATTAACAGGAAACTGGTGTTTTTTTCTTCTCTTTAAGACCTTGACTCTTCCCAACCTTCCCATCACGATGATCTTTTTAAAATTCCAGGCTCAAAGAAGAGACTTCTTTTAATATCTCCTCTCACCCTATCACCAAATCCATGGATCCTTTTCCCATGACCTCTGATGGATCTGTTTCTCTATCTGCAGCTTTCCAGTCCTAGGCCTGGCCTGCAGAGCCCACTGTTAGATCCAGTGCCACACAGAGAGGATCAAACAGGAGCATCCAGATCAACTTCTATGTTCTCCACTTCTCCAAAAGCAGCTATGCTAGCGCTGTGGCCACTGGTTAAGCAAATCTCAAACGTTCATGTTCCTTATGTACTTTTAGCAGCTCTATAAGGGGAAGAGCTGACAGACAACACACTTACAGAATGCCCACAACGTTGAGAAAATCAGGAAAACCCCTTGAACACTATAATAGGTAAAGAACAGCTGCCTTTACTAAACCCTACTGCAAATTTTGAGCTGGAATCAAATTGCATGGAATAACTAATGCACCCCTGCAAGGTGTGATGAAACCAGCTTACTTGTGGTTTAATTTTCCATTCAATATCCTGCTCTGTTTTATGAGCCATATAACTTTGTGATGCAATTATGGCTAACGTACAGACTCAGGCAGGAGGCAGGAACCTGTGAGCTGGTTACAAAAGACTGTGGCATGGATGGATCACCGATGTGGGAAAGTCAGGGGGCATGGACTCAGGTGGCAGAAGTAGCTGGAGAAAGGTTTTGGATGAAGACTTTGGTGACAGAAACTGTAGCATGCAAAAATAAATGCTATAATATGAATAAATGAGTCCTGGCTGATATTTAAAAGTAACCAATAGAAGGGGTAATTTTCTCACCAAAACTTCATATTATCTCTTCATGGTAACAGGACCATAGATATCACAGGTCACCCTATTACCTCCTTTACAGGTGATCTCTTTTCGTAGTGTCACCCTGGCAGGAAAGATTTGACAGAAGCCATATAGTTAAATAATAATTTTACTGAGTACTCTTCAGGGGCTAGGTGCTATCTGAAGTGCTTTATAATATTAACTCACTTAAGCCTCTTGACAACCCCATGATACAGCTATTATTATCTTCCCCATAAAAATGAAGAAACTGAAGCTGAGAGGATTTAAGTCTCTAGCTAAAGGCCACACGGTAACAAAATAGCAGTGGCTGGATTTGGACTCTAACAGCCAGACACCAAACCCCATAGCATCCTCCTCTGGTGTCTGACCATGTCTTTGTATAGTGCCTTCTAGGTTCCAAGCACTGTCGTAAGTGGGTTTTTGCTTTTTTATGTATGTATGTATGTATGTATGTATGTATGTATGTATGTATGTATTTATTTTGGGATGGAGTTTCGCTCTTTTTGCCCAGGCTGGAGTGCAATGGCTTGATCTCAGCTCACTGCAACCTCCACCTCCCGGGTTCAAGTGATTCTCCTGCCTCAGCCTCCCGAGTAGGTGGGATTATAGGCACCTGCCACCACATTTGGCTAATTTTGTATTTTTAGTAGAGACAGGATTTTGCCATGTTGGCCAGGCTGGTCTCGAACTCCTGACCTCAGGTAACCCGCCTGCCTTGGCCTCCCAAAGTGCTGGGATTACAGGCGTGAGCCACTGTGCCCGGCCATGTAAGTGTTTTATATATACTAACTAAATCCTCACTACCACTCTATGGAATAAGAACTATTATGGTCTTCATAGCTTGGATGAGGAAACTGTGGCACAGGGAGATTATGAGACTTACCCAAGGGCACCTTCCTCGTGAGAAGCAGGGACTGGATGGAAAGGCAGGTGCTCTGGTCCTGAGGCCATGCTCTCAAGCACTGGTTGTAGGACCCACTCACTGGGAAGGAGAGGCATAAGAAGGGCCACCTCACTGAGCTGCCCAGAGATAGTGGGTGTAAGGCATTAGCACTGAGTGTGGAATGGGGGTGTCCCACCCAGCACATGTCACCAGACCCATCTGAAGGCTTCCACATCCCCTTGGTTCTCTCTCTCCCTCATTTCTGGTGCAAGGCATCCAGGCCCTCTCCTGTGGCCACAGTCCTTCTCAGAGCAGACCAGGTGGCCGCACTCTGGCTCTCTGGGGCCAGATTTTTTGGCCCCCATGCCTCATGCAAGCTGAGCTATTATCGCATGGCTACAAGACGTGGTTTTGCTAGAAAGGGACTCAGCGGGGCTGAAGTCCTTGTGTGTTCTAATCCCTTCCACGGCACTTTGTCTGCAGGGGCCGAGCAATCAGCCTGGCTTGTTCTCGTGCCTGTCCAGATGCCTTTCACATTGTCTGTTTGTTAACCTGCATTTTTGGCTTTGCACCTCAGACTCTGTTTACTTGTCTGCCTGCTTGTTCTCAGTTAATAAATTGGAATTGATTTGGCGACTTCACAAACAAGTGAGTCTCAATCTTGTTTAAAAATAGGGATGAGAGGGTGAAGTGTAGGATAGATCAGAGGGTTGGGGCTGGGTCGGGGGACTGTATAGCTCCTGTTTCTGAAGATTTCCCAGTGAAGCTTACATAAAAGAGAGAGTTGTGGGGAGGGTGAGCAACATTTGGGCTGAAAGCTCAAAGTCCTGTTCCCCTGTTCTTGGGACAAACATTGCAGAATTTCCAAATGACAACTCTAAATGGTTTGCATTTGATATGAGAAACAAGAATGGCTGGCATAGCTCTGTCAACAGGCAAAAGATGGGGAACGTGAAGCTTTCAGATTCTGCCATGCAATATAAATGTAGCCAGGGAAAGAGTGGAGGAAGTCAAGTTCAGGGTATAAAGCATAGCCTCTGGAGCTTGGTTGCCTGGGTTCCTGCCCCAGCACTGTGACTAACTAGACATGCAGCCGTGAGCAAGAAAAGAATATCTCTGTGCTCAGCATCCTCCAAAATAGGACAGTGGAAATTATGCCCTCCCCATGGGGAGATGGTGAGAATCACTTAGTTATCATTTGGAAAGCACAAAGCATAACGTCTGCTGCGTAGTAAACTCTCAATAAGGATTAGTGGTCATTGTTCCCAGTGAATAACATAATGGGAACCTGAGCTAGGACAGGTGGTTGCAGAAAGGAATTGCTGCAAGGCTGTGAAGAGAATATAAGCTGAGCTTGCTTGTTCTTTGCCTCTGCCGATGCTGTTCATATTGCCAGTTTGTTAACCTGCCTTTACCTGTTAACCTGTAAAAATAGGCTATGATTCTAGGAGGGCTGTAATACTATTCTTAACCTTTTGTGGACATTTAAATGTTTTCATAATAAGACGTCTTTAAAATGCCAGGAGTTTGTGATGGATTGTTTTTGTTTGAAATATATTATTCTCTTTCTAGAAACTTTAAAAAAAAAAAAACTTCATGTAATAACGTTAATAAACTAGAAATAGAAAGGGGAAAGTAAGATCCAGAGGAAAGAGCGAACAGCTAACACTGCCTTACGAAAACACTTTAGAGCCAGACAAACCTGGGCCCACATCCCAGCTGTTCCATCCAGAGGTTTGGTGTCTTTGGGGAACGTACTAATTCTCCTGTTATTTGTTTGTTCTGCTCATAAAGCAGACTGATGGTCTCTGCTGCTGGGATTGCAGTGAGCTCTAAATGATATGCCATAGGTCATCTCCCAGCCCTCAACAGGGGCCCTCACACAGTGGGCCCTCAACCAACGTGACATCTTTCTTTCCTGCAATAGTGGAGTATAAGAGGTAGGGAGGAAATGGGGTGTGGAGGCGGAGGGGAAGAAAACTCCAAGGCAGACAACATGAGTTTTGCAACCTTGATGAGAAATTGGTTTTGTACACTTTGTTGGAATGGACTCAAAGCAAAACTGTGCAGCAGATGTAAATAGAGTGGAAGCGTAAGGAGGTGTAAGTAGAATTTTTTCCTTTTCCTTCCTGGCCGATGGCCCCTCCCACAGGGTCCTCAGAGCAGAGAGTGTGACTCATTTGTGTATACAATAAACAAATAGAATGACCTGAAATATAATGACTTCTAAGAAAATTTGCATTTTCACTATGCATAAAAGCCATAAACAAAAGAACAAAATACCACTAGATGCATTTCAGCAGGCACTGTAGAGGGGAGATTTTATTTTTATTTCTTTGAGGGAAAGCTGGCAGAGCAAAGGAAGGGCCTTGCTTGTCCTTGAGCTGTCGGCTGGGTGAATGAAGGGGGAAATGTGAAGCTTGAATTCAGTGCTACTCACTTTTAGGTGCTGACTCTGGTGGACAGTGGGGGATCCTGAATGGTCACAGCCCAGCAAGAAGTGGAGTAGGAGCTTCAGCCAAATGGAATGAGGCAGGATGCCTGCACAGGTCTTGAGGCACCAGTGTGGACAGGGAGGAAGAGGGAAAAGGTCTCAACGTGCCAGGTAACACAGAAGCTTCAACCAACATCATCTCACTGAGTCCTCACAACAGCAACATGAAGAAGACAAGGCTCTGTGAGGCCACGCAATGCACCCAACATCACACAGCTCACAACTGGCAGAGCCAGGATCTGAACCCAAATAGCCTGATGTCAAACAGCCCCCCAAGACTGCATACCAGGCAACTAAGAGGAGAACCAGGAGTGTCCCTGTGTCCCCACAACGACCAATTTGACCCAACCAAGCTACAGTAATTGGCATATGTGTCCCATGTGGGCATCTCATGAATGCAGCCCATGTGCTGGCCTGTGCTCCACCTGCCCCCTGCATCCGGAAAGGGGAGAGGGCTGGGTCCCCAGGGCTGTCATCCACTATCATTTTGCCATCCTTCATTCCATTTCAAACAATTGGCCTTCGCTGCCTCCACAGAGTGGTCTCCCTGGGAGGCCATGTTCTGGCTGACCGTAGCCTGGCCTTTCCAGCTGTCTGCAGGAAGGCCTGCATTTCACACCCTTCCTCCCCATTCTCTCTTCCTCCCACCTCACCTGCTGCGCCTGCTGGTCCATTTTCTACTCCCTCCCCAGAGCTTGGTTTTGCTCTCTAGGTAGATACACAGATGGCTGCCTCTTCCAGGCACTAGTGGGCCACTGCTCCTGGGTTACTGTGGATGACGTTGATGATAAGGATGAAGGTGCACACAGTCTAAGCAACCCAACCAAGACCTTGGAAAATGTGCCAATGACCAACTCTTTCTTTTTGGAACTCTTGGTGGGGCTTTGGGATAAATATTCCACCATCTTTTGTCATGGGACATCCTGACTCTGGTGGACAGTGGGGGATCCTGAATGGTCACAGCCCAGCAAGAAGTGGAGTAGGAGCTTCAGCCAAATGGAATGAGGCAGGATTCCTGCACAGGTCTTGAGGCACCAGTGAGGACAGAGAGGAAGAGGGAAAAGGTCTCAATGTGCCAGGTAACACAGAAGCTTCAACCAACATCATCTCACTGAGTCCTCACAACAGCAACATGAGGAAGACAAGGCTCCGTGAGGCCATGCAATGCACCCAACATCACACAGCTCACAACTGGCAGAGCCAGGATCTGAACCCAATCATAATCTGAATCAAAAAATGAGACAGGAAAGAGCGACTTCTCCATCTTAGAGCTCTGGGGCATGAAGTGGGAAA
Source organism: Pongo pygmaeus (assembly GCF_028885625.2). Taxonomy (NCBI): domain Eukaryota; kingdom Metazoa; phylum Chordata; class Mammalia; order Primates; family Hominidae; genus Pongo; species Pongo pygmaeus. The sequence goes on from NC_072387.2 coordinate 48,667,377, forward strand.
GCCTGAGAGGAGAAAGGAAAAGGCATTGAGGGGAGGGGAAGGGCCAAGCCACTTGGAGACAGGTTAGGAAACAGAAATACCACCTAAGTTGTTTCTCCCCAAGGGAAGTGGCAGCAGCAACAGCAGCAGTTTGGGAGCCTCCAGCCTCACCAGAAGACATTGGCCTCTGGGACCACACCTGAGTTTTGCTAATAGGGTGACTCCTGGTGGGACCCTAGATAGTTTCAGGATGGAGGCTGGCCAGGCCAGTAAGACCAATCATGTGATTAGAGACTCGGGGCTTCAAGCCATTTGGTATTCACCCAGCCTCCCAGGAGAGGCACTGGAGATTGAGTTCAGACATGTGGTCAATGATTCAATCATCCATACACAGTGAAACCCCAATAAAAACTCTGGACCCTAAGGCTTGGGTTCCCTTCCTTGGTGGTGAATACATCAGCGTGCCAGCAGGGTGACACATTCTGATTGTATGGAGACTGGGCACAGAAGCACTGCATTTGAGACCATCCCAGGCCTTGCCCTAGTATCTTCTTTTGGGTGCTCCTGATTTGCGTCCTTTATAATTAAACTGTAATTTTAAGTATAATACTTTCCTGAGTTCTACAAGTTATTCTATCAAACTATTGAGCCTGAGGGGGTTGTAGGAACCCCTGAATTTGTAGCCAGTTGGTCAGAAGTATGGAAGCCCGAGGAGCCCTAGAATTTGTGGCTGAGATACTAGTGCTGAGGACTGAATTGATTACTAAACAATCAAATTCATTTGGTGTCTTTAAGATGGAGAAAATTTCACATAGTTCAGATACTGCCTAATTATTTTGTTGTTAAGAAAAGTGAATTGGCTTGGCCCTTTGCAATTTGATCGGTTGCTTGGCAATCAACTTGCCAATAGTCTTTGCCTCCTCATTTTTCTTTCCGATTTTAACTGTGGCATTGGAATAAAAGGATAGTCTATCCATCTGCTGCCTTAGATTTTGAAGCTTAATTTAAAAAGTCAATCCTTAGGCTATTTTTTAAATTCCCAGACTAAAGGAATCTAACTATTATTTCACAGCCCTTTTATTTCTTTCCTTTCACCCACGTCCCTCAATCTCCTCAGTATCCTTTTCATCTCTTTAAAAGATATGAAAACAAAACTAAATGTAATAAAGATTTAGGCAACACTAAGAACACAAGAAATTCTATTGGCTCATATTAATCATGTTCTAACTCAACTTAATTGTGCATATTTTGCTTGTTCATATTCAGCAGTGCTTGTGTTCCACTATGACCCCTAGATCTTTGTATGTCACGCTTGCTTGGATTTCCACCTCCTTTCTCCCAATCTCTCCCTTTCCCCAATATCTCTATATCTTTGTATAATTTGTTTTACCCCTAAAGGTGATGTGTGCACCAAAATCTCAGAAATCACCAGTAAAGAACTTATTCATGTAACCAAATATCACATGTTCCCCAAAAAAGTCTATTGAAATAAAAAATAATTTTTTAAAAAATAATAAAATAAAGTTACATTAATTAACTATTTTATTTTACTTTATTTTATTTTATTTTTTGAGAAGGAGTCTCAAAACTTGTTGCCAAGGCTGGAGTGCAGTGGTGCAATCTCAGCTCACTGCAGCCTCCACCTCCTGGGTTCAAGTGATTCTCCTGCCTCAGCCTCCCAAGTAGCTGGGACCATAGGCGTGTGCCACCACACCCAGCTAATTTTTGTATTTTTAGTATTGATGGGATTTTACCATGTTGGCCAGGCTGGTCTTGAACTCTTGACCTCAAGTGATCCACCTGCCTCAGCCTCCCAAAGTGCTGGGATTACTGGCGTGAGCCACCACGCCCAGCCTTAATTTATTATTGGTTTCAGCAACATTATATTTTATCCTATGCATAGTTTATTAGGCCACATCAAATTTTCTCCATATTTTAAGTACCTAGTGACAATATCGCAATTTATGACATTTGCCTGTGATTAGAACTATTGCTTTTCCCTTTAATGGAAGTGTTTTTCACTCTTGACTGCTTGTAGTACAACATGGTCAGAACACACCCGCAGCCCTTTCTAAGGGACACTGTCCCACCCAGGGCCACTGCTGAAATGGCAGTTCTTGATGGGCCCCTATTACATATGTCCTCATCTGATTGGTCTGGAAGTAGACACCTGCCTCAGGGATGCCTGTCCAGGCTTACTGGGAGATCTACTGTAAAGAGCTGAGCTCTAACAGGAATTCACTGGACCAATCATATTCTCACTCACAGGACTTTGAATTGAAAAATACACAGAGACTCAAGCTGCTATCAGGGGCTGAGGTTGAAAGAGTGCACGAGTAGCCTTGAGTTAGCTGAAGTGTAGAGTAAGCCAAAATTGTGAGAAAGTGGAAACTACGATTGAGCAGAAGATTAAGTGTAGAGAAGTTGTGTTAAGTCACGGTGGTGAGAGGAGAAGCTAAAGCACATACATCGAGAATAACCAGAGCGAGGGTTGGCCAAGCCACTTCAATGACAGAGCATGGGATTCACCGCCCCCCCAAATGCCAAGGTCCCTAGAGCCTCACTGCCTCCAGCTCTAGTCTCTGTGTGGACTAACCACACAGCAGTTTCTTATGAGAGAACTTCCTTCTTCATTACCCCTTGCTTCTTGCAATAACCCAGCCCTTATTATGTGACCTGGTTATCATGGGTCATGGTTCCTTGTAACTCAATGAGCCCACACCTACTGCTCCCACCTGTGCCTGGGTAGTGGAGAAACTGACAGGCAGCACTGCCAAGGGGCCATGCCACTAACTTGTAGCTGTTGTTCCACCATGGGGCTCAGCTCACTTGCCCCACAATGCTTGTTTCAACATGGACTGGCTGCTTAGTCAAAAACTCCCTCTCCCAGGACTGGCTCTCCAACAAGAATGGCTAAAGGATCCAAGGTAAAAAGAAACAAACAAAAATACGTAAAGGTCATATGCCTTGCACTCCTTTGTCTACCTGGAAAGAGACAATTGTTCTGGCTGTATCAGCTTATCGGCCTCCAGGAAACTTTTTGGTTATGCATGAAGTCCGCCCTCTGTTCTGTGAGTCCTGGTTTCTAAATGATTCACAGGTGTGTGGCAGGAGAGGCACTTTCCAACTCTAAGCAAAAATGATGCCAGAAAAAATCTGAGTGACACACTGTTTCTTCTCTTATGCCTCAGCCTCTAGTTGTCCTGCCAGACAGCAAGGTTTTGGGTACAATCAGTCATAAAATCAGAAGAGAGTGAATATTTATGAGCACTGCCCCACGTTGGGCAACTGCAGGGTCAAAGAGGCCAATATTTCACCCTCAGAGGGATCAAGAAGAAAGAGTACCTGAACTCAGTTCAGATATGTACATAGTGCGTAGCGGGGCTAGAAGCAGACTGAATGTCACTGATCCACCTCACCTCTTTCACCTAGGACTGTCCCAAGTCATTGACAACAGAGGGGACTTATTCAACCCCCAAAACACATTCAGGGATTTAGATCCCCCACCTCTTGTATCTGGCTGATGGATACCACCCTCAAATACACCCAGCTAAGTTATAAAATCTTTCTAGAGCTAACGCCTTAGTGAATTTGTTTATTCACTGGGAGCAGGTCTCCTAGACCATTTGACCCCACAATTCCACTCCCTTGTGTTCACACCCCAGGGCAGGTTCCAGGAGAAAACTGTCTCATGTCCCTCTCTTTTACTGGTACTGGTGATTACACAGCTGTTCAAGTCAAGATGGCTCCCTACCATGCATCCAGGGCCCGCTCTGGCAGGGAGAGTGGTTTGCCCGCTTAACCTGGCATGCCGAGGTCTCGGCTGTGCCCCTGAATCATTGCTTAGTGCGTCAAGGACTCCAGTCTCCAACCCTCTGCAGGCCTGACTCATGCAGCAGCTTCCCCAGAGTACGCCCACGGGCTCCAGGTACTGCTCACAAGCTGGTCTCCTCCTCCACGTAGACACACAAACAAAGCCAGTTACTAGGCTTGCTAAGCTCTGCTTAAAGTTACAGGGCCTTGCGTTTGGGGCTGCAGGCTGCCTCATGCATGCCTCTCTTGTTGTGGATGCTGGGCTCTACCATGACAACATAGGAAACCCACCAAGGGTCCCTTTCACATTGATAATGATGTTATGAAATCTGGGGCCAATCTTGAAAAATGCAGTGCCTTATGGGAGGGGAAAAAGAGGCTGGGAGGGCAAGGGAACTCTATCAAGCAGCAACCCCAAGGCCAGACCTTGGACTCCTGGGCCCAGCCTCAGAGACTGTTTCAGGACATATGGTAGAAACTCTCACTACTGTCTTTTTAAAAAGCATCTCAGATGATTCTGATGATTCAGACAGGTTTGGGAACCATTCTCCAGGGACATATGTGTATATACACACACACACACACACACACACACACACACACGACTACATTGTATGTAGATAGGACTACATAGATATGACTGTGTTGTCATAGCAGAAATAAAAAACCAGAAAAGAATCGTGCATGTGTGGAGTCTTGTGTGGGAAGGCAGGAGATCTTCCATTAATGAATAAAATGATCTGGAGTAAATCCCTTCTCTGCCCCAGGCCTCATCTGGAAAGTAAGAATTTAGATTAAATTTTCTCCAAGATCTCTCCAGCTCCAATGAATGTGGATGCTGCACATTCTACAAATCGCTCACTGCCCTCAGACTTTAATTTTTTCTTTCAGGCAATCAGTTGTTATTTGAAAAGAGACATACAATTGGAGATAACCCAGAAGGATCTTTTTATTATCTTCTCATAGGTGACTAATATTTAGAAGGATAGGTAACAAGAGCAGGTAGTGGGAGTATGAATTAAAGAGGATGAGCTGGCTAAGGTGTAATTGAAACCTTCCCCATCAAGTAAATATAATGAATCCATTGCAAACTGTAAACAGAGAAACTCCCCAGCTGGGCATTGTGGGAGTTGTCATACGGAAAAGCGTTTATACTGGGAAAAGCAGCCAAGTTGCAAGATGGGATTAGGGGAATATCAGAGTTGGGGAGTAGAAACAAGATAGCAGCCACCAGCGCAGGGAGCCAAGTCTCTTCCCTTGCTAAATTCAGAGAGGCATTCAGGTGCTTCAGGCAGAGATCAAGCCAAGGAGGCAAACATTACCGCCTGGCTTATGGCTTTCAAAAAAGCAGGAATTGAGGAGCATGAGGCCACAGAGGAAGGAAGAGGTGGCATTTCAAAGAAGAGAATCTAAAAGAATTGTCCTGGCTTCCTTCAAGTGCTGGTCACGGCTATGTGAGAAGATCAAGTGCTGGTCACGGCTATGTGTGACGAGTCAGCCCTGATGAATAATTATGTATTTATTCAATAGCTAATATTTCCAGTCTGGGAGCTTGAGGAAGACAGAAGTGGGTATATTTAGTAAGAATCCTAGTAAGGTAAGGAAGTAGAACATGAACCAAGTCTACTCAAGATCTTGAAGGAGGTAACGTCTCAGTAGTTGTGGGTTGAGGCACATGGATTTCATAAACAGAAGTCATAATTCTCAGTGATTACAAGCAGGCTACACAAATGATGTTTAATGGCTATTACATAGTATTTTCAGTAAATCAAATTTATTTATGTAAATTTGAGGTGCTAATTTCATGTGTGATCTTCCTAAGGGCACCAAGAAAAGGAAACAGTCTCACAGGACAATATTCAACAAAAGAAACTATCGTGGGGATCTTTTTTTAATGGAACTTACTGCTATCAATGGTGAATCAAACCTTTTCAGGTTCCCTCCATTTTAAAAGGAAAACTAAAACATGGAAAAAATGCCATCAGAGTCTACAAATCTCAGAGGAGACAGATGAACCCTCTCTAGCTCTGGAAAACTAATCTTCCCCACATCTAATCAGAACGCTCCATCCCACCATATGTATTTTGTCATAGATATGCCACCTCCCTTTTGGACAACATCTATTTTTCCTTCATATCATAAGCATGACCTTCTTTGTTAACCTTTCATGGGTCTCATTCTGAAGACATTATCAATGGTCACTATTTTACATCCCTGAAACTGTCATACCTCTCTTCTGCATTTCACGACTCAGTTCTTTGGATCTCTTGTACCCTACATAACCATCATCAGCTTCTTCACTCTCTTGCCATCTGACTTTTGGACTCACGGAAGCCATCGATGATCTCCTCCTCATCAAACTCGATGACATTGCTGGGTTCTCATCCTTAGAACTTCTTCCTTAGTGCTCTTCCTAGCCCTGGCTTAATGAATAACTTCTTCCATTTCTCCTCCATGTCTGCTCCCTCATTCTGTCTCTATCAGTGAGTGCGAAGTCAAATGACAGCAGATGTCAGAGAGGTAACATACATGACCAAGGCAGGCCAGAAAGGAACTAGCGCTAAGGATGTGCTCAACCGAAGAAGGCTGGCTGGCCACTACCCACCTCTGAACAACGCCTGTGCTCAGGGGAAAGGAGGCCCAGTGCCGTCAGGTGTGCAAAGTTTAAGAGAATCCAGAAATCTGAGCTTTTAGGGAGGGAATATCCTCTTCAAACATTAGAAATTAATTCAAAAAATGTTTTCTTGCAAATACTTGTGAGCCAAATTAGGCACATCAGAGTGGAGATCAGCCCCCAAGCTGTGTTTTCCACATCTGCCCCACTCTGCCTCCTCTATTCCACTCCATCAATTACATAAACCCTGAGGCCAAGAAGATCCTATGTGAGGTGGGGAGTAACCCACCCATGGACAGAATTGTCTGGTATGGAATGGAGAGATATGCTCTATTTGTGTGAGGAATAACATGCAGGAATTTTCTTGAGGGGGCTGGAGAAGCAGAAAGGGAATTCAGGAAAGACAAATGGAAGCATCATGGATTATGAGAGTCTCTGTTGGGCTTCGTTGGCTGCAAAGGAAAAAGACATACCCAGATTCCCAAAAGTATTCGAGGTAGAACATGACTAGACTTGAGATCCATGGCAATTCTAGCAACCTGATTATCCACATAGCAACCAGCAGCAGATGCTTGGTGATTTCTCTCTGGTGTTCCTCCTTAACAAGCCTCAGTTACTGTCAGATTCCAGGTCCCTTATGCACCTTCATTCCTGGGCTCTCCTTCCAACTAGTGGGCGTTTATCTACATCTCCAGTTGAGTTCCTTCAAAGAATTCCAGTTTGAGCCTAATGATTTTCTGACTTTATTTGAACACTGCTTTAGTACCAGACTACTCACAGGCTGCAAGCCATGTAAAATTTGATTCCGTTGAGTCTCTACTCATGGGTCCAGTGTCCACCCCTGGTCAAATACATTGCAGTGGGCTGGAAGATTGTGTGGTGTTTACAGGACGCAGTCAGCTTGAGGCAGCTCTCGTACTAGAAGCCTGGATGAGGCCAGCAGCTAGGGGATTAGATAGTCTTCTCTAGCCAGTGACTCTGCGGACGCCATTAGGACGTGACTGAAACATTCAGAACAACTAGTGCTGGAACAGGGAAGGAGTTTCAGAGGAAAAAAGGAACTCTGAGATTTCTACCAGGATCTGCAGAAAACAAAGTGTTCAAACCTAGTCAGCTCAGGGAACAAGGGCATGAACTACAACAGGGAAAGGGAACATCTCAGAAAGCTGTAATCTCTATCTGTATACTAAATAACACCCATCCTTAGTGCTGAAGCCATCGAGGAAATAAAGAGGTCAGATAGAAAAGAATCTTTATCTATGCATAGATAAAGCTGGACTGGATAATGTAGCTCAGACCCATCACCAAATGGACTTTGGAATATTTCATGCTGGAAATAGGCAAATCTACCTGCATCAGTATTAGTCAAACTGAAATAACCCAAGTCTACTCACCCCAGAAGCCTTTGCAATAAGCAAGCAGTGAGCAGAGCATATTCTGTGTCTGAGCAGATGCATGAAACAAGAGTTTCTTTTCCCAAACTTGCCAGAGAAATTCAGGTACTCCCCCCTTTTGTGAAGGGTGAAATAAAAGGTCAGATCTTTTCACTTTGTGGTTAAGATAGAAATACGGAGAGGGGAAGAACTGTGCCTCCTAATAATTCTCAGGTCAGTTTTCTGGGCATTGTTTTGAAAATTCGATGAGATAATAAATGTACTTATTTAGCCAAAAATTTTTTGAGCACTCACCATAAGCAAGGAGACCAGGTCTCTGTCCTCATGGAGGGCAAATGATTATGGTACCTAGGGCAATAAACTGTGTGTATGAAAATGTTTACTCAAGAGAGATTCAGGTCTTAAACAAGAACTTCTTTATGAATCTACGTAACTTTACTTAGATTTTACTCACATCATAAAACCTAGGCATGGAAGCATAGTTAAAAGATTAAATCTAATGACAGTTATCTGCTGAGACATACAACCTCCTACATGGAAAAACTTAGAGACTGACTCTAAAAGTCAGTCTCTGACTTCTTTTTTTTTTTTTTGAGACGGAGTTTTGCTCTTGTCGCCCAGGCCGGAGTGCAATGGCACAATCTCAGCTCACTGCAACCTCCACCTCCTGAGTTCCAGTGATTCTCCTGCCTCAGCCTCCCGAGTAGCTGGGACTAGTCTCTGATGTCTTGAAACTCTAAGCATCAAATTGTGTTTTCTCTAATCATACTCAGACTCTGCTATACAGCATGAGAGTCTCCAGTACTTGCCTGCCTCAGGGAAGGGTGACTCCTAGGCCAGGCCAGGTGGGCCATCTAAGTATAGGTATGTACCCAGTGAGAGAACCCACCTGTTTCTATCACCTCCTCTATCTTCTCTAATATTTCCAGCCTGGGAACATTTCCCCAGGGGTGTCCCCAGCTGGTTCTTCACCCCTCCACATGGAAGATGATAGTGCCACAGGCTTGGCTCCCATGGGAGCAAATGGATCCTTAGTCTGAAACATGAAGCAGGTGTTAACACCCGGTAAAGGTAATAAGTTCAGAGCTTGCACGGATCCATTACCCTTTCTGCTCTCAGAAGTGCTAATATTTATTCCAGCATGTTCAGTGACATCCTGCCAGGCCAGAGTTCTTAACTCTTCCTAGTGTAGTGGTTCTCAAACTTCCAGGCATCAGAATCCCCTGAAGACCTTGTTAAAACCCAGATTACTGGTCCTCACCCCCAAAGTTTCTGATTCAGTTGGGCCAAAGCATTTACTTTTCTAACAAGTTCCCAGTACTGCTAATGCTGCTGGTCAGGGACACACTTAGAGAACCTGAGTCCTAGGGGATGCTTGATTCTCCTGAAATTCCATGCTTTATCTGTCTGTATGTGTGATTTTTGTTCTAATGTGTGTTTCATAGCTTTCATCAGAATCTCAAAGTGAATTAACTCAACCAACCAAACAAAAGCCAGTACCTTTAAGAGCATCAACTAAGGCAAAATACCTAGAGGAATGCTCATCTCAAAAGAGAATACACAATGGTGCCAAAAATACAAAACCATTGGATACAGCAAAGTTAGCTCCACAACAAGTGCTCAGAGTTATTGGGTAGGAGCTGGGTAATGGCTGATAGGCACAATCAAAATAAAGGGATTTGAATAGGAATTGATATTCTCACCCTACAAGAATTTATTTTTAATTATAGATAATTATTCTGAATTACAACAAGATGATTTGAAGCATTACGCTAATTCAGGAGTAATGAAGCATGAATTGCCGATGCAACCTTTAAAAATGTAACCTATCAATCAACACTGGAACAGCAACAGACAACAGGCTATGATGTGACATTATTATTTTATGGAGTCGCAGTTAAAACTGGCCTTCAATTTACTCTTTACAAGCCCCCATAGGACAATGAGAGATGCCAAATACCTGTGGCTCCATGTGGAGCTGAATGAAGATCTATATCCCTGCAGGCTGCCCTCCCCGCTGGCTGACTCCCAGAATCCCTTGCTTTTTAGAGGCAATGGAACACAATCCATACAAGCACAAACTTGTGTCCAGTCAGAACTTGGCTCAAATCCTATCTTTGACCTTTACTAACTCAATGACCCTAAGCAAGTACTTCAACCTCTCTGAGCCTTAGCTGCCTCATCTGTTAAATGGGAAGGATAGCCTAACATACAGAGTTCTCCTGATGATTACATAATATAATTGGTAAAATGCCTGACAACAAACCATAACTTGAAACAGGTCCTGCCCTGTACTATGATGGTGCTAGTAGAATCATATTTAGCTATTATATTTAGGAAGTAGAAGTAAGTCTTCCAAGGAGCCATCCCAGACTCAGTGTCATTTAACAGGATACAGCAGGCTGCCTAGTTTTCATATAGCTAACATTGCATAAGCATTGTGGCTCACAGTCTAAAAATGCTACCCGAGCTTGCAGGCCAAGTGAGATCCCTTTAGTCAGGGATGGGAGAAAGTAATTGCTCAGTTGCTGACTAAACATCTGCCCAATGTATATTCTCTTTCCTGAATCTAAGAGACCACAGACTGACGAAGAAGGAGAAGGGAGAGGGGAATAGGTTACAAATGTCTCCCATACAGTGAGTGCTAATTTCTATAGCAAGAAAGCAGATACCGTGGCTACTTTACTCAAAGTGAAAATACTTCATAAGGAAGGGAAAAAAAAACAGGATTGAGCACCATCTATGAGTCAGTTTTGCTTGCACGTAATTACATAATGCCCTTTTTTGTAGAGGAAAAACCATAATAACATTGCCTAAGTTCATGGAGGCAATGATTAGTAGAGGCTGGATTAAAACCTAGATCTACCTCACCCCAAATTTCATGTGTTTTTGGTTAAACCATTCTGTCTTTACCAAAATAGCCAACTTCTTCTACTTTATAGCATTGTTGTTTTAAGTTGAAGAAAAGAAAGATGATGGATACATAAAGAAGAAAGACCAGAATGTGCCTACAACTGAAAGTAAGTTAAGAAAAAATCACCTCCCCATACGCAATCAGAACAAAAATTAATGGCCAAACACACAAAATCACTTGACACAAAATACATGATCAATCGCAGACCACAAGATCTTCTTTATCTCTTTTTTTGGAACTCAGAGAGTCAACCTGGCTAAATAGTAAAGGCAATGAGGTCAAGGACCTGTTAAGGGCAGCAGAGAGTTGGAACTATCTGGAGCACCCTTGGCTGTCAAATTCAGAGGGAAGGCAACAAAAAGCTTTGCTTGGTGAGCTTGTATTGATCTTTGAGAATAGGGATCTATGTAGAGATAGACCTAAATTAGTTAGGGTAGACCCAGAGACAGATCTCTGTACTTGGTTTCAGCCAAGCATTGCATTTGGATCAGGGCAGTAAAAGGGCCTTAACCAGAGAACAAACTGCCATAGCAATGGGTTAAAAGACCGTGGAGAGTTGATGGAGCTAGAGGCCTAGTAATATACACTGCAGAGGCATGAACCTGCTCAGCCCAGTTGGCTCTAAGCAGAGACTGCAACCCAGCAGCCCACCAGCCAGAAGTGCCCATCACACAGACAGGCTTGGTTTGATCTTCCTGGTGTTCCCTTGTGGGAAAAATATGGAGCTGGATGGACATAGTCCAACTTGATTACTTGCCTGCCCCATGAAGGCATGAGTTTGAAACTCTTGGTTTTAAGTGGACATTACTCCTAGGCAATAGCTTGGGGTTATCAACCTGACAACACTCATCATTGAAATTGTAGATATTGTAGACATAACTGGAATTCAGAATCTGCATAACAGAATGGACAATAATGAGGACTATTTGGTAAGTATAGAATACATAAAATGTTCACCTTCTCATCCATACCTTAGGTCTAAGGAGTACTCATTATGAGTCAGAGGCTATGCCCAATCAAACTACAAAGACACATAAGGTATAATGACTACCCTCCAAAGGATTGTGTAGTAGTGTAACTGGGGAGGTAGCCTGTGCGTAAAAAGATTTATAACAATGCCTTGGCATCTGTTAAATGCCAAGTAAGAAGGTAGACAATAAGGGAGAAAAGTGCACTGGAGTTTATTGTGGTCTGAGATGGTTTAGGTTGGCTTCGCAAAGGAGGTAGAACATTAACTGGATCTTGGATAAAGTTAGGTTTAGATGAGTAGAACAAGAGAAAGGAGGGTACTCCAAAGAACCAAGGAGAGGTGCCAGGAATGTGCGTGGCAAGGTTGATGATATTGAATAGATCAGTCTGGCTGAATTTGTGAATTCATACAGAAAGAGGAATGTTCATTCAGAAATTTTAAGAATAATCTCACATTCAGACTTGGAAGACTATATATCATATTACAGCCCCTAATTTTTGGTTTGGGAAACTGTGATCATCATAAACCCTGATAAAAGCTTTCAAGCCAAGAAAGCAAGTCCTGTTTGTCATTCTATCATTGTGTCCCTATCACAGTATTTGTAACTTAGTAGGCTAAAAGAGCTAATGCAATTTGTTCTCTATACTTTAAAACTTATGTTCCTGATAAATATTTAATTATCAAAAATCATATAGGGACTTAGGGGTTAAATTTTCAGATGTGCAATTACAAAGTTTTTTTCTTTCTGGAATTAAAAATGCATATATAAGAGCATAGCTTTAAAAAACCAAACATCTTTGAGCAAAGCCATTCATCTAGCTTAAGAAAGGCATTTCTTTCCCTATCACCATGTAAGGGCAGAGTTGCTCACATTTTCTTATCATTCACTAATGAGCCAAATAAACTACACAGCTTCTCCAAGCGGCTGTGCAGGGCAAACTCGAACATTTTCTTCCTTAAGAAGGTATGATTACTGGGTGGTTTTAGTATACAGTTGTTTGGAATAAACAGTAGGTGTAATCCATTATTCTTAATTAATTGATCCCATCATATTCAATTCTTGTTACAAAAGCTCTGTTGTAGAAGAAATGCCAATGTTTGTGGATGGTTGGATGAATGAATGAATAAATACATGCAGAAGAACTATTGGTGACCACACTCTAGATGTTTCTCAGAATGTTGTTAGTGAACTACTTGCATCAGAATCAACCAGAATACTGATTTAAAACTCATCATTCTCAAAGGTGAGGCTCAGAAATCTGCATTTTAATAAGCTTCTCAGATGATTCTGATGAGCTCTAATTGCTAGAATCTTTGCTATAAAGTAGGGAGACAGCAGACTTTGGAAAACAATGTAAGTTAAGCTAAGAAGTAATTCTATGAGCTCCTGATTATAGGGCAGGGGGAGTCCAGGACAGAGAACTCCAATTGTTTTTCTGAGGCTCCTGCTAGCAGAAACACCCTGAATGTATGATTTGAGTTGGGGGGCGAAAGGGGCAGTTTGTAGAGCAAGAAATAGAGAACAGAGTTCAGTCTAGAACACTGAGACCTGCCTTCTAGGATCCAGACAAGCAAGGGTACCATGAACCAGCACAAACAACCACTGCTCCTAGGACGGTGTTGCTGCCTCATGCCATGGCTCTTCCTTCCAGGAATGGAGCCACACAGGCTTGTGGGATACAAGATGTTCCCTGGAGCAAGACAGAATCCCACAAGGGCAGGTCACAACCATCAGATCCTTTGGGATCCTTTGGGAAGACTACACAGCTTTAATAAGTTGTTCGGACTACTATCTGTAGCTAACAAGGGTCACAAGGCATTTGATTTTTAGGATGAGGGAGGATGTGTCCAAAAGAGCACTTGAGAAGATGAATCTGGGAAATATATGCAGATTGTATTGGAAGGAACAGAAATCATAGGAATCCAGTAAGGAGACCACTACCTCAGTTTACCTATTATAGTCTGCTCAGTTCTTTTGATGGCTATCACATTCTCTGCCAGCACTGATTACTTCAGGCTGTCTCTCTAAAGTGTAGAGATGATGTCTGACCAATCTTTGTGTTTCCTATTATGTCTGGTGCTGAACTGAATTAAGCACTCTCATTCAACATATACTACCTCCTAGTAGTGGAAATACAGTTGAGTGTCAATTCAATGCAAAGTATACTAAAAGGTGTACTACCTCCTAGTAGTGGAAATACAGTGGAATATTAATTCAATGCAAATCATACTTATCAGCCTTTTTATATTCTTCTAATTATTCAACAAGTATTAACTGGATAAAAATTTTGTGCCAGACAATGTACTTAACACTGGGAATAAAACACTGAGAAAAACAGACACGGACCTGCCTTGATGGGAAGTGCTGTCTACTGGGAGACAGGCGTCAGACGCAGAGAGCATGCAAGGCCATTTCAAGCAGAAGAACACAAGCAAAAGAGTAGAGGCCCCAAGAAGACCTGTGTCCACCATGTTGGTAAAGTAAGGGTCTCATGAGGTGGGGCAGTGGGGACAGAGGGCAAAGCATGGCCTTGAATGTCCTGCAAACGAGTTTGAAATTTAACCAACAGACACTATAAAGCCATTGAAGGTTTTTTGGAAGCAGGTGATTTAACTGAAAGGTTTGGGTTTTTAGAAAATAGATTTTATAACAAAGCACAACATAGGCTACAAAAGATTGACGCTTGAGACAAGTGTGTCAGTTAGAATATTATTGCAACAGTCCAGGTGAAAGATGATAAAGGCCTGAGCCCAAGCATTAGCAAAAAGAATAGTCTAAAGAGGTCAAAAAGGTCCATATAGGAGTTAAAATCTATGCAGCTTATCGCTGGCTGAGGAAGGGGAGGAGAGTAAGCTAGAAAGAGTTGAAAAATGTCCCTGTTCTGATGACCACTTGAATGAAGAGAATCTCATTAATTAGATTATGCAAGAAGGAGGGAGAGTTTGTACGAACCAAGCTGGCACATTCAGTTCTGATTCAACCTTCATGATGCAGTTAAGAGTATCCCATTAAACTTACTGACGTGACCACAGCTCTTAGCTCCTCTGAGCTCTCCAGTACACCACCATTAGTTAACCTCATCAGGTACAAGCTCATTACCTCCTAATGCAGCCACTGTTTGCTGGATGCCTACTTTGTTAAAGTCTGGCAGTAGGTGTCATTTTGGAGTGGAGTAGATTAAATGGTGAATTGGGATATAGCTCCTGCCTTCATAAGCTCGCAAGCCAGGAGCAATCGATGCATGCATCCTTCCTGCGGGCCCGATCGTGCACTGAGCACTGGCTACACCAGAGGAGTGAGCTGCTGCACCAGTAGATCCACATACAGAAACAAATTAGGTGCCGACGCTGCTCTATGACTAAAATGGATTCCTGTAGCTCACAATTCCAAATGTTAGTTCATTAAGCCCATTTTATTTTTCTCATTTATTGCTGCTTGTAAAGGGAAAGTTATCACTTTAAACAAAAATATGCCCCCTATCTATTTTACGTGCAGACAATACACATAAATACTTCATTTGAAATAAGGATTCTGCTGTTTAAAAGTAAACATGTAGTCTGACAGTTTGAAAACCACTGGACTACAGCAGCAGCTTCCCCATCGGCCCAGAAGCTGGGCAAGCATTGGTAAGTCACATGCTACAGAGCTGCCACACAATTCCCATTCAATTCAATTGCCCAGTCCCAGCTTTGGACAAGTTTGTCTAGACCCAACATGAGTGTCCACAAGATGCAAAAATAGCTGCTTAATTCAGTTTAAGAAATTCAGTCACCTAGACTTTTTTTTCCTCTAAGACACCAGCCAAGTGTTTGGACTAATTTTTTTTTATTTCTAGAGAATTTATTGGTTCACATCACATAGACAAGAACTCTATGTCCAAAGAACTTGGAGTTTCAAAGTGACATGATGATGCAATGAGACATTTTGACCAAATTCCATTCTGAATTTGATAAATCCACCCAAAAGAAGAGAAGTGGCTGCTTCTGGTTTGCACCCATTCTCAAGGCAGTGGGGCATAGTACAAACATACCTGGACTGGGAGTGTGGAAGTCAGGATTCTCTTAAGGGCCCTGCTCCTAACTGGCTACAAAGCCTGGGCTCTGGCTTCCTCATCTATTAAGTGAAGTATTTGAACTGGTTGATTTCAGAGGTTCTACCCAGCTCTAAAAATTCTATAATCCTGGGAACATCTCTTTAAGCATAGTTCTCTAACTTTGCTGTTCTGAATAAACATGATCTGGTCACACTGAAATTTCCTGTCCTTGGTAATTACAATTAATTAGCAGAAATCTATGGCATAAAAAATTAATCATAGTGCAATAAGGATTATAAAAGCTAGCCAGATGGTGTTGAGATGAACTAAGAGAAGAAACTTCTTTTTCATTTCTAAAGCCCTATTTCAAGTGTTTGTAGGCTTTTCGGACTTGGGTGGTTACCAGCAAGTCATTAGTAGTTTCTGCAAGCAGGACCCAGCCTAAGCTCAGCCTGGCTTTGAAAGAATACAGTCTGGTCTGAAGTTTCATTTGGAGCCTGGTCAGAAATACGCTGTTGATGGTGGTGAGATCTATCTTTTTCTGTGTTTAAGGATAAAGAGTCTTCTGACAAGCCAGTGGAAAGAAAGAGTCTCAATCCAGACAGCGCGAGTCAGGTCTGCAGTGTCTGTCTTGTTTGCTGTAAAGCTAAGAAGGAGGATATTTTAGAAGAAAATATAAAAAGGAAAGAAAGGCTTGCTAAGGGCCTCCTGCTGTTTGACTGTACCTCACCCTGGCTAGGGAGTGGGAGAGTTTTATTAAGCTATTCCCTTCAAGTCTGCATAGCTTAGGAGTGACTTTTCAACTCAGAAACTTGGGGTTAGAATATATTTTGAAAGCAGATCTGGGTTTCTAGTGGCGTCTGGTCTCCATCCTTCTCGTGTTTATTCTTAAATCCTGGTTGCCTTCCTTTCTCTTGTTATCTGCTGATGAGGATTCAGGTTAATGCCTTATTATGGAATTATTTTAAAATTTACGGTAATTTCAGAGTAGAACTAAGACCTTCCAGGTAAGTTTGCTTGTGCCAAAGAGTGGCACACTGTCCTCCAACCTATGGAGACTCATGATTTTGTTTCACAAATTGGATTCCCTTATTCTGGCCTCTCATTTCAATGTGCTGGCCCCCTGGGGAAAAGGAAACATGGCCTCAAACCAAATAGAACCCAATCCACACCTACATTTTCACAAGGGAGTTGGCCCGCATGAAACTGTAGGAAAAGACCTAATAAAGCATGTGAGTGTTTAACCCAACTCCAACAAATGATTAACTACAATGTGACGAGAAAAACAATAATAGGAACCAACAATGGTATGAACATGGTGATGAATCATCCGCCAACCCTTGCTGATTGACGTCAGACCAGCCACAAAGGGTGTTTTACAAGTTAAGGACAAAGTGACCTCCAGGGTTACATGCTACAGTGTTCTTTAGATTATTTCCTTTCCTCCAGGTCCCATGGCTAAAGATGTATAAATGCATAGCAAGGGGGGCTTTCAGCAAGTTGCAGTCTCAATTTCAGAACTGCTGCCCAAAAGAGGTTTAAATTATCTGAATGTATTCTAAGAAAACAAATCTAGCAATTTCAAAACTTTCCAACAAAAATCTATATTTACATTCTTTCTGACCACCAGTATAAAAGTTTTTTTCTCTTTCTACCCTGACTTTATCACCATAACTCTTCCCTGCATGACATATTTTTCCTTGTTGCACTTATTACTGCCTGACGTGCCATATATTTGTCTATGTCTGCCCCATGACCCACTAGAATACAAACATTTTGAGAACAGAGACTTTGCTACTTTCACTGCTATATCCCCAACATAGAAGTCGCTATCCAGCTCACAGAAGGTATGAACGAATTAATGAATCTAATCAAACACCTATTATGAGGGCATTCAGTAAATATTTATGGGAATTTGTAAATAGATAATTAAGTTTAAAAAAGAGAACGGAGGCAGATTAAATGACTTCCTAAAATATGTCTTCAATTAGTGTTAGCCAACAACGTAATCATTATTTTTGTTTTCATCTGGGTTACCACTTCTGTCTTCCTTCCCACCTTCTTCACTTTACCTAGGTCCTCTTCTCACAGATAGGTAGCCTGTCTCTGATTTTAAGTAACGTACCAGCCCGGAGATCAAATCTTGGAGCTCCCACATGGCCATGGGATGAAATCCTGACCCACTCAGACTGTGCACGAATTCTCTTTATTTAGACAGTAAAGGAAAAACCTGTTGAATGAGCAAGTAAAAGCAGTAATAAGAAGATAGAGGGCTTTATTAGCAGGGAAACACTGATCATGAGGCAGTCAAAAAGCAGAGACTGATTAATCAATTTGTTTCAGAGAACATTTTGAGATTCTAGTTTCTTTCAATAAAATGCACTTATATATCTATTTGATTTGACATGGTTCACTATGTTTTTTTAGACATTCTCTAAAAAAAAGTTGCAAAAAATATTTGAAAGTTTTTTAGTATACAGCTAATGATTGATGCTTATTAGTTCCTGAGTTCAGCTAAGTTCTTGTATTCCATGTAGACATAGGAAAGGTTCATTTAAAAAACATGCCTTTAGGGAGATGCAATTTTATTATATGGTGGCAGCTCAGATACAAATGATCCAGTTTTACAAGTTAGGTCTAATTTTACCTGGTCACTCAGGCAGGCACCTGACCCAAGCAGGCCTTGAGTATATAACAGCCCCAGGTCTCACAAGACAGTGCTGCCCCAGAAGGGTCCTGAGAAGACTGGGAACTGATGGATGTGGGAGAATTATATGGGATGCAGAGGGGAGGAAGGAGCCCTCTTTCCCCAGTGACTCTAACCAGAGATACTAACTGCCTGGGGAGAGGGAGGCAGGCACTTACAGGGTTTTCTCTCTCTTTCCATCCATAGAAAGGTGACAAGTGGCCCCTGGGGGAATATGGAGGATTTGTGAGTATTCCAGTCTGGAGTCTCAGGATGGTATGGTAGAGACAGGGAGAATCCTGGGCCTGATAACCCAGACCCTTGGTTTCTTAGCGAGGGGAACTTAAGATTCTGAAATTATATAAGTGAAAAAGAACACTATAAAATTCAGGACTTAAACTGATAATTATCTTCACCAACCTCTGGACTTTATTTATATTTGAGTAAGAAGCAGTAAATGCCAGGAATGCTTGGAAAACATAACTTTCACTGATACATAACAAAAAAGTTCGAATATATTTCTCTTACGATGAAGCCCCAGTCCAGACATGGTGGCTCATGCCTGTAATCCCAACACTGTGGGAAGTTGAGGCAGGAGGGTGACATGAGCCAAAAAGTTCCAGACCAGCCTGCACAATATAGGGAGACACTATCTCTACAAAAAAAAATTAAAAATTAGCTAAGTTTGGTAGCACGCACTTGTAGTCCCAGCTACTCAGAAGGCTGCGGTGGGAGGACTGATTGCTTGAGCCCGGGAGGTAGAGGTTGCAGTAAGCAGAGATTGCACCACTGCACTCCAGCCTGGGTGACAGAGTGAGACCCTGTCTCCCCCCAACCAAAAAAATAAATAAATTTAAAACAAAATGAAGCCCCTTATACTGTCTGAAATTATATACAGGGAGTTTTCACATTTTCAGTAATTCAAAGAGAGCATGAGTCAGGGCCTCTGATATAAAGCTGGCTCTGCCACTTGCCACAAGAACACCCTCTCAGTAGGAAGATTTTCTGAGCTTTCGCTTCTCTGCAAAATGAGTGATGAGCCAAGTGGTACTATACTCCATGAGGATATCTCTATTTTCTGGTAAGATAAGAGGTCAGAATAAATAAGAGTTTTCCAGAGGCCTACATAGTCAGAATAGGGCAGGAATACTACCAAAAAGCAGTCCAAGGAGCCTACAAAAATATATAAATGTAATAGAACCATTATAGTAAAGGCACAAATAATAATTAAGTCATGGAGGAAAAGACAGAGGGAGTGGAAGAGTTGTAGAATGTTCTAAGTTGAAGATACATATGTGATTACGCTTCCTTGTTAGTCCAAAAAAGGGAATGGGGCAATTATGATTCTCAATAGCTAATAAAGGGAAACTTAATAGTTTATCAAAGGAGAGATACTATAAAACAGCCTCAAAATCTAAACAGAATTTATTGTCTGGTTCATTATATAAGAAATGGTGAAAAACACAAATGACAATATCAGTAAGAACAGATTTTCAAAGCTCCAAAAATGTCTTTCATGCTGTTTCTTTCTCTTGAAGAGATCTCAGTAACAACAAAACACCACCACCAATAATGACCATAATAATAATGAACCAAGGGACCTAAAATAAATAACATGACTATATTGCAACAGACCTTTGGTGGTCAGTATTTCCCTTAGACAATACTTCTCAAATATCAACCATCTCAGACTGGCGTGACTGGGCAAGGCCTATATACATGCAATGAAAAAACACTATAAATGATTGCTGCTATTATTATCAGATCATTCAACTTATATGAAGCAGTCATTAAATTAAAATTAGAATGACTTCATTTAGGCAAATGAATTGCTAGAGGCCCACCTCCAATATGCCTTCTGAGTAGCCACAACTTACCCAAAAAATGTTTTGGCCTTTGCAGGAGGTGGCCAAACGTTGGGCGGGGTAGCCATCTTTTCTCTGGAAAAGATTGGTAGATAACAAAATTAATATGGATTATTATTTGGAACCATCTGGAAGGAGTCAATATGCTCAGGGTTTGCTAGGCTGACACATAAGTTTCTATGGGCTTCTGAGGTTTCTTGAGATTTGTCTGGTGTGAGATTGGATAGGATCCTGTGCCATAAGTTTCCTGAGAAAAATACATGTTTGCTGGTCCTACATTCGTTTACATATAAAACAATTATATGAAACAATTATGCAATATGAAAGCTTACATTTGCTTGACAATGATAATTTTGTAGAGATGACTCCGGAATTTCAATCACATAGTATCTGATAAGTTACAGGTTTTAAAATGTCATTGTCCATTTTTTTAAACCAAATGAAGACTCACAGAAACATTCTCCACTTGCATCAAGATATTGATTACCACATTAGTTTATAATAGAGAACATTTGGAAACACCTACATAAACAAGAAAAAGGGAAATAAGAGGATTGTGGGTGTATCAGTTAGCTACTGCTGCCTAACAAACTGCCCCCAAACTTTGTTGTTTTGGATGAAAACAACAAGCATTTGTTTTTGCACATAAGCCTACAAATCAGCTAGGGGTTTCTTCTAGTCTCAGCTGAACTCATGCAACTGAGGTCAGCTGGCAGTTCAGCTGGGAGCTGATGGGTCTGGGAAGGCTTAACTGTGATGACTGGGAAGATTGGGGTTTCTTTCCACTAGTTTGTGATTTTTCTCAAATCTCAATATGATGGTAGTTTGTCTACAGCAAGCTTCCAAGGAGGCAAGCAGAAGTGCACAAGGCTTCTTGGGGCACAGGCTTGGAATTGACACCCCATCACTTCTGCTATATTTTTTTGGCCAAAGCAAGTCATAAGGCCAGCCCATATTCCAGGAACTGGAAAGTAAACTTCACTCCCTAATGGGAGAAGCTGCAAAATCACATTGCAAAGAATGTAGAAACAGGGAGGGGTGAAGAATTAGGAGCTGTTTTGCAATCTACCACAATGGTATATTCACTGGGTGGATTTTTCTCCAGTCATTAAAAGCAAAGCCTACGTAGCAAGTTTAGGAAGTTAAAAGGACAAAAGAAAATATTATGTGTTAACTTTTATTACAGCCATATAAATATACATGCAAAAAGGTTAGAGGAAAATATACATACATGATGGCTGTATAAGGATGGCAGGATGTGTGTTTTTGACTATTTTTTTAAAAAATATTCTGACAGTTTTAGTGGAGAACTCAAACCTCTTGTCATATCTAAATGTGGTATAAGCCACATTTCATTTCTTCAATAGGATTTTGCTGAAGTAACCAGTGAATTAACAAAAGAATTATGGAGAGAAAAAGTAAATGACCTATTTTTTGTTCTTTTTTGGACAAAATGATTCAACCCAGAAATTCCATGCCAAAATATTCAGCTGACAGAAGGAATTTAATGTGACATAGTATGCTTGCTATTTCTAGGGGAATGGCATTAGAGCTTTTAGAGTACAAAGCAAAAAGCCCTTGGCTATTAAAGTATTTTGCACAAGTGAAAACTTTCATTGTATGACTAACTCAATGAAGATTATCTCCTCAGTCAGAATTTCCTTTGTCTGCACGTGTACTCTCCGGGCATCTATTCTTGCTTTCGGTTCAGTAGTTGAGTCCTCAAGTAAATGACCCAATTTAAAGTAATGCTGAATATTGCGTTGAAGTTACACTGTAGATATTGATTTCATGGCCTTTGACGCCTTCTGAGGTCAGTCATTGACCAGCACATTGAACTTGGTCTCATGGGTTGACGTTAGCCACCCCTGGTATTGTCCTCACTAGTTTTAATTGAATGATTCTGTGGTTCTAATACAAACCTTCTCTAGAGTACAATTTATTCTGGATTGCTTTTGACAGGACTTACCTGTGGCCTTTTTAGCAAACAAACTGTGGTAGGTGATGGAAAGTCTAATGCATACTTACACTAGTGATGGGCCCTCATATGTGGCCAAAAGACACAATTTTCATGGTACAGCAGATGAAACCAGATTATAGAAATCCACAGCTAAAAGGCACTTTAGCATCTGAGGAAAATCAGGTCCAGGGGCTATAAATTATTTGCATGTGTTTCAGAGAGGTTGCTCCAAATCTCCTCTCCAAGTGTCTTCTCCACTGTCCTCTTGTCCCTAGAGGATTCTTTATTACCATATAGACAGCAGAAGGCTGGAAGCACCAATGCCCCCAAAACATTGCGTAGAGCTGGTCTAGGCAAGAGGAGAATAACTGTATGAGACAGGGCTGGCTCATGCCCCATTGCTCCCTGCCTCTTGCTTCCACTCAGACCTCCAGAACTAGTTGAGGAAGGATTATAAAAGCTGGCAGTCTCTTGCCACCCTCACTCCCACCCTTCTCAGATTCTTGGTTTAATCCTCTAACCCAACCCAGCTGCTATGTGTCCTTAAACTCATTCCTCCCAGTTCTTAGCAAAACGTGTGCTCAGGGCCTTTGGTCTTTAAATGCATAACTTATTTAAAGCTCAAAGTGCAATTCCTGTTCCAGGGATTTGCATGATCACAAGGATGGAATCTTCAAGGACTGTAACTCATAAAGGTTGACTTCATGGATGAACCTAAGGGAAGGGGAAAATGCCCAGAAGGTAACTTCAGGACTGAAGCAAGTCAGGGGACAGAAGTGAGGTTCTCCGAAGTGGGACCAGGAAAAGTAATTCTCAAATCATGCCTCCCAATCTAGAGCTCAGAGAAAAAGAGACACCAAATCACTGTATGCTTTGCTTAATAATGAAGAAGAGTTTAGCAACCCTATGTGCCTGACACTCTACCAGCAAGGGTCTCAAGGTGACTAGTGAACATGATGGTCCTGTGGAGCTAACAGAGGTGAGAGGGGACACTGCTCAATGTGCTACTGAGACTTCCTGGAGTGGGGACCCAGGGAGTTGCCCTGCTCAGATCCCAGGCTGACTCCTCACCCTCTAGTGTAAGGACCAGGTCATCCTTCTTGGGAAAACTCTGGTCATATTTTCCTTTTAAATTTTTTCAAAAGAAGTCAGCAATCTGGGTTTTATGTAATATCCTTTTATTTTTAAATGTTGGAAACTAATTCCAATTGTGAAAACTCCTTTTGGGGAACCTGGCCCTCAATGAATGCCCTTTTATGACCTCTGCTGGAGTGGGCATCTAGGGAGGGGTGAAACAAAGTGGGACAAAGCAACACTCCCAAAATAATATCCTGTAACATAGGGAGTGGTACTGGGGGTTTTGAAGAAGGCTTATCAGAGTCTCCCAGGGTGGCGCAAAGAGAGGAAGTGTAGGATTTTTGTTTGATGTTTCTTAAAGAAAGCCATGGTTCCTAAAGGCTGCCTTAGTGAGTGGCCACCCAAAAGAAGCCACACACATGGGACTATGTGCTGTGAACAGAGGAGTCAGGGAGCATGAGGCTGAAGCCCACAGGTGTGGGGTCACCACCACTTCTCATGCAGGCATGTATGTGCCCACCCTCTCTCTGCTTATAGATCATGTCATGGCTAGTGGGGCATGAAATACTTTGACAGAGACGATCAGCAATATAGAATCTTGGACATTCGGTGCTCCAAACAACCTCAACAGTCTTTTCAACCTTGTCATTTTACACAAATAATCTGAGTCCAAAGAAGAAACAGACTTCTTGCTCCCAACTTTGCACAGCTGATTTACAGCTGAGCTGAGACCGTAGCTCAGGCCCCTGCCTCCCAGTGCAGACCTTGTCTTGAAACCCTTTCCTATCCCTCACCCCCATCCTCACTCCAGGAGAAGTTGTTGTAAAGGGGATTTGTGAAATGAAAAATCGAATACAGTGCATTTTGGTATCTTTGTAAGACTCTTCATATCAAAAATTTAACAAGCCAAGAAAAATAATCCTTTCTCAAATCGCACATCCCAATTTAGGGCTCAGAAAAAATAGACACCAAATCATTGTATGCTTTAATTACGATGAAGAGTTTAGCAAGTCTATGTGCATGACATCCTACCAATAATTTTACACGTGTTATTGCATATAATCTTCATGAGTATCTCCATTTTACAGCGGGGGGAATTGAGACTTTAAGAGGCTATGAAATCTGCCCCAAGACTCAAAGTTAGGAAGTGATAGAGCCAGGATTTGAATCTGTATAGTGTCATTCAGAGCCCTAATGTAATAAATATGGTTCCTATAGCTGAGCCACCCCTAACTCCACTCCCAAGAGATAACAAAGGTCCAGTTCCCAGAAAGCTTTCTCCTGGAAAACCGACCACTGTCCTGGCATCTAGAGCATAGTCTCTCATGCAGAACACTAGCTTGAGCCCATTTCATGACACATTTTTTTTTCCAGGCTCCAAAAATGTGGTCTTCCTTTATTATGCCAATTAGGCAAGAACAGATGGTCTTCCTCTACTCAACAGTTAACCATTCAACATTTATGGAGAAAAATCCTAGAAGATTGAAATATGAAATATGAAATATGAAAAGTGCCAGCCCAAAGGAAAATTATTCGAATAATTCTCCGAGGTGGGAGGGGCAGTTCTAGAGGAAGACTTCCTGCAACTTTAACCAAAATGTCATGGAATGTGTATATTATAATGGCAGAATGTCTTGATCCCAGAAAAGTACACATAAACAGAGGGAGGTAATTGGAATCATCATTTTGACACCTGAAAGGATGACAAGAAACCTTTAACCTGTGGATAATCAGTGGAGTGCACTGTCATTGTGAACGGCTCAGCCAGTCTGTGGGATATCACATTAGCAAGCTGGCTGGCTTATTAGAGACATCTAATTCTTTCATATACTTAGCACTGAAGTGGATAGGATTCAAAACAGCTTCCTTGTCTCTGACATGCATCCAAATTTTTAATAGCAGCTAAGTACCTTACTAAGCAATTGAATAAAATAATGCATTCAAGCCCCAGAAAACCTTTTCAGACCTCTTTTTATCTCTACATTTTACTGATAGAGAATGGATTGTAATTCAAATTTATATACTGGGCACTTGCCGAGCAATAGATTTTTTTTTTCCTTTGTAAATCTCAAGAATTCCAAACTATTGAAGGAGTTAAGCAATTCTGATCATTTTGAAACTAGCTGTCAGATTTAATCTCTGCTAAGGAGACAGAGGGCAAATGTACTCTGAAGCTTGTTATATAATTTACAGATTATTTTTGCAATTTATATTCCATCAAATAGGGTATATTAGACTCTCAGAAAGTACATAATGATCAATTAATTTCAGCAGAGCCATCCTGGTGTCAGTTATGGGATAGACATGATTAGACCTTTTTCTAGCTGAGTCCCAAGGTCAAGTCATCAAATATGACTGATTACATTTTCTAATGGTTTCTCTATGCCCATTAAAGAACACTCAGCTATTCAGACTCTCCTTTGATCGTGACATTCAAAATTTGCTCTGATGGCTCCTGACAAGCAAAAATGTATTCTCTAATCTTTAACCACACAAACAATAGCTAACCACTTGTAATTGAGTTTAAATTGATTTCAGGTGGCTTCAGAGAAAAGCAATTTCTACAACGGATTAACCTCTTAATTAAAGTATATTAAGAATACTGTCAGGTGTAGAAATTCTGCTACAGCAGAAAATTATCCCTCATTGACATTCATTTATGAAAGAATTGCTGTTCTGCTCCCAGGTAACAGGTTACTTATTTGTGCTTCTTGCCTCACTAGGCCAATGCAAGTCTAGTTGCAGTCATTAGAATATCAGGGTTTTATAGGGGAAAGATGTGGGGAAAGAGAGGGCATGTCTGGGGGTGACATGAAATAGGTATGTTCCAGTACTTAACGTCTTCAGAAAGTTACTTTTCTCAAGAAATGAGACTTTCCTCAAAAACCATAGACCCCCTTAAATTAGCTGAGTAATGAGGAAACACAGGTGTCAACCAACATGTCAATAACAACTAGACAGGTTTCTTCAAGGTGTCCTTTGATGCACTGTAAATAGACACCATCTCTGTCCTCTGTGTCTTTGCTACTCAGACCAGCATCACTTGTGGGGACTGTGAGAGATGCAGAATCTCAAGCCCTTCAGGCCCCACCCCAGGTCTATGGAATTAGAATCAATCTGTTTTTCAACAAGATCCCCAGGGAATTCATTTGCGCTATTATAGTTTGAGAATTACTGCTCTAAGAGAATGTTTGTGCTTGGAGCCCCATAGTCTCAGGCTGTATCTATAAAACATCAAAAATATTTGATTTGGCGAATAAAACACAGTTGAACTGGTTATGGAGTATCATAGAAACCAAATTATTTTCTCTGCACTCTTTACTTTTTATCTCCTTCCTTTGAAGACCCTTCTAGCTTCCCATATTTTATATCCTGGCTGTGAACACCCCAGGTGAATTCAGTCCCACCCACCCAGGACTGGCCCAGAACACAGGACATACACAACTGGCTTTAGAATCAAGCTTTATTCATCCCTGATCCTGGAAGTTTGCTCTCTTGGCTCTGACACCTTCTTTGGCTCATGTCCCTGAATTGGTCTCAGTCTCTTTTTTCCCCAGCCTGGGATTTTGTTGCTGCTCTCTCTGAACTTGCATTTTTTAAAATCTTTCCCATTTAGTCCTTTTTTTTTTTTTTTTTGAGACAGTGTCTCACTTTGTCACCCAGACTGGAGTAGTGCAGTAGTGCTTTCACTGCTCACTGCAGCTTTGACCTCCGGGTATCAAGTGATTCTCCTGCCTCAGCCCCCCAAGTAGCTGGGACTACAGACACGTGCCATCAAGCTTGGCTAATTTTTGTAGAGATGGGGCATCGCCATACTGCCCAGGCTGGTCTCAAACTCCTGAGCTCAAGCGATCTGCCCACCTCGGCCTCCTGCGGTGCTAGGATTACAGGCATGAGCCATCCCACTTAGTCTCAAGATACCTAGAGGAGGTTTCTGTTCTTACCTGTCTAAATTTAGACGTTTGCAGCATTGACTTTTACTCTATAGGTGGCTTGTGGTTGTTAAAAGGGAGTTGAACAAAAATGCAGCTGTGCTTAGCAGCCAGGTGTTGTTAATAAAATTGGTTGCAAACAGAATCTCTCAGGCTTGGATGCACATTAGAATCCCCCAGGGAGATTCAAATTTTCCAATGCAAAGGCCCCGGCCCCAGATCAACTAAATCAGAATTCCATGTCCTCAGCATCAGCGATTACAAAAAGCTCCCAGGTGAGTCTAATGAGTAGCCAACATTTGGAAATACCAGTTTAGAGAAACTTCTATGTCCCAGTCATGCCCATCCCCACGCCCTCCTCTGGGCCTCAGTAGCAGTTCACTTCTTTTATTCTACTTAGTCTTTTTCTCTTCACCACCAAAGCATTTAGAAAATAATGAATGAAGAATGTAAGCCTCTGGGTGTATTCTTAGGGTGGGGACAGGAAGTGAGGGGTGGAGAAGGAAAAAGTTACATGCATGGTCTATCACACTGCTAAAACTATGCAAAGAGAAGTTTGCCAGAATGGATATTAAACTGGCCCCAACATACCCCAGTTTAAGTTGCACCATTACTGCAGAAGAATCATAGAAAGCGAGAACATGGAACTCTTAGAAGTCAGGCAGACAAAGCATCAGAGAAGAGATTTAACATGGCACAGCCCACGATCTTCCCACTTGCAATATTCCAAACAAAAAAAAAATACCCCCAAACTTTGTGTCCATAAGTGGAAGTTCTAAACCTGTGTCTTTCGAGGCAAAGCAGAAAGGGCACCAGCTGCTCTGGTGAAGAGTTAATCTGCCCATGCCCCAAATCAAGGTGAGATGGAGAAGGCAGCAGCAGTGCAATCCACACCAGGGCTCTTGGCCTGGGACCCTTCCCTGGGTGGGTCTGAGCCTGCACTGGAACCAGGTGAGAAGAGCTGCAGAAGGCAGGTTGAAGGAAAGGAGCCAGGGTGCTCCTCACATGCTCCCTCTGCTTACCTTTTCTCTCCTGGGTTAGGAATTCACAATCACTGATGCAATTTGTTGGGTTCTCTAAGTGTCTTCCCCAGGCCCTACAGATGAGCAGCACCTGGGGACTTATTAGACATGCAAATACTCCAGAGGAGGGCCCCACCTCAGACCTCCTGAATCAGACACCTTGGAGGTGGGGCCCAGCCACCTGTGTCTTCAGAAGCCCTTCAGGAGTTCCTGATGTGCACTCAAGTTTGAGAACTACTACTTCATTTCATGCTTCTTAGAGCTTGCTTTTGTGGCCATTTGTTCAACTGGTCTGGAAAGGGGAAGAAACTTTGAAAGTGCTTGTTCTTCATTCAGACTGCTGATTGTTGATGCAGAATAGCAGCTGGGGTTACTGGCCATTTCTTCCCAGGTCCCCCTTCCTGAACCTCTCATCTTCTGTTTTCAGGCTCCTGGCTGTAGTTTCTGGTCCCTGCAGTCTGGCTTCCTGGACATAACCTTTGCCTGTCGAACCTGAGGCAGCTGCCTCTTCCTTCCCGCCTCAGTTTATCTCCCAGGCTCCAGACCCTGCTCCTCTCTCTAGGCCTCCCCACTATGCTTCCTTCTCTCATAAAAGTTGAGGCCCAGCCTCATCCTCTAGTTGGCATGGACTCCCAGATGATGCCAGCTCTGTTCATCCTCTTTGTTTGCCCTCTCCTGGCCTGCTACGTTTAGTTAGCAAACATGCTGCTATTAGCAAATACTTTTGAATGAAAGAGTTAAGTACTTTTTGGTTTCCAAAATCCTTCTACCTGCATTATCTCATCAGATCATTGTGACAGCGAAAGTACTATCCCTATTTAACAGTCAATAACACTGAGGCCAATCCAGATTATAGTCTAGTTAATAGAGCTAGGACTGGAATTCAGGTCTCTGAATCCTAACTCAATGCTCTTTTCATTATGCTGCATACTTAATTCATCTCTTCACAGAGATGCGTTTCAGAGTATTTTCCACTCTCCCCAATAGCACACCATTAACAATTCATGCAAGGTAGATTTTTAATCAACATTCACCTACAGCAAGAACTGGTTTAAGCTGGACAAATTGCAAAGAATGTAGTTTACCTCATTGCACAGGTGCACACCACCAAAAGATTTAGCAGAAGATAAGAGGATGGATGTTTGGGCCACACAGAGATTACCTGCAGCTGTGGTGATTGGTTCCTGGGTCAAAGAGCCTTTGCTGATCAACACAGTTGATTAATGGGTCAGTAACTTTTGTAGTTTAGAAATCAAAAGATTTTCAACTCGAACCTTGTATTAGTTTACATTTACCTCTCATTTCTTAGGCAAGTCGATAATAAACTAGGGCATTTGAAAGCTAGTATGATTTCCTTTAGGGTCCTCTGCTGTAAGCCGCAGTCTCTGAATGACAGTGTTTGCCTGGAGAAGAAGCAAGCATCTGCATCTGCTGGCTTGGGCCTGCCTGGAGGTTAGAGGTGTGAAGCCCCTGACACAGGGCACAACCATTCCCCAGTGTGTGGTGGGGAGCAGAGTGAACCACTCACCTATCCCAGATTCTGCACTGATGTCTCAACCTCTCAACCCTAGCCCTGTGTCTAAGAGCTTAGATTGCAACATTGAGGTGCCTGTTGCCTTAGCCTCCATGACTGAGGTCTTGAGCTGTGCCGTCCACCCTCATCATATCCCTACCTGTACTTGTTGCCCCGTTTGGACCTCTGACAAGAGGGCAAACAGATAAGAAGGGCAAACCTCCTCTGGCCTACAGAGATGCAAGGCCATGGCCATGCCTTCTGGTTCTGACCACAGCTCTACCTTTGTGACTCACATAACATCAATCCTGTTTATTTCACCACCTGGCCCTCTGGTGCCATGTGCTCTTTAGATGGTCCATCCCCAAGCCCAGCTGTAAATTATTTTGGTCATTTTGTTACCAGCGGAGGGTGCCCAGGTTATTGGCATCCTGAACAAAGAATTGGACAAAATGCTCAAACAAAGCAAAAAAAGAATGTAACAACAAAAGCAGAGATTTATTAAAAACAAAAGTACACTCCACGGGGTGAGAGCGGGCTGAACAAGCAGCTGAGATCAGGATCACAGAATTTTCAGAGGTTTAAATACCTTCTAGTGGTTTCCCATTGGTTACTTGGTATACACCCTATGTAAATGAAGTAGTGGCCACTATCAGTTTGATTGGTTGCAGGAGAGGACCAATCAGAGGCTGAAGCAAAGTTACAAAGTTACACCCTATCAAACATCTGATTAGTTGCAGGAAGCAACCAATCAGAAGCTGAAATGAAGTTACAAAGTTATACTCCTATGTAAATGAAGACTTGGCCTGCGACCAGCCTGATTGGTTGCAGGAGGGGACCAATCAGAGGTACTTTCAATTTCTGCCACACAGAAAAGGGGAGCGTTGCAAAGGGAGTAGCCTCTGGTCCTTTTGTTACTTGGGTGTGGATAGTTAGGGTTTTCCTTTTGATTTAGTTCTAGAAAGTCAGTGTGAATCGGCTTTAGGTTCACTGCCTCCAGACCCTATTCTCCTGCCTCAATTTCTGACCTGTGCTTCCTGTGACCCGGCCCTAAAAGAGCCACCAGCTCTCTCCAGCTCAGCAGATGATCCAGTCTTTACTGGTAGAACTGCCTTGGCTTTAAATTCAAAGCATGGTTGGAGCTTAACAAATGATAGAAAAAAATATGGAGAATTGAATTGATGGGTGAATAACATTTGGAGAAAGAGGAGAACAAGCATAACCACACTTGCCTCAGCTCTCAAATATTAAGTAAGCTAAGGGGAGCTCATCATTCCTTCCTAAAGTCAGATTACCCTGATTCCACAGATATGGAATCCTGTGGTTATGCCTCCTCACAAGTGGTGTAAATTCATAGTTGTTATGAGATGACCCTGCATGTTCTCAAGCAAAGGACAGTAAAGAGGATGATAATGAGTGAATGAAATAAAGAGAAGTAGGAGAAAGAAGTGGGCAATAAAAAATAGCTTTTAATGAGCACATACTCTGTGCCAGGCACTGTGCTAAACACTAGCACACAGCAGCACACTCAATCCTTACAATAATCTTATATAGTAGTGATATTACCCCTAATTTACAGGTGATGAAACTGTAGTGGAGTCAGAATTTGGTTCCAAACCTGCACTCCTAACCCCTTTGTGAAGCTCCTTTCCCCATGGGAGGTGAATTCTCTACTCTTAGGCTTTCACACTCCTTTGGCTTCAAGAAGTAGTGGCTAGGTTGGCCATCCCCTATCATTGTCATATGTAATGTTTTTACCAACAATACTCTTTGATGCTAGGGTGCATCTGTGTAATCCGTTGCAAAGTTGAAAAACTGAGTTCATCAACTAGGGCAAGTAATTTCAGCTCACGTGTCCTGGGAAGAAAACTGGACTTGGATCTAGTCCCTGCCCTGACCATGTGGCCTTGAAAACCACTCACCCCCTCTGAGTCTGCTCTCTAGCATTCCATGTCTCCATAGTGTTGTTCAAAACTTAACGGAGCCATTGGCGTAGAAGCACTCTATGAACTGTAAGGACTACAAAAATAAAAATTATTTCTATGTCATAAAAGAAGTTCAACTCCTTTTTTTTTCCCGCTGAGTTCACTAATTATGTAAAACTCATGGAGACTAGATCTTCCGTGGCTGGATTCATTCCAACAACAGATTCCACAAACATCCAGTAAGGTCCTCACATGAGCCAGGTGCTTTTACAGTTTATTTTCTTTTTTCAAAGACAAGAAACAATACGTTTATGACCAAGTAACTTCGGCATCTTCTCATATTTTGGCAGGTATTATACCTGCTGAGGATTAAATACCTAGAGCTGGACTTGGATAGGTCAGTTAATTGGGATTCAGACACCCCGGTTTGATTCCACAAACAACAAGTTGCCCTCCACTTCCTTGGCTCACAAATGGGCACACATCTGTGTGGCCCATGGGGCAAGGTCAAAGTGCTTTTTCCTGGAGGCCATTTTGTCACATGGAGTCCCTACAAGACAGTGTGGATGAGTCACAGCAGATCCATCACACTTGTAACAAACAGCTTAAATGCATGCCCTGCTGAGCATGAGTCAGGGTAAGGGTAGACTTATAGGCAGTCTCGTTCTGGGCTTTCTATTTTTTTCCGTCTGGCTTCTCTTCCTGAGTTTGTTTTGCCTTTTGCTTTTTTGTAAAAAAAAAAAAATTAATATCCATTTTTTGAAACTTTCTTCTCAGTGCCTTGGCTAAGAAAGAGATAGGATATGTCTTTTCAGGGAAACGTGTTCAATATAAGCATGGTATTTATCCATTTCTTTTAACTAAACATATACCAGAAACTCATTTTTAATTCTTTTTAATTGAGATATAATTATAGTACCTTACAATTCACTCACTTTAGTCTATGATTCAACAATTTTAAATATGTTCACAGAGTTGTACAATCATTACCACGATCAATATTAGAACATTTTTCTTGCCCCCAAAAGAAATTCTGTCCCTATTAGTGGTCACTCCTCATTTCCCCTCAACCTCCCAGCCCTGGGCAACCACTAAACTACTTTCTGTTGGTATAGATTTGCCTATTCTGGACATTTCATATAAATAGAATCATTCAATATGTGGTCTTTGGCTTCTTTCATTAGCATAATGTTTTCAAGTTTCATCCATGTTGTAGTTCTCAAAAACGTCTGTGTCTTTTCAGTTAGGAACTCAAACTCATGCTGTTTCTTCCCATAGAACTTTATCTGACTGCCTTGGAAAAAATAATAAAAAATAATAAAAATATCCTGTAGCAGGTGCTATCTATGCCAGGTACTATACACATAACCTTCACAATAAGCTATAAAGGAGAAATTATGGTCACTATTTTCCAAATTAAGAAACTAAGAAAGGTCATACTACTCAGTAAGTTATACAGACAATGTTCTAACTCAGGTCTCTGACTCTAAACCACTCTTCTCCTGTACCCCACATAGTAGGTCTGTCTTGGCAGATGAGTCATGGTTATTACCAGCATTGCCATAAACACCTACATCACATTTCTCTGAAACCCAGCACTGGCCCATGGTTGTGGCTTTGACTTGCATCAGAGGAGTACAGAGAAGACGCTCATTCAACAGGAAAAGCCCTCAAACACAGACTACGCTGGAGGTGAGGCAGAATGCACAATGGTCAAGACTGCAGGACTCTAGAGTACGAAAGACCTGGCTTCAAACCCCAGACCAGTCACCTTTTAGTTGTATGTACTTTAGGTAGTTACTTTCTAATTCTTGATTTTCCCCCATATAATTGAGGAGGATAGTTTCTACCTTGTAGGGCTGTTATGGGAATGAAATAAAAGGATGAAGGCTTAGCATAGTGCCTAGCACAAAGTAAGTGCTCGACAATATTTGCAACTCTTGGTTATTACTACTGCATTAGACAAAGGTGAAATGGCATTTTATCAGTCATCCAAGAAGCACGTGTTTATGGACCCTGCATGTGCACACACACACAAACACACCAGTGTAGTTTGGGGGTGAACTGCTCATCCTATTATCATCTCTAAAGTATCCTATTCATAAGGGGAAAGGGTTTAAGTGTAAGAAAGAATAAGGCAGGAGCAGACCTACAATATGGACAAGAAGACACCCCAAGGACCTGAGTAAATGATCTCCACGGAGCCCTGAGCTGTAGGGAAGGGAAGGTATCCAGGAGGAGAGGTAGCCATGCTGTCATTGGTTTTACAGTAGCAAGCTATGGATGGAGAAGCAACCTTTGGAAAGTTCATTGAATTTGGCAGGGCTCAGTGGCTCACACCTGTAATCCCAGCACTTCGGGAGGCCAAGGTGGGTGAATCACAAGGTCAGGAGTTCAAGACCAGCCTGGCCAACATGGTAAAACCCCATCTCTACTAAAAATACAAAAAATTAGCTGGGCGTAGTGGCAGGTGCCTGTAATCCCAGCTACTCAGGAGGTTGAGGCAGGAGAATTGCTTGAACCCAGGAGGCGGAGGTTACAGTGAGCCGAGATCGCTCCACTGCACTCCAGCTCTGGTGACAGAACGAGACTCCATCTCAAACAAAAGAAAAGAAACGTTCACTGAATCTTGCAAAAACATGACTACCATAGCAGGAGAGTTTGCCAAATTATGCAATTCAAAGCAAAACCTCCCTGCCCAACCCCACAGTGATGTTCACCTTCTGGCTACACCAAAAGCAGTTGCTGGCAAGAAGATCATTTATTTAAAAAAAGGCTTTTTGGCATATGGCAAAAGGCAGAGAAGCAGAAAGAGAACCCTAGAGGAGTTTTTCCCTAACCTTTTATTAACATGATTTTATAGCTTTGGCAAAATGGCATTAACCAAAGCTTAATAAAACTCATTTACAAGCTTTTAATTGGAGAAAATAACTTCCTATGAACGTTTTGGGTAAGAACTCTATCCCACAGATATATGTTCATATGCACATGAAGATGTTTACTGCAATATCTTTAATCATTGTGAAAAACAACTGAAAGGTCCAAAACCAGGAGAATAGTTAAGCAGAATATGGCCCAAGCATCTAACAGCATACCATAGAACTATTGGAGTTAATGGAGTATGCTCATGTTTATATAGAATGATGTGAAAAGATGTAATTTGAAAAATATCAGTTCATTAGACAATGTATTTAGTGTTTGGTTTCTTAAGAATGTTTAAAGATAGCCTGGAAGGAGACACATTCCCCTGTTTGTACAGCTTGCCCCTGGGGTGGGGCCTGAGTTGCTAAAGGGTGTCAAAAGCTTCTGCTTCTTGCTACCTAAGCTTCTACAATTCAGAGCTTAAGGACATAGATATGGACTATTCTTCGCCTTGTGCACTCATTTCTTACTGTTCCTCCTGCCTGCAGCGCCTGCTCCCTCCTCTCTCTCAGGACTTGGCTCAGATTTCAGCTTCTCTGGCCATTATCTAAATTCTAACCCTTCCCTCCCTCCCTATCTCTCTTCCCCGCTTTGCTTTCTTCCTTAGCATGTGTCAATATCTAATGTTCCATATATTTTATTTATGTGTCATCTTTATTATCTGTCTCCCTCAACAAAATGGAAACTATCAGGGCAGGCATTTTTGTCTGTTTTGTTCACTGCTATAATTCTACCCCCTGGAATAGTGTCTGGCACATTGTCGAGACTCAAACATTTGTCAGTCAATTGACTGAAGGCAGGAATGTTCCCAAAATATTTTTGTAACAAACAAATATATATGTATATGGAAGTAAATGCATATAAATGTCTACGTTTATGTATATGTAAATGTATATGCATTTGTGTATATGCATATTGGAATAGCTGTTGAAATTATAACCAATGTCAAAGGCAAGTATAAAGATATTGGTGCTCCAAGACCAGAGGAGGATCCATAAAGAGCAAGCTCCAAACCTGCCTGTGCCTTCCTTACTCTTGTCCTCACTTGGGGTTACTTTTTTTCCTATGACAATAGTTCTTCAGTGAGTGCCAGTATTTATAGAATACATAAAGTTAAATTAATAAAGACGATGAAGCCATTTCAATATTTTAAGCCATTGCTGCTTATATTAAGAGGGCAGGCTGGGTGCAGTGGCTCATTCCTATAATGCCAGCACTGTAGGAGGCCGAGGCAAGAGGACTGCTCGAGTCTGGGAGTTGGAGACCAGTGTGGGCAACACAGAGAGACCTCATCCCTTCAAATAAAAAAAATTAGCTGAGTATGGTGGTGCATGCCTGCAGTCTCAGTTACTCAGGAGGCTGAGACAGGAGGATCACTTGAACCTAGGAGGTCAAGGCTGCAGTGAGCCATGATGGTGCCGCTGCACTCCAGCCTGGGTGATAGGGTGAGACCCTGTCTCAAAAAAAAAAAAGGCAGTTCCTGTCTTATATTAACCTCAGAATCCATTTTACTTTATTTCTGGTTACACCAGCTTAAGTAAATTTTGATTTATACAGATAAATACTTGCAAAGAGTAACTTTTAAAATAAATAGGTCAGCCTGGGGGCCCAGGAAATGATCTAGTTCACCTGAGATGGCAAAAGAAGCTTTAGCCTAAAATTTGCAAAAAATGAGATGTGGCAGCACATGTTTGAATTAGGGCTATCTCCAGCAAATGAAATTTTACACAAAGCAAATCTATGCCAGAGTAGCTAAAAACAACTTTTTAATAATAAAACAAAATAATTTCTTCAATAAAATGTGAACGAAATGGCTGTAGTTTATCCAAGCCACAGCAGATAGAAGGGGTGTGTGTTGGGTGGGGGTGGGGATGGGGGTTTCTGCAGGTTTACACATTTCAGAAGGCCCATCTCCACCCCCACCCAACACACACCCCTTCTCGAGAGAGGATCATGCTGCCAGGTCAAAGGGGTGGTAGCAATTGCTCTCCTCTGGGTAGTTTCACAGTTTTTGCTTGATTATGGCCATTTAAGATCAGTATCAGCTATCTCTCTGTAGCCCCCTTGAACACTGCAAGAAACATGAACTTCTATCTCTGAATTGGCTCTCAAGTAGAACTTGGTACCCTCACTGAAGCCTCTATCTTAATCACATGCTTGTTGGATCTTTCAATGCAATTATTTTTAATGAATCCGTCCTTACTAATGTAGATCCCACATAATATGGTTCGACAGAGAATGAACCCAAAAGAAAACCCAAATTCCTTGTCTTGCTCTCCAAAACTGGGCTTTTCTGTCTTACTATTCTGTCTCTTCGCCTACTGTACCCTGTCTTGCGCGTCTCCAAGCTTTCTCTCTCACGACCTGGCCTTTGCTCTCGCTGTTCCTCCTTCTTGCAGTGCTCTTTCCCTAGCTATTTTCATCATTAACTTCTCATGTTAAATGGTTTCTTCTTGAAAGGTCATCCCATTACTGCCTCATCTGTCCCACCAGGCTCTCTCTCCCACAGTGTTTTTGTTGTTGTTGTTCCTGGCATATCTCGGAGTGTTTCAATATCTTGCCTGTTGATTTCTTATTTGGGTATTATGGGTCTCCGTTCACTAAAATTAAAGCTTTGTGATGGCAGCAACTTTGTCTTGCTTTCCTCTGCATTCCCAATGCCTAGTACATAGTTGGTGTTTAGTAAGTATCTGCTGAATAAGTGAATGAATTAATTAATGAATGGAAGTACCTATGATCTGACATAGTATGGAGAACACAAAAGATTGTGCCAAGAACCAATAATTGAGAGCACAGGGTATATACAGACATACATGAGAGAAAGCTTCAGGGCCAACAGACAGAGACAGAAGCAATTTGGGGAACCATAAATAATCAGAAGCAGGATTTTTATTCAGAGAATAATGGAAGAATTAGCCCCTCTATACAAATACAGGATCAATCTAGAGGCAGCTTGTACCAGGGAAGTCTTACAGCCATTAAACTAAAGTTAGGAAAAAGATTCAAGTATTTGGAGAAATATTCTTAAAACTAGGCAGGCCTTTGGTCTATGGGCCTACCCATGAGTCCATGGGAACCAGGCAAAAGTCTTTGGGAAACAGCCTAGATAGAATCCAGAATTGAGTTAAACCAGAGCTCTTTTGTTTTGATCCCTCCTAAGATATGAAGGTCAACAATTGGTGCTAAGGACTAGGGTGAGCTGACGTAAGTTGGGGTAAGAGGGTGGCCCCATGCAGGGAGACACTGGGAAACAGTCAGAGACCAAAGAGGAGGAGCAGACATGTGTCATCATGATGACGTTCAAAGGTGCACTGGGGAGGAGGGAATGCTGTCTCCAAAGCACACTTGTGTAAGGGGCTCTGGCCCCACAACAAAACACTCTCCAGACCCCATCCAGGCCACACATTTCCACTCTCCCACCTTTGCATTTGCTCTTCCCTCTTCCTTGGAATACCTTCTCCATGTTTTATCTGGCAAACTCTAGCTCACTCTTCACAAGCCAACTCACATGTCAACGCTGTTGTGAGCCCACACAGCACCCCACGGTATCCAAGTCTGGGTCCCTGGCCTTGCATAGCCGTGGGATCTATTCTGTCCCTGAATCAATCATGGCATTTGTGCCATAAATGAGTCTGCATGGGTGAAAGCAGTGGGAGGATCTTGCCCAGGCCATGTCTCCCCAAGCTCACTCTCAGGGCAGACAGGCTGGCACGGTGAGAAGGAGCAGTGGTCAGAGCCACACTGAGCTCATGTCTTAGTCATTGCCCTTCACAGTCAGAATGGGACAATCCCCACTGCCTGATGTTGAGGCCCAGGCCAGGTGCCTGACATGTGACAAACTGCGCTTTTTCAGGCTGAGCTCACATCACCCGTTAGCTGGTCTGTGGGAGCTGCCAATGTTTGTGGAGTCTGGAGTTCCTCCTACCTGCATCTGGAGTTCAGGGTTCCCCAACACTTTGACTCAAAAACAATGCCCTCCAGTTCTTATTGCCAGAGGCATCCATCTACCCTGCGACTTCTCTCCACCAGCTAGTCATTCAGTCAACACTGATGTGGAACAGGGAGGGCACAGGGCTAGACTTTGTAGGGCTGGACAGAGAAGACAGCATGCAGGAAACCTGACTCTGTGGGGCTCCAGCTCTGCAGACTCCCATCTGGGACAGTTGGTGACTGACCCAACAGTCGGCAAAAGACTCACGCAGTCAACGGAGCCTTTCAGAGGTGAGGGAGAGGAAACACACTTCAGATTAGACAAATGAAAAAACCAAGGTAGGGAACATTAGGAGTTGAAATATTACATAAATTACCAAAAGCCAAGGTTCCTGTTTCCCTCAGAGGCATGCTCTCTGACACATATAAATATATGGTGGTCCCATTAAAACCATACTTGTTTGATATGTATACCACAGATGTATTAGTGAGATTTCAGCATGTGAGGATCACAGCTAATGGGAAGTCCTCGCATTTCATAGTCTGGCAGGCCTCGGTCTAAATCCTGCTTCTTTGGCACCATTCATTGTGTGTGACCCCAAGGCAAATCATGCCATCTCTACACATGCATCGTATCACCTGCAAAATGAGTTTATTATTAGTTTTTAGTAGGAGCAAATCAAATAATATGTGTCTCGTGGTTGGCACCATATCTCGCCCCTTGTAGACACTGAGAAGTGTTTCTGAAATATATCCTATTAAATTTCCAAGGCTTATTGTCCCAAGCAAGGGTAAAGTTAATTCCACCTAGACTAAAGAAGGTCATACAGTAGAAATGCATAAATAAATCAGTAGAAATCTTCCATCAAGTGGGAAAAGAGGGTGATTGGACATTAAGGGATGCTCCTTCCAGCTAGAAGGGAAGAAGAAGAGGGAGGCAGGAGCAGAGGAGAGGACGGGACACTGGTCAGCCCTGAGGAGGTCCCCACATCTGTTCGTCCACCAGCCCTCAAGTGAACATTGAGAGGAGTCAGGGTGAGCAGGGTAGTAGGGAGAGACTCTACGAGTTTAGGAAATGGCCACAGTGCTGATGTCAAGTCCTTCTTTCCTTGGGCACAATCAGAAAGACTAAAAGACTTTTGTGGAAGGCCGGTTAGGATTCAGGGCAGCCAGCAGGGTGAGGGAGCAGGTAGAAATGCGCAGATCTAGGGAGGGCACAGAAGCCACCTCCTGAGCCTCACATGATAGAGGCGGGTAGGGAGAATGTGGCTGAAGGTCTCCCAGCCTCCAGGGGCCTCAGCGATGCTGCAAAGATTAGAAGACCAGAAAGGGCAGAAGGTCAGCAATGAGAAGCTTGCAGATCCAGGGCTCTCTGGACAGAAGCAGAGGCTCAGTCCATAGACACCCACAGGAGCCCTCACAGACACCTGTGCAGGATGGCCAGCCCCAGGAGGGAGGAGGACTGTCTCAGGCGAGGCCAGCAAGCACCTGGGACACCCTTGAGGACTTCTCCCTGCCATCAAGGTGCTACACAGGCTTCCCTTTAGACACAGGCACCATCAGAAGAAGAGAAAGAAAAGAAGGGCAACAGAAATCCACAAAGACTACGCCAGCTTCCCCAAATAAACTATGCTAACCTG
Organism: Pongo pygmaeus; assembly: GCF_028885625.2. Taxonomy (NCBI): domain Eukaryota; kingdom Metazoa; phylum Chordata; class Mammalia; order Primates; family Hominidae; genus Pongo; species Pongo pygmaeus. Next base: position 48,707,567 of record NC_072387.2, read on the forward strand.
CAAGAGGCCATTAGAAATCAGAGACAGAATTACATTAAATTGGAAAATTTAAGTGTTCTCTCCCTTCCTCATCTGCCCTTCTGCTACTGAGAAATTAGGCTCTGAGAGGAAATCAAAGCACATTTTAGTTCCTTGCAAATCTGAGTACTAATGAGTAAATTTCAATGCCCCACTACTTCCCCAATTATTAGTATTGTTTCTATTATTCTATATAATATTGGTAATTATGATAATATTTGACCATTTTAACCCATAAAAATGGCAGTTTCCAAAGGTTCAAGTGAATAATATTAATTGTTACCTTTATGCAACCAAGGTGTAGAAAAAGGGAGGCTCCATTCCCTCTGACACCACAGAAACCATGTCTGAAGGTTGGGGTGGGGTCTTGAATAGGTCTGGGAGGCCAGGAGGTCAATGCTTTGGTGCGTCTCTGCCTACTTGTATCCATTTCCCCTTTTCCACCATTTCTTCATCCAAATCACCATACTCAAAAATAGGGAAATCAAGCAGTGTGTTTATAAGCTTGGAGACATTTCTGACAAATGAAAAGGGCTTCTTCATACAGAAAAGCCTTACTTAATAACTGTGGTACTTTTTACTGTAAGAAGTAACTCAGGCTGGATATCATTTGAAAACACAAAGTGAGTCACTGACAGCCGCATCCTCTGAGGCCAGTATCTCACGGTTTCCAATTTTATTTTCCACAGATTTGAAGTGTGTGAAATAAAGAAGACAATATACATATTGGCCCTTATTGGAACATATTGCTGATCTAGAACGGAACAATTAGACGAGTCTAGGCTATTTCTGGACTCCCCATCTCCCTGTCAACTGGGAACAAGCTGGCCCATGACTCCCTAGCTCCCCAGCAGTCATGACACAGTCTCATGGTTAGAACCGGATTCAGCAATCCTGAAACCACGTCTCTGCACAACCTCCAATGTGAGAATTCCCCCTACAGACTTCCCTTGAGCAAGGACACAGTCTCAGCTTGAGCACCTCAGGCCACAAGGAGCCCACTTCTTCTCCTTCCATTGTTTAAGAATGTTATTCCTTAGTCAAATCACAACGTGACAACATGCACAGATTAATAGGATGGGTTTTGGAGCTGGAGAGATATAGAGTCTAATCCTGGCTCTCCCTGTCGCTGGCTGTGTGACCATGGGCAAAGCCATAACCTCTTTGTGTCTCAGTTTGTTGTTTCTTAATGGGTAAAAGGGGGATCCAGTCATTACTTATTTTAGAGAGCTATGGTGAGGATTGGTTAAAGAACTGCTTGTACAGTATAGACAGGTCCTAGATATAGTATCCATTCAATTAATGCCATACATTAATATATCATCACAGTTACTGGTGGAGTTATGCCTTCCAGGGTGACAAAGAACAAGACCAATACTCCCTTCCATTTTATATATTTAAAGACAGCAGTTATGAGTCTTCTGGCTGCACCAAGAAAGGTTCAAGTTCTGTTCTTTTACCTTCTGTAACAACCTCCAGTTGTTACAGAAGTATCCCTCCAAGCCCAGATGACCTACCTTTGTCTTGAGTAGGACAGTTCTGAGGTCCAGTTCTCCTGTAACTTGGAGGACATTTTTTGGCAGCTCCCTGCCTCTTCAAAGCCCATTCTATCCTTGCTTCTCTCTCATCTCTGACAGTTCCCTGACCCTCACCCAGTGCTTGCCTGGCCTATCATTAGCTAGAATTAGATACCTTTGGTTTGATGGTGTGTATAGCCATCCATAGGCATACAGATATCAAAGGGCAGTGGAGTGTGGCAGGTGTGCAGGGATTGACTTTGGTGAGTAACCAGGGGAAACCTAGAAATGCCTATCATTGGGGTAGTTGGAATCATCATCACAAAGTCCATCAAAATATCTCACCTGGGCCGGGTGCAGTGGCTCACACCTGTAATCCCAGCACTTTGGGAGGCCGAGGCAGGTGGATCATGAGGTCAGGAGATTGAGACCATCCTGGCTAACACAGTGAAACCCTGTCTCTACTAAAAATACAAAAAATTAGCCAGGCGAGATGGCAGGCGCCTGTAGTCCCAGCTACTCGGGAGGCTGAGGCAGGAGAATGGCATGAACCCAGGGAGTGGAGCCTGCAGTGAGCCGAGATCACACCACTGTACTCCAGCCTGGGTGACAGAGGGAGACTCCATCTCAAAAAAAAAAAAAGTCTCACCTGGTGATGTTTCTAGACCACATGTAGATCTAGTTTCCTCATGAATGAAATTGGATAAGCGCCTGAGCTAACCTTGTCGCTTATCTTTGAAGACGGGTTTAACGCAGGTTTTATAGCCAAGCTGGGTCAGTGGCCAGTGCCCAGGGAAGCTTGGCCAGTTCTTGAAAAGGCCCAGGGCTCTGTGAAAAGACCACAGCCTCTGATTCTGAACTGGGACCACACAGGGTTGCCTGGGGGTCTCCAGTATGGTGCTGACCATGTAGCCACAGACGACTTCGAGCCACTACATGGTGAAACCCCAGGCTCTGCCTGTTCAGAGTGGGATGAATGAGGAGCAGCTTCACAGGAGCAGGAGGAGCTGTCAGGAGTCAGAGCATGCCGCCATCATCACACACCTCCCTGGCTTCAACAATGCTATTAAAACTCACACATTTCCCCTGTCTGTGTGTACGTGTTGCAATGTAAGTCAAGCAGCAAGATTTTATCTCTGTCTCAAGATAATTTATTAACAAGCACAGTGCTGGAACCCTGGCATGATACTTTGAAATGCCAGCTGTGGCTGCGGGCCAATTTAACCACAGTCTGGAAGCTCAATTTAAAGAAATCCATCTATGGCTTATATAGGTAAGTTTATATTGTTCTCCTTCTGCATCATAGCCCTTAGGACAAAGTACATGTGAAGAGAACTGGTGAAGGGCAGACTGCTACAAACTAGTTGTCCAGTGGTTCAGGAAGGAGACCAGAATTCAAAGACAAATCCCAGGGAATGATTTCTAGTTAGTCATCCTTTGCGGACTGACTTTAGAAATTACGCAAGGGGTGGAAGAGGAAGCCTGAGGGTATTACAAGATGTGGTCCCTGCCTGACTTCATCTTGCCTCCCCTTGCCTCCTCTTGTGCACCCCAAACACTGGCCTTCTGCCTGTGCCTTCAGCTCCCCAGCTCTTCCCCACCTCAGGACCTTTGCACTTGCCAGTTCCTGCTGGAATGTTCTTTCCTCACCTCAGCTTAACTGTCACCTCCTCAGAAATACTTTCCTTGACTACATTATATAAAGTAAACTTTATGCCCTAGTTTCTCTCTCTGTCTCTCTCTCTCTCATCCTCTTGTTTCACTCCTTCACAGCACTCCTCTAATTTGAAATTAGGTTGTTTATTTGTTTGTTATCTGTCTCTCCTGACTAGAATGTAAATGCCGTAAAAGAAGAAATCTGGTTTTACACCCCAGTGCCTTATACATAGAAAGCACTCAATAAACATTGAATGAACGAATGATATTAGCATAATCTTTTAAGATTCTTAATGAGAGGAGAAAACAAAACTTTTCTTGATTTCCAAGTAGGGAGAGATGAGGAAATAAAGCAGAAAATGGAAGAATTGTTCACTGCCAATTAGCTTGAGATTGAAACAACCAGAAAAGCAAAAATCTGAATGCGTCATTATAAAATGCAAAGGCAGTTTGCAAATAGGCATGGGATGATGTCCTCATGAAGCAGATGGATTATAAAGTACCGAGGATGACTACCTCCTACCCCCTCAAGACCTGTGCCCAGCTCCTGCATATAAGGACAGCACGACTTTTCAGCCCTTCCTAAGAACCCTTCAGCCAGAAACACTTCAAATGAGAGTATAAGAGTCTCGCTGACACCAAGCGCCGGCAAGTCCTTGTCATGTACAGCATCTGGGCAGAAGTAAGAACATCTGTTCCCAGCATGAACCTTATTAGCTTCATCATTTGGCTTTCAACCAAAAAAATGTACAATTATGATACATGGGCTTAATGGGTGGCAAGGTAGCAACTCATGCTCTGCAGCAGGTGAGCTCAGGAGCAGGCATGGCTATGGGGGTAGCGGCCATGCAGTGGGGGCAAGACACACCTGGCAGCAACAGCTCCATTACCTGGAGACAACCTTGCAGCAACCCCAGGTTCTAGAGACAGAGGACAACTGTGGACTGGAAAGAAGAGAGAGTGAGAAAAAGGAGGGAGAACGGAAGAGGAAGAGGGAGGAGAGAAGGGGAGAAAGTGAATGAGAGGCATGAGAGTGAAGCCATAAAGACCCCACCCAGACATGAAAGTGAGGGTGAGGGAGCTGGGCAGACAGAGAAAGTAGCTCTGCCTGGCAAATGGTAGAGCAGGATGTCCCACGCACTAAAGCAGGGCCGCCTGGTCTCCACCTCATCTCCACCACTTCCCTGATATGTGCACTCAGGCAAGCTGCTTCATCGCTTTGTGCCTTAGTTCTCTCAACCCCTAAGAGGGGAAAATCACAGCACCTACCTCAGAGGGTTGATGTGAGGAGTAAGTGTGTTACTCTGCATAAGGCACTTGAGCAGTACTTGACATGGAGCAAGCTGCCATCATCACATCATCATCATCATCATCATTACTACTACTACTATCATCATTACTTGTAAGACTGATTTAAATACTCCTTATATACTTGTATATACTCCTTACAGCATGATGAGCTAGGTACCAGTATTATCCCCACATCACGCAGGAAGTGTGTGGAAGTGAAAAGCTGGGCCTTAGCAATCTGCCTCTGGAGGCTGTGCTCCTTACCATCTCCCAGGCAGGACTCAACAGCCTCCCTAAGAATCGCCCCTGAGCTTGTCACTGCCACAATAAAAACAACAGAAGCAGCACAGACTAAAGCTTATGTCTGGGTTTGTTACATGGAAGGCCAAGAGCAATCTCCTTCCCTGGGCCTCTTTATTACAGGTAGCACTCCCTACACCTAAGGAAGCAGGATTGAAATTAAGGAGACGTGGGTTTGAATCCCAGCTCCACACTCAAGAGCAGCGGGCATGCCTGCGGAGGTAAATGGCTGCCTCCTGCGCCTGCTGCTTTCTGCTGGAACCAGAATGAGACACCCCAAGGTCTGTGGTGAGGATCCAGCAGGGCCGTGGAAGTAGAGCTCTCCCAGTGTCTGGCCCTCAGCATATCATAGATCTAGCATCAGTACAAGACAGCGCGTTCCCTGTGAAAGCTGAGAAATGCTGGGAAGGGGAGACAGGAAGATAAAAGCGGGAGGACGGAGGGAAGCTTCAGCAGATGGCAGACAAGGAAGCGGCATCAGAGGGGGTGATGAGGTGGGAATGAAGGCTGTGGGAATGGAGATCGCAGTGGAGTGAGGTGAGCTCTAGAGAAACAGGGAAGAGCTGGCCTCCTGGGAGCGAAGAACCTTGCTCACCTCAGTACCCCAGGTCTCTCCCAATTACATTATGGGTGTTCCTGATAGCAAAATAAAGTTTCAACAAAAGGCTGAATGATGTGCAAAATTCTCTATATAAGAGGTCAGGGGTTTACACCTCTTAAGAGAGTGTCTTACAAAATTGTTAAAATGTTATAGAAGGTACGTAAAGTGGGGGTATGTTACTAACATCCAAAACAAAGCAGATTATGCAGAAAGGTTCATAGTCAATGGATTCTAATAAAACTGAGAAGTTGCTGTTTGTATTTATGTATGGTCCTTCATCCTGGAAGATGACTTCTTGGTGTTCTAGTCACCTGGGTGCTGGCATGTGAATAACTGTTTAATCCTGGGCAAGCTGCCTAACCTCTCTGAGCCTCAAGTTTTTTCCATCTGTGAAAGAAGTATGAGAATAGAGCCTACCTCATAGGTGGATGTAAACATTAAACAAGAGAACGCGTGGGAAGAGGTCACATGATGCCTAGCATGTGGTGAGAACGCACCAACGTGAGCTCATAGGATTACTGCTGTTTGCATTATCATGTGGCAATGGCACAAGACAAAGTGCTGCGATGTGGCTTCAGAGTCGACACATCTAATTTCTGGAAATTAGTCAAGGAAAACAGTCAATAATATTAACACCTCCCTTTGCCTCTCGCACCATCTGCACCAATCACAAGTCCTCTCAGCTCCACTTTATGAGAACTTCTATCTTCCACTCTGTTTCCTTCCTTCTCACTCATTGACCTCATTTGGTTTTCACCTGCCATGGGGTCTACCTCAACCAACTGCAAGGGCCTCTGAAGACATTCTTGCCTCTACTCCATTTAGTCCATTCTTCATACAGAAGCTGTGTAGCCCCTTTTTGAAGTCTCAGTTTGTATTAAAATTAGCTTCATCCACTTTTAAAAATTCTACTGCATAGTATAACCTCATTTGTTTTACTTTTTAAAAATCATATTTAAGTTACTTACCATTTGGTTAAATTGACACTCCCAAAACTTCCCAAACCTTCTCCAGCCAGCTCTGTAGCTAGTGCGTGTTAGGGGCTCAGCAAATGTTTGTGGACTTACACCACAGATGTAAAGAAATTTCCTAAGTAGAAATTCATATGCAAACATGATAATAACTGGGAAGTGAAGAGTTAATTTCCCAAGTATAGGGACAAGTATTTTCTAAGAGTCTTATAATTTAATACATATTTTTAAGATAAAATGTATGTGGGAGGATTACCTAGACGCACACATAGCAGAGCATCCTTTGCTTGCTACCTGTGTCTGCTGTTTGCAAACACCATTGCTATTTCTGAGCAATGTTTCTTCACCAGGAAAGAACAGGTCCCCCAGACTCTGACAGATCATATGCTGCCCAAGGATACAACATTAAAGAACAATGACCACTGAAGTCAAGAGAAAACGCAATCGTGCCCTTCCCAGGATCAAACAACAGTCACACCCTACTCCTGCCATCTTGAGTCAGAAGGAATAAATGCAGGACGAGCTTGGGACTCTGGTGTTGCCTCTCTACTTCCCTGCATCTCGGGGTTTTGCTCTTCTTGGGATTCTTGTCGGTAACACAAAAGGAATAGTTGACCACTACCTGCTCAAAGCAGTGGACTGGCTCAGTCACGATTTGCTAGCAGTTTCAAAACACAAAATGATATTGCTGAGACTGACTGCCAAGAAGCAGGGTTTATCCTGTATCTCTTCTCCCCCATGGGTGAGAAAAGAGAGCATCAGGTTTGTGGGATCCAAAGTTGCAAGCAGTGATTTATTTACTCTTAGCAACCGTGGCTGAAGCTTAGTGACATCTGTAAGCTGAACATTCTCATCAAGCATGTGTTTTATTGAACTGTTTGCCCTCAGGGTGCTGCAGGCTTAGTTGACATCCTGCTTGAAGCTGACAACTCACACTCCACCCTCCACTGACAACTCACACTCCACCCTCCACTGACAAGAGGCCTGGGCTCCAGCTATGCACAGGCACACACAGCACTCCTATTCTGCATCTAGTTTTTGTGGCTCCTCATCACCAGGTAACAGCGTCTCACAAACCTCTTAATCATCACTCCCCTTCTCAGAGTGCCACTGCCTCAAGGAAGATGCTTTTCCTTTTCTTGAAAGCACCATTTTCCGCTTTTTTCAGTTTCATTTCCTGTTTGCAGTTTAAGAGCCAACAAGGCATATGGATGAGGGATCAGCATGACTGAGAGGGAAAAATCATCCAAACGCTCCCTGCATAGCAACCGCCACAGGCCAGGCCTCCTGCAGATGATCCTGGAGATAGGTGAACGCTAGCCATGCTCACTTCTGCCATGCAGCACACGACTCCAAAACAGAGACGCATGACAATTTCCTCAGTTCTGGCAGACTCTTTCAGGATCCGGGGCTGTAAGACCGTTACTCAGGTCTCAATAACACACAAAAATCAAAAACAAGCAATCCAACAAAAAAGATGATTAAGAGGAAAAGCACTGGAGTGGGATAACTGTGAATTTATATCCTAGTTCTTGCATCAACTAGCTGAGGAGCCCTGGGCAAGTTATTTGACCTCTTGGCACTTCAGTTTTCTTGTCTGAAAAAGAGAGGGTATAATTGTACAAAGCTTGTAGAATTTATGGTGAGGATTACATGAGATAATTCATGAGAGTTCATGTAAATTCATAGCATAATACCTGATACCTAGTAAGTGCTTAATAAATATTATGTGACAGGGAGAGGAACATCACACACTGGGGCATGTCGGGGGCGCTGAGGGGAAAGGGGAGGGAGAGCTTTAGGACAAATACTTAATGCATATGGGGCTTAAAACCTAGATGACGGGTTAATAGGTGTAGCAAACCACCATGGTACATGTATACCTGTGTAACAAACCTGCACATTCTGCACATGTATCCCAGAGCTTAAACTAAAATTTTTAAAAAAGAAAATATCAAAAAAATTATGTGTCATTAGTCTTAGTACCTTGTTTCAAAATTATCAGTCAAGAAATGCACACAGATGGGAAATATTTCAGATTATTTCCATTGTCACTCAACTTTCAGCATATATAATCACTTACACAGTAAAGACCCTTATCCCTTCCCTGTTTTCCCTCGCCCACTCCCTGCCCAATGTGCCTGCTCTCACCTCTGACTCCTGTGCTGATTCCAGGGCCATGGGCAGTCTTGACTTTCATTCTTCCCTAGACAGTACCTTAAGGGCAGGCGCCATAGCTTTCCTAGCTTTTTATTCTTTTTAGTGTCTGGGTCTTCAACTAGGAGGACCTTCCCACTCTTTTCTGAGTAGAATGCTTGCCTTAACTCTGGCAACTTAAAAAATGAACTATTGATTTCATGAGCTGAGATCTTTGAAGATTTTCAAAGTCTCAGAACCACTTCCCAGTCAGAGAAGTTCAAAGAATGAATTCATCGACTGGCTTATTCTGCTCAGACATCATTTCCACTTCAGTCAGGAGAGGCCGGGGAAAGGTTGCTCACTGGGGAGTTTTCACCTCTTCACAGACTGTCTGATATCAGAGGAAGGGAACTTCCCCATAGTGTTCCCACGTCAGAACACTCGAACACCATGAACATAAAACTCTCCTTCCTGACGGGCCCTGAGTGGACCCAATTCTTGCTCCTACAGCGAGGGACCCTGTGGCATGGAGCAGTAAGCTGCATTGTGCCACAGGACCCTGTGTGGGGAAGCCTGGTGCCACATCCTGGAAACTGTTTTCTTTCTGCATTGAGATGTATGGGATCCTGTTAAGGCAGAATCAAAGCTTACGCCAGCTTCTCTAGGGAGGTCTCACTCCCTATGCTTCTTGACTCCTTCCAGATTCTCTTCCTTCCTTATGTATTATAACAAATTATAATTTATCCTCAGGTTTTAAAGGTGGATCTGGTGCTACCTAAATGTCAAGTAATGTCATTAATGTCAATTAATGATGATGTAGAGTCCTAACACCAGCACAAAAAAGCCAGTGAACAAGTAAGAGTTAAGAAAACTCCCCACAGCACATTAATTAAGAAAGCCAGGCTATGTAAAATGTTATTTTGAAAGAAGCCATTTTCTGCAGTGATATAAAATTTCATAGGCTGTTCTGGGCCTCCAGATAGGACCCATATAATAAGGCATCTCTGCCAAACCAGCCAGAAAACAGGGAAGTGAGACAGCCATGGGTCAGAACCCATAGATATAGGAATGGAAAACTCCAGAGAGCCCTCTTCTAAGATGTAAAGCCACCAATCAACAGACAGCCTGTTATATACAGGAAAGCTGTCAGTCATCTTTACTAAATAGGGAGGATACAACTTCCCTCCCCTCCAGGCCATAGAAAACTCGAATTCTTTACAAGTGTTTTGGAGATTCACATGCAAAATTATCAATGACACTATCAAAATGGATGCCTGCAGATCTTACAAACAAACTAGAGGCTAGCCTCATGGTTGCTCAGAAATGAGGGCATTTAGGCAAAGCTGGGAACTGAAGATTTGAGCAGGTGTGGGTCAGACCCTGATGCTCAAAATAAATATTCTGCCCCAGAAGCTCTGGACTGGAAAGGAGGGACCCAAGTTCTCTGAAAGGGCAACACTGCCACAGCCAAACAGCTCAAGCAGTTTGCTGTCAATTATCCACCCCCTGTGTAATTTCAGGAAAATTTATTCTGTAAATTACAGATTTTTTTGACACTTAACTCAGCAGAAAACAGTTGTCCAACAATGATTTTATGTCCAAGTAAACCTGTCATCTTTATTCTTGGCCTTTTCCTTCCCTCGTACAGAAAATAAAAAGGATCCAGATATTTTCCAAGAGAAAATAAGCTCCTGAAGCTGAAAGATTTGAGTTTTCAAGTTTGGTTAAAATGCTGAGTCCAAAAAGGGGGTTCTCAAGTTGGCACAGTGCATCCCTCCCACATCCCTACTTAATCACCACCAACTCCAGAGGCTGTGACTCAGAGAATGTGTGAGCCCAAGCTTCGTCTCATAAACACAGCATTTCCAGGCCCCATGTTCTCCATTCTTTGCTAGCACAGTGCAACTCAGGGTCGGGGCAAATAAGGTAAGAAGACCATTTGAGTTCAACTTCTGAAGCTGTTCTTTTCTCTGCTAAAGTTTAGGTAGAAGCCAAAAGAGCTGTTTTCTCTATTGTCTCAAACTAAACTGCTGACAACTAAGTATGAGCACTTGGCAGAATTTCAAACTCCAACAATAAGCAAACTGCACGAGGAGATTGTTTTGTGTTGCTTTTCTGTGGCTCTCCTTTTTCTACCATGGGATGTTCCAGAAAGCTGTGGGCACTCTGTCCGTGCCCACTCCCAGCAGCTCATGGAGCACATCCAGGAATAGGTGGACTCCCTCCCCTAGGATGGGCCCACTGCTGACCCACCTGCTCCAGGAACTGTGATTGGAATACATTATCGAGATTTATGAGCATCAAGAATGACTGAAAACCCTAGTAGAAGTGGAGAGGCATGAGGCAGAGTTGAGAAGCTGCCACCTCCCGTCTTTTTTTTTTTTTTTTTTGAGACAGAGTCTCGCTCTGTCACCTAGGCTGGAGTGCAGTGGCGCAATCTCAGCTCACCACAACCTCTGCCTCCCGGGTTCAAGCAATTCTCCTGCCTCAGCCTCCCAAGTAGCTGGGATTACAAGTGCCTACCACCACACCTGGCTAATTTGTTTGTGTTTTCAGTAGAGTCAGAGTTTCACTATGTTGGTCAGGCTGGTCTCAAACTCCTGACCTCAGGTAATCCACCCACCTTGGCCTCCCAAAGTGCTGGGATTACAGGCATGAGCCACTGCACCTGACCTCCCCTCTCTTTTTTTAACCTCCATTTTTCCCTCAATATCTAGGGCTATAATGGTTTGTTTCTACCCCCAACACTCATTCACTCAACATTACACCTTCCTTCCACCCTCCCTCATCTGTTTCCCCCATGACCCAGGTCTTTTCCTTTACCTGTCTTCTACCAGAACTTCCTATGGTGTGCACCATTTCCTTTGGGCTCTGTCATAACTCAGTGACAACCAGGTTATCTGACAGAATAATTTCTGCTAATGCGCCAAGAGAAATATGTGCCTGTTGGGTTCCTTCTGAAGAAGATGGGATTTTTAAGTATGGATGACAAAGGACAGGGATTCTAAAGGGGCTGGACAAGATTAATCAAGTAACTGAAAGCCAACTGAAATGAATTTGAATGAAACTAGGAATTAATTGGCTTATGTGACTGGGAAGGGTGGGGGTGGAGTGGCTGGAGGAACCCTGTCGGGACCTGCACTGACTCCCATCACAGCTCTGCCGGTGTGTTGTCCCAGTTCTTATGAGCTTTTCCACTTAGCTGGGGCCAGAGCTACACTTCCAGGACCACACATCCTTATAGCTCCCATCAAGAGAAAAGATGTCTCTTTCCTGGAGTCTGGAAAGAAGGACTTTCATTGGTAGGGCCTTGAATCACATGCTCATCCCTGGACCAATTCCTGTGGCCAGGAGATTTAGCCTGTGTCCTCATTTGCTATTGCTGCTGTAACAAATTATCACAGGCTCAGTGGCTTACAACAAAACACATGTATTACCTTATGGTTCTGAAGATCAAACCCTATTAGGGTCTCCCTAGACTAAAATCCAGGTGTCAGAAGGCTGCATTCCTTTCTCCAGGAGAAACCTGTTTCCTTGTGTATTCAGTTTGTTAGCAGAATTCAGTTCCTTGTGCCTTGTAGGACTGAGATCCCAGTTTCCTTATTTGTCTCCATCTGTGGACCATTCCCAGCTTCTCGAAGGGCTCACATTCCTTAGGTTATAGCCCTTTCTTCTAGTTTTAAAGCCAGCAATGGTGAGTCAAGTCTTTCTCATGCTTCAAATCTCTCCTGCTTCTTTTTTTGTTATTGCATTTCTTTGATCCTTCTGCTTTTCTCTTCCACTTTCAGGAGGCCATGTGATTACTTTGGGCCCAACTAGATAATCCAGGAGAATCTCTCCATCTGAAAGTCCACAACCCTAATTCCATCTACAAAGTCCCTTTTGCTGCATAATGGCAATGTATACATTAATGGCATACTTATGTAAACAGCAATGAATATGTAAAACATACTCAAGGGTTCTGAGGATAGAACACGACCCTTGGGGAGGGAGCATTATGTGGACACCACAGCCAGAGCTTGGTCAAATATCCACCTAGGGAAGCCAGGCCAGGGCTGGTGTGACTGACAGCTCCAACAGAACCATGTGGAAAGGGACGGAAGGGGAAACTCCCTAGTGAAGAATAGGATGCTATTAGCAGGAAAAAGAAGAGAAAAGATGTCCCCTTCAAAGCAGGTTGGGCCTTACTACACATTTAAGTCACTGCTCAAAGATATTACTGGGTTCTTTAGTTAGGAAATTTAATATTCCCAATAACAACTATCCTAAACATTTTTTAAATTAACAAATGAAAAAAATGAGAATGGAAGCAGGCCAGAGGCAGAAAATTAATCTATCAAAAATACCCATTTCCAAGGGCTAGAACTTTGCTGGGCTTAACCAAGAAACACAGAAGAAACAGAAACTATTTGTAGGCGTTTGGCCCAAGGAGTCATGCTCACTTATGGCAACAGAGGGCAGTCAGGAAGGAGGAGGGGACAAGAATCTGACTCAAGACCCATGTGCTCTGGTAGACCAGGGCCTGCAACAGAAGAGGTGTAGCCAAAGATGCTAAATATACCATCTATAGGATGAAGAAGTCTGGACTGTTTGTTGGGGCACACTGGTTATGGTCCAAACACCTGAACCAGCCACACAACTTTGGG